>NW_024870724.1:3172500-3772500 GCF_019054845.1 Dipodomys spectabilis
TGGCAGGATGTCTGTGAAACTCTGAGCTGTGGCTCAAAATGGTAGAGCTCTAGCCTTGAGCAAAAGATCTTGGGATGGTACCCCCAACATTTTAGTGCAATCCCTGTGGGTGACTACCTCCCCCAAATAACACCCCTCTAAATTATTAGATGTGAACTTTGTGCAGTTTGTGATGTGTTTCTGAAAGAATGGTGATACTGATGAAAGCACCCTAATACTAATGACAGCTTGTGGGATACAGCTATGTGATGAGTCCTTCCTGGGGTTCTGAGTCCCTCACAGGGTGCCGTGTGCTGAATCCTGCACATGATGTTATGTGCTGAGTCCTTCACTGGGTTCTGTGTGTTGAGTCCTGCATTGGGTGCTGGGTGCTGAGTCTTTCACAAGATGCTGTGTGCTGAACCCTGTAAAGAGGGTTATGTGGAGCCAGGCACCGGTGGCTCATGCATGTCCTCCTAGCTACTCAGGAGGCTGAGATCTGAGGATCGCGGTTCAAAGCCAGCCCAGGCAGGAAAGTCGGTGAAAACCTTTTCTCCAATAAACCACAAGAAAACCGGAAGTGGTGATGTAACTCAAATGGTAGAACACTAGCCTTGAGCTGAAGATCTGAGGGACAGAGCTCAGGCCAAGAATTCAAGCCTCATGACAGAATAAAAAAAGAGTGTTATATGTTTTGTCCATCAAAGGATGCATTCTTTCATCTTGTCCTTGTATGAACTCCACAACTGAGATGATTATGCAGACAAGAATATTGACACTCAGATATGTCCCCATGGGAGGGACAAAATTATGTATTACTGAAGACTAGTGAGTTGTCTCCTGCAGACAATTGTTTTGTTCTCACTTGTGAACCTTGAACTCAGGGCCTAAGCACTGACCCTTACCTCTTGGGCTCATGGAACCTCTTGCAACAGCGTGTCACAGCCTAGGGTTCTATAGCAGAGGTCTGTCATCCTGCCTTCTCAGGAAGCAGAGATCTGAGGAGCTGGGTTCCAAACTATCTCAGACACAAAAGGTCCCATGAGACTATTATCTCCAATTCACCACTAAGAAACCTGAAGTGATAGCTGGGTGCTTGTGGCTCATGCTGATCATCCTAGCTACTCAGGAGGATGAGATCTGAGGATCATGGCTCAAAGCTAGCCTGGGCAGGAAAGTGCCGGAATGGAAAAATAAAGACATAAGACAAAGGATGGGGTCGGGAGGTCTGCAGCTCAAGACTGCAGCCCCGTTTATTTTTAACTCTCCTTATTTATACTATTAGAAGTCAAGAGGTAACCTAAGGTCACCATAGTGTAGAAAAGCAAGAAAAGTCTTTAATAAAAACAAGAGTGTAGAAAGAAACAAGACAAGGTCAACTGATAGAAAGTAAAACAAATTTTACAGACATAGCAAGGCAAACCCGGATACCTGGTGTTATTCATGAAAGCCAGTTCCTTGTGCATGCCTTTAAGTGAGTACAAGGGTCAAGATGACCTTGGAGTTTTACTGTCGGCTCCCAACATCTCCCTCATCTCTTTTTTGAAGAAGCGAACCCGCCTGTCTTAGGTTGGGTGGATCACCTTGTCTGTCTTACCCGTCTTTGGGAACTTCTTCAGAGCAAAGCTGAAGGCCCTGTCTTAGGTTGGTCAGACTGGCACCCCCCTCTTACCCGTCTCTGGGTGTAGTTTTTCTCGGGGGGAATTCATTTATTTGGAGCTTGATTTTATGTAGCTGGCTGGCTAAACTCATAAGAGAGTTTTGTAGTGTATGTAATACAAGGAAAGCATAGAAAACCATTAACAAAAGCATTTTTAGGCCAAGCAATGTCATTAACAATCCTTTAACATAAGTCAGGGAAGGGATATAGCATTGAAATTGTTTAAACAGTTTTTTAACAGTTTTTGTCACTTTAGAGTCCAGAGGTAAGGCTTGTGTAGTATTATCAGCAAGCTGATTAAGATAATAGGCAGTTTGTACATTTTGTGTTAGTGTCACAGCAGCTGCCGCTGTAGAGGCAGCTAACGAAGTAAAGGCCAAAACATCAGCTACAAGTAGCCCAACAAATTGAAGAGGGCGCATTAGTTTTTTCAATTGTTTTAACACCTGAATACTAAAATCTTTATGCCAAGTTTTACAAATATTTACAGGAAGCATAACAAAAGATGGTTGTCTAACAATAAGTATGAATTTAGTTATGTTGTTATACAAGCAATTAATAAAAGAACAATTAGAACAGGTAACATTAAAATAATTAGCTCCTACAGAGATATTAAATGGTCCATACATAATGACATGGGGTGGTGATACACAATTTATAATATTTTTTTAAAAGGGATGAATTGGGCCCGGTTATGTTGTTGAGTGTAGCTACCAGCATCCAAACATGATGTTGAGGATGTCCATTTATCCACCACAGTCCAAGATTGTACTTATTAGTAAGATTAGCTCCAGACCAGTCCATTAATTGAGAATTAGTTTCAGAAATATTGGTAACAAATGGCTGTACATGCTTACACCTATTTGGATGAGGCTCTCCTGTAGATTTTACTACTTGTGAAGAATTAATGTAATGGAGTATCCTAAAGGATGGAGCAGAATTTGTATAAACTAAGTGCCCAGTTGGCAAAGATATCATCTGTATATTGTACATTTGATTTTTGTCTGGGAATCAAATTTTATGAGTCATGGATAGCATTATAACACAGCCTGGAATGGAGCCTTTAGAGCTGGTGGTAAAGCAAAAAGGAGTTCCAATATCTGAAGCTGAGATATCTCTCATCTTGGTGTGCTGGATGAAGGGATCAGGGGCTGTATTGAATGCTGATCTATTTAAGTGAATGATTACTTTAACTCCCTCCCAAGTTGTAGGGTGCACAATCAGGGGATCTGGCACATAAGCCCAATGTGGCAGCATTTGTGTCATCTGAATGAGTCTCCACAATCCTAACGCAGCGTTCAGGCAACCAGCGGGCGTCATTTTCTTCCGGCGAGAAAACACAAACATGTCCTCGACCCCCATGTTAAAACCAGATCAGGCCCATGCCAAGCACCTGTTAAAGGATCCTTTCACTTTACTTGAGCAAAAGCTCTTTGCTCTCTTTTTTCCCAAAAACGCTGTGCTGTGGTAAGGCCATTACATTCTTAGTTTAAAAAATTTAGTACAAACAAAGCATGAGAAAGAATATTAACAGGAGAGAGGGGTATAATTCCCCACCTTTTAATTTAAAAATTTCATGTTTGAGTAAACCATTAGCTCGTTTAACAATTTTTTGACCTTGAGGATTATAGGGAATACCTGTAGGGTGAATAATCTGATAAGATTTACAAAAATTTTGAAAAGCTTGTCTGACATATCCCAGACCATTATCAGTTTTACTATGTTTAGGAAGTCCCATAGTGGCAAAGCAGTGTAGGGAATGGGCAATACAATGTTTGTTAGTCTCCCCGGCAAGAGGAGTAGCCATAATAAAATTAGAGTAGGCATATGGTAACATGGACAATGCAAAGCCATCCAAAAGATGGAATCAGGCAGGAGTTTAGTCTACTTTTTTTACGGTGGAGGTGGTCAGGATAACGATGTAAATTTTTTCCAGGTGACTGTCAGGCTGTAGCAGCAGCAGCAGCAGGGTCTCTCAGTGGCTCCAAGGGACTGTGTTACACCTTGTGCTGGGCTGTAAATTTTTGGTTAAGGATACAAGTAATATATAGGCTTGGCAGGTTGTGGGCCCACTAGTTTTTAAGACTATATAGACAATAGCCCAGGACAATTTACCAAGATGACAACTTTTTAAACTAGATAGTTCTTTTAATAAGGCTGATTTTTTAGGCAGATATAGAGTGTTTAGGCCTGTACTACTATTTTCCATGTCTTTTGTGTGTGTGTGTGTGTGTGTGTGTGTGTGTGTGTGTGTGTGTGTGTGTGTGTGTATTTTGTCATCCTTTTTTTTTATGACTCTGGTCCCTTGTTTTAAAAAGGGGATGATGGGCGAAGATTCATCTTCTGTAACTTCTTCAAGCTGACTCAGGGGTGTTGTCCTACCTAGCCAGGAACCTATAACCTTAGTCTATTTTACAAAGAGGTTACCAGGGTTAGATGTCATTAAGAACAATATTTTAACTTTTGACAAATGCATAGACTTTTTCTCTGGCTACAGCAGTGTAGCTTATTTTACACTCTGGTTTGTAAAAGCATCTTTAGGAATATGACCTCTAGTGACTCTAACAATGTCTAAGTCACCTGTGCAGGCCTTTAGACAGATGTTAATAGAAACACACTCTCAGGTTTACAAACTTTATTCTTGAGCAGATAAATTTTATGTAGCTGGTATTAGCTCAAAAGTTACTGTCAATTAGGGATTTTGGCACATACAGGGGTTGGGATTTAAACCATCCCCCACATTTTATAACTTTAGCTTTTTTAGTACTATCACAGATTACTGACAAGTTCCTGTCCCTACAAGGTAGATAGTCATGGACATAAGGCATGCTTACAAACTATCTTCCCATGACCTCCTGGCTCTGACCAATTCTTGAAGGGCCACACACAAATGACTCTAGGATCTGACATTTTTTTATCCGAGCAGTGGCTTACTGCCTCTGGATGCTCCTCCAGTGCTCTTGTCTCAGGAGTGTTTTTTTTACACTGAGATAAATGCCTCATTTGTATTTTTCTTAGCTGGTCACTGGACTTGAACTCGGGGCCTGAGTGCTGTCCCTCAGCTCTACAACTCAAGGCTAGCACTCTGTCACTATGAGTCCCAAAGCAACTCTGCTTGTTTTTTTTTTTAGCACTGCTGGCTGAGTAGAGGTGACAGTCTCACATGGACCTTCTTGTGCCCGGGCTGGCTTTGAACCAGTTTGTAAATCAATGACTCTTTTTTTTTTTTTTTTTTTTTTTCAATGACTCTTATAAAAGGCCACTTTACTCCAATTAAAAGCAACAAGGTGGTCAACATAGAAGTAGCTATTAAGCATGTTCTTACCTGAAACTTGTTAAGAGTCAAAGTTACATCCGACAAACTTATAAGAATCCTCTGTGCTTTGTTCTTGGCTTGCTGGAAACTTAAAAAACCTATAAGAGCAAACTGGAATAGCAATTAAGCAATTATTTTGGTAATCCTAATTTTTTTACTTTGAGGCAAATGTTAAGAACAATTTTACTTTTAAACTTTATATCCAAAAATCCATTCCTACTTTTTAAGCCTCCTATTAATCTCTTTTATTATTTTATATTTTAGTTTTTAGTTACATTAAAAAAAATCCCTTAAAATCTTGAGGCCAAGTGTCACTCATGTCTCTTGGCTGTTTGTTTTAAAACAGATACACATTAAAACTTTTAAACTCAAATTTTTTTTTAATATAAGAATTACAATCACCATCTCTCTACCAAGAAGTTAAACTTAACACATTTATGACTTTTAAAAACATATCCCAGGGCTGGGAAGGTGGCTCAGTGGTAGAGCGCTTGCCTTGCATGCATGAGGCCCTGGGTTCAATTCCTCAGCACCACATAAGCAGAAAATAAAAAAGCCGGAAGTGGCACTGTGGCTCAAGTGGTAGAGCTAGAGCGCTAGCCTTAGGCTGAAGAGCTGAGGGACAGCACTCAGGCCCCACGACCAGACCCCTCAAAAAAAAAAAAAAACAAAAACAAATTTAAAAAAATAAAAATAAAAAAATAAAAACATATCCCAATTATAAAACATTATAGAAAGCAAGTCACATTACACAAAAACATTTTTTAACCCTCTTTTTAAGTCCAAGGGGCAGTTTTAGCAATACTAATCAGATTATCACATCACTAATTTTTATCATCATGTTTTTAGTATTTATCTGTAGAGAAAAAGGACAGAACAAATTTGGGCCACTTGGCCCCTCCTGTGGAAATGGGCACGCACCTAATCTCTCTCTTTAGGGTAAGATGAACTGTGTTTGTGTCAGCTTGTCCTCTTTTAACATGTGTGGACTCCTCCCATGGCCTGTCCCACCATGTATGACCAGCTGAACTGTACTTTTACCTGTTTACCCCTTACCCCTAAAGATAGGTCTTTTGTTGGCTTTAAAGTTTTTTTTTTTTTATCTCTTGGTTTTTAAATGAAAATACACAGTTTTAGACAGTCAGAACAGGTAATGTCTTTTACAGTGTTAAACAAACTTTTATATTTAAACTTTTAATATTTATCCCCAAATTTTAGCCAAGAGAACTAAATTTTAAACAGCCAATGCAGTTTTGTTAAGCCAGATAACTTGATTACAGTGAAAACAGCCTTATGTATTTTAAAATACCAGATTTTTTTTAAGTTAAAGAATCTTTAAAAAGTCATTTAAAACAATGTGAAAATTTTTGAAAATTTTTGGTAAAGTTTAAACCTCATAACCTTTTGAATTTTATACTTAAACTCACCCAATTGTTACAGTATGTTGATAATTTTTAACTTGAACATGTTCACAAACACATACAAAACACACACAGATCTTAAAGCACGCAAAAATCAAAATCAGTTGTTCGTACATTTAAAACTGGTACCAATTTTAAAACAGAACTAGACAAGACAACAACCAAAGGCTGAATTGGGACTAATAAAATGGGCCCCAGTTTATCTTTATCTCTACCAGAACTTTGTGCTGTTTTCACTCAGCAAGCTGAATTCAAAGTCTGTTGAGTGAGCCTGTCACGCTCACCCAGAACTTTTTTACCTTAGAAAACATAAAGCAAACAAACACACTAAAGTAAACAAGACAAACAAGTGGCCACAAAGACAAAATCAGGTCTCAGTGAATGGGGCAACATCTCACCACCATTTACAAGTGGGACTCAAACCCACTTACCAGGGGACTCAGACCCCCTCTACTCACCTCCTGAGGATTTTTTTTTTTAGATTTCTGCAAACGTTGACCCAGGGGCCTTTCAAGGTGGAGGGAAAGAAGTCCCTAGCGGCCGTCCCCTCAGACTGACAGGTTCTCCCCCATACTCAGACCCCCTGGGCCAAGGTCTGAGGCTAAGATCTTGCTGGTGTCACTTGTAGGTGGTCAGTGGCAGTTTTATCTGGCTACGAGTTTTCCCTGCCAGCCCTTTTAAGTTATTGTTAGATCCTCCAGGTTTTTTGCAACCCATCACTCCCCTACTTCTGGATCCAGAGAGGGCGGAGGAGGTGGCAGTGAATGGGAGAAAGGGGGTCAGTTTAAAGTGTAAGTAAAAAAGAAGGAGCTAGAGGGAAACAGATATTGAGGGGGTGTTAGCCAGTTTTTTTCGGGCTCTCGCATCAGGATGAATCTGAGAGAAGAAACATTTTAACAATTTTAAAATACATACACAAACATTGAGAAAAAACATATTTACAGCATGTGCGTTGTAGGCTGTCAGACAGAAGGTGCCAGACTACAGACTGGCCCAAATGTCTGCACTAGTGGATAGTTTACCTTGATGGGGATTTGGGGGACGTCTCCCACCGGCCCCGTTGGCTGTCTTATAGCACATCTGCCAAGACTCTTGTCAACCCCAATACAGAACCTGTAGGCTACACAGATACCAGACAATTACAAAGCAGCAATGTTTTAACTTACAGGCCATTTGTATCATGGTGTCCCTGAATCCTTTTTTCCAAAAAAAAAAAGATTATTTTTTTTTAAGTTTTAAAACTAATGGTTCCTTCCTCCGGGAACCAGGGGTATACTTTCTCAACAAAGTGAAAGAAACATTCTAACTGACTCTGTCTAACTTTTACTCCTTGAGCGTGAAGCATACCCTTGAAAGCCTGCACGTATAACGTGTGGCTGTTTGCTTGCCCCATAATTTCTTACTCCCGACTATACTATCACCCGCTCTTTTTCTTTTTTTTTTTTTGTCGGTCGTGGGACTTGAAATCTGGGCTTGGGCACTGTCCCTCAGCTCTTCAGCTCAAGGCGAGCGCTCTACCACGTGAGCTACAGCGCCACTTCCGGTTATCTGGTGGTTTATTGGAGATAGGAGTCTCACAGTCTCTCCTGCCCGGGTTGGCTTTGAACCGCGATCCTCAGATCTCAGCCTCCTGAGTAGCTAGGATTACAGGTGTGAGCCACCAGCGCCCGGCTACACCCGCTCTTTTTCTGGACGCGTCCTCTTACCTTAGCGGGGTCCTCTGCCTTGATCCCAGGTTTTTAGGGTCCCTGTTCGGGCTCCACTTGCCAGAACCAGCGGGCAACGAAAGGGACTCCTGATTTAGGGGGCAAGGACGGAAAAATAAAGACATAAGACAAGGGATGGGGTCGGGAGGTCTGCAGCTCAAGACTGCAGCCCCGTTTATTTTTAACTCTCCTTATTTATACTATTAGAAGTCAAGAGGTAACCTAAGGTCACCATAGTGTAGAAAAGCAAGAAAAGTCTTTAATAAAAACAAGGGTGTAGAAAGAAACAAGACAAGGTCAACTGATAGAAAGTAACACAAATTTTACAGACATAGCAAGGCAAACCCGGATACCTGGTGTTATTCATAAAAGCCAGTTCCTTGTACATGCCTTTAAGTGAGTACAAGAGTCAAGATGACCTTGGAGCTTTACTGTCAGCTCCCAACAGGAAAGTCCTTGAGACACTTAGATCCAATGAACCACAAGAATACCAGAAGTGGCTCTGTGGCTCAAGTGGTAGAGCAACAAGATTTGAGCTGAAGAGCTCAGAGACAGTCCCCAGGCCCAGCTTTCCACTCCTACAACGGACAATAATAAAAAAAGATAGATACACACTAACAAACTGAAGTAGAAGGCTGGGAATGTGCCTTAGGGGTAGAGTGCTTTGCATATATGAAACCCTGTCCTTGATTTCTCAGGACCACATCACTAGGAAAAAGCCTGAAGTGCCTCTGTGGTTCAAGTAGGAGAGGGCAATCCTTGTAGAAGAGAAACTAGGTACAGTGCTCATGTCCTGTGTTCAAGCTCCAGGACTAGAATATGCATACACACACACACACACACACACACACACACACAAAGCAGAAGTGAAGCTGTGACACAAAATGGTAAAGCACTAGACTTCTGTTCTGAGCTCATTGCTAGCACCCAGGCCCTGTGTTCAACCCCAAAACCTAGTCACCCAGGGCCCAACTAAGAGAGGTCAAATGTTTCAAATTCGGATGAGCTTCACCACCTCTAGATGACTGGAAGCTTTGTGATATCCAACATATGCTTGGATTTCAAAGCTTCCAGAAAATTAGAAAAGGCATCATAGGCCCATCATTGCCCTCAGTGGAACATTTCATTAAGTTCAGTGCCCTAGTTGTCTGCCAGAAGGACTCCTGAATTATATTGAGCACTGTATCTGAGCTTTGAAATATAGTCTCACAAAGGCAAGATGAGTGCGCAGAACTTGGCCTGCCATGGGAGTTGGCACAAATGAAGGCTTCTTGTCAAAAAACAGCACTAGGAAGAGAGATAGCTTGTTGTACAAAGAGGAATTTTTCTCCTGACCTTCAGAGCCCGCCCACACTCCTCCTCACTAATTGGCCCAGATGGAGTTGTTTGATACACAGCTCTACATGAATGAGGCCTTTTGTGTGCCTGTCCAGACAATGAAAGAGACTATTTCCAGCTGGCCTGGGTTGCAGAGAAACCCTCAGGCTACACTGGGAGCAGTGAAGGGAGCCCTAGAACATGTAATGTCATAAAAGCAGTCTCTGTGTTATGAACTCATTGTATTGAATACAAATTTCCTACCTTGGTGCCATGTATCATAGCTACTCAGGAGCTTCACTTATAGGAAGATATCTATACATACACAAAGACATGGAGGTGCAGGTTCTTTTTGAGGGGGCAGGTCTAAGGGTTGAACTATGAGCCTAGGCCTTGTCTCTGAGCTCCTTTTGCTCAAGGATAGTGCATTAAGGTGGAGTCACACCCCACTTCTGGGTTTTTCTGTGATCTCTTTGAAATTACAGTGCCATGGACTTTCTTATGCTGGCTGGATTCGAACTCAGATTCTCTACATCTTAGCCTCCTGAGGAGCATGGATTAGAGTCAGCAGACACAGGCACCTTCTTTCTTTTCTTCTTCATTTTATAATCTGGACAATCTGACTTCTTAATAGGGTTATTCCAATGGTTTGGACTTATAAGTCAACTACCCAATGTTCTTTATAGCTACGTTCTCTGAGAAGGATTTTCTCTACTCATCATCCCCTCTGGTCACAGGTTTGAAACCAAAAGTGAGAATTGAGTGTCACAGATTTATGAGCAAATGTCCACAAGACATGCCAGTTCTGTCACTTAGCATTGAGATGCAGTTATTTTAGTGTCTCAGGGTATGAGGACCGAAAGCTAGAACGATCCTCATACTGTCTGCATTGCTCCTTTTGCCTAGAAAATGATCTAATAATTATGAGTGTTTTGTGTCTCCAACCTTGAGTATATAGAACACACTAGAAGCATCTTCCTGTTTCTGTTTTTCTCTAGTACCTCTCAAGATTTAGACGAAAGATTTGTGTGGAATGGCTCCTAGGTGAATCCCTGAGGAAAACCACTTGAAGTCTCCGCAGGAGATCATGATTGAAAGCCAGCCCTAGCAGGAAAGTCTGTGAGACTCTTGTCTCCAATAAACCACCAGAAAACTAGAAGTGGAGCAGTGGCGTAGAGGGTTGAGCTCCAGCTTTGCAAGAGAAGGCCAAATAAGAGACACAGGCCAGACCAGGCAGGAAAGCCTGGGAGGCGCTTAAGTTCAGTTAACGACCTGATGGCTGGCAGTGGAGCTGTGGCAGTTGTAGAGCCTCAGCCTTGAGCAAAACAGCTGAGGAAGGTATCACACCCTGAGTTTAAGCCATGGGATGGCCACCAAAAAAATTTCAAAAAGCAAAGACCAAGTTTATGTATTAATGCCCTACTTACAGGTGTATATTACCTCCCTGATTGCAAACAGGCTGTATGCAATGCTTCTGATTTTATTTACTGATTTATTTTTCAGATATGCTCATTGCGCATACTGCATCATTCTGTTCATTTCAGCCCCATCTTTTACTCTTCCCAGATTCCAGGCCTGTGTCCTTATATGATGCACAGTAAAGCTCTCAGCAGCCTTTATTTACATTTTATTATGAGGCCAATGCAGGAACCATCACAAATCAGGCAGGGGAAGAGATCAGGGTTTATAGGAATAACCTGTGTTCAAAAAATACAGTTGGGGACGTAAAATGCTAGCATACTTATGTAAAACTACCTTTAAGAAAAAAGATGAGGGGGCAGGGATTGTGGATTAGTGAGAGAGTGTTTGCCTAGCATGCAAGAAGCCCTGGGTTCAATTCCTCAGTAGCACATACACAGATAGAAGCCAGAATTGGTCCTGTGGCTCAAGTAGTAGAGTGTTAGAGACAGTGCTCAGATCTTGAGTTCTGCCCAAGAATTGTCAAAGAGACAGCTAAGATGGTAGGTAAGTAGGTTGGTAGGTAGGTTGGTAGGTAGGTAGGTAGGTAGGCAGGTAGGTAGGTAGATAGGCAGATAGATAGAGAGAGAGAGAGAGATACATACATAGATACATAGATAGATAGGTACATAGATACAGATATAGATACATAGATACATAGATACATAGATTAGATAGATAGATAGAGAGAGAGAGATAGATACATACATACATAGATACATAGATAGATAGATACATACATACATACATAGATACATATATACATAGATACATAGATAGATACATAGATACGTAGATTAGATAGACAGACAGACAGATAGATAGATAGATAGATAGATAGATAGATAGATAGATAGATAGATAGATAGATAGGGAGGTAGGTAAGTAGGTAGGTAGGTAGGTAGATAGAAAGATGGATAGATAGATAGATAGATAGATAGATAGATAGATAGATAGATAGATAGATAGATAGATAGATAGATAGATAGATAGATAGATAGATAGGTAGGTAGATACATAGATACATTGATACATAGATACATAGATACATAGATAGATACATAGATAGATACATAGATACATAGATACATAGATACATAGATAGAAAAATGGTATATGTATCTGGTCTTGGACATCAGCAGGAAAGAAGGGAACAATTCCTAGTAATGAGGCCTTCTGCAATGTGCCAGGCCACCAGAGGAGGAAACCTGTCTTTTTCCCACTTTTCAGGTAGCCAAAGGACCCAGAGACAAGAGGGCAGAGCCAGGCTCTAATTCAGCTGCTTGGAGACAGAAGAGAAATAACCTTGCCTCTCCTTGAACTGGGGATTTGCATTAATGATGTGGAGAATGAAGGAAGGAGAATGGACTGGCAAAGTTAGAAGAAGGGCCTTCATATCTGACAGATGGAGAGTCAAAAACTAGTCCCTAAGACCAGAGATCAGGGATTTTCTACTCTGTTCCTCCCCTCTCCCCCACTAAACTGGCTCTCGATTGGTAATCTAAAGATAACGTGAGGCTCCCTTCACCTGAGGAACAAAGATGAATTAGTCATTGTTTGAAGAGGCTGAGAAAAGCATGACCCTGGTGTAACTCTAACAAATATTTCAGGTTTCCCTTCATTGCTGGCTGTGCCTGGAATGAATAAAGTGGTTTTGCAACTCACTTCCCTGTTGAGTGTATACATTCTTCCTCCTAATCCTGCAGGCCTTGGTCTCCTTACCTAGCCTGGCTTTTGAAACTGTTTTCTGTCCTGAACTGGAGTTCATCCTGCTAACAGGGCGAGGCCATGGATTCTGAGAACTTCACTTGAACCCAGGATGGGTCAATGATGTTTCTTTCCTTCTTCTATAGCTCAGGAGCTCTAAGAACATTTAGAGTGCAAGTAAATATTTATATATACAGTGGAATATACATATATAGAGAGATGTATATGTATTCGTAGCAATATACACACCTATCTATTTATATATTGGCCACTCCTGGGTCTAGAATTAAGGTCCTGGGAACTGCCTGGCAGTGAATTTGTTTGAGGCTGCTGTGCTTACACAGACCCCTTGATGAATTGGGCATTCCAGGCCCAGAATTCAAATCTCAGCAATGCCGAAGGCAATAGGTAGAGTAAGAAGCCAATGTAGACCTGTTTTCCTTTCTGTGGTAATATTGTGTCCTAGGTAAAATGTGTAATATCTATACAAATACATATATATGATATATATTATGCATGTATATGAATATCATTTTTGCCAGTTCTGGGGCTGGAATTCACGCCCTGGGAATTGATCCTGAATTTTTTTTTCTTCCAGGAGGTTAGCTTCCACTTCACCCAGAGCACAATAGAGTTATCCAGTCCCTGAGTTCAAATGCCAGGTATGGCTGATAAAATGGCCCAAATTCTTAGCCAGGACTTTAACATTTTGTGGGGGCAGGCACAGAGCTTGAACTCAGGTCGTCACAACTCTGCCTCAGCCTTGATTACCCTAGGCTGGGGTGCAGCTTTTACACCCACACATGATCCGGGGATCCTAAGACCTGAGTTCAACTCCCAGCTCTGGCAAAAAAAACAAACCACCCAAGATGGAGGAGGAAAAACTAAACCAGGAAGTTTTACACAACAGTTTTACCTTTGATTCCTTTGTACTGTGACCATCCTAGGCCTCAATGACTCGGCTTGAAAATTGTATGTGACGTTGCAGAGCAGAAGGATGGTGGGCTGTCAGTGAAGCCTGAGCCCAACCCAGAAACCTAAGCCCTGAGTTCGATCCTGGGACTGCCACCTACTCATTCCTATCTATAGGAACAATCTATAAATTTATTTATGGATGTATATACATATGTAAATACACATGCACACACACTGCAATCTACACATCTATCTATTTACATATTGGCCACTCCTAGGGCTTGATCTCAGGTCCTCAAATTTTCCCGACAACTCCACTGGAATCAGAATGGTGTACTAACATTAACCCATTCATGAATTGGGCCTTCTAGGCCCGGAGCTCAAATCACAGAACTGCCAAAAACGTAATCCTGGTGGAAGAAGCCAATTGTCCCGCTTGTTTTCCTTATAAGTGAAATTCCTGGGTTTCAGGAATGATGTATAATACATAGGCAAATCTATGTCCTATGTAATAGGATATAAAAATATATACATGTAATTATACTATCTAAAATATATAATAATTAAATAAAACACAAAATAAAATGAATGCAGTAAACATGTGCATATAAATAGACATCATGTATTTAAAATGTATTCGAATGTTATTTTGTCGAGTGCTAGGGCTTGAATTCAGCTCCTGGGAACTGGCCTGTCTTTTTTGTTTTCCAGAACTGTGAGCTTTCCCTTCCCCCACAGTGCTGCAGATTTATCCAGACCCATTGAGAGCTCAATCTATTTTTGACATATTATTTCAGGTATGACATAAAATATTAGCAATATACTGTGACATCATGAACATTGTGACATCACACTACTAGATTTAATGACCATTGTGTCACATTGTCATATCACAAATCTGTTCTGACTTCATCACATTTGTGCCAACAAATGCTTTGGAATCGTCACAAGCCCGTTCTAAATTTATATGCTCATTGTGAGTTAATGACAATTGAGGTCTGGAATGCCATTGTCACATTACCATTCTACTGCAACATCACAAAACTATTTTGAACTCATCTCTATTATGGCATCACCAACTAATTGTGATATAACAACACTATTATGACATTATAATTTGACATCATATTGCAATTGCGATATTACATACTTTCACAAACATTACATAAATTAATGGCAATTAAGATCTGACATGCCATTGTGACATCACAAGCCCTTTGTGACATCATTATGAGTGTGAAATCTGACTGTTGTTATGACATCATCAGATCATTGTGACATTACCAAGCTACAGTGACATCATAGCATTATGACATCACATTGCCATTTTGCTGTCATAGACACATTGTGATCTCATAACCATTGTAACATTACAAACTCTGTATGATGTCATAACCAGTGTGACATCACAATGTTGTTATAACATCTTTAGCTTATGACATTATAGCATTTGCCATTATGTAATTGTGAAATCATAGTCACATTATGAATGCCTAATCATTGTATTTGAAATGTGGCATGTGGGTTATCAGAAACTCATTGGGATGTCATAACCATTGTCACATCAAAATCCCTTTGTGACATCAATTTGGCAATGTGACATCACAATGGCAATGTAATGCTACTAAGGCATCATGATATCACAATGGTCATGAACTCACAATGGGTTTCTGATATCAACCGACATGCCACATTAAAAATAGAATGAAAAACATAATAGGCAAGCACAATGTGTGTATGACATCAGAATGACAATGTGATGTTACAATGCTGTGATGTCATTGTAGTTTTACATGTCAAAATGAGCTGATGGTGTCATAATGGCAACATGATGTCACAATTATGATGAAGTCAGAAAGAATTTGTTATGTTTCAATGGTATGTCTGTCAGTTGTCATTAGTTCCCCATAAGGATATGGATACAAAAATGTTTCTGTGATGTCACAGAGGCCATGTGTGTTTTCAAAGGTGGTAAGAGGTCCTCAGTGGAATGGCACAATGTGATTCATAATGTCACAATGGAAATGAGATGTTCCATTGTGTTTTTTGATGTCACCGTGGTGGTGATGAGATCACAACGATTTTGTGATGTTACAGTTTGTTTGTAATATCAGAATGATATATCTAATTTCAATTACTTAGAATTCAATCTGAGGATACCAGGAGATAGAAGAAGCTTCATAGTATGGGGTCATATTATGAGAAAACCCAATGGGACAATGATTTCACAAACACAATGTGATGACTCAACATCTTTTTATAATAATGTTTTGATGTCACAATTGGTGACGCCATACTGATGAGGGGTTGTAATAGATTGGAGATGTCCCAAGGAGTTCGTGATGTAACAATGGCATATGGGATCTCAATTGTCATTAACTCACCATGAGTATATGAGTTTGGGAAGGGATTCTGATGTCACTAATATATATGTAGTCAAAAAGGTGAAGAACTGAAAGGTCTGAGATGTCACAAAATGACACAATGGTTATGATGTCCAGCAGTATGATATCAATATGTTACACTGCATTTTAGATATCTCATGTCATATCTGAAATATGAGGTCAAACACAGATTTTCAACTCACAAGGGCCTAAGATATCACAATAGCATGTCACAAAAGTTATGAGGACAAGAGAGGTATTTGATGTCACAGTGTTAGTGATATAACAAAGGCAATGTGCTGGGACAAAGAGATTTTGATGTCACAAAGGTTATGTGTTCACAGTGGTTTCCTGATATAAACCCACATGGCACATTTGAAATAGAATGAAATCAAAGAATAGGCATTCACAATGGGTCTATGACATCAAAATGACAAAGTGATGTCAATAGAGCAATGTTTGATAGTATATGAACTCATTACCTTGCTCATGTTACTGTAATCCCTCTGTATACTATACTTATAATAAAAAAGACACAGAAGAAAAAAAGAGAAAAATGGTATGGTGTCATTGGGGTTTGGTGATGTCACAATGAGATGATGGTGTTATGATGATAATGTGATTTCACAGTCATAATTTTTGCAGAAAGTATTTGTGATGATACAATACTATGTGTGATCACAATTTTCATTAGTTCACTATGAGGATATGGCTACACAAAGGTCTGTGATGCCACAGAGGTTATGTGTTTCTTTAAAGGTGCTTAGAGCTCACAATAGATTTGTGATGTCACAATGTGATTGTGAAGGCACAACAGCAATGTGATGTCACAATGGGGTTGTGATGTCACAGTAGTGATGAGGTCACAATGAGTTTGTGTTGTCAACATGAGTTTGTAATATCACCATGACATGTCCAATTTTAATTTCTACTAGTTCACAATGAGGATACAATTTCAAAGAAAGAATCTTAAGCTCCAAAGACCATGAGTTTTTAGTCATAACTTGTGTGATATGCAGCCATTAGGATATTTTAGTCCTTCAGTATGCTTAGAATCTGTTTTCAATCTCATAATAATTCAGGTATGACATATGATATCTATCAGAAATTGACTGACATCATGACCATTGTGACATCATATTGATAGACATCAAGACCATGGTGTCACATTGTGAACTCACAAATCTGTTAGGACTTCATCACATTTGTGCCAAAACGTGACATTGGAGCAAACACAGTCCCTTTGTGAACTCGTATCTTCATTGTGAATTAATGACATTTGAGATCCAGCATGCCATTGTGACATTTCCAGCCAGTTGTGACACAAACAAGACCACACTAAAGCTACCAGCACGACTATGATTATTGCAGCATTATTTACCATATCTAAGATATGGAACCAACCCAGATGCCCCTCAGTAGATGAATGGATCAGGAAAATGTGTTATGTATACACAATGGAATTCTTTGCCTCCATCAGAAAGAATGACATTGTCATTGCCCCATTTGTTAGGACATAGAAAGACTTGGAAAAAATTATATTAAGTGAAGTAAGCCAGGCCCAAAGAAACATAGGTCCCATGGTTTCCCTTATTTGCAATAACTAGTATATGTCCGAGTCAAGCAGAAAAGGTCAGATAAGTTGATGTTACTGGAATGAACCCTAAGATAAATATTCAATTTTTTTGGTTTTTTTCCTTTCATGCAATTTTTCTATCATATTTACAAGATGATTTCTATGTTGCTTTGTATGTCCCTCCCCCACAGTGTAACCCATACTTTCACTGTATTTGATGTTGGTAGAGTTTGTGGAGGGGAGGGGAAAAAATAACAAATCTTTTAACTAGGGATACAGGAGGACCCATTACAACAATGAGATGTACAAGTCGTTTTGTCGAAAAACAAACTTAAAAACTTTGGTGGGGGTGTGTGAGGAGGATTGGGTGGGGATAGGGGAGGAGTATGGGAAGAGTTGGGAAGGAGAAACAACGAGGAGGCAATAATGCTTGATAAGAAATTTACTCGTTATCTTGCCCATGTAATTGTAACTTCTCTGTACGGTATTCTCACAATAAAAAAAAAAAAAAAAAACACAAGACATTACAAACCCCCTCCCAAAAAAATTGTGACAGCACAAACATTATAGTAGAAACACATTGTGATCTAATAGCCATTGTAGTAGCACAATCCCTTTGTGACTCCACATTTCCATAGTGATATCACTAACCCACTGTGAAATTCCAATCCTCTCATACCCAATCCAAGTATGAAATGGTGATACCCGAATCCAGTGTGACATTTAGATCATAGTGACATCACACTGATAGATGTTAAGAGCATTTTGTCACATTCTGACAACACACACCTGTTAGGACTTCATCACTTTTGTGACAACGCATGCCTTTGGAGATACCACAGTCCCTTTATGAGCTCATATACTCATTGTGAGTTAATGACAATTGAGATCACATGTGTCATTTTAATATCACCAACCCATTTTGACATCACACACCTCTTGTAAACATCACTAGTGTGGCATCACCAATTGTGATATCAAAACCTTATTAAGATATCATATTGCAACATTACATTGCCATTATTATATCACTGTTCCATTGTGTTTTCTAAGACCTAGTATGTCTTCATATCATTTTAGAAAATTCATGGCCTTTTATACTTGTCTTCTTCTGTGAACTCATATCCTCATCGTGAAATAGTAGCAACTGAAATTGGACATGTGATTATGAGATGTGACTTCACAAAACTACTTGATTTCATTACCAATTTGACATCCAAACCCATTGAGAACTTTCATTGCCATTTGACATCACTATCACATTCTGACATCCCAAACTTATTAGGACCTCTTAGCCCTTTGAAAAAAAACATATGGCCTTTGTGGCATCACAGTCCCTTTGTGTAACTATACCCTCATTATGAACTTCCAATTGGTATCAGACATGCCATTGTAATATCATGAACCCTTTGTGGCATCACCAGTGTTGCATAACATTTTCATTATGACAGCGTCAACTACTTTTGACATCACAAAAGTACAATGACAAGATAGCATTATGAGATCACATTGTCATTGTGATGTTACAGATAGATTGTGAATGCCTATTTTTAATTGTTTTTTTTTCTGGTTGTGAGGCTTGAACTCTGGGCTTGGTTTTTGTCCCTGCTCTTCTGCTCTAGGTGAGCACTCTATCGCTTGAGCCACAGCACCACTTCTGGTTTTCTAGTCGTTTTTATTGGAGATGAGTCTCATGAACTTTCCTGCCTGAGCTGGCTTTGAACTGCGATCCTCCGATCTCAACCTCCTGAGTAGCTAGTATTACAGGTGTGAGCCACCAGTTCAAGGCTATTTCATTCTATTTCAAATTTGACATGTGTGTTGATATCAGAAATATAATGTGAACTCATAACCATTGTAACATCATAAATCAGCAGTGACATCAAATTGTCATTATGACACCATCAGCTCATTGTGACATAACCAAACGACAATGGCATCATAGCAGTATAAATCACAGTGACATTGTTACATCAAAGACGTAACAGTGTAAAGGCCTATTGTATGAATTCATTCTATTTCAGAAACACATTTTGACAATATAACCATTGTGATATCACAATACATTGTGACATAACATTGCCATTGTGATATCATTAACCTGCTGTGCCATCACAAACCAGTCCTGTCCTTATAAGTTTTGTGCCATGCTGCCCTCGTTATATATTAGGCCCTTTATGAGTTCATAGTCTGTTTGCAATCTCAAATTTCTGGTATGACATGTGATATCAGAAATCCCCTGTGACATCATATTGCCAGATTTCATGAATATTGTGTCACATTGTGACATCACAAAATTGTTAGAACAGCATCACATTTGTGACAACGCATGCTTTTGGAGACATTACAGTCCCTTTTTGAACTCATATATTCATTGCCAATTAATGACAATTGAGATCTGCCATGCCACTCTGACATCATGAACCCATTGTGACATCACAAATTTATTGTGCACATCATGAGAATGGCATCAACAACTAATTGTGATATCAAATCATTATTTTGACATTATATTGTAGTATTGCCGTTGTGACATCATTGTTCCATTGTGTTTTTACAAACCTATTATGGCGACATCACATCTTAGAAAATTCATGGCCTTTGAGATTTCAAGCTTTTTCTGTGAACTCATGTACTTATGACCCCTAACACAATGAGACAAGCCATCGAGTCACAATTATTATAATAAAACAATTTACAATAGAAATGTGACTGTAATTACCTTATCCTGGACTGGATACCCAGGTCCAAGAGCATCCTTGACCAACAAACCTCAGAACTTCAATGGGCAGCCCCACCCTTTTTAATTGGTCTGCAAACCACCAACCAAAAAATTATGATCTCCAAAGCTCCAAACCTCAATGGGCAAGGCTTTTTACTTTTCCATTCCTCCCTCCTTCACTACAGAGCTGTCCTTCCTTCCTGGTCTTTCCCTTTATCCCTTCCATCACTTGCTTCTTTTCTTCAGGCCTCTCCACTCTCCACAGGCCTGCCCTACTCTGCCCCAGTGACCACTTGCCAACCTTCTGCTCTCCATCAACTTCCTCTCTTCTCAGGTTTTTCCCTTTATTCCATCCAGGTAGCACCCATTTTTATTTCCCCTTCCAATGCTCTGAAAATGCAACCTATATATAGGTTTACCCCCTCTTCATTCCAACGGGTCTTCTGCCTAACAGTTTTCAACCATCACTTCCCAAACTGCCCAATGCTCAATCACTTCATGACACCTCACCATGTGAAGCTTGACACTTCACCTTTGGCGGCATTCCCCACACTCTCTGGTGGGCCAGGCCAAGAATTTACAATGATTATCAGCTCCCACAGATAATTCTGGCCCCACTGGTTATTACAGTATCCTCATAGTGAATTAGAAGAAATTGAAATTGTGTATGTCATTGTTATATTACGAACTTGATGAGACATCACTAACCCATTGTGACCTAAGCACCATGGTGACATCACAAACTCATTGGGATATCACATTGGCACTGTACCTCTATGATCACATTGTGACATCCTAAACCTATTATGACCTCAGAAGCTTTGAAAGAAAGCATGGCTTTTGCGAAATCACAGGCCTTTTGGTATCCATACGCTTATTTTGAGCTAATGACAATTGAGATGAGAAATGCCATTTTAACATCGCAATACCTTTGTGACATCATCACCGGTGTAATATCACATTGTCATTATGACAACATCAGCCCATCATGACATCATAAAACAATGACATCATAGCATTATGATATCACATGGTCATTGTGATGTCTTTGATTTCATTCTATTTCAAATGTGGCAGGTGGGTTGATATCAGAAATACATTGTGACCACATAACCATTATGATATCACAATACCTTGATGACACCGTATTGCAATTATGATATCACTAACCCACTGTGACATCACAAACTGTCCTATTCTCATAAATTTTTGACATGCTTCCAGTGTGATCTCTTCGGCCTCTCTGAGTTCATAAATTGTTCAACTCATAATACTTCAGGTATAGCATGTGATATCAGAAATCCACTGTGACATCATGACCACTGTGACATCACACTCCCAGATATCATGACCACTGAGTCACATTGTGACATCACAAACCTGTTACGACTCATGACACTTGTGCCAACATATGCCTTTGGATACATAATTAACTCTTCTGAACTTATATATTCATTGTCAATTAGAGATCTGGCATGAGATTTTGACATCACCATCTCATTGGGAAATCACAATCCTATGTGACCTCATCACCTGTATGGCATCAAAAACTATTTGTGACTTCAAAAAAATACTATCTCATGTAATGGTAACATCACATTACCAATGGGATTTTCACCATTACATTTTCACCAACCAATTATTTCCTCATAATATTTTACAAAATTCATGGCCTTTCTGACTTCTAGCTCCTTATGTGAACTAGTATCTTCATTGTGATCTAGTAGAATGAAATTGGACATGTAATGGTGATATTACAAATTCATTGTGACACCATTATCCAAGTGTGACCTTATCACCACTGTGACATCACATTGTCACAGTGATATCTCAGTCACCTTATGACATCCCAAACCTGTTGTGACCTCTTAGCACTTTTGAAAAAGCACATGGTACTTGTGACATCACAGTCCCTTTGGGTAACCATATCCTCATTGTGAACGAAGGACAACTGACATCAGACATGCCATTGTAACATTAAAAACACTTTGTCACATCATCTCCAGAGTGAGATCACATTGTTGTTAGGATACCATCAAATCATTGTGACATCTCAAAATGACAATGATGTCATAGCATTATGACATCACATTTTCATTGTTAGGTCATAGAGACAATGTGATTGCCTATTCTGTGATTTCATTATATCTCTAATGTGGCATATAGGTTGATCTCAGAAACCCATTGTGACCACATCACCATTGTGACATTACAATCCCTTTGTGACCTCATATTGACATTGTGATATTATTAATGCAATGTAATATCACAAACCTCTCTTGTCCTCATAAATTTTGTAACAAGTGTCTACCTTGACCTGGGCTGGATGCCCACAGCTAAATACAGCTTCAACCATGAACCCTCAGACCTCCAGAGAGCAGCCCAACCATTTGTAATCTGGTCTGCAAACAAGCAACCCCAAAAATAATGATTTCCAAAGCTCCACACTTCAAAGGACAAGGTTTTTTTCTTTCTCTTCATCCTCCTTCTCTACAGACCTTTCCTACCTTTCAGTTCTTTTCATTTTTTTTCCTTCCACCATTCCCTTCTTTTCTTCAGGCTGTTCTACTCTTGACAGGCCTGCCCTGCCTTGTCCAGGTGGCCAGTTGCCGTTCTTCACCTCTTGGTCTCCCTCAATTTCCTCTCCTCCCAGGATTTTATCCTCCTGCAGTCTCTTCACTTCTTTCCTTCCAGGTCTTTTCTCTCCCCTTCTGTTGCTCTGAACATGCCACCCATGTATAGGCTGTACC
Organism: Dipodomys spectabilis; assembly: GCF_019054845.1. Classification (NCBI taxonomy): domain Eukaryota; kingdom Metazoa; phylum Chordata; class Mammalia; order Rodentia; family Heteromyidae; genus Dipodomys; species Dipodomys spectabilis. The sequence goes on from NW_024870724.1 coordinate 3,195,412, forward strand.
TTCCCCCACTGCAGTATGTTTCCTGCATAACAGTTTTCAATCATCACTTCCCAAATGTCCGTGCCCAATCACTTCATGGCATCTCACCATGTGGGGCTTGACAACCTATCTCCTTCAGCAGCATGTGCTGCCCCTTTAGCTGCATGCACCCCCCTCTCCGGTGGTCCAGACCAGGAGGCCTTGATGACTATCTGTTCCCATGGATGATAGGGGCACTGCTGGTTATTAAGTGTATCATGGTGAACTAAGAGAAATTGAAATTGGACAAATTTGTGATATTACAAACTCATGATATAACTAACCCATTGTGACCTCACCAATACTGTGACATCACAAACCCATTGTGACATCACATTGCTGTTTTTGACACCAGGATCACATTGTGACATCCCAAAACTATTATGACCTCTTATAACTTTTGAAAAAAATACATAGGTTTGTGACATCATAGTCCCTTTTTGTACCTGAATCCTCACCATGAAATATTGACAATTGAGAATCAGACATGACATTTTAACATCAAAAAGTTTGTGAGATCATCACAATTGTGACATCACATTGTAGTTTTGACACCATCTGCTCATTCTGAAATCACAAAACTAAAATAATATGATAGAATTATAACTTCACATTGTCATGTGACATCATAGACACATTATGAATGCCTTTTCTGTGATTTCATTGTATTTCATTAGGACTTCAAGCTCCTTCTGTGAACTTGTATGCACATTGTGAAATAGCAATTGAAATTGGACATGAGTTTTAGAATTACAAATCATCATGACATCAAAAACCTATTGTGAACTCATCACAACTGTGTATCATGAAGCTATCATGGCCCCTAAGTAGCTTTGAAAACACACATGACATTTGTGACATTACAGTCCCTTTGTGTACCCACATCCTCATTGTGAATACATGACAATTGTATTCATATATGCCATTGTAACATCACAAACCTTTGTTACCCCATCATCAGAGTGAGAAGATATATTCATTATGACACCATAATCTCCTTGCAACATCACCAATTTAAAATGACCTTATAGCATTATGACATTATATTGTCATTGTGATGTCATTGATACATTGTAAATGTCTATTCTATTTCATTCTATTTCAAATGATGTGGCCTGTGGGTTGATATCAGAAAACCATTGTGATCTCATAAATATGTGGCATCATAATCACTTTGTTATATCACAGTTCCATGGTGGTATCACTAACACACTGACATCACAAACTTGTCCTGTCCTCATGTCTTGTGATGTGCTGCAATTGTGATGTCTTAGGCCCTTTATGAGTTCGTAATCTATTTTCAACCTTATAATATTTCAGTTATGATATGTGATATTAGAAATCCACTGTGACATCATGATCATTGTGACATCATACTGACAGACATCATAAATATTGTGTCACATTGTGACATTACAATCTTCTTAGGACTTCATCACATTTGTGACAACACATGCCTTTGGAGATAGCACAGTCCGTTTTGGAACTCATATTCTCTGTGATTTCATGATAAATGAGATCCTTTATGCCATTTGGATATCACCAACCAACTGTGACATCGTAGACCTACTGTGATCCCTTACCTGTAGGTCATCATCAATTAATTGTGACATCAAAACCTTTTGTGATGCCACAATGTGACACGATGTTCATTATATCTGTCAGTGTGATGTCACAATGGTCATGATGTCACAGTGGATTTCTAGTATCTAATGTCATACATGAAATATGAGGTTGAAAACAAATTATGAGGGCAAAAAGGTCTGATATCACAATGTCAGCATGTCACAAATGTTATGAGGAGAGGAGATGTTTGTGATGTCACATTGTGCTAGTGATATCACAATGGCACTGTGATGGCACAAAGTGATTATGATGTCAAAATGGTTATTTAGGCACAAAAATGTGTTTCTGATAGCAACTCTCATGCCACATATGAAATACAATGAAATCACAGAATAGGCATTCACAATGTGTCTATGATGTCAAAATGAGAATTGTTGTCATAATACGATTATGTCATTGAGTTTGGTTATGTCACAATGAGATGATGCGCTTATAATGAAAATGTGATGTCACACTGTTGAGGATGTCACAAACACTTTTTGATGTTATGGCATGTCTGCTTTCAATTGTCATTAGTTAACAACAAGGATATGGGTACACAAAGGGACTGATGTTGAAAAGGGCATGTGATTTTTCAAAGGAGCTAATAGGTCATAATAGATTTGAGATGTCACAATGGAATCATGATGTCACAATGACAATGTTGTCACCATGGGTTTGTGATGTCGTGGTGGTGATGATGTCAAAATGTGTTTGTGATGTCACAACGAGGTTGTAATATCACAATCAAATTTCCAATTTCAATTGCTACTAGTTCACAAGGAGGATACTGTAATAATCAGCAGGGCCCTGATAATCTACAGGCTTGGATAATCAGTGTGGCCCCATCTCCTGACCAGATGGTGAGGCATTCTGTGGGAGGGGCTGGGGCATTAATCATCACGTGCTGAGCTGTGAAGAAGTGTTTTGGCTGTGGGCAGTTTGGGATTTGACAGTTGAAAACTGTTAGGCAGTTGGAGTAGAGAAGGGGTACAGACTTTATATAGGCTGCTGGTTCAGAGCAATAAAAGGAGAGAGAAAAAAGGGGAAAGTCCTGTAAGGAAGGAAGTGGTGTGATAGCAGAAGGAGAAAGTCCTGGGAGGAGAGGAAGTTGAGGGAGGTCAGGAGGTAAAGGATGGCAACTGACGACCCAGTCAAAGCAGTTCAGGCCTCTGGAGAGTGAAGAGGCCTGAAGAGAAGAAGAAACCGGTAGAAGGGAAAAAGGGAAAGACCTCGAAGGAAGTATAGTTCTGTAGTGGAGAGACAAAAAGAAGGGGGAAAAAAAGCTTGCCCTTTGATATTTGGAGTTTTGGATATCATAATTTTTGGGGTTGGTAGTTTGGAGAACATTTATTATATTAAATGTGTCTCTATGGATTCTCTTGAACTACAGAGGTCTTAATTTTTGGAGACCCCCGTCGAGATAATCCATTTGGATGGCATCAGGCCTTGGCCTCAGGGAAAAATCCCCATAGGTGAGAGTGTCAGCCCTCAGGGTTGAGAGTCTACCTCGAGTGTTTGTCTCTGGAGGAGAATCATGGACAAAAGTCATTTAGGGGCCTCTAGGGGTGTGTCTGGGCAAGCTTGCCAGCCTGTTTTGGGGATCCCCTCTGGAGGTCATCTGCTGCTTCCTTGGGAAGCCATCTGGGAACTCCTTGAGAGGTCATGCAGAGCTTCTTTGGGGAACCATCTGGAACCTCCTTGAGAGGTCATGTAGGCCGTCCTTGGGAAGCCATCTGGAACCTCATCAAGAATACATCTGCAAATTCATTGAGAAGCCATCTGAGACCTACCCTGGAGGTCATCTGGAGCCTTCTCCCGGGGCCATCTTGGACTTTCTCCAGAGGTCATTTGGGGCTTCCTCAGGAGGTCATCTGAGACCCCTGTAAAAGTAGTGATTTGGAAATAAGGGAAACCACGGACATAAGTTTCTTTCGGCCTGGCTTACTTCACTTAATATAATTTTTTCCAAGTCTTTGCATTTCCTAACAAATGGGGCAAAGTCATTCTTTTTGATGGAGGCATAGAATTCCATTGTGTATATAAACCACATTTTCTTAATCCATTCATCTACTGAGGGGCATCTGTGTTGGGGCTTCCTTAAGAGGCAATCTAGGACCACCACCTGAGGTCATCTGGAGCTTCTTTTGAAGGTCATTTCAGTTTACCTTGATAAGAAATCTATGACTGTCTTCGGACATCATCTGGGACTACCTTGAGAAGACCTATAGGACCTTCTCTGGAGGTCATCTGTGGCTTTCTCAAGCAGGTTATCTGGAACCTCCTCTGGAGTTCATATGTGGCCTCCTTGAGTGGCCATCTGGGAGCTACTCATGAGGTAATGTCAACCTTATTGAGAGGATATCTGGAGCCTCCTTTGGAGGTCATCTGACACTTCCTTGGGAAGCCATTTGGAACATCCATGAGTGGTCATCCAGGGCTTCCTAGGGAGGACATATATGACATCCTCCAGAGATCATCTGCGACCTCCTCAAGAGGCAATTTGGAATGTCCTCTCTGTCATCTGGGACCTACTATAGAGGTCAACATTGAGAGGTTTGGGGCATGTAGATTAAGTGTCTGTGGCTATTGTTCTGTGTGTGCATGCTGATAGTTCTATCTGTGTCCTGTATGCACTTCTGTTTACTCCTTTTATCAGGATGGGAGAACAAGGCCTAAATTTGTCATATCCAAAAAATATTCTCCCCCAGAGTTACAGAATCCCTCAGAGGAAGATGCACTGATGTACTCTTTCTCCTATTCTTTGCCATCAGCACCTCTAATGTTACGTCCTCCCATGCCAAAATTGGTTACTTGTACCATCCTGAGGTGGTACAGTGTGGTATGTTACCCTTATTACCCTTGAGACAGGAAGAGGGAGGAGATGGTGGGCAGGCCCCCCTTTTAATATATGGTCTCTTTACAACTAGTGACCTGTATTACTGGAAACAGCAAAATCCATCCTTTTCAGAAAAAAAATAACCAGGGCTCATTACCTCATTACAGACAGTAATTTTCACACACAAGCACAACTGCGATGAGTGTCAGCAAACTTTACAGATGCTTTTCACCTGGTAGAAAAGGGAGTGAACCCTGCTCGGTAAATTGAATGTGGTCCCTGGACCGGACAGTAGCTCCACTATTGAACCAGACCATTTGGATCAAGTCTTTCCCCAGACTTATCCAAGCTGAGACTAACAGCAATTGAGGTATGGAGGTGCTTATCAATTATTGCCAGGTTTGGTTAGCAGGGATACCGCAGAGGCTAGAAAGTCAGAAAGGTGAGTGAGATGGGAGAGTTCCCCAGTGAGTACCCTAATGCTTTTGTGAAACTTCTCCCAGAAGCCTATAGGACCTACAGGCCTATAGATCTTGAAGCCCTGGAGAATCAAAGAGCCCTAAATATGGCCTTTGTTAGTCAGCCCCATATCTTAGAAGAAAGCTTCAAAAGTTATAAGGTTTTGAGGGAAAGGTGTATTTTGAGTTGAAAGTGGTTGCCCAGTGGGTGTTTGATAACAGAGGTACCCTTGAAAAAAAAAGAGTAAGAAGGGGGTTTGAGTTTTGTTAGGAGCACCAGAATAGGGATCAAGAAACCTTGGCAAAGACAGTACAATTCATTTGCAAATGCCAGTAGGGAACCTCTAGGACTAGATCAGTGTGCTTATGGCAAGCAAAATGGACATTGGAAAAAGGAATGTCCAAGGGGGAGAAAGATTCAAAAGGACAGGTTATGTAATCCCATTAACACCTGGAAAATGTGTTCGTATCTCTGGAGAAACATGCAAAGGAGCTTGTGGCTCTGAATTCCAACTGTGTTCAATTTAAAAACAGCCCTATAAACTTAAGAAGAAATGTGGCAAACAAAAAATTTACACACTTCTATCTCAAAACACAGGTTATAAAATACTGAATCTCCAATATGTGCCAAACAGAACCCACTAAGAGGTTAAAAGCAAATAGAAGAGCACACTGGAGAAACCAGAGAATTATTGACGTGAAGAAAAGTTTTGAAGATATAAATTACGAACTTGTGAGAGTAAAAAATGAGAAGAAAATCCTCAAAAGGAACCTAGAAAATAGTCAGAATCAAATGAAATTCAAATACATTAGCCTGAGTGAGCATGAGGCAAGTTAGGGGACCACAGGTCAGAGGCCAACAGAAGCACAAGACAGCAATGCTACCATCCTTGCTAACCACAACTGAGGCCAAGAAGAGATCCTGATCCTTCATTAAGAAATAGTGGACATAGGAGTTCCGGGAAGATGGCGGAGGAGAAGCTGGAATCTGAACAAGCTCTTGCATAGAAAACAGTTTCAGAGTTCCAGTGAACAGTCCCAAGCCAGAGAATCACACCAAGTGTGCCATCACAGGACAGAGAGTTAGTCAAGAGAGGGGAAGCCAAGCAGACACATCTGAGCGCCTGCCAGCAGCTGCTGCTGCGGCGGCAGAGTCGCAGCAGCGACCACCGCCGCGGAGGCACACCTGAGACACAGTCCGGGACGAAGGAGCCAGACGCAGCAGACGAGCGGATGCTACTCAACACCAACAAGAACCAACAAGGAGCGGACAACTTCATCCTGCACTTTGCAGACCAGAGACGACCCGGGATCCAAGACTCAGCGTGAGTAGAAGCCCGACTTCCTCACTCCTTCTCAGGGAGCAGAGGAGGGAAGGCCACCCCTCCCCGCCCCAGCACCGGTGATCTCCATCTTGGATACCGACAAAGCTCGGAGGAGCGGCTAGCTCCAGCTCAGGCCTTGGAATAAAACGAGTCATTTAGCAGGTCACAAGAACTTAACGGCGAAGTGACCTCACAGACTCAGTTCCATCCAGGGAAAAGTCACCCAGCTCAGGCGCCAGCCATTGGAGTGGCTCTCCTCACCGGGTAACCAGAGCCAGAGGCTGCCCCTCCCTCTAGCAGCCACCACAATCAATTGAAAAACAGAAACCCTGAGAATGGCTCCAGGCTGGGTGCTGTGAGTTTTTTCACAAAATAGCCCCAGGGAAAAGCTACTGTTTGTTGAAAGGCCTCAACTCTACCCAGAACTTAGCCTCATCACTGCATCCCCCTCTTTTGTGATTCTCAAAGCAGACCACCCTCAAAGTAAACTAACCTGGGAGGGGGATCTCAAAATCTTGGGTAAAGCAGAGCATTTTTCTGCCTGTTCCAACAAACTGACTTAAGAAACCAATCAAGCCACAGGACCTCAAGCTGACCAGAGACTCCAACCAGACTCTGGTTACAGACAAAAGGGAGATACAGGACTCTTCCCACCCCTCCGCGCCCCCAAAAAAATCAAAGAACTTTTTTTTTCTTCTTCTTCTTTTCTTTTTTTCTTTTTTTTGTTTTGTTTTTTTTTTTCATTTTTTGTTACCTTATATATATATAAAAATTTTTTAGCTTTTCTAAAACTTTTATTAATCTTTAATTTTTGCCTCTTCTGAAAAAATAATTGTTTTCCATTAACTTTTTTTTTTCTCCTCTTAAAATTTCTACTTTAGGAATACGTGAATGTGTGTTTTCCTTTCTTTTCTTGTCTTGTTTCTCTTTTTCTTTCATTCTTAATTATTTTTTTGTTTTTTGTCTAGCTCTACTGAACTTCTGATCTTTTCTTCTCACTTTCCTATCCTTTCCATCTTTTCCTCTTTGTTCTTCTTTATGTGACTTAACTCTTGTCCTGCACATCCTCAGATAAACCCGTAGTTAACCAGTAGACCCTATCCCCCATTGTGTACACACTTAATCCACAAACTTATTACTCAATTCAAAACCTCTGAGACTTAAATTCATTAATAGCAGTAATACCTCTTTATACCTATATAATATTTTAAGCACTTTTTTAAAGTTTTTCACATCTCCTCTATGTCCTTCCCTTTCTCCCAACATATTCATATTCCTCTATAAATAGATGGTCTTTTAATCTCTAAAATAACATTAATTTTTACGTTTTTATTTTTTTTCTGGTCTCTTTTCATTCCCCTTTCCCTTTCTTCTTTTTCTCTCTCTCTACTTGCATCCTACCCAACCTATTTCCTGCATTGTGATTAGGATATAGTTAACTCTCCCTGTGCCTCCCCACACCAATCTATTCCTATTTTTTACCCACATCTCTCCATAACCCTAATAATTTCTGGTTTTCCAAATTCTTCTCTGCGGTTCGAAGCCCTTTAACATATAGTTGTTTGATGTTGAATAGATGTATCTGTTGAACTAGATTGTATCTGTGGACTATTGACTGTACAAATGCAAACTTTGGATGATGGTTGCCTTAAGATAGTGTTCTAGCACAAAACTGGTGCTATCTTCATCTCAAATGGGCAGAGTAAGCCGGAAAAAAACAAGAAAAATGGCAAATTCGGGTATCTCAATTCCCAATCTTGATAATCAGGGGATAGAACAGATAATGAATAATCCAGAGGAGAGTTCCCAAACAGCTCTACAAACACTGCTGGCAAACATGATGAATGAAAAGTTTGACAACGTACAAAGGACTCTGTATGAGCGTGATAGGGAGAGAGAGGAGGCATCCCAGAAGTTTATACAGGAATATCATAAGCGTGAGGAAGCTACTCAAAAACTGATACAGGATTTGCGTGAACAACTTGAGAATACTCAAAGAGAAAGGGAGTAATGGCGTGAGCAGGCTGAGAACACTCAAAGAGATCTGCAGGAATCCCACAAACAGGAGAAAGCTAATCAAAGAGTAATATAGTAATTGAGAGACCAGGTAGAGAATACACAAAGATCACTAAAGCCATTCATGGAACCCATTAACAAAGAGCTGAAGGAAGTCAGGGAGACCACGAAGGGAATGCTGAATGGAACCCAACAGAAGGAATGGGAGCCCAAAGAAACCATAACCAATCAACTAAGTGATTTGAGGACAAACACTGAACACCAAATTAAGGAAGTAAAGAAATTCATACAAGACCTAAAACAGAGCTTCAACAAAGAACTTGAAGCCATCAAAGATGACAAATAGAAGGAAAAGAGATAAAAAACAAAGTAGAGAGTCTTGACAGCAGGTTAGACCATGCAGAAGATCGAATCTCAGGGATTGAAGACAGCCTAGATATTATAGAGAAAGAACATACAACCATCCAAGACAAGTCTAAGAAATATGATAGATCTATCCAACACCTGGAAGACACCATCAGAAGGCCTAATCTAAGGATAATGGGTGTAGAGGAGCACCTAGAAACAGAAGTTAATGGTCTAGGAATTTTGTTTAACAGGATCCTAGCAGAGAACTTCCCAAACATGCAAAAAGATAGGCCTGTCCAGATACAAGAAGCCTTTAGAACCCCAAATAGACCAGACCAGAATAGGACATCCCACCGCCACATTATAATCCACACAGGATCAACTCAGAACAAGGAAAAGATCCTTAAAGCTGTCAGAGAGAAAAGGGTAATCACTTATAAAGGGAAACCAATTAGAAACACCTCAGATTTCTCAGCAGAGACAATCAAAGCAAGAAGAGCCTGGAATGATGTATGCCATGCCCTAAAAACAAACAACTATCAACCAAGAATACTGTACCCAGCTAAACTCTCCTTCATAACTGAAGGCCAAATAAAAACCTTCCATAGCAAAGAAAAATTGAAACAATACATCTCCACCAAACCAGCCCTACAAAAGATTCTTAAGGATGTCCTACACATAGAAAACCAACAAGACCGCAATAAAGGCCAAGAAAGTGCACCCAAACTGAGAATCCAAGAACCATAGGAAGAACCCTGTTTTTGCAGCCCGCAAGAAGGTAGATAACATGGCAGGAACTCCCAAATACCTCTCAGTCCTATCTCTTAATGTTAACAGACTGAACTCTCCAATTAAGCGACATAGACTGTCTAGTTGGATTAAAAAACAAGACCCTTCTATCTGCTGCCTGCCGCAGTCACATCTTGCCCGTAAAAACAAACACATTTTCAATGTTAAAGGCTGGAACAAAATCTACCAAGCAAACGGACCCCATAAACAGGCGGGAGTTGCAATCCTAATATCAGATAAAATAGACTTCAAATTAAAATTCGTGAAAAGAGATAAAGAAGGTCGCTACATACTAATTAAAGGATCTCTCCTTCAGGAGGATATAACATTTCTAAATATCTATTCGCCAAACAATGGAGCACCCAAATTTATCAAAGAAACAATACTTTCCCTCAAATCCCATATAGATCCAAAGACATTAATTGTTGGGGATTTTATCACACCACTCTCCCCACTAGATAGATCAACTCGGCAAAAACTCACCAGAGAAACCGGAGATCTAAACAGCTGCATAGATCAACTAGACTTAACAGACATTTACCGAACATTTCACCCAGCAGCATCAGAATACACGTTTTTCTCAGCAGCACATGGAATGTTTTCTAAAATAGACCACATTTTAGGCCACAAAGCAAACTTGTCTAAATTCAGAAACATTGAAGTTATACCTTGCATTCTCTCTGACCACAAGGGAATAAAATTAGGACTCAACACCAAAAGCCACCAAAGAAAGTCCGGTATCACATGGAGGCTGAACAACACACTGCTGAATCATGAGTGGGTCATGGAAGAGATTAGAAAGGAAATTCAAATGTTCATGCTATTCAACAAAAATGAACACACAAAATACCAGCTCCTCTGGGACACAGCAAAGGCAGTACTCAGAGGCAAGTTTATAGCTCTGAACTCCTACATCAACAAATTGGAGAGACCTGAAACTAACAATTTAATGACACATCTAAACCTCCTTGAAAAAGAGCAGCAAGATAAACCCCAATCCAGTAGACAGAAAGAAATAATCAAAATTAAATCAGAATTAAATGAATTAGAATCCAAAAAATCTATAGACAGAATCAACAAAACAAAGAGTTGGTTCTTCGAAAAACTTTAAAAAAATTGACAGACCCTTAGCAAATCTTATCAGAAAAAGAAGAGAACACACCCAAATTAATAAACTCAGAGATGAGAATGGAAACATCACCACGGAAACAAGCAAGATTCAGAACATTATAAGTGAATACTTCTCAAAACTTTATGCTAATAAGTTTGAGAACTTGACAGAAATGGACCTCTTCCTAGCAAATATTGACATGCCAAAACTAAACCAAGATGAGTTAAACTATCTTAACAGGCCCATATCAAGCATTGAAATAGAAACAGCAATAAGAGACCTCCCAGCTAAGAAAAGTCCAGGACCAGATGGTTTTACAGCGGAATTTTACAAGGCCTTCAAAGCAGAGCTCACACCAATTCTCCTCCAACTCTTCAATGAAATTGAAAGAGAAAGCTCACTACAGAACACATTCTATGAAGCCATCATAACCCTCATCCCAAAACCAGGCAGGGACTCATCAAAGAAAGAGAACTATAGACCCATTTCTTTGATGAACATTGATGCAAAACTTCTCAACAAATTTTGGTAAACCGACTTCAACAATTCATCCAAAAAATCATACACCATGATCAAACAGGATTCATTTCAGGGATGCAAAGCTGGTTCAATATACGCAAATCAATTAATATTATTCATCACATCAACAGGAGCAAGAATAAGAACCACATGGTTATCTCAATAGACGCAGAAAAAGCATTCGACAAGATCCAACACCCCTTCCTGATGAAGGTTTGGGAAAAATTAGGAATCCATGGAACATTCCTCAATACAATAAAGGCTGTATATGACAAACCTACAGCCAGCATTATACTCAATGGTGAAAAACTAAAGCCATTTCCTCTTAACTCAGGAACAAGACAAGGATGCCCACTCTCTCCACTTCTCTTCAATCTAGTATTAGAATGCCTAGCTACAGAAATAAGACAAGATGCAGACATAAAGAGGATCCAAATAGGGAAAGAAGAAATAAAACTCTCCCTCTTTGCAGATGACATGATCTTGTATTTAAAGAATCCCATAGACTCCACTCCCAAATTACTCAAGCTGATTCAAAACTTTGGCAAAGTAGCAGGTTATAAAATTAACCCCCCAAAATCAACGGCTTTTCTATATGCCAACAATGAGAAAAGTGTGGCTGAAATTAGGAAAGCATCTCCATTTGTAATAGCCCCACAAAATATAAAATACCTAGGAATTAACTTAACTAAAGAAGTGAAGGATCTCTATGATGAAAACTTTAAAATCTTGAAAAAGGAAATCAACACAGAACTTAAAAAATGGCAAAACGTCCCATGCTCCTGGATTGGAAAGATTAACATCGTGAAAATGGCAATACTTCCCAAGGCTATCTACAATAACGCAATACCTATCAAAATTCCACCCTCATTCTTCAAGGAAATAGAAGAGGCAATCCAAAAATTCATATGGAACAATAAAAGACCCCGAATAGCAAAAACGCTCCTCAACGGAAAGAACACTGCTGGAGGTATATCAATACCAAATTTCGAACTCTACTATAAAGCCATAGTAATCAAAACAGCTTGGTCTTGGCATAAGAACAGACCTCAGGACCAATGGAATAGAATTGAAAACCCAGAAATGAACCTACAGACCTATAGCCATCTAATCTTCGATAAGGGAGCTAAAACAATAGAATGGAAGACAGACAGCCTCTTCAGTAAATGGTGCTGGCAAAACTGGTTAACTACATGTAGAAAACTAAAGCTAGATCCTTATATATCACCCTGCACCAGAATCAAGTCCAAATGGATCAAAGACCTTGAACTCAAAGCAGACACTCTGAAAACATTACAGGATGGAATAGGAGAAACCCTGGGTCTCCTTGGCTCAGGCCGAAATTTTCTGAATAGAGAACCGGAAACAAAACAAATCAAAGAAAGTTCGGACAAATGGGATTGTGTAAGGTTGCAGAGCTTCTGCAGGGCAAATGACATAGCTAGCAAGATCAATAGAAAGCCCACGGACTGGGAGAAGATCTTTACTAGCCATACAACGGACAAGGGTCTCATATCTAAAATATACTTGGAACTCAAAAAATTAAACCACCCAACAACAAATCCTCAAAGAAATAACTGCCCAATAAGTAAGTGGGCGAAAGACTTAAAGAGAAGCTTCTCTGAAGAAGAAAGAAGGATGGCCAATAGACACATGAAGAAATGTTCAACATCCCTAGCCATAAAAGAAATGCAAATCAAAACAACATTGAGGTATCACCTCACTCCAGTTAGAACAGCAAAAATCAAGAACTCTAACAACAACAGATGCTGGAGGGGATGTGGACAGAAAGGAACCTTACTTCATTGTTGGTGGGAATGTAAACTTGTTCAACCACTTTGGAAAGCAGTATGGAGGTTCCTCAAAAGACTCCACATAGAGCTCCCCAATGACCCAGCAATCCCACTTTTGGGCATTTACCCAAATGATCACAAACAAGGCCACACTAAAGCTACCAGCACAACTATGTTTATTGCAGCATTATTTACCATAGCTAAGATATGGAACCAACCCAGATGCCCCTCAGTAGATGAATGGATCAAGAAGATGTGGTATATATACACAATGGAATTCTATGCCTCCATCAGAAAGAATGACATTTCCCCATTTGTTAGGAAATGGAAAGGCTTGGAAAAAATTATATTAAGTAAAGTAAGCCAGGCCCAAAGAAACATAGGTCCCATGGTTTCCCTTATTTGCAATATCTAGTATAGGTATGAGTCAAGCAAAAAAAGTCAGAGAATGTGATGTTAGGAAAACGAACCCTCAAATATGTATTTTAATGTTTTTGTTTCTTTCATGCTTGTGTTTCTAACGCATTTATAAGATTATTTCTTTGTTGCTTTGTATGTCCCTCCCCCACAGTGTAACCCCCGCTTTCACTATATTTGATGTCAGTATAACAAGTGGAGAAGACGGGGACAAACAAGTCGTTTAAGGATTCAGGTGGACCTGTTGCAACAATGAGAAGTACAAAATGTCATGTCCAAACCAGCTTTACAATGTCGGTGGGGAGGGGAGGGGGGGTACAATTGTGTGGGGGGGAGAGGGGAGGCTGGGAAGGGAGGTGAAGGGTAAACATAGGAGGAGGCTGCAATGCTTGGTAAGAAATGTATGCATTATCCTGCCCATGTAATTGTAACCCCTCTGTACAGTATGTTCTCAAATAAAATAAAATAAAATAAAATAAAAAAAAAAGAAATAGTGGACATAATAAAAGAGCTGGACCTGATATAAGAATGTATTAGGTTGAAGTACATGTTGATTATAAGCTTTGAAGAGTGGCACCAGATATTAAAACAACAGAGAAAGAAGATAAGAGTAGTTATAGAGAAAAACGAGGAAGTGCAATGTCATAGAAGATGAGGCCAAGAAAAGTGAACAGGAAATATCAGGCTCAAGAAAGAGATTGTTACTCTTCAGTAAGAGTTAAAGGACCACATGGTCTGATAAAGAATGCTGGGGAAAGGAAAAGAGCATTAGGAAGAAAAACAGAAGAGCTAAACAAACAGTTGAACGATCTGTCACAAAAATACACTGACCTGGAAAACTAGAAAGAGAAACTACTAGAGTAAAAGGCCAAAAAGACTGCTGAGATCTTCACCATAAATGTAATGCAGAAACATCATGTCCCAATGGAACAGGTGGAGGTGGGAAAAATTACCTCTCAATAACACCTTTGTGAACTTAAGGGAGGAGCTGAAGAGCAAGCCAAGGGGTTGTGAGGAGGAACAGCAGTTGGCCAGTCAAAGGAACTCTCATGTGACCCTGCCAAAAACTTGCAGGTTAATGAGCACATTGAGAAGGAGAGTGGGATCATCAAAGGAAGTTTGAGAGAAAAGGAGCAGAATAAAATGGAAGAAGCCTCCCAGGTTCAGAGTACTCTACAGGAATTAAAGAAACTAGAGACCCTAAGATACAGAGAAACATCTGAGCTGATTAGGTAGCTTGGGAGACCACTCTAAAACCAGCGAGGTCTCTAGAGCTACTAGTTGTTAAGATTAAAGGAAGAAGCAAAAACAGTGGTAATAAGTGTGCAAATTTTGAAACTAAACTTGGGAAAAATGCATACAGGCTTTCTGTCAGTTTACATGTAGATATTTGCACCAAGGTAAATTGCCCGAGGCCACTGCCTAAGACAGTTCTGAAAACCAGTGGGGCCTCAGCCTGATAATCCTTTGTAATGTGTGTAGGTAATTTCCAACAGGTAAAAGCTGAAAAGCTGGAACATATGGAAAGAATTCATATGTGAGGAACATCAGATGGTGAATTTGGGCAAATGGACTTCACAGAGGTAAAGCCTGGCAAGTATGGGTATTGGTATCTATTATAATAGTGGACACTTTTTCAGGCTGAGCTGAGGCATGTAATAATTCGTTGATTTGACTTACCCTTAGCTGTGGGGTCCAAAGTTGGCCCTGCATTCATGGCCCAAGTTCTCAATTATTAACTAATGCTCTAGGAATAAATTGGATGTTACAATCCATATATAGACCTCAGAGTTCAAGGCACTAGAAAGAATGAATATGACCTTAAAGGAAACTTTACCTAAATTAAATACAGAGACTGGCCATGGCTACGTAAGTCTCCTTCACTTTGCTCTTCTTCGAGCAAGATGTAGCCCTTATGTTAAAGAATTTAATCCCTTTGAAATACCTTAGGGTAGACCACCCCCTTTGTTCCCTAATCTTGTGAAGGCTATATTAACAAAATGTCTAACTACAAACTGCTGGCTTTACAACATATTCTTTTATGTACCTATCATTTGGTAACCAAGGCCCACTTGCCGCCTAAGAAAAATTTCACCTGAAAAGAAGGGGCCAAGTTGGCAATGGAACAGCAGGGACACACCACAGCTCTCTCCAACCAAATAGTGTGTTTGGCTTTCAATGCTCTGTTTCACCAAGTGACACCCCCACCCAAAAAAGCAATTGCTCAGAGAAATATAGGAAGTGAAAAAAGAAAAAGGAAAAACCTACACAGACAGTAAAGTGGGAAGATCCTTCCCCCAGGCCTTGTTGGTGATGGGGCTCTGTGCTGAGCAGCGTAAGTTGTGGGGATTCGTGCCAGGTTGCTTAAATATCCCGGCTCTGGACCCTCTGAAGACCACACACTGGCAAGCATCCCAAGGCTCCCAGAAGACTCCCAAGGTACGGTGCCAACCCAGAGAATACAAACAGAAATCTCAAATGCATAGCCGGCATGAAGACTTCCCTCACTGGCCCTGGCACAGCGCCTCTGCCTGGTTGGAGCAAGCAGTCCAATCCAGTCAGGAACAGCAGCAGCTGTCAGCAGTGGTGAATGACCCTAGACTCACACTGTGTTACCTCTGTCCTGCTGGTGTAAACAGCCTAGCCTAACCTGGAGCAGCAGCAGCAGCTGGCAGTGGCGGCAAACCACCAAGACTCCGGGTACAATGCCTCTTGGCACTAGCCCACAGGAACAGCCCAGACCAGCCCAGGGCGGCAGCGGTAGCTGGGGCGGGGACAGCTGCAGTGAACAACTCCAGACCCGTGGTGGTTTGTGCCTCTCCATACTGGTCCGCATAAGCGGCCCAGCCAAGCCAGAGGCAGCAGCAGTGTCTAACACCTGACGCGTAGTGGAGTGCCTGGCTTGCATATGTGGCCCAGCTGATCCTGGGCAGTGGCAGCAGCTCAAGCAGTGGCATCAGCTGTGGCGGCAGCAGCGGCATCGACAGCGGCAGTAAACAACTACAGACGTGTAGTGGGGTGTGATGTCTCTCCATACTGGCTTGCATAAGCAGAAGGTGGTGAACAGTCCCAGACTTGAGGCAGGGTGTGGTGCTGAATTACCCCAGAAAATCCTCATGAACATTCCTGCCTGGGATGGCTTTAAAACTGAATACACAGATGTGAGCCTCCTAAGTAGCTAGAATTACAGGGATTCTCACCAGCAGGGTCTTATTCTTGC
The DNA here is from genome assembly GCF_019054845.1 of Dipodomys spectabilis. NCBI lineage: Eukaryota > Metazoa > Chordata > Mammalia > Rodentia > Heteromyidae > Dipodomys > Dipodomys spectabilis. The sequence continues at coordinate 3,211,870 of NW_024870724.1, forward strand.
AAACTCCCTTACTTTTTCTCAAATAGATCATTTGTTAGTTCATACAAGGAATTTAAGCAAATGCTTGATAAGGAATGTACTCATCATCTTGCCCATGTAATTGTAACCCCTCTGTACAGTATTTTCACAATAAAAAAATAAATTAAAAAATTGAAAAATTAAAAAATTAAAGAAAGAAAACAAGAGGATCGACATAATACTCTGTATTCTATCTGACCATACTGGAATCAAACTAGTTCTTTCAATAACAAGGCATAAAGTAGAAAAACTTAAACATATGGAAATTAAACAACAATCTGTTGAACAATACATAGGTTAGAGAAGAAATTAAAGAAAAAAGTAAAAAGTTCCTACAATTCAATGAAAATGAAAATACATTACGAAGAAACCTATGGGACCCAGCGAAAGGAGTCCTGAGGGGCAAATTTATTGCACTCAGCACGCATATCAAGACCAATAGAAAGCCTACGGATTGGGAGATCTTCACTAGCCATAAAATGGACAAGGGTCTCATATCTAAAATATACTTGAAACTCAAAAAATTAAATCCCCCAATAACAAATCCTCAAAGAAACAACTGCCCAATAAATAAGTGGGCTAAAGACTTAAACAGAAACTGCTCTGAAGAAGAAAGAAGGATGGCCAATAGACACATGAAGAAATGCTCAACCTCCCTAGCCATAAAAGAAATGCAAATCAAAACAACATTAAGATACCACCTCACCCCAGTTATAATGGCTAAAATCAAGACCTCTAATAACAACAGATGCTTGAGGGGATGTGGACAGAAGGGAACCTTACTAATTGTTGGTGGGAGTGTAAACTTGTTCAACCAGTTTGGAAAGTAGTATGGAGATTCCTCAAAAGACTCCACATAGAGCTCCCCTATGACCCAGCAATCCACTTTTGGGTGTTTACCCAAATGATCACAAACAAGACCACACTAAAGGTACCAGCACGACTATGTTTATTGCAGCATTATTTACCATAACTAAGATATGGAACCAACCCAGATGCCCCTCAGTAGATGAATGGATCAAGAAAATGTGGTATATATACACAATGGAATTCTATGCCTCCATCAGAAAGAATGACATTGCTCCATTTGTTAGGAAATGGAAAGACTTGGAAAAAATTATATTAAGTGAAGTAAGCCAGGCCCAAAGAAACATAAGTCCATGGTTTCCCTTTTTTGCAATATCTAGTATATGTCTGAGTCAAGCAGAAAAGGTCAGATATGGTGATGTTAGGGAAATGAACCCTAAGATATATATTCAAATGTTTTTTTTTTCTTTCATGTGATTGTTTCTAACAAATTTGTATGATTATTTCTTTGTTGCTTTGTATGTCCCTCCCCCACAGTATAATCCCTGCTTTCACTGTATTTGATGTTGGTATAATTTGTGGAGGGGAAGGGGAAAAACAAATAATTTAAATAGGGATACAGGTGGACCTATTGCAACAATGAGATGTACAAGTCGTTATGTCGAAAACTAACTTTACAACTTTGGTGGGGGGGAAGGGGAGAGGGGAGGATTGGGTGGGGGAGCAGGGAGAGGATGGGGAGGGATGGGAAGGGGAAACAAAGAGGAGGCTACAATGCTTGATAAGGAATGTACTCATCATCTTGCCCATGTAATTGTAACCCCTCTGTACAGTATTTTCACAATAAAAAATAAATTAAAAAATTAAAAAATTAAAAAAAGAAAACATAGACCAAGTAAGCAATGTTATGATGCAACTAAAACTGCTAGAGAAACAAGAAAAAATTGAACTATATTTGCTGGACAGAAAAAGATAAGTGAAATAAGAGCTGAAATTAATGAGATACAAAGAAAATTAAAAATAAAATTAATAAAACAAAAAACTGTTTAAAAAATATCTCAATAAAGCTGACAGACCACTGGCAAGAGTAATGAACAAAAGAGAGGAGACCCAAATCAATAATATCAGAAATACCACAGGAAAAATTACAACAAACATCCAAGACATCCAATCATAAAGAAATAATTCCAGACTCTACTCACAAAGGAAGGAAAACCTAGCAGAGATGGATGAATTTCTATCGAAATACAAATTGCTATCTCCTCCCTTTCCATTTCAGACAGGCTTCTCCACCATGTATGGTGGGGGCAGCAGTCCTGTAAATAAACTTCTTTTCCTGCCTGAATAGCTTGTGGTGTTCTCTTCATCCACTACCTAATGAAATCTACCTATTTAATATACCTTACATATGATGCCGTGACTCAGATGGGGTTTTTGAGTTGGAAATGTTAGAATTTCCCAACCACCCCTCTTCTGGGAACCAAACTGCCTGGGACATCACGTGAGACTTTTCACCAATACCATTGCTGGCCTTCATATCCACGTCCACACCACTTCTCTACTCTGGTGAGTGCAACTACTCTCTATGGCTCTCTGTTGCTCAATCTCTGTTCAGATGTGGTGTCATGCCAGAGAGCTCCTATGGTCTTTAGCCAAATGGCTGGTAACCTCCGATGCTGAGGATTCTTGGTTGGGTGCTTGGCCATTTCTCTCTTTAGGGCTCTGGGGGAAGTCGTAATGCTGCTTCTCCCTGGTCAGCTTTCCATCACTCTCCAGACTGACTCTCCTACACATTCAATGGGGTGCTGCGAGTCATTCTCCAGCTGTGAAACCCCTCTGAAATGCCTCCTGCACTCCCTGGATAGACAGAGCACATAATATTTTTATGCTGTTCTCAGATTTAGATAATTTTTGCCTCTGCAATTTTGGTACATGTTCAGAATTCTGTTTACTTTCAGGCTCTCTCTGCTCTCTGCTATTCATGTTCAACTTTCTATATCTCTCCCTTTCTTTTCTAAATTTATTTGGATTGTGTCCTGAAGAATGTGACATGGCCTGGGTCCCAGGGAGCCCCTCTAACTTCCCTCTCAAAGGCTAGCCAAACTAGGCTTGATTTTTCTTCAGCCTTTCTTTGCATGTTTTCAGAAATTTGCCGTCTTGAGTTCACCATCTTGGCCACATGATGTTAAGGGTTTGGCCCCATCCAACCCTTACCCTTCCACCAAGCTTACTACTTATCCATCCATCTATTCTAATGTGCCTTGCTAACAAGTTGCTCTTTTCACAGACCCTGTTAACTGAGGCCCAACCATGTGATGTGCTTTGTTAGCAAAGATGTTTATACATTGTTGTCAAATATTTTAGGTTTTGAGTTTTGCCTATTTTGTTTTGTGTTGTGTAGTTTAGTACTAAGTACGCGATTCTAAAATATTGGGTATATCTGTGCTAAGATTCTCACATTTAATGAGTTTTGTCATTGCAGAATATTTGATCAATTCTTGTTAAGGACCAGGTAAGCTCTACTTATTCTATTTGATCTCCTTGTTGCTTTAATTGGAAATAACAAAGGGCTTTTGTGGCAAAGATTGCAGTTCAAACCAGCCCGAGCTGAAAAATCCCTGAGACTCCATCTCCCAACTAACCTGCAAAGAGCCAGGCTGGAAGCATGGCTTGAGCCTCTTATCTCTAACCAGCAAACACTGCAAGTGGTACTATAACTCAAAGTGGTAGAGTGCTAGCCTTGAGCAGAAGTGCTCAGGGACAGTGGCCAGGCCTTTTGTTCAAACCTCCTTGAATACCAACTGGGACAAACCATCTCAGCAATGAGCACGTAGACTCAGCCAGTCTGGGGAGCAAGGGAACATGGGGAGGAGTAAGGAGATGCTATCACATTATCCACTTTGTGCCTGTCCTTTCAAAATTAACCAGAGCCAGAAGGTCAATAGAAGTAAGAAGACTGCCCATCTAATATCCATACCTGTCTACCTTTCAACTGGACAGGAATCTATATTCTTGCCTTTGTCACTTGACTAGGGATATTTCTACCAACATTTTCAGCCTCAAGTCCTTCCTCTTGCCATTTATTTGCTCTCCAGTATTTTTTCAGTCTCTGAATGCCTCATGAGACTTCTCCAGACTTCATCCAAGAGACTTGCCTCCTCCAGATTGCATCTAAGGACTCAATGCCCAAGTGAGAGCTGTTGCCTGCTGCCTTCTCCCAGAGGGGACCACATCTCAGCCTTTTACCCCTACTGTCAATGGCCCTTTAAAACAGGAAGTTGCCAGAGAGAATCTTCACCCTTTTTCTTAATTATTGAAAGGCTGAAATGTAAAGTCTCAACAGGGGCACCTCCCTCCCTCTTGGCTAACTTTCCGCCCAGTAACTGTCAGACCTGGAAGCCATCACCTTCCCTTCCTGCTAGGTAACATGCTGAGCCACCTCTGGTCACATGCCTCCCATCTGACCTTAGAAGGGCCACGGACCCTGAGGTCACATCCAAATCCAGTGTGGCCACACCAGGGGACTCGGCACCATTAAATTATAAGACCAAGGGATCTTTGTGCCCTGGAATTGTCTACTCCCTTGGGCCTGGTTGGTGGCATAGAGAGCTTGGGAGGACCTGGGGATGGGGTCGCAGGGGGTGGCTCCCCAAGGGGACAGAGAGCATGGCCAGCACTTAGTAAGGGTACAAGCCCTGTTAGTATGGAGCATATTGGTATGGGTCAGACTCTGGGTCTTCTCATCATGACGTCTGATGGGCAAGGCCAACCCTATTTTAAATCTTGCCCTCTGGTCTTCAGATCTCAGCCTCCTGAGTAGATTGGATTATAGACATGAGCCTCTGGCACTGAGCCTCTGATTCTTTTTGGTATATTAGGGTTTGAACTCAAAACCTTAGGCTTGCCAATCAGGTCTTCTACCATCGGAGCCAAGCCTTTCTCTCGTGGGCATTTCCAAGAGAGAGACTCAATATAAGATCAGGTGAGGCTGGATCACGGTCCTCCTGTGACAGGCGTGCACCACCACCTGGTCCTCTGTAGCTGGGATCCTAGACATGTAGCACCATGCTCAGTCATCAGTTTATATGGATTTCCCAAACTTTTAGTCCAAGGCAGCCGATTCTTGACCACAATTAAAGCTCTAGGTTGGGCCTGGAACCATCGGACCTGAGCCTCCTCACAGGACAGTTGTGAGGAAACAAGGGATCAATGCAGGGGGATTTCTGGGCCAGGACCAGGCATAGAGGGAGTGGTCGTCAGATAAAGTTCTTGGCAATTCTGTGAGCATATGACAGGAAGATACCTGGAAAGGATTCAGATGGGGCCGGTTATTTATCATGCCACAGGTATGGGATTATGAAACAAAACATGGCTCTCTTTCATCCTTACCCTATCCCCACGGGGAGGGGATCCTTCACTGTTCAGTTTGCAGCTGGGGAAAATGAGGCATGGAGAAGGTGGGTGAACTACTCATGACCCCCAGCTGACAGGAAACTCAGCCTGTGTTCTCAGCCATGCTCCCTAGGACAATGGGTGTTCTTCAGTCCACTATCTTGTGGTGGGAAATCAACATATTGTCAGTCGTGGGGCTTGAAATCTGGACCTTAGCTCTGTCCCCGAGCTCCTCAGATCAAGGCTAGCACTCTACCACTTGAGCCACAGCACCACTTCCGGTTTTCTGGTGGTTCTTTGGAGATAAGAGTCTCATAGACATTCCTGCCTTGGCTGGCTATGAACCATGATCCTCATAACTCAGCCTCCTGTGTAGTTACCCTTATAGGCCTGTGCCACTGGCACCCCGGCTTAAGTGTAATTCTCTCTCTCTCTCTCTCTCTCTCTCTCTCTCTCTCTCTTTCTCTCTCTCTCTCTCAGGAACTTGTTGAATGTGTGCTGGAGGAGGTGGCCCAGTATCCCCATGTGGCTGGGACCCAAGGTGGCCCTCTCATTCTGGAGGTAAGCTGTGAGTCTGGAGCTTTCTTGCTCAGCCTGTTGAACTTGCTCCCTGAGGTAAGCCCCTCTGTGCCCAGGCTAGACCATGATGGTTATTCATTGTCAGTCCATCTGGTGAATCCTTTCTCACTACTCTCTGCTAACAAAAGAAAGTGAATGAGGAGGTGTTGCATTGTCCAACCACACAGCCTGTGATCCTCACCCCCACCTATCTGACCAGACTCTGATTATAAGAAAATGAATTCGCTCTTTCTACTTTGCTTTTTTGGGGTGTGTCATTTCGGGGAGGGTAGGTGTGTGCAGAGGAAAGACCCCAGACCTAACACCTCTTGGGGGCATTTGTTCTTGTGACAGAGCCAAGTTATTGCTGCGGACAAGGTGGAAGCTGCCATTAGACTGACCCAGAACAATGCTCAAGGTAGGGAGGCTGTTGAAGTATCAAAACCACCCATGTTTGCTTCCCATTCACAGCAAGGGGGGTGCAGTGTGGGTGGCCCGGTTCTAGGGGATTGTAAATGGATGGTGGCAGTCAGGTGCCAGTAGCTCTAGCCCATCATCCTGGCTATTGGGGAGGTTGAGGTCGCATGGTTCTGACTCAGAGCCAGCCCAGGCAGGAGAGTCCGTGAGATTCTTATCTCCCATAAACCACTCCCCCCACCACAAAAAGTGCCAGATGTGTTCGGTGGCTAAAGTAGTAGAACCTCAACCTTGAGGAAAAGAAGGTCAGGGATGACACCGATGCCCTGAATCCAAGCCCTGGGACTTACAAAAGTAAAATAAATAAATAGTGGGCACCTGTTATCTTACTACCAAAAAGGATGGATTTATTCTTCTCTCTGGTACTTGTAGCCAAAGGTAAGGGGCTTCCCTTGATGTTTCTCTAAACTTCTCCTTCTCTCTATTAACTCTCTTGGCTTCAGTTGCAGGATAGAATTCAGATCATTCCACTTTATGTGACCTTACGTACCCTCCTCTACCCGCCTTCTTTGGGGTGGTGATCCTGGATGTACTCACCACTTGGAGAATGAAGCACTGGAGAGATGGGGGTAGGTATCCCTGAAACTCATACTCTCGCACACACATACTCCCGTAAGCCAACTCAGAATAGCCTTTTCCAAAGTCATTTTATCTCCTTGGATTAACTGACCTAGGAGAGGAACTTTATCCCCTGTAAATGACTATTTTAGCTAGGGCTTGTTAGTTGACACGAGATAAACAGAACCTCAAAGGAAAGGTTCTGATGCCTGTCACTTCTGGTTCAGTCTCACTCATGACATTCTGGCTAATCAGGAGGCAAAGTTCTAAGGATCAAAGATAGATTGAAGCCATCAATAAGCTGGAAATTCAGTGAGACTTTATTCTCCATAGAACCATCAAAACATTAGAGGTTGAGCTGTGGCTCAAGTGGTAAGACACCAGCCTTGAGCATGAAAACCCAGTGAGACATCTCCCAGATCCTCAGTTCAAGCCCACACAAAGAAATGGTCCAATTTGTTTTCCCCAGATTGCCTGGGCCTCGTGTGCACTTTCATGGAGTGTGATATAGCACCGGTCCCTGGGTCCTTTTAGACAATTACAGATGCCCACAATACAAAGGTACACACTTTAGATTCCAGGGCCAGGGAACTGGGGGATGAGAGACTGGTATGGCCAGTACCTCAATGTTCTGGGGCATTAGCCTTGACCTGGCTATGTCCCCCTTGTGTAATTTTCTTCTTTGCCCAGTACTGGCCACACACCAGCCACTTGTGCTGTGAAAGTGGCTGGAGCAGAAGTGAGATCTAGGATGACCAAAATCTGTATCTATGGCCTGATTGCGGTGGGGTTGTCTTTTAAAAAAATCTTAGAGCTGGAACTCAGAGCTTGGCACTGTCCCTGAGATTCCTTTGCTCAAATCTAACACTTTAACACTGAACCATAGCTCATTTTTCATCTTTTTTAGTAGTTTAGTAGACAGAAGTGTCTCACATACTTTCCTGCCTGGGCTAGCTTTAAGTTGCCATCCTAAGATCTCAGCCTATTGAGTAGCTAGGATTGCTGGTATGAGCCACTGGCATCTGCTAAAGATGTGTGTGTGTGTGTGTGTGTGTGTGTGTGTGTACCGGGGCTTGAACTCAGAAACTAGGTGGTAACCTTTAGCTTGTTTGCACATGGTTGGTGCTGTACCACTTGAAATGCAGTAGCTCTGCTTCCCATCTTTTTGGTGATTCATTGAAGATAAGAGTCTGCCCAAGCTAGCTTTGAATCTTGATTGATCCTCAGGTCTCAACTTTGAGTAGCTAGGATTATAGGCATGAGCTACTGGCATCCAGCTGCAAGGATGTCTTTTCATACTCTCTTCTGTTCTAACAGCTGTCTACTTGCCCTGGCAAGTATCTGTGACCTCCACATAAGCTCTCACCAGGCCCTGATTTTGTGGAGAACATAAAGCTCAAACCTGATCCCATTTCTTTATTCTCAGGGAAGGAGGTTATATTTCTTCTGAAGCCTTGGGTTGGAGGGGTAGCTATAGATGGGTGCTCGGCTGGGAGAGAGGTAGTCTTTGTTAGCCAAGAAGGAAAGTGTGACCAGATGCTAATAGTTCGTGCTCTCATATTCCTAGCTCCTCAGGAAGCTGAGATCTGAGGATTGCCACTCAGAGGCAGCCCAGCTAGAAAAGTCTGTGAGACTCTCTTCTGCAAATAACCACAAAAAGGCTGGAAGAAAAACTGTGGCTCAAGTGGTAGAGTACTAGACTGAATTGAAAAAGTGATGGACAGAGACCAGGCCCTGAGATCAAGTCCTAGTTCCAAGATGCATAAGCGCACATGCACACACACACACACATTCATGGTCAAGAAAATCCTGGGGTCCTATTTCTCACTTCAAGGATACCACCTAGATAACCAGAAGACCTCCTAGGACACACCCTAAATAACCAGAAGACCTCCCACTAGGCCTTATATTCTCATTTGCACCATCTCTGAGAAGCTAAGGGCTGAATCTTTCAAACATAGGTGTTAGGTGGACACTTAAGATATAGACTATAGCATTGCTTTATTTATTTATTTATATTGTGAAAAAGCCATATAAAGGAGTTACAATTAAATGGGCAAGATAATGAGTACATTCCTTATCAAAGATTGTTGCCTCTTCCTTTGTTTCCCCTTCCCTTCACTTCCCTCCTCACCACCACCACTCCTGCCAAAGTTGTAAAGTTTGTATTTTGCCATAATGACTTGTACATCTCACTGTTGCAATGGGCCCATCTGTATCCCTATTTAAGCAATTTGTTTTTCCCTTTCCCCTCCACAAATTATACCAACATCCAATATAGTGAAATAAGGGGTTATACCGTGGGGGAGGGACATACAAAACAACAAAGAAATCATCTTATAAATATGTTAGAAACAATAGCATTAAAGAAAAAAGCATTTGAATACTTATCTTGGGGTTAATTTCACCTAACATCAACTTATCTGACCGTTTCTGCTTGTCTCATACGTATATTAGTTATTGCAAATAAGGGAAACCATGAGACCTAAGTTTCTTTGGGCCTGGCTTACTATACTTAATATAGTTTTTCCAAGTCTTTCCATTTTCTAAGAAATGGGACAATGTCATTCTTTCTGATGGAGGCATAAAATTTCATTGTGTATATATACCACATTTTCTTGATCCATTCATCTACTGAGGGGCATCTGGGTTGTTTCCATATCTTAAATAAAGTGGCAAAACCTCCCATATTCCTGGATTAGAAGGATCAACATCGTGAAAATGGCAATACTTCCCAAGGCTATCTACAAGTTCAGTGCAATACCTATCAATATTCCAACCTGGTTCTTCAAGGAAATAGAAGAAGCAATCAAAAAAATTTATATGGAACAATAAAAGAACAAAAATAGGAAAAATCATCCTTAACAGAATAAACAGTGCTAGAGGCATATCAGTACCAAATTCAAACTCGACTACAAAGCAATAATAATCAAAACAGTTTGTTACTGGCACAAGAACAAACCTCAGGACCAATGAAATAGAATTGAAATCCCAGAAATGAACCTACAGTCTATAGCCATCTAATCTTGGATAAGGGAGCTAAAAAAAATAGAATGGAAGAAAGACAGCCTTTTCAGTAAGTAGTACTAGCATTACTTCATGAACAATAATGTGCATATAAATTATTTGGGAATTTTGTTAAATGTAGCTTCAGGTTCAATGGGTCTGGGGCTTATGAGAATTTTTGAACTTCTAATAGGTCCTATGTTAACACATGCTTAAGTTTGGGGATCACTTTTTTGAGTAAGACTGCTCTTTGTAGCACATATGATTCCACAAGCTGCAAGTTTTCAGCTAGTATCAACACTGGAGTAATGAGAACAAGCCAAAGAATATATCTATATATATAGCTACTAGGCCCCTAAAAGCCACAGAAAATAGGCAAAGAGATAAATTAAACACTAGCACAGGTTTATTTGGAAGAAAAGTCTACAGGAAGGATCTTAGATGTTGTAAAGAAAATTATCAGAAAATTCAGAGAAACTACATTTGAGAGGTAGAATCTTGGAGTTTTTGTTACAATGCACTGTCTACAGACTGCTAACTGTATAATGAAGGCCTTCAATCCACAAATACACTTAACATGGCTGGGAAACAGGATAGAGAGTAAAGAACAAAAACAAATCAGCTCTCTGATGGAGAGCTGAATTGGGATACCATGATGACTAGAGACAAGCCAAGAGACCAGAGACAAGACAGAAACATGGAGATACACATGGCATGGGGTCCCCCACCAGGGAGATGGGTCACAGCACACCCCAGTTCCAGACACTGAACTGAAAGGTTCAATAACCTATCAGCCAAGGGCCCACCCCTGTCTCTAAGGATCCAGGTATGCCTATCACCTGAGGGGGAGGAGGGCATCACTCTCTCCCACCATGAATATGCCAAACCTTAAATGGACAGCAGAACTTTTCCATCTAGGGAAGATAGGCCTTAACCTTCCATATATAGTATGCTTAGAGGCTACTCAGAGGCTGGTGATTCAAGCCATTTAGGGGGTTAATCAATGCACTGTGATGACCCTCCCCTTCAAAAGGAATGTAAAATATGAAATTATCAACGGAACTAAATTATTGATTTTTAAGAATTAGGGCCAAACTTTGCAAGGCAGGTTTGAATGGGAACAAGTAGCTCTGAGGAAAGGACAAGGCCTTTTTACTCCTTCTGCCCCTTGTAGTATAACTGGCCTGTTTGCCCCTGGCTGCCCCTTCTACTGTAAACACCTGGCCCTGAAACCAGGAACTGTCCATTGCTTTAGTTCAAAAAATTGCTAGCGGGGTATTTATGGTTATAATTGTTTCAGGAATGTTTGTGATTCATGTGCTTGCAAAATAACTGCTAAGTTCTGCTTCTGTACCCCAGCTTGCTTGTATCTGCTCTAAAAGAATGCATTTTTTGCCTTTATAAACACTGAACTAATTCAGTTCGAGGCTGCTCATTCCAGAGATGAGTTAGCCCTGGTCAGTGGGTCAATTGAATAAACTACACCTGTTTAGATACTGGTTAGCATCTGTGATTTGTCCAGGGGGTCAGTCCAGTTCATCAGGAGGTCCCAGAAAAATCCTATTCTCGCTCAGAGAGGAGGACCCCTGTCATGACCTGACTCCTGTGTCAGGGGATAGTCCACATCGATGCAACCAGGGAAAGACCTCTGAGAGACGTTCCTCAGACCCAGGTGCCCTTGCTCTGTGGAGCCCCTGAAATAGACTCGAGTTTGTTCTACAGATATGTTACTGCCTGTCATCGTGGTGTAAAAAAAAGAATGAGTTAAGTTTTAAACTCCCCAAGAAAAGTCAGCAAGTTTTGGTGTTAGTAAAACTTGAAATTTAACTAACATTCCTCTTTAAAATAATGCAATAATCCTTTACACTTGTAATAAGTCAGATAACTTGATTACAATGTGAACAGCATAAGGCATTAAAACACCAGATCTTTGGTTTTCTGTAATATCTGAGTTACTATTCACTGGCAAAAATTTCTTCCTATTGTCTGGCCTCAGTCCTTCCTCTGACTCCCCTTTTAACTGGGAAAAGAGTAGCCATAGGTACAAAAATGTGAAATCAGAAAACAAAACAAAATTATTGATAAAAGGAAAAAAAACCTCTTGGTAAAGAAATACCACAGACAAAGGCTGACCAGTATTCAGCTTTTGTCTCTTACCCATTCTTGCTAAAAAGCAAAAGAACATCGCTCCCTCACTCAAGTTTACCAAGCCGGCAGCTTTGCAGAAGGCTACTGACAGCTTTGAGGCTTCTCATCAGCTGCACTAAGTTGCTGTGTTAGTCAGGAGTTTATAATAAAAATAATTTCTGTAATAGTGTCAATAGCTTTGATAGTATTGATCATGTTGACCAAGTCAAGATTATGTTTTGCCTATGCTCCTGTGAGTCAAGGCTATGTTTTTGCTATGTTTTGCTTCTGTAAACTTGCTTGCTTGCCTCAGTAACAGTGCCTTAAGCCCATGAATTGAAGACCACCGCCTAGTGTTCCCACTACTAGTGGCCTATTGCAAATTATTACATATGATATTTACCATAATGAACAAATTAATTCAAAGGTCATATAACTGTAAGCAAAGAAAAATATGCCAAACCTGCCTTGCATGTTTCGTCTATGTAACTTTATGTAACCTACCCCTATAAAAAGGCACCCGACCCTTATCTCAAGGTTGTTCTCCTACTTTTCCGGTTGTTGGAAGTGGTCCTATGTGGTAGTAATAAAGTTCTTAGCTCCTTTAACTGGGTGTGTGGAGTCTTTTTTGGATCTGAGATATAATAGATGGAGATCCAGGATCCCAGGCCTTGAGCTCAGGGAATTTGGATTGGCATTCAGAAGGGCCCTTCCCTAGGGGATGGCCATAGAGAGAAGTTCCTAGCAGGAACTTAGGCCTCAAAAACCTCTAGCAGCAAGTTGAAAAGCCTGGCCAGTTGTAGTGGAAGAGGCAAAAGGGAGGCAGCACACGGCAGATCTCCCAGTCCTGGAGGAGATTAGGACTCCTCTCACCTCCTATGGAGGCAGATTCTGGTTCTTAACCTCAGTTGAGTTGTCTTAATTGTCTGACTGTTGGAGGTGCCTTCTGGTGCTGTTTGCTTATATCTGTCTGACCATTTGGTTTGTTTGTTTGGTCAACTGTCTGTGTCTGTTTTGCTTGTCATTTCTGTCTAAATGTCTGAGAACCACAAGCATGGGAGAAATGTCAGGATGAGGTGGAAAATTTCCTGTCAAACCTATGTCTCCAATTCCAGTCACAGATGTTGGAGAAATCTCGTGATGAGGTGGAAGATCTCCTCTCAAACTTAGTGCTGACAAAATTCCAAGGGGAAGGCTTATTTGGCTCAAGCAGGAAAAGTAGGAAACAACTTCTGTTTAAGTTTATTCTGAAATCACCTGATTGTTTTCTTTTTACAGAAATGCATCAAACTTCTGTTTCCATACATTTTGGAAATGCTTTTAGATCACTTTTCTTATTTTCAGGGAAAAGCCAGGGCATTACTGTTTCCCAAGATCACTTCTGCACTCTCTCCTAAGTAGATTGGCCATCCCTTAAGGGAACTGACTGCAGGAGAGATACTTTAAGTTAACCCTTCTCTTCTAGGTTCAGAGAGTAATTTTGGGACTCCTGGTCACCAAAATCAGCTCCCCTTAACACCCAAACTCACAATTCTCTGAAAAAAACATAGTCCATATTCTGTGGGGGTTTTTTGTTGTCCATTTGGACATCTCTCGGGAAATAAAAGTTCCAGCTTTGCCTGGGGTCTGGTCACAGACGTGCTACATTTTGTCCCTCTATTGAAACAGTCAAGAGTTGGGACATGCAAGTTTGCAGCACTTGTGTGGTCCCCTACAAGTTTTAGACTGCATCGCCCTGCAGAGAAGATGAGGGCCTAGACAGCTGTGAGCCTCATTTGGACATTTGGCTGGTCTTAACAGTAAAAATAAGATTGTAACGTGCTCTTGTCTAAAAAAATTGGAGAAAAGACAGAGTCAGACCAGTTTCAGTTGACCATCACCCAGCCTTCCACCAACTGAAGTTATTCACAAGGCCAATTGGTAAAATGCCTTGCTCAACACCCAACCCCTGAGAAAATGAAGTTCAGCAATGGTACTTTGTTAACTAAGATTTAAGTTAAGATATTTTTATCTAAAAATTCTGGAAACTGTAAGACTGATTTTCATTTTTGTGTGCTTTATGGTGTGTGTGAGTATGTGAACGTGTTCAAGATGCAAATCGTCCACATGCTGTAAAAAATTTTTTGGATGCGGTTAAACTCTAAGGAAGGTCATCAGATTTGGATGCCAAATGTCTTAAATGGTTATTGTATTGTTTTAAAGAGGAACTTTAGTTAAAAGACTTTCTATGAATTCTTAAATTTGAAAATCAAAAAATCTGTATTTTTAAATTTGGTATTTTTATAATGCAAAGGCTGTTTACACTGTAATCTAATTATCTGGCATAACAAAAAGGCATTGACTACTTGGGATTTAGTCCCCTCTGCTAAAATTTGGGAATAAATATTAGAAATTTAAATATAAAGGTTTAACACTGTCAAAGACTTTACCTGTTCTGTCTAAAACTGTATTTCATTCAAGAACCAAGAGAAATGAAAAGGTCTCTGTTGCGATCTAAGTTTTTCCCTATCTTTAGAAGTGAGGGGTGAACAAGCAGAAGTGCAGCTCATCCGGTCATGCATGGTGGGACAGACCCTGGAGGGATTCCACATATGGTGGAAGAGGTAAAACTGGCAGAAAGGCAGTTCATCTAACCCTAGAGAGTTGGATTGGGTGCATGACCATTCCTTAGGAGGGTCTGAGTGGCCTATCTTTGTCATGTCCCTTTTCCTTGCAGATAGACACTGGAAACATGATGGTAAAATGAGTGATGTGATTATGTGATTGGTATTGCTAAAACTGCCCCTAGGATGTATTATAATTGGAAAATGCTTACAAAGAGGGTTAAAAGTTTATCTGAATAAAGTGATTTGCTTTCAGTGATATTCTGCAATTGGATATAAAACAAGCAGCCAAGAGGCAATCAGTGGTACCTAGCCTCAAGATTTCAAGGGATTTTTTCAAAATGCAATAAAACTAATGTATAAAATGTTAAAGTATAGATGAATAAATGGCTTAAAAAACTAGGAATGGATTGGCTGGAAAGGTGGCTTAGTGGTAGAGTGCTTGCCTAGCATGCATGAAACCCTGAGTTTAATTTCTCCATACCACATATACAGAAAAAGCCAGAAGCAATGATGGGGCTCAAGTAGTAGAGCACTAGCCTAGACCGAAAGAAGCTCAAGGACCAGGACTAGCGAAAAACAAAAATAAAAATAGAAATGTGTTTCTGGACATAAATTTGAAAGTAAAATTGTTCTTAACATTTGCCTCTAAGTGCATAAAGGGAAAATTAGGATTACTAAAATAATTGCTTAATTGCAATTTCAGTTTGCTCTTATAGGTTTTTTGTAACAGTTCCCAGCAGACCCACAACAAGGAGTGAGGATTTTTAAAAGTTGGTCAGATATAACTTTTGGCCCATAATAAGATCCAGGTAAGACCATGTTTTAGAAAACTATTTCTAACGAGCACCTTTATTGCTTTTAATTGGAGTGAAGTGGCCTTTTGTAAGACTCATTGATCTACAAGCTGTAGTCTAAATCCAGCCAGGGTAGAGAAAGGTCCTGGTGAGACTGTCACCTCTAATCAGACTGCAGAGTTCTGGAAAAGCAAGCAGAGTTGCTTTGGGGTTCAAAGTGGTAGAGTGCTAGCCTTGAGCTGCAGAGCTGAGGAACAGTATTCAGGACCTAGGGCTTCTCCTATTCCTGTAAAGTTTTCAGGGTGTCTGTTTTGACTCTGTGGTCTTTTTTCCATTTGAAGTTAATTGTGGTGCAGGATGATATATAAGGATCTAGCTTTAGTTTTCTAAAGGTGATTAACCAATTTTGCCAGCACCATTTACTGGAGGCTGTCTTTCTTCCATTCTAATTTTTTCGCAGCCCATCTCTTCTAATCTAGAGATTCCTGTTTAGATAAAGTTCAAAGACAGCATTACATCACCTAGAGGAGACTACATCATCCTGACCACCTTAGTTAGGGGGAAAGTGGACTGGACTCTTGCCTGACTCCATTACCATAACTGCTTTCCAGTAAAAAACTGCTTTGGATCTGCCAAAAGTAAGACTTTGGTTGTGGGACATTCTTTCTGCGGGAAATGAATTTGAACCTTCTTTCCCAGGTTAGGCAGGGTAAGGTTTACTAAGTTCAAGCCCCCTGTCTATATGGATGCCATCCATATGGAGCCAACTTTAACTGTTGGAGAGTCCTTAAATTACAAAGGAAACAGGCCAGGCAAAAGTTTGGATCTCTTACAGAAAAATCACTGATTTGGTTTCATGTATACAAGAATAAAAAGGGAATGAATGAAGTAAAGGGGCAAGTCTGGCAGGAGCCATATTGGCCACATGGACTGGCATCTTGTCTTCATCATGGGGGAAGGAAAGGCCTCTACCCTTCATCTGCTTCCAAGGTAGTGGGTATGCCCTGGAGGCAGAGACGGGCAATTGGCTGAAACGTTCACAGACAGACATGTTCACAGAGACACATGTGGCATGGTGTAATGGCAGCTGGTGTGGTCTGGCCCGGCCCTAAATAGTGTCTAAGCAGGGGACAGTTCCACAAGTTACTGAATCTGTCAGTCCAGTGCCTGGGACTGGTAATTTCTCCTGACTCCTGACTCATCTCCAGTCATCATGGCTTCCCAATTCATCTTTCCAGTGGAGCTGAATTGGCTTGTTGGTTGGTATTTTTTTTTGTTTTTTTTTTTCTATTGTGAAAATATTGTACAGAAGGGTTACAATTACATGGGCAAGATAATGAGTACATTTCTTATCAAGCATTTTACCTCCTTCTTTGTTTCCCCTTCCCATCCTCCCCCTGCCCCCTACCCAGTCCTCCTCACCCCCCCACCATTTTGTTCTTTGTTTCCTCTCTGACCTGTTTCCTAACTGTGTTTTGTGTATTTGGGGGCGAAAGCCTTTTGTAACAATGGGTGGCCTGCAGCCTGCTAACTGTGTAATAAAGACTCCATTGTTCCATACCTAAATGTGGGTTATAGAGTGACTCACCATGCAATATGGCTAATGAAGATCTTCCAGTCTGTAGGCTTTCTATTCATCTTGCTAGGTATGTCCTTTCCCGTGCAGAAGCTCTACAGTTTAATAGTCTAATTTATCCAATCTTTGATTCGTTGTGATTCTGGAACGGTATTAAGGAAGTTTAAACCTGTGGCAAGGAACCCTTGTGTTTGTCGTATTCTTCCCTGTAATATTTTCTGGGTATCTGCTTTTACCTTGAGGCTTTGATCCATTTGGAATTGATTCTGCTTTCAGGGCTGCATACAAAGATGTAATTTCAGTTTAGAAAGACAAGTTTTTAACAACAATGCAGATTTTGAGGCTGGGAGTGGTAGAGTGCTCGCCTTGCATGCATTCGATTCCTCAGCACCACATAAGCAGACAAAGCTGAATGTGGCACTGTGGCTCAAGTGGTAGAGCACTACTAGCCTTGAGCTGAAGAGCTGAGGGACAGCACCCAGGTCCAGAGTTCAGGCCCCATGACTGAAAAATGAAACAAAACAAAACACAGATTTCCTTTTCTAAAATCAACTGTTGGTTCAATTCTTGGTTTACATATTTTTTTCCGTAAAGTACAAGTTCTGAATGATCATAGTTTCTTTAGTTCTTGTGCTTTATCTCCTTTGGCATTTCCTTAATTTGATGGAAACTTGGTAACCATACGTACAAACTATCTTCACATTTTATTTCTTTTCTTCTTCTTCTTCTTCTCCTCTTCCTCCTCCTCCTCCTCCTCCTCCTCCTCCTCCTCCTCCTCCTCCTCCTCCTTCTCCTCCTCCTTCTTCTTCTCCTTCTTCTTTGTTGGTCATGAGGCCTCAACTCTGGGCCTGGGCACTGGCCATCAGCACTTCAGCTCGAAGCAAGAGCTCTACCACTGGAGCAGCAGCCCCAGTTCCAGCCTTTTCTGCTTATGTGGGTGCTGACGAATCAAACCTAGGGCCTCATGAATTTGAGGCAAGCACTCTACTACTGAGCCACCTTCCAACCCTACAGTTTTATTTCTTAAAACTAGGTCCAAATCTCAACATCCTAAAGCAACTGTGATTTGAACACACAGATGGACCATCTCTTCTTCTAAGACAGGCCACATTGAGCTTATTAGGAAATGAAATCTCAGACTGAGAAGGTAAGACAAAGATAAGAAATCTTTGTAGATAGCCTTTGGCACTATTGCTATCTACAAATTCAATGTGATACCTACCAATACGCAAACTTCATTTTTTAATGAAATAGAAGAAGAAATCCAAGAATTCATATGGAACAATAAAAGACCCTTATAGCAAAAATAATCCTTAGTAGAAAGTAAGGAGGAATATTAATACCAAATTTCAAACTCTACTACAAATCTATAGTAATCGAAACAGCTGGGGACTGGCAAAAGAACTGACCCGAGGAAAAATGGAATAGAAGTGAAAACCTAGAAATGAGTCCCCACACCTACAGTCACTTCATCTTTGATAAGGGAGCTAAAAAAATAGAATGGAAGAAAGACAACCTCTTCAGTAAATAGTACTAGCAAAACTGGTTAAACACCTGTATAAAACTAATGCTAGATCCTTATATATCATACTGCACCAGAATCAACTCCAAATGGATCAAAGACCTTAAAGATATTACGGGAAAAAATAGGAGAAACTCTATACTCCACAGGCTGAAATTTTCTTAATAAGGATCCAGAAACACAATAAATCAAAGAAAGCTTGGACAAACGGGATTCAATGAAAATTCAGAGCTTCTGCATTGCAAAGGACATAGCAAGCAATATCAATAGAAAACGCATGAATTGGGAGAAAATCTTCACTAGCCATATAATGGACAAGGGCTTCATATCTAAAATAAACTTAGAACTCAAAAAATTAAATCCTTTAGTTTTGTACAAGTGATTAACCAATTTTTCCATCACCATTTACTGAAGAGGCTGTCTTTCTTCCATTCTAATTTTTAGCTCCCTTATCAAAGTTTAGATGGCCATAGGTTCATTTCTGGGTTTTCAATTCTATTCCATTGGTCCTGAGGTCTGTACTTGTGCCAGTACCAAGATGATTTGATTACTATGGCTTTGTAGTAGAGTTTGAAATTTGGTATTGATATTCCTCCAGCACTTTTCTATTAAGGATCGTTCTTGCTATTCGGGGTCTTTTATTGCTCCATATGAATTTTTGGATTGCCTCTTCTATTTCCTTGAAGAATGAGGTTGGAATATTGACAGATGTCTTATTGAATTTGTAGATAGCCTTGGGAAGTATTGCCATTTTCACGATGTTGATCCTCCCAGTCCAGGAGCATGGGAGGTTTTTCCACTTTGAAAGTTCTGTTTTGATTTCCTGTTCCAGGTTTTTACTGTGAGAAAAGCAGAAACAGTCAGATAAGTTGATTTTAAGTGAAATGAGCCCCAAGATAAGGACTCAAATGGTTTATCTTTCTTGCTATGTTTCTAACATATTTATAAGAGGATTTTTTTGTTTCTTTCTATGTCCCTCCCCCACGGTATAACCCCTGTTTTCACTGTATTTGATGTTGGTATAATTTGGGGAGGGGAAGGGAAAAAATTGTTTAAATGGGGATACAGGAGGACCCATTGCAACAATGAAAATGTACAAGATGCTACAGTGACAAACACACTTTACAAAATTGGGGAGGATTGGTGTTGGGGTTGGCGGGGCTGCGGGGAGGAGGTATTGTGGTTTGGGATGGTAAAGGGAAACAAAGGAGGAGGCAACAATGCTTGATAAGAAATGTACTCATTACATTGCTCATGTAATTGTAACCCGTCTGTACGATATTTTCATGATACAAAAGTTATTAATAAAAAAATTGAATCGTCCAACAATAAATCCTCAAAGAAACAACCTCCTGGTTATCAAGAAGGCTAAAGAATTAAAGAGAGACTTCTCTGAACAAAAAATACGAATGGCCAAAAGACACTTGAAGAAATGCTCAATTTCTCTAGCCATAAAAGAAATGCAAATCAATACAACATTGAGATTGCACCTCACCCCAGTTAGAATGGCTGTAATCAAGAAAACTAATAACAACAGATGCTGAAGGGGATGTGGCCCAAATGGAACCTTACTACATTGTTGGTAGGAATGTAAACTTGTTCAACCACTTTTGAAACAAAAGACTCCACATAGAACTCTCCGATAACCCAGCAATCCTACTTTTGGGCATCTACCCAAATGATCACAAACAAGACCATACTAATGCTACCATCACAACTATGTTTATCGAAGCATTATTTACCATAGCTAAGGTAAAGAACCAGATGCTCCTAAGTAGATGAATGGATAAAGAAAATATTATCTATATCTATATCTATCTATCTATCTATCTATCTATCTATCTATCTATCTATCTATCTATCTATCTATCTATCTATCTATACCTACAATGGAATTCTATGCCTCCATCAGAAAGAATGACATAGGCCCATTTGTTGTGAAATGGTAAGACTTGGAAAAAAAATTAAGTGAATTAAACCAGGCCCAAAGAAACATGTCCCATTGTTTCCCTTATTTGCCATAACTAGTATAAGTTTTGGACAAGCAGAAAAGATCAAAAGCTATGTATATATGATCATATAAGATGATGTTTAGTGAAATGAACCCCGAGATAGTGACACAACTTGTTTTTCCTTTCTTGCTATTGTTTTTAATATATCTAAAGTGTACTATGTGATTTTTATTGTTTCTCTACTGTGTCTTTCCTCCATGGTATAATCCCTGCTTTCACTGTATTTGACATGGGTGCCTGAATCTTGTGTATACATTTTTCTAATTTGGGGAATGGAAGGGAAATAACAAAATGCTGAAACAAGGATACAGATTGACCTATTTTAACAATAACATGTACAAGACACTATGTTGAAAATGAACTTTACAATTTGGGGGGTGATGGGGGATTTGGGGAGGTGGGGAGTGAAGGGATGGTATGGGCAAAACAAAGGCAGAGGTAACAATGCTCTATAGGAAATGTATACATTACCTTACTCTTGTAACTGTAACCCCTCTGTATACTATTTTTAACAATAAAAATATAAAAAATGCCTGAGTAACATTAATTTCATTATGTTACCCAACCTATATACATACGTGCAAATAATTTGGAGAAGGATAAGACCCAGTTGATACAGAATAGGGGTAAAGTAACACTTTGTCGTCCTTCCTCTGAATTTCACTAAATTCAGTGCCTTTCAATAAATTCAGAGCTATGACAAAAATTCCTGTATTTTAAGGAGGGATCCCAGAAACCTTGAGTGAGCAAGTAGGAAGAAATGAAACTAGAAAAGTGGAAAGCCTACACAAGAGTACATTTCCAAAATGATCATCACTGGGAACACATGGGAACTGGTTCTACTGGGAATTTCTAAGGATCCACAGAAAATGTAACTTAAAAATATCCGATTGTCAAAATATAGGAATATATATCCACATGTCCAAAAGCTAAAGATGTCAGATCATTTTCCACAGTGCCCAATTCAGTGTTTCTGCATCACCAGCTATGTTGACTTGTCAGCATTTTGTCAGTGCTTATATTTCAGAAAGGGATATTGGAAAGCAATGGAAGAAGGAGCGTGGGCCAAGAACTGAGAATCTCCTGGGTACAGATTCTGAACTTTGGAGGTTGCTATTTTCAGTGCCCCCACCCCCGATGATACTTAGCCATTCACATAAAGTCACAACAGGTTTGAAAATGGTTCAGAACAAGCATCTGCATAGGAGTTCATAAAGAGCTCCATTGACATGACCAAAATAGACCCCTGTCCTCAATGCCTGGCCAAATTCTCAGACTAAAAGATGCTTCCTTTGTTAAATATTGTAGCATATCCTGCCATTACAGATAGCAGAGCTCTGGAGCTTGGGCGAATGGAGGAGACACAGGAGCAGGCAGTGGAGCATTGCAGAGAGCCAGGGTGAGGGGGCGGAATTAGGGGCAGTGCCCAGCCCACCAGGGCCCCTAGAAGTACCAGGGGAACCGGTGGCAGTGTGTGCATGTGGCCTGTGGGCAGATGTGGTGCAGGAGTAGCATGGAGCAGTAGCCCATTTGGGCATGTGGCATCATGGACATGAATGTGTTCACCAAGAACCTGGACCAGGGGATTGAACAGCTGAATGAGTGCAAGCAGCTAACCGAGTCCCAGGTCAAGAGTCCCTGTGAGAAGACTAAAGAAATCCTTACAAAAGAATCCCATTTATAAGAGGTTCCATGTATAGTCATTTCTGTGGAGATGTGCATGAGCAATTTCAGTCTCATGGAACTGTTTAGAGTTGGTGGAAAAATCACCAGATACAAATTACTTGTTTATGTTGACAAAGGGTATTATTTACTTGAAACAGTCACACTGCTTGTAGTTCTGAAGGTACATTACCATGAATGGTTCACCATTCTTTGAGGAAATCATAAGAGCACACAACTGTATGATTTCTATGATGAGTGTTTAGGGAAATATGGAAATGCAAATGTTTGGAAATACTTTACAGATCTTTTTGGCTCTTCATCTCACTGCCTTGGTGGATGGGCATTCCTTATGTCTACATGGTGTTCTCTCACCATTCATAGAAACACTGGATCACATCAGAGCACTTGATCTCCAGGAAGTTCCCCTTCAGGGTCTGTGACTTGCTGTGGTCAGATCCAGATGATGGTAGTGGTTGGGGTATATTTCCCTGAGGAGCTGGTTTCACCTTTGGGCAGGATATTTCTGAGACATTTAATCATGCCAATAAATGGTCTGACATTGGTGTGGCATAAGTTGGTGATGGAGAGATAAAACTGGTGCCATGACCAGAATGTAGTAACAAATTTCAGTGCTACTAACTATTGTTATCTTTGTGGTAACCAATTTGCAATCATGAAACTTAATGGCACTCTAAAATATTCTTTCTTCAAATTTGACCCAGCACTTTCTAGAGGTGAGCTACATATGATATGTCATACCCCAGATTACTTCCATGGTATCTCAAGTTTCAGAGTGCACATCTATGTTTAGAGACATGCTCCCAGCAACAGAACCAGATCCCACAGCTGAATCCATAGTCTGAACATCCTCTTCCTCATTTTCTCAAGCAAGGATTTTTTGGAGATATTTCATGTTTGATTTTTCTTTTTCTTTAAGGTGAACTATTGGATGTTAAGTAAGATGCTCAACTTTCTCAGATCTTTCTTTTTTTCCAACAAGGTCGTGGATTTGGTAATATAGTCAGGAATTTGAACAAGCCTAAAGCAAATTTTCTTACTCTTTTCTGATAAACTATTTGCTTTCTTCTTTTGACCACCTCAATCCATGTTGTTAAGTTGATCGTCAACACACTCATGGCTCCAGTTTGGTAAATCCTGATTGTTCATACTTTCTTCAAAAGGAATTCCTTCTGTGGTCATGCTGGCTTTCACAAATAACTTTCCTCAGAAGCTAGTTTTTTCCACTCAGGAACACCGCCTTTCTGGTAAACGCTTCAAATCTGTTGTGTGCTGTAAAGGAGACCCATGCAGTGATGGGGAGGACCCAAAACCAGCAGAAGCTCTTCTTCAGAGAGTGCAGCAGAGTAGCCCACAACTTATCTGCTGACACTTGGAGTTCAAAAGCCATCTTTCCTACCTTAGCAGCTTGGTGTCAACCAGTGCAGCCAATGCCATTTTGGGAACTCATCCTGGTGGGGTCGTACATAATTTTTTTTGTGTGTGAAAATATAGTACAGACGGGTTACTATTTCATGGGCAAGATAATGAATACAGTTCTTATCAAGCATTGTAGCCTCCTACTTTGTTTTCCCTTCCCATCTTTTCCATACTACCCCCACCTCTCCACTCAATTCTCCTCCCCCGCACCAAAGTTGTAAAGTTCTTTTTCGACATAACGACATGTATATCTCATCGTTGCAATGGATCCACCTTTATCCCTATTTAAACGAATTGTTTTTTCCCTTCCCCTCCACAAATTATACCGACATCAAATACAGTGAAAACAGGGGTTATACCATGGGGTGGGACATTAAAGCAACAAAGAAATTATCTTATAAATATGTTAGAAACAATCACATGAAAGAAAAAAAACATTTGAATATATACGTTAGGGTTCATTTCCCTATCATCAACTTATCTGATCTTTTCTGCTTGACTTAGACATAATATAGTTCTTGCAAATAAGGGAAATCATGGGACCTAAGATTCTTTGGGCCTGGCTTACTTCACTTAATATATTTTTTTCCAAATTTTTCCATTTCCTAACAAATGGGGCAATATCAATCATTCTGATGGAGGCATAGAATTCCATTGTGTATATATATATACCACATTTTCTTGATCCATTCATCAACTCAACTGAGGGGTATCTGGGTTGGTTCCATATCTTAGTTATGATAAATAATGCTGCAATAAACATAGTCGTGCTGGTAGCTTTAGTGTGGTCTTGTTTGTAAACATTTGGGTAAATGCCTGAAAGTGGGATTGCTGGGTCATAGGGGATGTCTATGTGGAGTCTCTTGAGGAACCTCCATATTGCTTTCCAAAGTGGTTGAACAAGTTTACACTCCCAACAACAATACATTAAGGTTCCCTTCTGTTCACATCCTCTCCAGCATCTGCTGTTATTAGAGTTCTTGATTTTAGCCATTCTAACTGGGGTGAGGTGGTATCTCAATGTTGATTTTTTTTTAATTTTATTTATTTTTTATTGTGAAAATACTGTACAGAGTGGTTACAATTATATGGGCAAGATAATGAGTACATTTCTTATCAAGCATTGTAGCCTCCTCCTTTGTTTCCCCTTCCAATCCCTACCCATCCTTCCCCCGCCCCCCCACCAAAGTTGTAAAGTTCGTTTTCGACAGAACAACTTGTACTACTCATTGTTGAAACTAGTCCACCTGTATCCTTATTTAAACGACTTGTTTTTCCCCTTCCCCTCCACAAATTATACCGACATCAATTGCATTGAAAGCAGGAATCACACTTTTGGGCATTTACCCAAATGTTCACATACAAGACCACAATAAAGCTACCAGCACAACTATGATTATTGCAGCATTATTTACCATAGCTAAGATATGGAACCAACCCAGATGCCCCTCAGTAGATGAATGGATCAAGAAAATGTAGTATATATACACAATGGAATTCTATGCCTCCATCAGAAAGAATGCCATTGCCCCATTTGTTAAGAAATGGAAAGACTTGGAAAAAAATTATATTAAGTGAAGTAAGCCAAGCCCAAAGAAACATAGGTCCCATGGTTTCCCTTATATGCAATATATAGTATATGTCTGAGTCAAGCAGAAAAGATCAGATAAGGTGATGTTAGGGAAATGAACCCAAAGATATGTATTCAAATGTTGTTTTTTCTTTCATGCATTTGTTTCTAACGCATTTATAAGATTATTTCTTTTTTGCTTTGTATGTCCCTCCCCCAGAGTATAACCCCTGTCTCAATATTCTTTTGACTTGCATTTCTTTTATGGATAGGGAGGTTGAACATTTCTTCATGTGTCTATTGGCCATCCTTCTTTCCTCTTCAGAGAAGTTTCTCTTTAAGTCTTTAGCCCATTTATTTATTGGACAGTTGTTTCTTTGAAGATGTGTTGTTGGGGGATTTAATTTTTTGAGTTGCATGTATAATTTAGATGTGAGATCCTTGCCCATTGTATGGCTAGTGAAGAACTTCTCCCAATCCGTGGGCTTTCTATTGATCTTGCAAGCTATGTCGTTTGCCATGCAGAAACTCTGCAATTTCATGCCATCCCATTTGTCCAACCTTTCTTTGATTTGTTGTATTTCTGGGCCTCTATCAAGAAAATTTCAGCCTGTGCCAAGGAGACCTAGAGTTTTTCCTATTCCATCATGTAATGTTTTCAGAGTGTGTGCTTTGACTCTGAGGTCTTGATCCATTTGGAGTTGATTCTGGTGCAGAATGATATATAAGAATCTAGCTTAATTTTCTAAAAGTAATTAAACAAATTTGCCATCACCATTTACTGAAGAGGCTGTCTTTCTTCCATTCTATTTTTTTAGCTCCCTTATTGAAAATTAGATGGCTATAGGTCTATGTAGGTTCACTTCTGGGTTTTCAATTCTATTCCATTGGTCTTGAAGTCTGTTCTTGTTCCAGTACCAAGCTGTTTTAATTAATATGGCTTTGTAGTAGAGTTTGAAATTAGGTATTGATATTCCTCAAACACTGTTCTTTCTGATGAGGATCGTATTAGCTATTCAGGGTCTTTTATTGTTCCATATGAATTTTGGATTGCCTCTTCTATTTCCTTGAAGATTGAGGTTGGGATATTGATAAGTATCACATTGAATTTGTAAATAACCTTTGGAAGTATTGTAATTTTATTGATGTTGATCTTTCCAATTCAGGAGCATGGGGGTTTTTGCCACTTTCTAAGTTCTGTTTTGATTTCCTTTCTCAAGTTTTTAAAGTTTTCATCATAGATGTCCTTCACTTCTTTGGTTAAGCTATTTCCTAGGTATTTTATTTTTTGTGGGCCTATTACGAATGGATTTGTTTTCCTAATTTTATCCACACTTTTCTCATTGTTGGCATACAGAAAAGCCATTGATTTTTGAGGGTTATATACCCTGCTAATTTGCTAAAATTTTGAATCAGTTTGAATAATTTGGGAGTGGAGTACGTGGGATCTTTAAATACAAGATCATGTCATCTGCAAAGAGGGAGAGTTTTACTTCTTCTTTTCCTATTTGGATCCCCTTTATTGTATCTTGTCTTATTGCTGTAGCTAGGCATTCTAATACTGGATTGAAGATAAGTGAAGAGTGTCTCATTCCTTGTCTCATTCCTGAGTTAAGAGGGAATGGCTTTAGTTTTTCACCATTAAGTATAATGCTGGCTGTAGGTTTGTCATATACAGCCTTTACTATATTTGGGAATGTTCCATGGATTCCTAATTTTTCCAAAACCTTCATCATAAAGGGGTGTTGGATCTTGTCAAATGATTTTTCTGCATCTATTGAGATAACCATGTGGTTCTTATCCTTGCTCCTGTTGATGTGATGAATTATATTGATTTGTGAATATTCAAACAACTTTGCATCCATGAAATGAGTCCTATTTGATTGTGGTGTATGATTATTTGGATGAATTGTTGAAGTCGATTTTCCAAAATTATGTTGAGAAGTTTTGCATCAAAGGTCATCAAATAAATGGATCTATACTTGTCTTTCTTTGATGAGTCCCTCCTTGGTGTGCGGATTAAGGTTATGATGGCTTCATAAAATGAGGTCGGTAGTGAACTTCCTCTTTCAATTTCATTGAAGAGTTGCAAGAGTCCTGATGTGAGCTCTGCTTTGAAAGCCTTGTAGAATTCCGCTATAAAGCCACCTGGTCCTGGCCTTTTCTTGGATGGAAGGACTCTTATTGCTGTTTCTATTTCAATGTTCCTTATGGGCCTGTTAAAATGGTTTAACTCATCTTGGTTTATTTTCAGCATGTCAATATTTGCTAGGAAAAGGTCCATTTCTTTCAAGTTCTCAAACTTATTAGCATAAATTTTTGAGAAGTATTCGCTTACAATGTTCTGAATCTTTTTGTTTCTGTGGTGATATTTCCATTTATTTATTTGGGTGTGTTCTCATCTTTTTCTGATAAGATTTGGTAAGGGTCTATCAACTTTGTTGATTTTTTCGAAGAACGAACTCTTTGTTTTGTTGATTCTTTCTATGTTGTTTTTGGATTCTAATTCATTTAATTCTGATTTAATTTTAATTATTTCTTTCCATCTACTGGACTGGGGTTTATCTTCTTGTTCTTTTGTAAGGAGGTTCAGATGTCTCATTAAGTTGTTTGTTTCAGATCTTTCCAATTTGTTAATGTAGGTACTCAGAGATATAAATTTTCCTCTGAGCACTGCCTTTACTGTGTTACAGAGGAGCTGGTAATTTGTGTGCGCATTTTTGTTGAATATCATGAACACTTGAATTTCCTTTCTAATCTCTTCCATGACCCACTCGTGATTCAGCAGTGTGTTGTTCAGCCTCCATGTGTTACAGGACTTTCTATGGTGGCTTTTGGTGTTGATTTTTAATTTTATTCCCTTGTTGTCTGAGAAAATGCAAGTTATACTTCAATGTATCTGAATTTGGACACGTTTGCTTTTTAGCCTAAAAATGTGATCTATTTTGGAAAATGTTCCATGTGCTGCTGAAATTAACGTGTACTCTGATGCTGCTGGGTGAAATATTCGGTAGATGTCTGTTAAATCTAGTTGATCTATGCAGTTGTTTAGGTCTGTGGTTTCCCTGTTGAGTTTTTGTAGAGTTTATCTATCTAGTGGCGAGAGTGGTATGTTAAAGTCCCCAACAATTAATGTCTTTAGATCTATGTGGGATTTGAGGGAAAGCAGTGTTTCTTGGTTAAATTTGGTTGCTTCATTGTTTGGTGAATACATATTTAGAATTGTAAAATCCTCCTGAAGGAGAGATCCCTTAATTAGCCTGTAGCGACCTTCTTTGTTTTTTCTCACTAATTTTAGTTTGAAGTCTATTTTATCTGATTTTAGGATTGCAACTCCTGCCTGTTTATGGGGGCCGTTTGCCTGTTAGATTTTGTTCCAGCCTTTCACACTGAAAATGTATTTCTTTTTATGGGCAAGATGTGACTCCTGAAGTCAGCAGATAGAAGGATCTTGCTTTTTAATCCAACTAGACAGTCAATGTCACTTAATTGGAGAGTTAAGTCTGTTAATGATGAGAGATAGGACTGAGAGCGTTATCCTGAGATTTTGTCCACCTTCTTGGGGGCTGCCGCAACTGGGTTCTTCATGTGGTTCTTGGATTCTCAGTTTGGGTGCAGTTTCTTGGCCTTTATTGTGGTCTTGTTGGTTTTCTATGTGTAGAACCTCTTCAAGAATCTTTTGGAGTTCCGGGAAGATGGCGGAGGAGAAGCTGGAATCTGAACAAGCTCTTGCATAGAAAGCAGTTTTAGAGTTCCAGTGAACAGTCCTAAGACAGAGAATCACACCAAGTATGCCATCACAGGACAGAGAGTTAGTCAAGAGAGGGGAAGCCAAGGAGACACATCTGAGTACTTGCCAGCAGTTGCCGATGCGGCGGCAGGGTCGCAGCTGCGACCACCGCTGCGGGGTCATACCTGAGACACAGAGAGTCCGGGACGAAGGAGCCAGACGCAGTGGACGAGCGGATTCTACTCAACACCAGCAAGAATCGACAAGGAGCGGACATCTTCATCCTGCTGTTTGCAGACCAGAGACTACCCAGGAGCCAAGACTCGACATGAGTAGAAGCCCGACGTCCTCACTCCTTCTCAGGGAGCAGAGGAGGGAAGGCTACCCCTCCCCCCCCCAGCACCGGTGATCTCCATCTTGGATACCGACAAAACTCGGAGGAGCTGCTAGCTCCAGCTCAGGCCTTGGAATAAAACTAGTCATTTAGCAGATCACAAGAACTTAACGGCGAAGAGACCTGCCAGACTCAGCTCCATCCAGCGAAAAGTCACCCAGCTCAGGCGCCAGCCATTGGAGTGGCTCTCCTCACCAGGTAACCAGAGCCAGAGGCTGCCCCACCCTCTAGCAGCCACCACAATCAATTGAAAAACAGAAACACTGAGAATGGCTCCAGGCTGGGCACTGTGCGTTTTTTCACAAAATAGCCCCAGGGAAAAGCTACTGTTTGTTGAAAGGACTCAACTCTACCCAGAACCTAGCCTCATCACGGCAACCCCTCTTTTGTGATTCTCAAAGCAGATCACCCTCCCAGTAAACTAACCTGGGAGGGGGATCTCAAAATCTTGGGTAAAGCAGAGCATTTTTCTGCCTGTTCCAACAAACTGACTTAAGAAACCAATCAAGTCACAGGACCTCAAGCTGACCAGAGACTCCAACAAGAGGCTGGTTACAGACAAAAGGGAGATACAGGATTCTTCCCACCCCTCACCCCCCCAAAAAAATCAAAGAACTTTTTTTTTCTTCTTCTTCTTTTCTTTTTTTTTTTGTTTTTTGTTACCTTATATATATAAAAAAATTTTTTTTCCTTTTCTAAAACTTTTATTAATCTTTAATTTTTGCCTCTTCTGAAAAAATAATTGTTTTCCAGTAACTTTTTTTTTCTCCTCTTATAATTTTTACTTTAGGCATACGTGAATGTGCGTTTTCCTTTCTTTTCTTGTCTTTTTTCTCTTTTTCTTTCTTTCTTAATTATATTTTTGTTTTTTGTCTAGCTCTACTGAACTTCTGATCTTTTCTTCTCCCTTTCCTATCCTTTCCACCTTTTCCTCTCTTTTGTTCTTCTTTATGTGACTTACCTCTTGTCCTGCACATCCTCAGATAAACCCATAGTTAACGAGTAGACCCTATCCCCCATTGTGTACACACTTAATCCACAAATTTATTACTCAAATCAAAACCTTTGAGACTTAAATTCATTAATAGCAGTACTACCTCTTTATACCTATATAATATTTTAAGCATTTTTTTAAAGTTTTTCACATCTCCTCTATTTCCCTTCCTTTCTCTCAACATATTCACATTCCTCTCTAAATAGATGGTCTTTAAATCTCTATAATAACATTAATTTTTATGTTTCTATTTTTTTTTCTGGTCTCTTTTCATTCCCCTTTCCCTTTCTTCTTTTTTTCTCTCTCTCTACTTGCATCCTACCCAACCTATTTCCTGCATTGTGATTAGGACATAGTTAACTCTCCCTGTGCCTCCCCACACCAATCTATTCCTATTTTTTACCCACATCTCTCCCTAACCCTAATAATTTCTGGTTTTCCAAATTCTTCTCCGGTTTGAAGTCCTTTAACATATAGTTGTTTGATGTTGAATAGATGTATCTGTTGAACTAGATTGTATCTGTAGAATATTGACTGTACAAATGTAAACTTTGGTTGATGGTTGCCTTAAGATAGTGTTCTAGCACAAAACTGATGCTATCTTCATCTCAAATGGGCAGAGTAAGCCGGAAAAACACAAGAAAAATGGCAAATTCGGGTATCTCAATTCCCAATCTTGATAATCAGGGGATAGAACAGATAATGAATAATCTAGAGGAGTGTTCCCAAATAGCTCTACAAACACTACTGGCAAACGTGATAAATGAGAAGTTTGACAATGTACAAAAGACTCCGTATGAGCGTGATAGGGAGAGAGAGGAGGCATCCCAGAAGTTTATACAGGAATATCATAAGCGTGAGGAAGCTACTCAAAAACTGATACATGATTTGCGTGAACAACTTGAGAATACTCAAAGAGAAAGGGAGGAATGGCGTGAGCAGGCTGAGAACACTCAAAGAGAACTGCAGGAATCCCACGAATGGGAGGAAGCTAATCAAAGAGTAATACAGGAATTGAGAGACCAGGTAGAGAACACACAAAGATCACTAAAGGCATTCATGGAATCCATTAACAAAGAGCTGAAGACAGTCAGGGAGACCACAAAGGGAATGCTGAATGGAACCCAACAGAAGGAATGGGAGTCCAAAGAAACCATAACCAATCAACTAAGTGATTTGAGGACAAACACTGAACACCAAATTAAGGAAGTAAAGAAATTCATACAAGACCTAAAACAGAGCTTCAACAAAGAACTTGAAGCCATCAAAGATGACCAAGTAGAAGGAAAAGAGATAAAAAACAAAGTAGAGAGTCTTGACAGCAGGTTAGACCATGCAGAAGATCGAATCTCAGGGATTGAAGACAGCCTAGATATTATAGAGAAAGAACATACAACCATCCAAGACAAGTCCAAGAAATATGATAGATCTATCCAACACCTGGAAGACACCATCAGAAGGCCTAATCTAAGGATAATGGGTGTAGAGGAGCACCTAGAAACAGAAGTTAATGGTCTAGGAAATTTGTTTAACAGGATCCTAGCAGAGAACTTCCCAAACATGCAAAAAGATAGGCCTATTCAGATACAGGAAGCCTTTAGAACCCCAAATAGACCAGACCAGAATAGGACATCCCACCGTCACATTATAATCCACACAGAATCAACTCAGAACAAGGAAAAGATCCTTAAAGCTGTCAAGGAGAAAAGGGTAATCACCTATAAAGGGAAACCAATTAGAATCACCTCAGATTTCTCAGCAGAGACAATCAAACAAGAAGAGCCTGGAATGATGTATGCCATGCCCTAAAAACAAACAACTATCAACCAAGAATACTGTACCCAGCTAAACTCTCCTTCATAACTGAAGGCCAAATAAAAACCTTCCATAGCAAAGAAAAATTGAAACAATACATCTCCACCAAACCAGCCCTACAAAAGATTCTTAAAGATGTCCTACACATAGAAAACCAACAAGACAGCAATAAAGGCCAAGAAACTGCACCCAAACTGAGAATCCAAGAACCATAGGAAGAACCCAGTTTTCACAGCCCCCAAGAAGGTAGATAACATGGCAGGAACTCCCAAATGCCTCTTAGTCCTATCTCTTAATGTTAACGGACTGAACTCTCCAATTCAGGGACATAGATTGTCTAATTGGATTAAAAAAACAAGACCCTTCTATCTGCTGACTGCAGGAGTCACATCTTGCCCGTAAAAACAAACACATTTTCAATGTTAAAGGCTGGAACAAAATCTACCAAGCAAACGGACCCCATAAAAAGGAGGGAGTTGCAATCCTAATATCAGATAAAATAGACTTCAAATTAAAATTCGTGAGAAGAGATAAAGAAGGTCACTACATACCAATTAAAGGATCTCTCCTTCAGGAGGATATTACAATTCTAAATATATATTTGCCAAAAAATGGAGCACCCAAATTTATCAAAGAAACACTACTTTCCCTCAAATCCCATATAGATCCAAAGACATTAATTGTTTTGGATTTTAACACACCACTCTCCCCACTAGATAGATCAACTCGGCAAAAACTCAACAGAGAAACCGCAGATCTAAACAGCTGCATAGATCAACTAGACTTAACAGACATCTTCTGAGCATTTCACCCAGCAGCATAAGAATACACGTTTTTCTCAGCAGCACATGGAACGTTTTCTAAAATAGACCACATTTTAGGCCACAAAGCAAACTTGTCTAAATTCAGAAACATTGAAGTTATACCTTGCATTCTCTCTGACCACAAGAGAATAAAATTAGGACTCAACACCAAAAGCCACCAAAGAAAGTCCGGTATCACATGGAGGCTGAACAACACACTGCTGAATCATGAGTGGGTCATGGAAGAGATTAGAAAGGAAATTCAAATGTTCATGCTATTCAACAAAAATGAACACAGAAATTACCAGCTCCTCTGGGACACAGCAAAGGCAGTACTCAGAGGCAAGTTTATAGCTCTGAGCTCCTACATCCACAAATTGGAGAGATCTGAAACTAACAATTTAATGACACATCTAAACCTCCTTGAAAATGAGCAGCAAGATAAACCCCAATCCAGTAGACGGAAAGAAATAATCAAAATTAAATCAGAATTAAATGAATTAGAATCCAAAAAAACTATAGAAAGAATCAACAAAACAAAGAGTTGGTTCTTGGAAAAACTTAACAAAATTGACAGACCCTTAGCAAATCTTATCAGAAAAAGAGAACACACCCAAATTAATAAACTCAGAGATGAGAATGGAAACATCACCACGGAAACAAGCAAGATTCAGAACATTATAAGGGAATACTTCTCAAAACTTTATGCTAATAAGTTTGAGAACTTGACAGAAATGGACCTCTTCCTAGCAAATATTGACATGCCAAAACTAAACCAAGATGAGTTAAACTATCTTAACAGGCCCATATCAAGCATTGAAATAGAAACAGCAATAAGAGACCTCCCAGCTAAGAAAAGTTCAGGACCAGATGGTTTTACAGCGGAATTTTACAAGGCCTTCAAAGCAGAGCTCACACCAATTCTCCTCCAACTCTTCAATGAAATTGAAAGAGAAAGCTTACTACCGAACACATTCTATGAAGCCATCATAACCCTCATCCCAAAACCAGGCAGGGACTCATCAAAGAAAGAGAACTATAGACCCATTTCTTTGATGAACATTGATGCAAAACTTCTCAACAAATTTTGGTAAACCGACTTCAACAATTCATCCAAAAAATCATACACCATGATCAAACAGGATTCATTTCAGGGATGCAAAGCTGGTTCAATATACGCAAATCAATTAATATTATTCATCACATCAACAGAAGCAAGAATAAGAACCACATGGTTATCTCAATAGACGCAGAAAAAGCATTCGACAAGATCCAACACCCCTTCCTGATGAAGGTTTTGGAAAAATTAGGAATCCATGGAACATTCCTCAATACAATAAAGGCTGTATATGACAAACCTACAGCCAGCATTATACTCAATGGTGAAAAACTAAAGCCATTTCCTCTTAACTCAGGAACAGGGCAAGGATGCCCACTCTCTCCACTTCTCTTCAATCTAGTATTAGAATGCCTAGCTACAGCAATAAGACAAGATGCAGACATAAAGAGGATCCAAATAGGGAAAGAAGAAATAAAACTCTCCCTCTTTGCAGATGACATGATCTTGTACTTAAAGAATCCCATAGACTCCACTCCCAAATTACTCAAGCTGATTCAAAACTTTGGCAAAGTAGCAGGTTATAAAATTAACCCCCCAAAATCAACGGCTTTTCTGTATGCCAACAATGAGAAAAGTGTGGCTGAAAGTAGGAAAGCAACTCCATTTGTAATAGCCCCACAAAATATAAAATACCTAGGAATTAACTTAACTAAAGAAGTGAAGGACCTCTATGATGAAAACTTTAAACTCTTGAAAAAGGAAATCAACACAGAACTTAAAAAATGGCAAAACGTCCCATGCTCCTGGATTGGAAAGATTAACATCGTGAAAATGACAATACTTCCCAAGGCTATCTACAAATTCATCGCAATACCTATCAAAATTCCACCCTCATTCTTCAAGGAAATAGAAGAGTCAATCCAAAAATTCATATGGAATAATAAAAGACCCCGAATAGCAAAAACGCTCCTCAACGGAAAGAACACTGCTGGAGGAATATCAATACCAAATTTCAAACTCTACTATAAAGCCATAGTAATCAAAACAGCTTGGTCTTGGCATAAGAACAGACCTCAGGACCAATGGAATAGAATTGAAAACCCAGAAATGAACCTACAGACCTATAGCCATCTAATCTTTGATAAGGGAGCTAAAACAACAGAATGGAAGAAAGACAGCTTCTTCAGTAAATGGTGCTGGCAAAATTCTTTAACTACATGTAGAAAACTAAAGCTAGATCCTTATATATCACCCTGCACCAGAATCAAATCCAAATGGATCATAGACCTTGAAATCAAAGCAGACACTCTGAAAACATTACAGGATGGAATAGGAGAAACCCTAGGTCTCCTTGTTTCAGGCCGAAATTTTCTGAATAGAGAACCGGAAACACAACAAATCAAAGAAAGGTTGGACAAATGGGATTGCATAAGGTTGCAGAGCTTCTGCAGGGCAATTCACATAGCTAGCAAGATCAATAGAAAGCCCAAGGATTGGGAGAAGATCTTTACTAGCCATACAATGGACACGGGTCTCATATCTAAAATATACTTGCAACTCAAAAAATTAAACCACCCAACAACAAATCCTCAAAGAAACAACTGCCCAATAAATAAGTGGGCAAAAGACTTAAAGAGAAGATTCTCTGAAGAAGAAAGAAGGATGGCCAATAGACACATGAAGAAGTGTTCAAAATCCCTAGCCATAAAAGAAATGCAAATCAAAACAACATTGAGGTATCACCTCACTCCAGTTAGAACAGCAAAAATCAAGAACTCTAACAACAGCAGATGCTGGAGGGGATGTGGACAGAAAGGAACCTTACTTCATTGTTGGTGTGAATGTAAACTTGTTCAACCACTTTGGAAAGCAGTATGGAGGTTCCTCAAAAGACTTCACATAAAACTCCCCTATGACCCAGCAATCCCACTTTTGGGCATTTACCCTAATGTTTACAAAAAGGACCACACTAAAGCTACCAGCACAACTATGTTTATTGCAGCATTATTTACCATAGCTAAGACATGGAACCAACCCAGATGCCCCTCAGTAGATGAATGGATCAAGAAAATGTGGTATATATACACAATGGAATTCTATGCCTCCATCAGAAAGAATGACATTTCCCCATTTGTTAGGAAATTGAAAGGCTTGGAAAAAATTATATTAAGTAAAGTAAGCCAGGCCCAAAGAAACATAGGTCCCATGGTTTCCCTTATTTGCAATATCTAGTATAGGTATGAGTCAAGCGGAAAATGTCAGATAATGTGATATTAGGAAAACGAACCCTTAAATATGTATTTTAATGTTTTCGTTTCTTTCATGCATGTGTTTCTAATGCATTTATAAGATTATTTCTTTGTTCCTTTGTATGTCCCTCCCCCACAGTGTAACCCCCGCTTTCACTATATTTGATGTCAGTATAACATGTGGAGGAGATGGGGACAAACAAGTCGTTTAAGGATTCAGGTGGACCTGTTGCAACAATGAGAAGTACAAAATGTCATGTCAAAAGAAGCTTTACAATGTCGGTGTGTGTGGGGGGAGGGAGGGTATGATTGGGTGGGGGGAGGGTGGAGGCTGGGAAGGGAGGTGTAGGGTAAACAAAGGAGGAGGCTGCAATGCTTGGTAAGAAATGTATGCATTATCCTGCCAATGTAATTGTAACCCCTCTGTATAGTATGTTCTCAAATAAAATAAAATAAAATTTAAAAAAACAAAAAGAATGTTTTGTAGGACTGGTTTGGTAGAAACATATTGTTTCAATTTTTCTTTGCTATGGAATGCTTTTATTTGACCTTCTGTTATGAAGTACAGTTTAGCTAGGTACAGTATCCTTGGTTGATCGTTGTTTTTTTTTTTAAGGCATTGCATACATTATTCAAGGCTTTTCTTGCTTTGATTGTCTCTTTTGAGAAATCTTAGATGATTCTAATTGGTTTCCCTTTATAGGTGATTGATCTTTTCTCCTTGACTTAAGGATATTTTTCTTGATCTGAATTGATCCTGTGTGGATTTTAATGTGATGGTGGGATATCCTGTACTGGTCTGGTCTATTTTGAGTTCTAAAAGCTTCTTGTATCTGAATAGGCCTATCTTTTTGCATGTTTGGGAAGTTCTCTGCTAGACCCTGTTAAACAAATTTCCTAGACCATTAAATTCTGTCTCTAGGTGCTCCTCTACAACCATTATCCTCAGATTAGGCCCTCTGATGGTGTATTCCAAGTGTTGAATAGATGTATCATATTTCTTCGATTTGTCCTGGATGGTTGTATGTTCTTTCTCTATAGTATCTAGGCTGTCTTCAATCCCCGAGATTCGATCTTCTGCATGGTCTAACCTGCTGTCAAGACTTTCTACTTTGTTTTTTATTTCTTTTCCTTCTAGTTGGTTGGCTTTGATGGCTTCAAATTATTTGTTGGAGCTTTGTTTAGATCTTGTATGAACTTCTTTACTTCCTTAATTTGGTGTTCAGTGTTTATTCTCAAATCACTTTGTTGATTGGTTATGGTTTCCTTGGAATCCCATTCCTTTTGTTGGGTTCCAGTCAGCATTCTCTTTGTGGACCCCCCTGAGTTCTTTTAGCTCTATGTTTATAATTTCATGAATGCCTTTAGTGATCTTTGTGTATTCTCATCATGCTCAATCAATTCTGGTATTACAATTTGATTAGCTTCCTCACGTTCATGCAATTGCTGTAGTTCTCTTTGAGTTTTCTCAGCCTGCTCACACCATTCCTGACTTTCTCTTTGTCTATTCTTGGCAAACTCCTGCAATTCCTGTCTATCTCTTTGATTGATCTCAGCCGGCTCTCTCCATTCCTTCATTTCTCTGAGTGTTCTCAAGCCGCTCATGCAATTCCTGTATCAATCTTTCAGTGACTTCCTCACGTTCCTGTGTTAACCTATGGTTTGCCTCCTCTCTCTCCTTCTCATGCTTGCACAGAATCCTTTTCGGGTTTTCAATCTTTTCATTTACCAAGTTTACCAGTATTGTTTTTAGAGGTTTTGGGGAACTCTCCTCTGGATTACTCATTATCTGTTCTGTCCCCTCATTATCATGATTAGGAGTTGATATACCCGGACTTGCCATTTTTCTTGTGTTTTTTCGGCTTCTTCTGCCCATTTGGAATGAAAGTAACACCACTTTAGTGCTAGAACACTATCTTAAAGCAAGCATCAACCAAAGTCTGTAGTTGCACAGTGAAAAGTCTGCAGATACAATCTAGTTCAACAGATATATCTAGTCAATAACAAACAACTATTAATGTGCTATGAACCGCAAAGAAGAATTTGGCAAACCAGAAATTATTAGGTGTAGGAACAGATTTGGGTAAAATTGTAATAGACGGATGTGGATAATTAGAGGGAGAGTTAACTAAGTCCTAATCTCCAAGCAGGAAATAGGTTGTATAGAATGTTAGTAGAGAGAGAGAAAAAAAGAAGAAAGAGAAAGAAAAAATAGAGACAAGAATAAATAGAAAAACAAAATTTAAATAGTGTCACATTAAAAAGTATGCTAATTTAACAATGTAATATACAGAGAAGAACTGGGATAGCATAAGAGAAGGGGAGGGATAGAAAGGAGACATGAAAAACTAAAAACTGAAAATGCTTAGAATTTTATATACGTAAAAAGAGATAATACCGCTATTAAGAAATTTAAGTCTAAGATGTTTTGAATTAAGTAATAAATTTCTGGATAAAGTGTGTACAAAATGGGGGATAAGGTCTAATAATCGACTACGGGTATATCTGAGCATGATCAGAACAGCAATTAAGTTACGTAAAGAAGGAAAGAGAAGAAAAATTGAAAAGAATGAGAAAGAAAGAAAAAAAGGATCAAAAGATCAGTAGAGCTAAACAAAAAAGAAAAAGAAAAAAAGGAAAAAAATCACCCACAAATATATCCCTAATATAAAAGGTGTAGGAGGAAGAAAAAAATTTAATAGAAAACAATTGTTCTAAAGTTAAAAATTTTAAAAAGTTTAAAATTTTTTTATAAAAGATACAAAAAAAGAGTTCTTTTATTTTTATGGAGGGGATGGGAAGATCCTGTATCTCTCTTGTGTCCTTAACTAGTCTCTAGTCTCTGGTCTCCTTGTGGTGTTTGATTGTCTTGTGGCTTGGTTGGTTTCTTAACTCAGTTTGTTTGAGCAGGCAGAAAAATGCTCTGCTTTACCCAGGATTTTGTGATTCTCCTCCCAGGCTAGTTCAATGGGAAGGAGATATGCTTTGAGTTTCACAAAAGAGAGAGATGGCTGTTTCTTCTAGTTTGGAGATGCTGTGTTAAGGCTAGGTTCTGGGTAGAATTGAGGCCTTTCAGCAAACATTAGCTTTTCCCTGAGGGGCTAGCTTCTGAGAAACTCACAAAGCCCAGCCTGTAGCCATTCTCAGGGTTTAGGTTTACTGAATTTCAAATGATTGTCATGGCTGCTGTAGGGAGGGGCAGCCTCTGGCTCTGTTTACCTAGTGAAGAAAGCCATTCCTGCTCTGCCTGGGCTGGGTGACATTTCCCTGGGTGGAGCTGAGCCTGGCAGGTCAGAATAGGTTCCTTTGATCTGCTAAATGCCTCTAGTTTTCTTCCAAGGCCTGAGTTGGAGCTAGCTACTCAGCCAGGCCTTTGTCAGTATCGAAGATGGAGATCTCCAGTAGTGCAGGGGGAGGATTGGCCTTCCCTCCTCTGCTCCCAGAGAAGGAGTGAGGATGTCAGTCTTCTGCTCACACTGGAGTCTTGGTTCCTGGGTCCTTTCTGGTCTGCGGTCTGCAAGATGAAATGTCTGCTCCTTGTCAGTTCTTACTGGTGTTGAGTAGAATCTGCTTGGAGCTGCGTCTGGTGCCTTTTTCACAGACTGTGTTGCAGGTATGGCAGTTACGGCCAGTGCCACCACCATCGCCGCAGCCGCGGCTGCTGGCAAGTGCTCAGATCTGTCTCCTTGTCTGAATTTTCCCTTTCTGGCCTAACTCTCTTTACTGTGATGTTACACTTGGTGTGATTCTCTGGCTTAGGACTTTTCACTGGAGCACTAAAACTGCTTTCTATGCGAGAGCTTGTTTAGCCTCCAGCTTCTCCTCTGCCATCTTACCGGAACTTCCACTTATTCATAATTTATTTTATAATAATACAAATTCTCACAACTTACATTAACTTATTTACTCAGTCTTCTGTGATATTATCACATTTTCCTTTATTTGTCTCTTTAACAGAAAAACCAAAAGAACACTCTCAAATGTTGATTTCAAACTTTCCCTGGGGACTATGGTGCAAGGAAACAAGAAGTTAGTCTCTATCTTAAAAGAGCTTAATATAAATACCCAAATCAGTATTAACTACTTACTTTGTGGGGATAAAAATAATGTGTCATTATAGTTTAGGTGAAAAAGTTTATCCTAATGCTCTGTACTTTATTCTTACTCCCTGACTTTTTCCTAATACTCCCTGATTTTATCCTAATACTCTGACAGTCGGGGAATAACAAAAAGAAATTTTCACTAAAATGAGAAAATGGCTTAAAAGATGAGAGAGTTCAAGGATCAGAAAGACAGGACAGGTGTAGCAAAAGATCTGCTGAACAGATACTTTATTTTCAGTTGAACATATGAGTTACCATTTAACCAAGCAATTTCTGAAGACAATTCATCTTAATCACTGTTACTCAGCATTCTCACTCACCCCTCCTGACCTTTTCTTAGTTGTTCTTCCTTTTCATAGTTGTTTGAAATATACATGGAATTTTTTATTTTATTCTCCTTTCTACTCTTCATTTGTCTTCTGCTTTCTCCTTGGCCACAATCAAGTACTGTTTCTTGGTGTTTATTCTGTTGGGCTATCACTGCTTTTCTAAGTAATTTTGAGTCTTTGTGTATTCCTTTTAATCTGCCACTTGCCTATTACTCAGTGTTTACTTACAGTTGTCATTGTGTTATACACCACATTTTCTTGACTCAATTGTACATTGAAAACCACCTGGGCTGATTACATTCCATACTGGATATCCTTACTATATTTTTGCTATGCCTTAGGTTGAATAGCTTTTTTGGTTAAACTCACAGAATCCAGCCAGATTTCATATATCTACAATCAGCGTATGTTACTTTCAATGATTTGTTTGTTCTTCAGTTTTCTCCTCTGCAAAATGGGGTAATTGGACAAACCCATCTTTCCAATGCTGGTAAAATTAGAAATTAAACGTCAATTAATAAGAAAATAATTGAAAAAGTACCCCACACATGATAGTCAATGTTATGTGAATCCATACCATAATTTGCTTGTGTTTAAAATGAAGGTAAGAAGAAGATGACAATTCTGACCTCTTAAGATTAAGTGAAATATTGAAGTACCTAACACATAATAAATGTTCCCTTAGTACTTTCATAAAATGTACTTTTACAGTTTGAAATAACATGCATACACACACATACTTGATTAAGGATTACTATGGCAAACTCTCAGAAGGCAGTATTAGAAATCTTTGAAGTTGCTAGTAAAAGCATTGGTTCAAGTTTTTCAGGGCAATGTATTATTTATGCCTAAGGTCAAAAAGTTGTCAACTTGCAACAACTGACAGAAATTTACATGATATACTTGATGAAGCTTCTGAAGAGGCTAATTTATGTCATTTTAGAATTAAGCAAACGTCAATATCAATGTCAATAAAGCTTTGCAGCATTCATTTCTTTCACCCACCCGAATAATTTTAAAGTCTGTAAGCTTGTCAAGAAGCTATTGCTTTCCATTTCACTTCAGAACTGTCCATGATAATAAATGAGAAGTCCTACATTAAAGGGCAGTTATAATAACAGTAATAAAACATTCATACACTTGAAGATAATCTAGCTTTAAAAGTGAGTTTTGCCTGTAAACTTATTCTTTCTCATTAACATATTTTGAACAAAGCCATGCAAATATTTGAGTGTGGGAAGTTGTATTTTTCATAAATAATGATTTTTTTTGTTTTATATTTCACAGCAAAAAAATATTGAGTAGAAGATACAGAGATTTCTCCCTACATATCCATGGCCTCCCACACTATCAGTATCCTCTGAGTGGTACATTGTTCCAAATGACACCTCATTATCAACTGGTGTCCTCCACAGTTTCCATCAGGGTTCACTCTTGGTATAAATTTATTCACATTCATGGAATGAATATGACCATGAATCTACAAATGTAGCATCAATCTATTTCTCTTTATCCTGCCTCTCATTTCTCCAATGTGTCCCTTGGCCCTTAGGAACTACTGACCTTTCTACTCTCTCCATGGCTTTGCCTTTTTATGCCATGTAGTTAGAAACTAGTACATACATACATACTATTCCGATTGTTTTCTTTTAACTAGTGATTGCTTAACTTTTCTCCATGTCTATGGCTGGATACTCATTTACATTTTAGCACAAATTACTACATTGGATGGGCCACAGCTTATCGATTCAGTTAGGTATTGAAGGACATTTTGGTTCTTTCCAAGTTTAGACAACTATGGATAAACTTGTTGTGAATACTCACACTGTAATTTTGTTTTAAACTTGAGTTTTTAGCATTTTTGTGTAAACAGTAAGGAACATGATTTCTAACAAAACTAAATATTTTCACCATATAACCTTGCCATCATGTTCCTTACCCCCAGCATAACTGTATAATTGCATTCTCACTGGCAATGAGTGAGTTTCTGTTCACGGCCTTCAGCATTTGGTGGAGTAAATGCTTTGGATTTGGGCCATTCCAATAGGCTTATAGTACTACTTTATGGTTTAATGTGTTCCCTTGGAGCAGTATACAGGCATATTTGCCATCCTTGCATATTTTTATAATATACAGGTTGGAATTTTTCACGTTTTTTCTTGGGTTGTTTATTAATAGTGTGTTTATCAGGATATTCAGACTTTTCTTGTCCCTTAGATAGATTTTATATAATTGCTGTTAATTATTGAATTTCTTACCTTATAAATGTCCTGTGTTTGGAGAGAGTTTCATGGAAATCATTGCACCAATAGCTCAATCTGCAGTAATAACTTTAAATTTTGATACAGTTTACACTAGTAAACTTTTTTTTGTTTTTGTGTTTGCCCAACCTGGACCTTAAACTCATGGCCTGCTCATTGTCCTTGAGCCGTTCTGTGCTCAAGGTTAGCACTCTACCACTTGAGCCACAGCGCCACTTTCAGCTTTTTCTGTTTATGTGGTACTGAGGAATCGAACCCAGGGCTTCATGCATGCTAGGCAAGCACTCTACCACTGAGCCACATTTCCAGCCCACACACCAGTAAATTTTAAAATGTCCTGGTACACATCAGTTGAAAAGTGTAAGTTGATTGTTCTTAAATCAAAGCTAGTTCTATTAAAAATAGCATTTAAACAAAAGATCTGAGAATCATGGTTTCATGGCTTCACTGTTTGAAGCCATTCTGGTTAGGAATGTTTGTCAGAGTGTCATCTCCAATAAACAAAAACAGGCTGGATGTGGAGCTATGGCTCAAGTGGTAGAGGACTAGCCTTGAGAAAAACTCCGGGTCAGTGCCCAGGCCTTGAGTTAAGCCCCAGGACTAGCACACACAAAAAGAGGTTTTTAATAGGATGGGATTTGTGCATTTAAAACTATGACATAAAGTAATTCAAAGAAAAGGAAAATGAATGAAAGTATATGCTATGTAATAGACTTAATAAGAATTGCTTAAAATCTCCATACAATAAGAAATAATACATAGATTCATTTCAATCTCTTAAATTGCCAGTGGCACTATTCATAGAAAGAGTAAAAAAAAAAATAGAATACACAAATGGAACCACATAAGACCTTCTATAGCCGAAGAAATCATGATAAAGATGAGCTGGATTATCACCCTAGCTACTTCAGAGGCTGATATCTGAGGAACACGGTTCAAAGCCATCCTAGATAGGTAGTCCCCTTATACGATTCCCCTTAGAGAATGAAGTCCCTTAATACACTTAGTACACTCCTTCCCCTCTCCATGTTTTAGCATGCTTCCTTCCTAGGCAGGATGAGGCCCATTTAGTAAAGGCAGTAAATAATCCCCCTCCAACCTCCTTTACCTTTAGATGTCACTTCTCTGGGGCAACTACACCATATAAGGCAGCAAGAGCCCCTTTGAGTGACTTCAAGTCTGGTCAGTTGCAAGACCCCTTATCTATGATTTGGACAGCAGCCATAAATCCTAGTTCACCATAATGAAAGCCCTGGCCCACATATCCACACCTCCTATCCCCTTCTAGTCCTTGCTAAACCTCCCAGGTTATATAGGTTACATAAGACAATAGCTG
The DNA here is from genome assembly GCF_019054845.1 of Dipodomys spectabilis. NCBI lineage: Eukaryota > Metazoa > Chordata > Mammalia > Rodentia > Heteromyidae > Dipodomys > Dipodomys spectabilis. The sequence goes on from NW_024870724.1 coordinate 3,256,069, forward strand.
GTGCTTCTTTTCACTTCTCCCTTGTGAGAAGGGTTCTTGTTGGCCCATTTCCTGGTAATAAACTTTTCTTTGTTCTGTGTAGCTGCATGTCTGCATGGTTTTCTGGCAAAATGTAATTTAATCTAACAATTCATTTATAGAATCATTTTGAAAAATGTATTTTTGCCTAGCACTCTGGAATGTCACAAGTATTATATTGGGATGACATGGTTAAAATCGAGTTTATGACCTTATTTGATTTCCCTTATTTGCAATAACTAGTATATGTCTAAGACAAGCAAAAATGGTCAGATAAGTTCATGTTAGGTGAGATGAACCTCAAGATAAGGATTCAAATGTTTTTCTTTCTTGTGATTTTTTCTAACATATTTATAAGATGATCTCTTTGTTGCTTAGTATTCCCCCTCCCCAAGGTATAACCCCTGTTTTCACTGTATTTGATGTTCGTATACTTTGTGGCCTGGAAGGGAAAAATAAAATTGTTTAAATACGGTTACAGGTGGACCCAGTGCAACAATGAGATCTACAAGACGTTATGTCAAAAAACGAACTTTACAAGTTAGGCGGGGTTTGGGGGAAGGGCAGGGTGCGGGAGGAGAGTGTAGAGTGGGACAGGGGTGGAGATCAGAAGGAATGGGAAGGGGAAACAAAGGAGGAGGCAACAATGCTTGATAAGAAATGTACTCATTACCTTGCCATGTAATTGTAACCCTTCTGTACGTAATTATCACAATTTAAAAAAAAATCGAGTTTATGCTGGGCACAAGTGCCTCATGCCTATAATCCTAACGACCCAGGAGGCTGAGATCTGAGGGTTGTAGCTCAATGCCAGCTCAGACAGAAAAGTCCATGCTTATCTCTAATAAATTACTCAGAAAAAACCAGAAGTGGCACTCTGGTGCAAGTGGTAGAGTTTTAGCTTTTATCACAAAATGACTCAGGGACAGTGCCCATGCCTTCACTTCATGCCCCAGGATTGGAATAAAAAAATCTGGTTTATTATCTTCTCACAGATCCAAGGAAGTCTCCCTACTTTTGGAAAATTCTGACAATGCAAAGCACTTTATTTTAAATTTCAAAATCAACCCGAAGTTTTCCAGAGCTAGCTATCTTTAGGATTACACAAAACAATTAATTCTTGCTGGGTCATTATGGTAGGTCGAACAATGGTCTCCCAAGAAATAGTTACATTCTAATCCCTAGTACCTGTGGCTGTTGATGGTAAAGAAAGACAGAGAAGGATCTTGAGACTGGATAATTCAAATAGCTCTGTCAGAGATATAATCGGGACTGTCCTTAAACTAACCACAGAGAAATATAGTTTCATTATTTCCTTCATTTGTTGTAACTACAATGTGCCTATAACTTTCTGGAAGGTAAGCAGTGTGTGAGAAAGGGGTTGCAAATGAATTAGTTGAAGTGTAATAGACTTTATGATTGAGAGCACAAATAGAATAATTCTTTTTAAAAAACTTTGTAAAGATTTTTAAAAACTCAAAGTCCAACCAAATAAATACCAGGAAATGGGTTCTTGTAAGAGGGGCGATTGGAGCCAAGTGGAGGGGTAGAAGAATGAAGAGGCAAGGGCTAGAATAGAGGCAAGTATTAATTGTATATACCACAGAATTGAGAATTCTAAGGGAAGGAGTGGGTGAAAGGTGTTGATGATGTTGAAGTGATGACACCGATTAAGATGCATTGTACAAATAAATTGCTGTGTTAAATGACAAACAATTTCATAAATAACCTAAAATTAAGATAAATGAGGGAATGGGTGTGTTGTGAGGGATAAGATATTATCTTGAAGTATTTTTACAAAAGAGTTTTCATTCACCAAAGCAGAGGTAGATTTCATTTGAGAGGGGGTGATGTAATGAAAGCAGGTGATGTGATGAAAGCAGAGTTAGGGTGATATGCTTTGGTGATGGAAGAAGATACCACAGAGAAAACAATACACTAATAGTCACTAGAAGCTGGAAAATAAATAATCTAACAATTTTCATTCAGCCTCCATACAGAATCTATTTCAAGTTTTCTAGTTATTTTGGCGATGGAATCTCATAGATGATTCTGCTCAAACTGGCTTCAAACTGCCATCCTCTAAATCCTGCATAGGTAGGATTACAGATATGTGCTACTGACACATGGTTTACCAGTGTTTTTGTTTTGTTTTGTTTTGTTTTCACATCAACTTGCTACCTGGCCTTTTATTTAGGGACTCCTTCACCTTTGATCATTTTCCATCATTTTTGTTTTATGTCACTGGTACAAGACCATATGTCTCAATTTTAGAGCTCATCAACTAAAAGTTACTACTTTTCTAAGAAATTCCATAAGCTTTATTATACTGCTTTCTGTTGAAGGGCTTTATATAATCCTTGCCCAATACTATTTTTGATATCCATGTAATAGCTTATTAAAGGCAAAAGAAAAATCCTGGACAGTACTCAAAAAAACAGGGCATTTAACTTTGAAATAAATTATCTATTATTTGGTCTCAGGGTATATTGCATGGGCTATAAGAAATCTCTAGGTAGGAAGTTAAAAAGAGAAATTAAGAGTGTTTTTGAGCAGCAATATTGTTTTGTTTACTTATTCTTTCCATATAGTCAGTTTCCTACTCTACAGCTTACCTAAGTATTGTCAATTTCCAGTGTCCATTTTTTACTATTCTGTAGTTTCCCAAGTTCCCCAGTAATTGACTATATTGGCTATTTCATTTTAGCACTCTTAAATTCAGTTTATTTCTTTATTTTGGGATTTGCCTTTTAGACGTTGCATTATATTCACAAACTGCATTGTTGAAAGGGCAATTCCTTTGTACAACTAAAAGATTAAAATAAAATTTAAAATAAAATCACAAAGTTCTGTGAGTTTCTAAGTTGTTGAACACTTGATTGGCAGAAAAGTGAGTTATGTCTTTTATAATCCTTAATGTAGGAGTAAACTTTTTCTGAGGATTGTGAACCATTCTAGCAAATGATCTAACAAAGAAGGGGTAATGATTGACATCTGACGGGGGGGGGCAATCTTGTAAGGTTCTGCCCTTAAGTGGATGAACCTGATGATTTACCAATGCGTACCTGAGAACTGAATTATCTATTTTTGAGAAAAATTCCCATAGATGTCCAAAAGAGTTAAGTTTGAGAATAAAGTTTATTTTCCCCTGTAGTTGGGCACAAAAATGTAATGGGGAACAGTATTTAAGAAGTTTAGGAAGGGGCTGGGAAGGTGGCTCAGTGGTAGAGCGTTTGCCGTGCATGCATGAGGCCCTGGGTTTGATTCCTCAGCACCACATAAGCAAAAAGAAAAAAGCCGGAAGTGGCCCTGTGGCTCAAGTGGTAGAGCACTAGCCTTGAGCTGAAGAGCTGAGGGAAAAAAGAACCTGAGGAGGTACAAATGTGAAGCACAATGACCAGTAAATAGTTAACTCCAAACTGAACTTTAGTGTTGATTCCTAACAAAATTCACTTTCTTTTTAGTTGGCTTTTTTTTTCTAAAATTTAGTAGCAGTTTCTGTATATAGTGAAGTTTGTTGACCATATATAAGGTAAAATTCCCCATGTTCCTTCTCTTCTTCAAGGACCTGACCTGGAAACTGTCAAGAAGAGGAGACCATCTGTCCCAACTTAAGGGCTCCTCTTCCATGGAAGTTTCCCCAAATCTGTACACTGTTATTTGATTGGGGATAGGGTAATAATGTTACTCTTTGGAGGCCATGTGAATCATGATATCTCCCATCCAGGTTTTTCAGCTAAATTTATTTTTGCAGCAAGAAATTAGCTTGACAAATGCTTGATTATTAAGGGTGACATTGTTTCTCAGATCCAAGTTGGAGAGTGGATATCATTGTTAAAGACATAGACAATCTGATTCTCAGTATAGCCCTTTAGGGGATCTCTTGAAGTTTGGTTCACCATTCTTTTTGATGACATCTGAAAACAGCTACCAAATTTGATGACAGGTCAGATTTACAGCTAATAACACTGAACATTTTGCAACTCCACAAGTTAAAAGTGACAATTTCTGAAAGGGTATTTATGGTCTGGGTGGCACGGATTATGATGACGAGTCACTCTATTATGTCAAAATTATCATGGATGACAAATAACTAAGAAGTGTAAGTATTTGTTGAGGCTAGAGTCATTTGTTGTTGACATTGTTGAAGTTATAATTCTCAGGGATCACATTCATGACAAACATTGAAATATCAGAAAAAGGACACAAATGATGATCTTTTTTGCTTCCTTCTTTAAGCCCAGCCTCCTCCTAGTGAAGACATCAGAGAACTCCACAAATAATTCAAGCTCACCCCTTTGATGTTGGTGGAAGATGAGGAGGGGTTTTACGTTGATGACAAGCTTCTCTGTGTTAGATATGATTGTGCCACTCATGGGCTCACAGTGGAACATATACACTATTCAGTTGTTCAAAAAGATCACATTAATGACTATGGTACGCACTTTGTCAGAGCTAAGGTATCTCTGTTTACCAGGTACCCAATAATAGCCATATACATTTGCTTTGACATTTACTGTTATGTCTTGAAGACTTAATGGAAATTTATGCAGAGGAGTAGAGAACCTACCAATTCTGTAATTCCATTAGGAATTAATTTCTTTGCACAAAATGGGTCCTTTTTTCTACAGAAATCCTGTTAGCCTGTATCTTTTCATTTGATGAAATAAATCAAATGTCATCACTCTCCAGAATTGTGACACTGAGGAAATGACTAAATCTCCCTTATTTCTAAAGTGACTCAGATCTGTTCCAAGTTCATATAAATTTCTTCTTACCAACAACTATTTGAATAAGATACTTCTGCTTTGTTGACCAAGTTAAGCACCTTTGGATACAAAGAACTTAATGGAGAGTACATACAAGGGTCAGCACCACTCTTGAGAGGACAAAGGAATCTGGCAATGAAGGAGCAAGCATCACAGCTCAACATTGAAGGAATCATTTCCCCATAAATTTCTTTTGGTACATCATACAACATGAGGGAGGGAATTGTAGTTTTAGACTACTTTATCATAAAAATGATAATCTCCCCTTTATTAAAGGAAGGGAAGAATCAGGCTTGAATTTTTACTGGGAAAACTCATTTAGCTAGTTATATATTTTAAAAGATGCTCTGTTTTGTATATGAAATTTTAACTTATTCGAATCCCCTGAATTACAAATAAGTGTTCAAAGTAAAGACCTAGTTATGCAGTCTCCTCTACGAACCTCTCTAAAATCACAGGATCTTACTTTTTTTATGTCTCTAAAAATTTCTTTGGTGTCAATAAGCTCTTCTGCTGAAATTCAGGTGACACCTGTTTTTACTGAATTCAGGCCACTGTTTCTGCAGATGTCTTCATTGGGTTGTCAACATGCATTTCAACCATCCAACCTGTGTAAAATAAACTCAACTGAAATATACATGTTAATAATTGAGACAAGTTTATTAATGAAAAACATAAGTTTAAATGATTTTGTAGTAAGAAGTTCTGCTCATCCCGTCTTAACTTTAACCTATTTAAATTCAGATGATTTATTATCTAATATCTGTAGGGGCAATGGCTAGAGTTAAATGAAAATATAGTCAGTTGATTGAATTAAGGTTGATTAAATGCCAATTATTTACCAGTCACTATGTTTAACATTGAAAAAGTAAGGTAAATTAAATATATTAATAGCTTTAATTTATGTTAGCTTTTAACTCATGACATTAGTTTTACAATATACCTCTAAATTTTATAAATCAAGCAAGGTTTCGAGAGTTAGGTAATATATCCAATGGCATAAAATAGTCAGGCCTCGAGTTTAAATATGCCGAAGATTAATCTTTATGTTCTTCATGCTACCTAATTTTACCCCTCAGAATCTCGAAATCTAAGCCCTTACAACTTCAGCAAATATATTCACTTATTATTTGCAGTATTCTAAGTTGGTATTTTTTTATAACATAGCCATGTCTCAAAACTGAATGAAAGGTAAATAGTTTGGAGTATTCACACTTCTTTTAATCCTAGATATAAAAAATTGCAAAAGAAGTTGGTTTTAAAGAATTTTAGATGGTTTGGAAGGTTCTCAAGGCAGGTAAATGGAGATACACAAAAAAAAGATGAGAAGAGAAAAATTAAGAAATGATAGACTCTTGATTAGAGAAGGGTATATATGGCTAGCAGCGGGAGAAGAAAAGAAAGGTTGACTAGACCTTTAAATGAAGTTGACTCACAAGAGATCTTAAATAGGAGGACTATGTGAAGAACTGTGCTTTAAGATCCACCTGAAAATAATTTACAGGTTGAATCAAGAGGTAGAGGAATAGAAGAGTGAGGAAACTATGTCTGAGGACATGTAAATAACTTCATGGTGGTGAAGGCATGGACTGAGTGGCAGTTATGGAGCCAAAAACACTTCCAACTACTCACTAACTGTCCTGAGATTATAGATCTGCAGAGCTGCCAGGCACTGGCCTACACTCTAGAAAAAAGATGACAACACAGAGTTGGGGAGATGAGCATAAGACATGCCCCAATGTAGGAACACCAAAGGAAATAATCTAATGCATTAGGGCAAGTGAGATACCAATAGTAGTACCTCAAGGAACTACCAGGAAGGACAGAGGAAAACCATCAGAATCAGATAAGACCCTATAAGCTAATATAGGTATACTTCAGGAAAAACAGGGATTATTCTGTTTTTCTGAAGATCTTGATGAAACTGAGACTATAGAAAAAATATTTCACACCTTTGAAATACTACTTCTACAAGATGAGGTGAGGTAAATCAGGGAAAGTGAAGCATGGGAAACAGCAACATGGAATTGAGACACACTGTATTAGTAATTCTATTAAAAGCACAGAAGCATTATCTTTAAGGTCTATATTCCATCAAAAGCTTCATTATTAGTTAAAAGAAAAAGAATAAAGTAAAAGAATAGATCTCTTCCTCTGACTTAGACTGCTTGTCCAAAATAAAGTGTGATCTGAAAACTGAACACGATATCTTAAAGAGACTCATCCTGGAAAAACAAACAGTTGGGAAAAATAACTTTTCTTGATAAAATGTGTTTAAAATTTTTGTTTATCTCACGAATGGACAACTGTCTTGAGTATGTTGCAAAATCCATCCTTTCTTTTAAGGACTTACCAGACACCAATGACCAAAATTTAACAAATAGGTCAGTCTAGAATTCTCTGAGCCTAATTGATGAAAGTGTACCTGATGTGTTTATCTTTGTTCTCACACTTTGTACATTTAATCACTCTTAATAAATATGAGTTAATCCCTCAACCTCCCTTTGAGCACAGGTATATTGAATGCTTTAACAACATGAGGAATTTATGGTTAGATATGCCCATACCCATTTCTGGGTTGTGCACTATCTTTTTGCCTTTCCTTCACTCTGCTTTACTAATAAACTTTCTTGACCTTTACTTTGTATCCTCAAATTCTTTTCTGAGTCAACTTCAGGAACTCAGTATGCAAGGGCCAGGCAGATGACTTCTCCCTTTTGGAGACCTCCTTGCTGGGGCATCAGCGATCAGCAATCCTGTACCAGTGGTATTATCTTCAGTGTGGTCTTGCTGTCGGTTGCCTGCTGGAACATTACTGTGTAAGTTGAAAATGGCTGTCTAAGCAGGTTTTGGTGGCTCAGATTTGTATTCCCAGCTACTCAGGAGGCTGAGATCTAAGGATTGCAGTTTGTAACCAGCCTGAAGAAGCAAACTCTGTGAGATTCTTATCTCCAATTAACCACCAAAACCCCCAGAATCCCCAGTGCTCAAGTGTTAGAATGCTAACCTTGAGTAAATAAATTCAGGGACAGAGTCCAAGCCCTGAGTTCAAGCCCTAGAACGGGCACAGAAAAGGCTTCTTGTTTTGACATGTAATTTCTAAATTCTAATTTACAGTCCTGTATATTTTCTATTTTCCCAATTTGACTGTGCGTTTATGAAACATAGCTATACATGTGGTAGATTCCTTCATGTGACTGATTACCCTTGGCACAAACTGTACAGTTGCATGAGCTTCTTAAATAAAAATAGAATAATGATCTTTCCATCTGGCAAAGTCGCATAATTAAAGTCATCAGCAGTGCATAGAATTAGCACTTCATGTTTTTTTTCACAGGTTTGGACAGCATGCATCATCTGTTTGACAGATGGAATTGCTTTTTTAAAAAATATTGTTCAATTTTGTTCTAATTTCTATAGCTACACAATCCCTTTCGAGGGCCTCATGGAAGATAAAGTGTCATGGGCCCCGGATAATTGTCTTTAGGAATAATCTGTTAGCTTGCTTCATTATTTATCACCAGAAACTCTTAACTATGTGCCATTAAAGGCCAATCTGTCCAATATGACATAGGAGAGAACTTTACAGAGCACAGAAGGATACTTTGTATTCTCTAGCTGGAAATAGAAAAAAATGACATCTTTGCTTGGTGGAAACATTTTCTTAGAACCTCTATGTACTTAGTTCTAGGTGTTTGTATAAGAGTTACAGATGGTTTGTGCTTGCATCTGCACATTCTAGCTTTAGTTATCCCTTCAATAGTAATTACTAGAGTTGTTGACATGTCACAGACTCTGTTCTCTCATGTTAAACCTGAATAAATTTGAGAGCTAAAGTCACATGCTTAGTAACAGAACAACCTATATAAAGTAGATACATGTAGCTTAGTAGTAGGCAGAATGATTTATTTTGGTTTCAGATATGTAAGAATGTCCATAAGGAAGATAAAGCAGAAAAATAATCTCTTATTCAATTATAGGTAGAAGTATAGACAATATTCAAATCAGAGGGACAGGTTTTAAAACTATCTGCTATTAGGCATTTGTCCAAGTAATGGTATGATAATATGGCCATTGTATTTTGTGGGTTGTGGGGCCTGAACTCTGGGCCCGGGCTTGGTCCCTCAGCTCTTCAGCTCAAGGTTAGCGTTCTAGCAGCCCTATGAGTTCTATTAGTCCTGCAAGTCTTAAAACTGTACTTCCTTAATGATGGGATAGGAATTTCAGCCTTACTGGACTTAGTATTGTTTTCTACGTCTTTTTCTATCACCTGGCCAAAATTATGATACATAGTTACGGAATTAAAACTTAAGAAAGTCATTTAGGGCTCTGGGAATGGGGCTTCATGGTACAGTGATTGCCTAGCATGCATAAACCCTGGGTTCAATTCCTCGGTACCCAAGAGAAACACTGGAAGTGGTGCTGTGCCTCAAGTGGTAGAGTGCTAGAATGGAGCAAAAAAAAAAAAAAAAAAGCTCAGAAATAATTCCCTAGACCTGATTTTATTCCCCAGGACTGCCAAAACAAAAAACAAACAAACAAAAAACAAAAAAATTATTTACTTAGTAAATGCAAAATAAAGAACCCATACTTGGAATATATACATGTTCCTTCCATATTGACACCTGGCAATAGTCCCTAATTCATGTACCTATATTAAGATACTGTGTTGAAAAAAAAGTTTGTTCATTATGTCACAACAATTAATGCCAGGAATGTGCTTAGATGTCAGGTGAAGTTTAATTCTGGAAATTCAAACATTCCAGGCTTTTAATTGGTCATTGCTAATCACAATTAGAGGGGTAGTCTAAGTGAGATTTGGAAACCTTTTTGGTCATTCATGGCACCGAAAAATCAGAGGCTCCTCTGGGACCCTCCTTAAAGGAGTACTGGTCTGAGAAGAGGCTGTTTTTGCTGATCATATTCACTGGATCCTGCTTTTGTGGAATCCTTATTGCTATGGAAAACTCAGGACTAGACTACAGGAATTGATAACTGACTCCTGCAACAACAGAATCATCTCAGTAGTGAAATATCCATCCATAAGACACTTTAAAACATCCATATCTTTGTTTCTATGCAGTAGAACACTTTTAAAACAAGGTTATTTCCTTTTGTTCTATGCTGGCCTTCAAATGGCACATAGTTTCCTCTTGTAATACTTTCAACTAGAAGATTAGAGACAAGTTTCATATGAGTAAAGAACACACTCGCAAAAGTAAGGGACAGAGTTTCCTTCAAGCTTCGGATTTTTTCTTGTACAGTAAAAAGGAAAGCATAAGTTAATTTGAACTTTGTCATTCCTCTATGTTCAATTCCTCTCCGAGGATCAGTTTCCACATACAGTAACAGTTACCTCCAATAACAATCTATGGTGCTGCTTGAGGTATAGTGAATGTTTTCTTTCTTCATTGAAATAGCACAAGAACACCTTTGGACATGAGGTAACACGTGTTTCAGAGACAACTTAGTAAAGAGAAAATATGAAATTTAAATTGCTTATAAATACATTATCCATGAGTACATTGAGTTTAAACTACATAAGTTCTCTGTAAAACAAGGTAAATTTTAATGGGAAGAAGGTTCTCAGATCATTTTTTGGGTATATGTGCTGCGCATTATTTCCCAAGTGTACATGAGTTAACAGTAAGAGAAACAATAGCAATAATTGGAGAAACAGAAGTTCTGTCTTTAAATATAAGACAATATAGAAGACTATACAAATAAGACAACATTGAAACAATGAAGCCAAGTCCAGTATGTAGATTTATGGGAGTAATATAGGGATAGCATTACTCTTAAGTGGAACATGAAGTATGAGGCCAGTCCCTTTCTAAATCACGCTTGCTAATCATGCAAATTTGTGAAAAGTACAAAGGAGGAATAAATAATTCTGGTTCCAATGCAAGTCAGATATAAGAGCATGAACTTAACTGGAAAAAAGTCTATCTTGAGAGAGCAGGGATTATACTAGCAATGAACTGGTGGCTAAGATCACATTTCTTTTTCTTTTCTTTACATATCTATCTGTCTATCTATCTATCTATCAAGTTGTTGGGGGTGGTCTTGGCACTTGAACTCTGGGCCTGCGCACTGTCCCTCTGCTACTCAGCTCAAGGCTAGCTAGTGCTGTACCACTTGAACCATAGGGGCACTTCAGTTTCTGGTAGTTAATTGGAGAAAAGAATCTCTGGGACCTTCCTAGCTGGGCTGGCTTTGAACCCCAATCCTCAGAACTCACTGTCACCCATGCTTAAGATCACATTTCTAACAGTACACACTCAGGATATGTAATGTCTATGTTCATCTATCTTTATATGAATTCTTGAGTTAAAAATCTGGGCTACAGCTTAGACTTTATACTCACAAAAATGTTTGTAGTTTAAAAATTGATAGTACTGGAAAAATAAAACCTAAGAATATAAAGGAGTCTGGGAAGTTCAGTTTGCATCCAGCCTGGGCAGAACAGTCTTTGAGACACTACCTATAATTCATCAGACAATAGTTGAATTGGATGAATGGCTCAAGTAATGGAATACAAGTCATGAGCAAGATTGCTGAATAAGAGCTTGAGACTTTTGCATATATACGTACAAACATACACATACACACAGAGACACTTATATGTGCACACACAAACACACAAATGAAACAACTCTCATAATATGTAGAAAAGTTAGTAAACAATAGAAAATATGTTCTGAGAAAGACTAGAATCAAGTGATAATTTTTAATATTAGAAAATATTCAAGTGAACTTTCTTCAAAAAAGTTTGAGACTATTACATAGGTAGGGACTAGAGATATTAAGAGAATCAAGTAATCATTATTAAAGGGATAAGATCCATGGAGGAATGAACCAGAGACCTTTGCAGGTGCATCTGAAAATGTTTATATCCTGTCAAATGTTAGAACATCTTTGAAAATTGTACATAAACAGTGTGAGCAGTCAGTCTAGTGGATAAGAAAATAGGATAAGTTCAGAATTGCTAGTCTGTATCTAGATTAAATAAACCAAGAAACTATCGCAGGGTAATTTGATACAAGCCTGGAATTCTAGCACTCAGACTAAGACATAATTTTAGAGATTGGAATTACATAGTGATACCTTCCCTGGACCAGGTAGTATAATTTTGTCTCAATAAAACAAACCAAACTACAAGAAAGGAATTCACAGTTGGAAGGTTGGGCTAATTTTGTCATTATGTTTTGAGAAGTCAATTTTCCTATTGAAATGCAACGCATATTTAAATCTCAGTTGTGTTTAAATGCTCTCTTCAATACAAAACATTCCTAGATGCAAAATGGCTCAAGATTCCCATTCAAAAATTTGAAAAAAGTAAGTAAGCATCATTCTGTTGGACTCCAAAGAACTGATGAAGGATTACAAAAGCTTAAGCCTGGAGAAATATCAAAGTTCGTCTAATGTAGGACTTTGTAGACCTTGCTAAATTAGTATTTAGATATGAAATAAATATTTTGGTTTTGTTTGTAATTTCATATTCTATAGGATAAAACAAAATTATTTTTAAGTAGAAGGTTTAATTGACAAATTCATAAATAATTCTGGCATTCTATTTTCCTAGAATACTATTTCAAGAGAGATATTATTAGAATTTAGTTAATAGATAACTCCTACAGTTCATGTATAGCATGATAATGTGAATAATCTAGAGAGAGTTGCAAACAAATGGATGATATTAATTTATAAATTTAGAAAAAGAGCAATTTTTAAGAGTTTGGTATTAGATGCTATGAAGAGAATAATTGTATGACATCTTTCTTCTACCTCTGTGTAACACAGGAAGAAATTTCCTTAACTATTTGCCTCTTTATGCAAGAAGAAAAATGCTAGGTTTAGGGTTTGTTTTTATTTTATTGGTTTGACCTAGGGCTTGAACTCTGGGCCTAGACACTGTCTCTGAGCCTGTTTATGCTCAAGGCACATGCCCCATCACTTCAACCTCAGTGCCACTTGTGACTGGCTTTTCCTAAGAAGTTTATTAATGATAAGAATCTAAGTATCCCTCCTGCCTGCATGGGCTTTGAACCCTAATCTTCTGATCTTAGCATCCTGAACATCTATAATAGTTAAAAAAGTATTGTTTACTCTTGAAGAATCAGTTATTTCAGATGCTTCATAGTTTTATCCTCTACCCGAATGTTGCTATTTTTCTGTTGACTTCTCAATCTGTAATACCCCATTGGGAACTTTATCTATTGCAGAATTTCATAACATGCAAGTAGGTACTGTTTTGAATCTCTCAGGTATGAAATGTTCAGAATTTGAAAATGAGTAGTTATTAGTCATAGGAATTTTAAAGAACACATATATTCTGTCCTCCTTACAACTTACTTACTTTGAAAAGTTATGCGTTTCCATAAAATTAAACTGTTTTTGGTTTTAGTATGAGAAAGTACCAAATTTATTTTTTTGGAAAATATTGGCAGGTATATTGTGAAAATATTGTCTAGTTGGATGACATTCAAGTTGATGACCCTCTGATAAAGAAGGGGTAATTAAATCAAATTAGATGCCAAATAGAATTAATTTTAAAACAGTTTCTACCTAAAGAATAATATTTACCTTACCATTATAGTAAAATTATATTTTATGCAGCTTATTTTTTAAATTTTATTAACAAATTGATGTACAGTGGGGTTACGGTAATTGTAAGGTAGTGTATACATAACTTTTCAAACTTGTTACCCCCTTCCTCATTTTTCTCACAGTTTTCCTTCATGCTAATACCTCACAAGCTGTAATGTCTATTTCCAACATATTGTCTTGTGAGTATTGCTATTGCATTGGTTTGTCCTTTGTCCTTTGTCTCACCATTTTGTCGTTCCTCTTCTCTTGCCAAATTAAGATGAATGCATATACAATACACAGGGTAACAAAATCAAATACAGCAGGGGTAAACCATAGGGAAAAACCCAAAAGAAAATAGAAATCACAAAGTACATTAAAAACAAAAACCACAAATAAAAATCTCTTTTTCCATATCTTGGAGCTCATTCTGCTCAACATCAGGTTATATGGTCATATATACACATAAAAAGCCACTGGAAAATAAGAGTTGCATGGAAAGTATTTCAAGAAAACAACCTGTTAACTGTTTTTGATGGTAAAGGTGGAATTAGGATTGGTGAATTCGCAGTTCTGATAAAGGCATTTCAAAAGAGTTTTAAAATTATGACAGGTAAAGTTGAATTGTTCAAACTTTTTAATAACTTATCCCATGAAGACAATTTTAAATTGCCTGGGAAAATAGGCTTTTATGCACAGAAATCCATGGAGACTTAGTGGAGAGGGAGCAATGTGGGTGAAGAAGGCTCTTTTTCACACTAAACAAACAAACCTCAGAAGCCTTGCTGTAAATCTTGTAGGTTCCTTTGAGAATTGTCCTTACCCAGGAAATGTACTCTCATTGTGTGAAACAAGGTTGTAGTGGAATTTAAATTCAAAGTTCTTTAAAAAATAAGACATCAAAATTTGTGAATTGACCTTTAATTACCAAACAGTAATTTCCTGAAAAAGATAATTTGGGTCAAAATATTTAGGAAGAAAGTGCCCTTCACAATGAATGAAGGTATTGGGATTACACTTATGTTTGTAATACTTTCCACAATGTCTTTGCACATGAAGCATTGAAATACAGAAAAAAAAACAAACATCTGATTGGATACTTCATACCAATGATTTCACATATCTAAGTGGCTCAAAGAATATAAGATCCTTATTAACATGAAATAGTGAAGATTTCTCTAATGGGCTGAGGGTCTGAAGATTGTGATTCAAAGCCAGCTGGAACGGGAATGTCTATGAGACTCTTATCTCCAATTAACCACCAGAAAACCAGAAGTGACACAGTTGCTCAATGGGTAGAAGACTCACTTTGAGCTGAAGAGCTGAGGGACAGTGCCCAGGCCACATTTCAAGCTTCATGAATGACCAAAAAAAACGGTGTGGGGGACAATTATTGTATTTGCTCAATTATATCCTCCAATCCACAAAAATTATATGTCTCCATTTATTTAGATGTTTGCTTTTTATTCAGCAATGTATAATTGTCAGTGATAGTGGGTGAACAACACTGAAATACATTTTGACAATGTGTGAAGACAGCACAAAGAAATTCACAGAAAACAGTTGAAAACTAAGGGGCAATGGGAATGGAGAAAGACAGAAACAGGTTAATCAGGCCCTTGATCAATATGTGAGTGTGTTAAGTATTTCAGTAAGATATCTTCTTACAAATAATACACACCAACTAATAAATATCTTCCAAAGGCATTGGTATTCATGTATGACAGAAAGGATAAATACGAATTCTGTGGTGAAATGAAAGAAAGATAGATGAGAAAACATACTTATAGTAATTGTGTAAATAAGAAATTTGGTCAACATTCTGAGGGCTCATGGCTCATTGGACTAAAAGGCTGTTGGTATCTAAGATAATACTAGAATATTAGACATGAGCCTATCTTTAAGACTGTTTAAAGCTATTGCTTTTCTAGTCAGTATTCTTTTTGTTGTTGTTAGTGGTGGTGGTGGTCGTCGTGGGCCTTGATCTCTGGGTCTGGGCGCTGTCCATTAGTTCTGCAGCTCAAGGCTAGACCTCTACCATTTGAGCCATAGAGTCACTTCCATTTTCTGGTGGTTTATTGGAGGTAAGAGTCTCATGGACTTTTTCTGCCCAGGCTTGCTTTGAACAGCGATCCTCAGATCTCAGCTTCCTGAGTAACTAGGATTATAGGTGTAAGCCAGCAGCACCGGGCTTAGATCAGTATTCTTATTTCAAGGAAAAAATACAAGTGTTTGGAACCAAGCTGTAGAAGACTGCTTTTTGGCTTTAGAAGAGAGATGGCAGGTATCTTAGGAGTAGATAGATTTAGAAAAAAATGAACATATTAGTGCATATGGAAAGCTATAAAACATTTTAGCAAAGTTCCAAAAATGGTAAGGACATGAACTGAAATAACTTCCTTGACAATAAAGGACATGTTTGGGAGTTCTGTCTCTATTGTTACTGTTATAAATGTGCAATGCAATTTTATTCATTTTTGTTGTTGTTGTTTCCTTTGTATCTTTCTCCTATGGCATATCCCTTCTTATCACTACTCAGTTTTGATGCCCTGCATCTTGTAATTACATGTCTAATCTAGGGAGGGGAACGGGAATTACAAAACGCTGAAACATGGACACAAGATAACCCATTGCACTAAAGATACCCACAAGACAGTATAATGCAAAGGAACTTTACCACTTCATGCTGCAAAGGGTGGGTAAATAAGAATGTGGGATCTGGGGGAGGGAAGCGATAGTGGGACAACAACAAGGAAGGGAAAGGGTAACAATGATCAACAAGTAATGTACTCATTGCCTTACTCATGTAACTGTAACCCCTCTGTACAACATCTTAACCATAAAATTAAATAAAGTAAAATCAATAAAGGACATGTTTGGCAAATAAAATAAAATGATAACTTACTGACAAATGAAAGTAATAATATACATGATGTGTCTATAGACATGTATATACACATCTGTATATTCATATATATACAGGTATTTGTATATATTTACATATAAATATGAATATATGCATATGTACACAGTGTGTATACATATACGTTTATTTAAAGAGACAAATAAGTAATATATTAAGAGCATATTAATGACAATGGAAAACTTTAACCATCCTGTATAAGTTATCAAAAAATCAAAATACATATCTCTATAATAATATACCAACAACCAAAGAACATATGGAAAATTCATAAGAAAAGTTAATACATAGACATTGCATACATATAAAGGTTAGTAGAAATAGAAACAACAATAAGATAGCACTGCACAACCACTATGTAGAAATTGGAATCCTTATACATTGGTGCTTGGCACTTAAAGTGATATAGTCAGTTTGTGAAACATACTGACGATCTTTTAGATATTACACAGAGTTGCCTCTATGATTCACCATTTTGAATCATAATTTTATATACAAAATAGATTTCAACATACGTCCAATGAGACACATGTACAAGAATATACGTAGCAAAACCTTTTATAATAACATACAATAAAATATTGAAATTCCCATTGAGGACGTTACACCCGTATACACATGCATACAAAACAATATGCTCTATCCATTAGAAAATTTAAATGGACTTACTTTGGAAACACTAATTTTACATGGGGGAAATTAATAAAATAGACTACATTTTCTATTTATGTGAGTTCTTTTAATTGCCACATCTGTAGAGGTAGTATATGAAATAATAGCTGCTCAGGGGGAGGGTGGGTTGAAATGATGACAAGAAGTGAGTACTAATAAATATTGGAGCATTTTGAGAGGGTAGTGATGATAAAATGTTCTAAAAGTGAAGGTGATATTCAGAGTCCAACTCTTTAACATTCCAAGTATTATTGTACTTTATTGAAGAATTACAGATTGCATTTGCATTAACCTTAGGAAAAATTTTAGAATAGTAGTGGGTGAATCTTCGTGAAAATTTAGAATTTAAAATTACAGAATTCTTAAAGGCAAACATTTATTATGTTGATGAATAAGACTATCAATAAAATCTGATATGATATATCCTCTGAGTGACATATGACATTGTGAGTCAGTGAATATTCTACAAAATTATGTAAATTGAAGGATGAGATAGGATTGAGAGGGATGAGGGATGATGATCATCAAGATGCATTGTATTGGGCTGGGAATGTGGCTTAGTGTAGACTTAGTTGTGTGAAGCCCTGGGTTTAATTCCTAAGTTCTACATAAACAAAAAAAAGCTGGAATTTGCACTGTGACACAAGTCGTAGAGTTCTAGCTTGAGGAAAAGAAGCTCAAGTACAATGCCAAGCTCTGAGTTCAAGCCCCAGGCTGGCCAAAAAAATAGATGCATTGTATTAAGATATACACTACCAGCTCATGCCTGTACACCTAGATACTCAGGAGGCTGAGGACTGAGGTTTGAAACCTGCCCAGGTAGGAAAGCCTGTGAGATTCTTATCTCCAATTAGATTTCAGAAAAATCTGAAGGTATTGCAGTGCCTCAAGTGATAGAGTTCAAATCTTCATCCATAGGAGATCAGGGACAGCGCCCACACCCACAGTTCAAACCTCAGGCGAGAAAGAAGAAAAAAAATCTCAATAAATAGTATTCGTAAACTGCTTTGCCAAACAGCAACACCCATACAACTACTTAAAGTTAATTAAAATATGATTAGAATAAAATGAAAGTCATTTTGTGGACCAAACATAGATAGAATACAAAAGTTTCTTACATGGGCAAAGTAAATTTTATATCACACAGTTTGAGTTGAAATTTGTTCTTCAGTCTTCTTAAATCATTTATGCAATTGACAATACTGCCAGTCATAGGTCAATTTCCGTGAGGAACAGATTGAATTCTGCTTTCTCTTCATAGCAATCCATAAAGGAGAATTTTTGTGCTCTTTTTGACGTATATCTGATATTTTAAAGTAGATTTGTCATAATATAGTATTAATTTAATCAATCATTTCATTAGGGCGATGTTGGTCAGTTTTTTCCAGTAAATCTTATCCTTTATAATAAATGAGAGCATGCTGTGTCACTCTCCTATTAAAATGACAAAATACTTTATAAGATGAGCTTGAAAGGAGGAAACATTAATCTTAGCTTCTAGTTTTATACATTTCAGTTTATGTTTCTTATCCTCATTACTTTGGGTTGGTGGTAGCACAGTGTCCCATGTCAGGAACATGTGATAGATTATGTGTATTCATGGGATCCAGGAAGTAAAGAAGAGGAGGAATAGGAGTGGGAGAGGGAGAAAGAGGAGGAGGGGGAGAGAGAGAGGGAGAGGGAGAAGAAGAAGGAGAAGAAGGAGACAGAGAAGAAAAAGAAGGAAGAGGAGGAAATGACTTTGATCTTAACGTCCTCTTTGATCACAAGTTCTCAGTGACCAAATCTCTACAAATGTACCCTCTTGAAAAGGTTCACCACCACTTTATGGCAACATAGTGAATATTAATTATTAATCCCAATCCTTTATGATTTCAGATTCAATTTCTAGAGTGGTGGGTAGATATTTCTATACAATTGTGATGACAGTCACATAATTTACACGACATAGGTTTGTCCTGAAGTTATTATTTTCTATGAAATAATATCCAAATGATAAACTACACTAAGAGTTAAAGGAAAATTTGCAAGGTGTATGGGACGATGTAATTCCCTCCAGATACACATGTTGAAATTCTCTTTCCCTGTCTGGTCACATTTGACTCAACCTTTCAGAGATGACCCTGCAATAATGATCCTGATAAAAGAAGCCTAATATAACTACTCTGCCAGGTGAATGTCCAGCAAATAGATTATAATGAACTAGAAAATGGACCCCTATAAGACAAGAAATTGCTTTGAATAATCATTTTTATAATCAATGTTCAAGTGTGGGTATTATACTCCTGATGTTTTTAAGCAATTTACTTTGGAGTATTCTCTTATAACAGCCCAAAGGCTGACAAAAAGCAAAGGAGTTTTAATTTAAATTTTAAATTTTCTGAAATAAAGATTCATAGTATTTTATTATTTGAATTTTATACTCCAAACCTTCAGGTTAAAAATATTTTTAAATGTGAATTGAATTGAGGTTCAATTCTCTATTCAAATGTCATAATTAATTTTTTGAATATTTTTTATTATCTTTTATGTAGTTGTACAAAGGAGTTGTCATTAACTGAAACAGTTTATGGATACCATGCATCTTGATCAATGTCACCGGTTCCAACATTCTCATCCACCCTTCACAATCAACCCCACTCATTACATATCTCAATATTATATTATGTACAGAATTACATGTCATTTAACAAAGCAGTTTATGTGTACAATGAACCTGGAATTCTGTTACCATTTCAACATGTTCATACCCATTAAACACTACCCCTTGCTTTGTGTATTTTAATTCTGGGAAGTATGCAATGGATTCTTGCCTGTATTCTATCCTTTTCCCCCTCAATTTCCTACCCCTCTCACATTGCCCCCCACTGTACTCTTTTCTAGTACACATTTACTGGTATTTATTTTTTTGGACTTTGACTTAATATTTTAAGAGAATTATAGTATTTTCACTCTCCATGGACTCTGACACTTCAGATAATTCATTTGTACCTCCTTGCATACCATGCGGTGTGTTTACTTTTACAATTATAGGCACCTTCTATCTACCACAAATGAGGAAACTCATGCAACCTAAGTTTCTCTGGGTCCAGTTAATTTCACTTGACATGATTATTTCTAAGTCTTTCATTTTCCTTTAGAATAGTGCAATATTATTCTTTCTGATAGATGAATAGAATTTGATTATGTATGTATACATATATATTCATACATACATGCATAATTGTAAATAGGGATCAATAAAATTATACATATAATTCATATACACACACAATTCTTGATCCCTTTTTACAATGGGAAGCATCTGGGCTAATTCCATGTGTTGGCTTCAGAAAATATTGCAACAATGAACATGATTGTGCTGGCAGCTTCAGTGTGGCCTTGTTGTTGCTCTATTGGATGAACACCCATAAGTGGAATTGCTGGATCATAGGGAGCTCTCTATTCAGTTTTGTGAGCAACCTCAATAGTGTTTTCCAAAGAGCTTGAAGAAGATCGCATTTACAGCAACGGTGTAATACAGTTTCCTTTTCGACACATTCCTATCAGTATCTGTGATTGTTTTTTCAAAAGATATTGTAACAGGGTTTAGATGAATCTCAGTGTTGTTTGTATTTGCCTTTCTTTTATGAAGAGAGATATGTCTACTTGTCATTTTATTTCTTCTAAGAAGTTCTCTTTAAGTCTTTATCCCATATATTAATTAGGTTGTTGTTTATTTGAGGGTTTATTTTTGTTGAGTTTAATTTTTGATCTCTTAATATGGGTTAGTTATAAAAATCCTTGTCTGATGCTTAGCTAGTAAAAATTTTCATCCATTCTGTTCTCTTTCTATATATCTTGCTAACATTTTCCTTTGCCATGAATAAACTCTTCAGTTTCATACAATTCTATGGATCCAGAAAGAATGATATTACACCATTATTCATAAGGAAATGGAAAAACTTGGGATAAACTTACATTAAGAGATATGGAGGGAAGTTCCAACATTTATGGAATTCAGTGGAAGTGAACACATAAAATACTACCTTCTCTGGGAAACAAGAGCACAGGCAATACTCGGAGGAAAATTTATATCTTTGAGTATGTACATCAACAAATTAGAACAATCTTAAATCAGCAGTAATGATGCACCACTATGTCCTTGAAAAACAGGAACAAGCCAAACCAAAAACCGGTAGACAGAAATAATACAAATTAGATTAATGAAATAAATGAATCAGCATCTCAAAATCATACACACAATCATAATTGACTTTTATCTACTAGTAGCTCACAAATTTGCCCAATGAATATTAATGTAGCTATTTCCAGAGATAGACTCACCCAGCTCAAACCAGTGAATGAAAGAAACTTCTAGGATTCTAGGAAACAGTGTTTTGCTTTTTTAAAATAAATTTACTCTGTTGTTATTATTAAGGTGATTTATACAGGGATTACAGTTATATGAATCAGGCAATGAGGACATTTCTTTTTATGAAATGTCTTCAGTTCCTTCACTTTTTCCCAGTCCCCCCCTCCTGCCTCCACCCATGAGTTAAATAGTTCACTTTCATCAACGTTCAATGAACTCCACTGCTTCATTTTTTCACCCTTTTCTCTAAAGCTCTGTGCCCACCCCCCACCTTCCTGAAGATATAAATGGATGTAACATGCATAAGGTCAGGAAGACAGACCCATCACAGACTATAAACAACAATAACAAACACAAAACAAAAAGAAGGAATCTTCTGTTTCCATATCTCAGTTTGTTACAGTATATACATGTAATTGTATTTAATCATAAAGTCAATTCTGGGAATAAGGTGTGATAACTTTTAATTTTGTATATATAATTGTATTTAATCATAAAGTCAATTCTGGGAATAAGGAGTGATAACTTTTAATTTTGTATATATAATTGTATTTAATCATAAAGTCAATTCTGGGAATAAGGTGTGATAACTTTTAATTTTGTTTTGTATTTAATAATGCATTTGATTTTAACATTAAAGGTGTAAGTAACACAATTCAAGTCCTAGTGAAATTTGAAGGTTCAGATTTAAAGTTAAATTTTCAAAATGTCTAATAGTTCCATTTTGGCAACAAAAATGAAAAACAGGCATGTTTTATCCTCAAGAATGTCATTATTTCATATGACAAGGACCTGTTGCAACAATGAGAAGTACAAAATGTCATGTCAAAACCAGCTTTACAATGTCGGTGGGGGGGAGGGGGGTATGACTGGGTGGGGGGGAGGGGGGAGGCTGGGAAGGGAGGTGAAGGGTAAACAAAGGAGGAGGCTGCAATGCTTGGTAAGAAATGTATGCATTATCCTGCCCATGTAATTGTAACCCCTCTGTACAGTATGTTCTCAAATAAAATAAAATAAAATTTTAAAAAAAAATAAAATTAATATAATATTAATTCAGTGGAAATAAGAAATCAAATACTTATACAATGCATCAATTCCATAGATTGTGAGATCTATTGATAAAATTAATAAAACTTGTTTTAAGTAGATTACTTAAGACATGAAGCAAGTGATAATTTTCTTTTCTAGGTGAAGTTGATGTGGAAATCAAAGCCCAAATATTCCAGAGTTCTGTGTGCTTGATAGGGTCATTTAACGTGTATGCTTGGCTCATCTCAATGTTATTTGAAGATAACTAAAAACAGGACTAGAATAAAAAAGACTCAAATGTTTAGTTTTATTTTGTGACTAGATATGTCTTTTTTAATATCTCTTTATTTTATTGGAAAAATCTGGTAAATTTTTTTAAGTAACATCAACAATAATAAGAAATCAACAATCCCTAGCTCCTTAAAAGACAATCAATAAGAAAAAAAGGAAACAACAAAGAAAGAAATTGAGTCTCATTTTGCACGTGGTCTTTATATATTGTGGTGCTTTGTAATTGTGGATTATGTGACTATCCCATGAATCTAAGCGCAAATCACCAGGGCTACTGGCAGAAAATTACAAAATTTAGAGCAGCTACCACAGCTATGCAGTTGTATGTGGGTTTCAATACAATAGCAGCGGGGCATAAACTGTACAAAGGAAATAATTCTAGTGATTTGCAAGCAAGAATGTGATGAAAAGCATACTTTTATCTTCTTAAATGAAATCAGAAGACCACACTTTGAAAGCTTACTAGATGATCAGCCCTTTAAGTAATAGTGCCATTTTTAAGGCACTAGATAATTCAAGTCCTTCATCTCCCCTCAAACATTACTGCCATTCACAAATTATTGAAAAGGTGAATTTCCAGTGTGTTTTGATATTTCAAAAGGCTTAGGAGTAACATAAACAATATTTTAAGTTGTTGAGAAAATTTAATTTATAATAAGCAAACAAATTAGAGTCAACTCTTTAGCATAACCTTTAGGAAAAATGAATTTAGGAATATGGTATGTCCTTTGTAATTTAATATTAGACATTAGGGCAAAATGCTGGAAACAGACTCTGCAAGAAGGAAACAGAAAGGGCTGGGAAGCTGGCTCAGTGGTAGAGCGCTTGCCTTGCATGCATGAGGCCCTGGGTTTGATTCCTCAGCACCACATATGAAAAAAGAAAAAAGCCAGAAGTGGCTTGTGCCTCAAGTGGTAGAGCGCTAGCCTTGAGCTGAAGAGCTGAGGGACAGAGGTCAGGTCCCACAACCGGACCCCCAAAAACAAGAAAATAAAAGAAGGAAACAGAAGTCTTTGATAAGATATATTAAAGATTACCTAGGGACAAGTAATTTCACCTACATTTTCTAATATATGATAACATACTTTTGTCTGCTAATCAGACAGACTCAAAAAGACTTTTAATTATGATATGAAAAATGGATCATCATGAATGAATGAAATCAGGGAGTAGATGGCTCAGGAGCTTGATGGTTCTGTTAAATATTCTCATCATTTTAAATGATCTGGTGTTTTTATATGTGCAGAATTATGAATGTATTTTATGTCTGTGTAAGAAAGTTTGATTAATAGATCATTGTGTGATACACAATGTCAGGAACCTAACCTGAGTCACAGTGGTAAATATGTGTGTGTATCTGTATGTGTGTGTGTGTGTGTGTGTGTGTGCAAGTCTGTATATAGAAGGAAGTATCTTATTTTTGTCAGGGTATATACTTAATTTTATTAGGTATACTACATTAAGGACAGCAGATAAAGGTAATTAACCTTTAGTGCCATATGTTCCTATGATTTCATGAACAAACTAAGAGTTATGTTTGGGGTGTGAGTTTTGTGGAAAATCAGCTGAAAGTATAAACATTTGGAATCTTGAGAAAGATATCAATGGCAATCATTTCAGTGTAGATCAATTTTAGACAACACTTGAAAGGATACATAATCTTATATGAAAACAGTTTTTATTGATTTTCCATAGCTACACTATTCTATAAATTTGTAGGAAAACAAGTTAATTTATGGAAACATAATATTAATGTAATTATTTATTGCATACAGTTTTACGTTAGTTTCATCAAGTCGAAATACCTTTTATTTCTACTATACAGGAAGGAAAACCCTAAATATTGGAGTTTGTGCCATATTTCACATTGGGAAACTTTGTATCAATAAGTTTATTTCTTTTGCTTCTGCTTTCCTATTCATATTTCTGTTTCTCATAGTTTTCTATTAAGGACTTTTTCTTTCTCCCAATTTGGGGCTTGAACAAAACTCATGCTCTCAGTTTGTTTGCTAACAATAGTCAGTCTACCTTTTGAAACATGCCTCCAGCCCAGAAATTTTTATAGTTAATTGGAGACAGAACCTCATGAACTTTCCTACCACTCGGAAAAACATTATTCCCAAAGTCTCATCCTTCTTAATCACTAGGATTATAAAGATGAGTCATAGACCCCAGGAGTCAATGACTTTTCATGTCTTATAGATTCCACATGTTTGCTAGTAATTGTAATAATAAACTACCACAGATTAAGTCGCGTTAACACTGTAAATATATTGCCTCTGAAGTGGTGGATCTAGCACTCCAAGATCAGGTTTGGCTTCTTCTGAGTCCTCCTTCCTTGGCATATTCAAGACCTTCTGATTCTTTTGGAGGATACTTCAACTTAAATGCTACCTTTGAGATTCTGTTTCCCAATGCAGTCATTTTCTAAGGCAATGGGTTATCGATTTTTTTTTTTGGGGTCTATTCGTGGGGCCTGAACTCTAGGCCTGGGCACTGTCCCTCAGATCTTCAGGTCAAGGCTAGCACTCTACCACTTAAGCCACAGCGCCACTTCCGGCTTTTTTTTTTCTTTTTGCTTATGTGGTGCTGAGGAATCGAACCCAGGGCCTCGAGCATGCAAGGCAAGCGCTCTACCACTGAGCCACCTTCCCAGCCCGTGGGTTATCGATCTTTAGTATGATTTCAATGGACAGTATCCAACACATAACATTTTACTTAATGGATAGAAGAAAATCTCTAATAAGAAATTATTTGGTTTGTGCAAGGAAGTTATGGTTATTCTTTAAAAAATTAGTAAAGGAAATAAAATTTTTATTAAAACTTGCTAAACCAGTATGAACTGTTGACATTAGACATGCCAAATTCTTACTCTGGCACACACTTAAATTCCTAGTAGTGCTGGAGGATTGAACTCCAAACCCCATTTGTAAGTTAAACAGCATCTCTACTATAGCCATACCTGCAGATTGTAATTGGATTTTTATTTTGAGGTAGTATTACTGTGCCTGGGTCTGCTTGGACTGTGGTCCTTCTAACCCAACCCCAACACATTGCACGCAGCAAATGGTTAGAGTTTCTGAAACCTCTTTTTTTGTCTAGGCTTTCCTGGAACTGGAATTCTTTAATCTCTGTTTTCCAAGTAGATAATATTAAAGGTTTGAGCCACCTTATACAGTAAAAGTATACAATCTCAAAATATCTTGATATTGCCTATATTTGTGCTTAACATATATAGCTAACTTTAATTTTCTCCCTCTTTTGTTTAGTACTCTGATTTGAAAACATTGGCTTTCTTGATATACATGGCTTTGTTTGGATGGAATCCTATAACAAAAAAATTTCCCAAATGTTTATGTCAAAAGGCTTCAGGTTGGAAAAAAACCCATTGATCCTTAAGTTATAATTGCATCATATTTATAGGGTTAGTCAATGCTTTCTGAAGTATGAAAAGAGAAGGAAGGAAGAAATGTGAAAGATGTCAGGTCTTTGTAGAAATTCTGTACATGTCACTTCATGTTATCTTCCTTCCTTAAATCTTTAATTATTAAAACCTCCTGGGTGGATATTGGTTGGACTGATTGGTAACCATCTCCGGGAAATGAAGCTGATTTTAGGAGGCTGATGGTGTGGTAAATAAAGAATGATGAGAATGAGCACAGATATTGTCACAGAATGAGCCGACCAGATTCAACCGCTGAACAGCAAAATAAAGCAAAGTTTCAAGTCTCATGATTCACATTGGATCATTTATAGATAGATACATATACATATACATGTACATATACATTTACATATACATATACATAGATACATGAAATAGTAAATCTGCAGTAGAATATGGAGAAAGTTGGCTTGAAAAGTATTAAACTATATCAAACGGGTTGAAGGAAATGTAGAGTAAAATATAAATAGTTTAGGATAGATTTTGCAGAGTTTTTGTAAAGGATGAAAATACTTCCTTCATTATATACTTTACAAATATCCTTAGTATGTTTTAAATTTTTTTATATTGTAGTAGTAGCATCTATACAATGCTGAGAATAGGAATTACACAGAATATGCAACATGGCTAGGCACTGGTGGTTCAAGGGTGTAATCATTTGGGTAAATGCCCAAAAGTTGGATTGCTGAGTCATAGGGGAACTCTATGTGGAGTCTTTTGAGGAACCTCCATACTACTTTCTCAAGTGGTTGAACAGTTTACACTTCTACCATCAATGCAATAAGGTTCTCTTCTGTCCACATCCCCTCCAGAATCTGTTGTTATTAGAGTTCTTGATTATAGCCATTATAACTGGCATGAGGTGGTATCTCAAAGTTGTTTTGATTTGCATTTCTTTTAAGGCTAGTGAGGTTGAGCATTTCTTCATGTATCTATTGGCCATCCTACTTTCCTCTTCAGAGAGATTCTCTTTAAGTTTTTAGTCCACTTACCTATTGAGCAGTTGTTTCTTTGAGGATTTGTTGTTGAGGGATTTAATTTTTTGAATTCCAGGTATATTTTAGATATGAGACCCTTGTCCGTTTTGGCTAGTGAAAGTTATGTCGAAAAATGGTCTTTCCAACTTTGGCGGGTGGTGGGGGGAGGAGAGGGGAAGGGATGTTAAGGGGAAACAAAGAAGGATGTAACAATGCATGTACCTCCCCCCCCCCAGTATAACCCCTCCTTTCACTGTATTTGATGTTGGCATAATTTGTGGAGGGGAAGGACAAAAATAAATTGTTTAAATAGGGATACAGGTGGACCCATTTCAACAATGAGATATACAAGAAGTTAGGTCGAAAATGAACTTTACAAGTTTGGCTGAGGCGGGAATGAGAGGGAAGGGAGAGATAGAGGGGATGGGAGATGGGGAGGGATGGGAAGAGGAATCAAAGGAGGAGGCAACTATGCTTAATGTGAAATATAATCATTACCTTGTCCATGTAATTGTACCCTCTCCAAATGGTATTTTCACAATAAAAAAATTATCTGAAAAAAATGGTATCAGTTGATAGTGCATATGATTTTATTGTTCATTACAAAGATAATGTAGTAAAAATTTTCATAGCAATTACATTGCACTAGGTTGTGGGCAGATTCTAATGTAAATAATATATTGTGTTCATGTAGACAGTTTGAGTATCCAAAGTTTTTATATGCCTGTGGCCCTTAAACCACTGATATTGAGTGACAAATGCAATTTCCTATCAGTAAAGAAGTTTTCCTTGTATCTTTTCAATATGTATTTTTATTGTAAAGATCCTGTGCAGAGGGGTAACAGTTACATAAGTAAGGTAATGAGTACATTTCTTATTCACCATTGTTACCATCTCCTTTGTTTTCCACTACCATCTCTTCCATTCATACCTCCCCAATTCTTCCCTTCATCCACCCCCTTTAATAGAGTGTCTTGTACATCTCATTGTTACAATGGGTCAACCTGTATTCTTTCCTTGTATCTTAAATGCAGAAATGCTGGCTTGTTTCATGCTGATTCTACTTGTGTAGACACACCTAAAGTCACTTGCCAAGTCCAAGAGTACATAAATAAAACGCACAACATTTATTTTAATTTCTTTTTTTTATTGTGAGAATACCGTACAGAGGACTTACAATTACATGATAACGAGTATATTAATTATCAAGCATTGTTGCCTCCTCTTTGTTTCCCCTTTCCATCCCTTCCTATACTCTCCCCCTCTCCCCACCTGATCCTCCCCCCAGCCCTCACCAAAATTGTAAAGTTTGTTTTTCAACATAAAAACTTGAACATCTCATTGTTGCAATGGGTCCACCTGTATCACTATTTAAACAATTTGTTTTTTCCCTTCCCCTCCACAAATTATACCAACATCAAGTACAGTGAAAGCATGGGTTATACCGTGGTGGAGGGACATACAAAGCAACAAAGAAATCATCTTAAAAATATGTTAGAAACAATTGCATGAAAGAAAAAAAACAAAAAAATTTGAATCTTTATCTTGGGGTTCATTCCCATAACATCAACTTATCTGAATTTTTCTGCTTTACTCAGACATATACTAGTTATTGCAAATAAGGGAAAACATGGGACCTATGTTTCTTTCGGCCTGGCTTACTTGACTTAATATAATTTTTTTCCAAGTCTTTCCATTTCCTAACAAATGGGGCAATGTCATTCTTTCTGATGGAGGCATAGAATTCCATTGTATATATATACACTACATTTTCTTGATCTATTCATCTAGTGAGGGGCATCTGGGTTGGTTCCCTATCTTAGCTATCTTAAATAATGCTTCAATAAACATAGTCGTGCTGGTAGCTTTAGTATGGTCTTGTTTGTGATCATTTGGGTAAATTCCCAAAAGTGGGATAGCTGGGTCATAGGGTAGCTCTATGTGGAGATTTTTGAGGAACCTCCATATGGCTTTCCAGTATTTGAACAAGTTTACACTCCCACCAGCAATGCAGTATGTTTCCCACATCATTTTTTTGAGTTGATATAATAGTGTTCTACACATTTATAGACAGGTTACAAATTATTCTCAAATTTTAATATATTAAAAATACTTTCTTATTTTCTTGGCCAGGAAATCAGCAAGACCTCAATCAGCATTTCTCACATAAGACTTTTCACATGGGTTGGTTAAATGTTGACCTAAGCTCCAAACTTCTGAGGACTCACTCATCTGCTTAGGAATTGATGCTGGCTGTTGGATGCCATTTAAGTCCATAGAACTTTATTCTTTTCCAGGGTATTCTCCATCTACTTTGGTTGTTGAGAAGGTCTACAAGAGCAACCATTCTGTTGGGAGCAGGGAGACACCATATGATTTTTACTTACTGAGATTTCTGAGTGACTTGCTGTCACTTGTATTGCATTTTACAAGTTGAATCTAGCAAAACCTACCAGCTTTAAGAGATAAGAGGAGTGGTAAAAGAACTTTTGGAGACAAACGTATCTTCAACATTATTTTGTTCCAAGCATTCCCTCTAAGGCATATTCAACAAGTAGTGAAACTAGTGTTGGCTGTATCTATGTCTTTCTCCTTGTGTGCATGTGTACATGTATATATGTATGTGTGTATTTGTGTGTATAATAACATGCATTGTACATGTATAAGAGCATATACAGACATATATGCATATATAAATAAATATACATATATAAATATATTTGTATATATATATATATATATATATATATCAGTTGTTCAGTGATTTAATTTATACATCCCAGCACATTTCATTCTCACAAAGTGTACATGATAAACTGCTCTGAGGATCTGTGCTCTATGACGGGCATCCTTTGTGCTCACTTCCCCCCATCCTTGTGAACAACTTCGGCCTACTTTTCATAGGATAGATTTGTTTTCATTACATGTAGTTACTTACTGATAATAAAAAAGTTTCGTTTGTAAAAGAAAAAGTACTTATAGGTCAGAGGTTAAAAGTATCCTATCCGTCCCAATGATTCCTATGAGATAAAATTTATAATAGTATAAAAGTGAAAAGGAATTCCTAGATCTGGTTTTTTACCATTTAGAATAGAAAAGAATAATATCATTTCACTGTTATAATTCTTAAGAAATGTAAGGGTAACTGATGGTCCCTCTCATGTTCCCACAAAACCAGTGGATTCTGTAGGATTATAGTAGACCAGCAGAAATTCTAAGTAGCAGACATGGAGCATGAAAGAGAGGAAATGAGAGAGAGTTAAAGAGAGAGAAATATCATAATGCTGAAAGTGCATAACAGCTAAACAAGAGCTGTATGAGAATAATCATTTTGCGATCTTCAGACTCTTCATGTACATTTAAAGGTATTTGATGTATGATAAACCATCAACATGAAATATAAAGTCATTTTGACAAAAAATAAAAATGATTCAGAATTATAAATGCAAAAACAATCTTCACAGAAGCAAACTCTCAGAGATATTTCATGACTTTGAAAAGGATAAAGTGGCTGAAGTGAGTATAAATTTAGAAGTACGACAATTCACAAAAACATCAAAAGATATTCATATATTTCATTATACAACCCAAAGCAGAAAGCAAATGTTGTTTTGATGATTTTTTTTAAACACAGTTATCTCAGGTGCAGGGAAGATGGCTCAGTTGTAGAGTGTTTGCCTTGCATGCATGAGGCCGTGGGTTTGAGTCCTCAGCAGCACCACATAAGCACAAAAAGATGGAGTGGTGCTTTGTCTCAAGTGGTAATGCTAGCTTTAAGCTGAGGGACAGCACCCAGGCCCCAGTGTTCAAGCCCCATGACCAACAAAATCAAAATAAAAAAAACACAGTCTCACTTTTGTGGCCTCAACTCTGTAATACTGCTGCTTCATCCTAGGGCTAAGATTTTAGGTATGGACATTTTTCAACACTCCTGATTCAGACTCTACTTCATCATTTTTTTAAATAAATATTTTGTTCTTAATTTTCCTCTTTGTAAATTCACATGCTCCTATAAAAATGATTTGGCCATCCCAGTAACCTTCTCAAAGTACCTCCTAATGAGGACTTACAAAAAATAGTATTATAGTACAACAAGGAAAACAATACTACAAATAAGAAAAACCAATAATTAAATATTAATGAATAATAAAATAAAAAACAAAACAATTACCAGTGTTTTCAGTATTTGAAGGGTACTACCTATTAGATTTTACTATTTTCTCATATTCCTGTACATTTAAAACTGACTAAGATTATGATGCTCAACAAGAGTTTTATAGACTATGTGCAGTCTTTAAAGTTACCCACTAAGATTACTATTTATGGCTCATCTCATCATTTGTACATGGCTTATATCATCATTTGTTCCTCGCTAACATATAAAGTAAGGAAGAACTATTGTTTTAACAGAAACTGTAGTTAACAAAGTCTTAACTCTTTATTCTGTTCCTTTACACAAAGACTTTGCAACTTCTCATTAGTAAAGTTTCTATAAACTCTGAAATGTACATAATTAGTAGTATATGTCTGCTACCATAAATCTTAAATACTTTATAGAAAAGTATTATGACCTGACAAACAGTCCTAGTTTTTGCATATGTAAGTAAATTCCCAAAATTAAATATGTTTAAAACATTAAAAGTTTTATCAAATCTTAACACTTGCTGCTGTGTTCATTAGGACAGTTGCCTTGTATAGAATAATTGCATTCCTTCTCCTACACATATCTTGAACAACAAATATCTGGGATTATTTTGTTTTTGACATGTCAATCTTGACTTTATTCTTAAATGTGTGCTTATGTAAGGAATACATGTTTCTAAAAGTTCACGACGATTCTTTTAAACGTACTTTTTGTTGAATTATATAGTTTAATAAAATCAATTACACTTTATATATAAAAAGTTTTCTGTGCTCAATTCAGCATCACGTACACTAATATTGGAAAAATACAGAGAAGATTAGCATGCCCCTGCATAAGGATGACAGGCAAATTCCTGAAGCATTCCAGCAGATGCTGGAGGGGATGTGATCACAAGGGAACAGTACTGCATGGTTGGTGGGAGTGTAAACTTGTTCAGCCACTTTGGAAAGCAGTATGGAGGTTCCTCAAAAGACTCCACATAGAGCTTCCCTATGACCCAGCAATCCCACTTTTGGACATTTACCCAAATGATCACAAACAAGACCATACTAAAGCTACCAGCATAACTATGTTCATTGCAGCATTATTTAAGATAGCTAAGATATGGAACCAACCCCGATGCCCCCCAGCAGATGAATGGATATGTGGTATATATACACAATGGAATTCTATGCCTTCATCAGAAAGAATAGCATTGTCCAATTTGTTAAGAAATCAAAAGACTTGGAAAAAATTAAGTGAACTAACTAGGGCCAAAGAAACATAGGTCCCATGGTTTCCCTAATTTTCAATAACTAATATATGTCTGGGATAAGCAGAAAAGGTCAAAAGCTATCTGCATATGACCAAATAAGATGATGTTAAAGAAAATGAACCTCAAGATAGGAACACAAGTGTTTTTTTTTTCTTTATTGCTATTGTTTCTAACGTACTTATAATGTGTGATGTGATTTTTTTTTGTTTCTTTATATGTTCCTCCCCTATGCTATAACCCTTGTTTCACTGTATTTGAAGTTGGTGCACCTACACCTTGTATATACGCTCCTCTAATTTGGAGAGGGGAAGGAAAAAAACAAAATGTTTAAATAGGGATACAGGTTGACCCATTGAAACAATGAGATGCACAAGACACTATGTTAAAAAAAATGAACAATTTAGGCTGGGGAAGGGAAGAAGGGAGTGTGCTTGCGGAGGTGCGAGGGAAGTGATGGTAGGGGAAAAATAAAGGAGGAGCTAACAATGCTTGTTAGGAAATGTACTCATTACCTTGCTCATGTAAATGTGACTCCTCTGTACAGTATTTTTACATAAAAAACGTACAAAAATATTCGGAGAGGGAAGAGTTTATTTCCTTTATTTTACTCATAAAATATTTTTAACAAAGAAATTAATGCGAAACACTGATATGAAGGATTTTGAATAAATGTGTGTGTGTGCACGCGCATGCATGCACACAAACTTGCATGTGTGTTAGTATGCTCAGAATTTGAAATCAGAGCTTCAAGATCTGGCCAGGCCTATCCTTTCTAGATTGCTGATCTAATATATGAGCTACATCTCCATTCCTGGGCCTTTGCTGGTTCATTACAATTTTTGAAAAATAATCTCATGAATTTATGTTGCCCTGATTGGTTTCCAACTGTTATCCACAGATCTCAGTTAGGATTACAGATGTGACCAATCAAGACATGGCTTACAGAATTACTTTAAAAGTAGAAGAAAATTTACTTCACAGGGCCTGTTTCATTATCTCCTACTTTTAAAGCAATTTGGAGTGATTATGTGTGAATTTTTTCGGTTTTGGATTCTTAAAAAAGTAAGTGATTATATTTAAATGTTTTAGTACTTTTACAAAAGGAAACTGGAACTGTGGGACAAAAGAAATTTGCCCAGGGCTGGGAAGGTGGCTCAGTGGTAGAGCGCTTACCTTGCATGCATGATGCCCTGGGTTCAATTCCTCAGCACCACATAAGTAGAAAAAGAAAGCCAGAAGTGGCACTGTGGCTCAAGTGTTAGAGTGCTAGTCATGACGTAAAGAGCTGAGGGACAGTGCTCAGGTCCAGAGTTTAGGCCCCACGACTGGACGCCCTCCCCCCAAAAAATTGCCTCTCTTGTAAGCTCAGCTTTGTGCATGATAACCCAATATCACCAACACAGTCTGTGTTGAAGACAAAATGTAACAGAAAATAATAACCATGGGCAATAATTGCTATGCTACTATTTCTTGGACAATATGAATATTGAATTGAGAGTGTAAGAGAATGGAGAGATTTTACCCACATTTTTTGTATTGCTGAAAGACTTTTGGAAACTTTGACTCATTTCCTTCCTCACAGTGTGTCTTTGGGCCATGCTCTCACTGTCTTTAATTACAATTTTTCCCAACACTAAAATGGTAATAACATTAGCATTATAGCAAATGTTATCTTAAGAATTAAGGGGTCTGGGAAGGTGGATCAGTGCTAGAGCGCTTGCCTTGCATGCCTGAGGCCCTGGGTTCGATTCCTCAGCACACATAAGCAAAAAGAAAAAACCGGAAGTTGTGCTGTGGCTCAAGTGGTAGAGCGCTAGCCTTGAGCTGAAGAGCTGAGGGACAGCACCCAGGCCCAGACTTCAGACCCCACGACCGGACCCCCCAAAAAAAACAAAAGAATTAAGGGAAATAAAACTTGTGAAATACTTAACATAAACTTCTATGAATGAGCTTTGAGTTTAGCCAGCTGTTTTTTTAAAAAAATAATAATAAATAGAATACGATAAGTATTAAAGAAACCATTACATGTAGTGAACAACCAGAAGTAATGTTATCTATTGACCATGCTCTGATTCCAAGGAAGCCAGATGGATAACTTCCTATGCTGTAAATCAAACTAGTTATCTTAGGTCTTGATAGTGTAAAAATATTAGGGACAGAATAATCAAGGAATGTTGTAGACTGAGGTGAAGTCCATATGAAAATGTGCAAAACTGATAATACAAAATTATCTGAGCAATAATATTGTGATTTAGATCATTTAAGTTACATCACAAAGATAAGAAAGTCCTAGAAGAATGAATTCTTTTTGATGTCTTATCATAGGACCTTAGAACTCTTTCTTCATTCTTGTAGAGGCATCATCAGTTGAGAGGAACTGTATATTTTTTTGTTTGCTTCCTTCCATTTATTCTTCAGTTTGAAATCTGAACTTCTTGAAACTGAAAGAAACCAAGGGAAATTAGACACGCAGGCTTTGGAAAGAACAATCAAGGTAAAATAAATAAAATACATACAACCTTGTAAAAGGTCTAAATTGAGTTATATATTCTCAAGTGTAAACAGAAAATAATTAAGCAATATCATGTTATTGAAAATTGAAAAGTGGTAGGAGTTGCTTAATTTTTTTCCTTTCTACTACCTTGAATTAATTATTGACTTTGTATAGAGAGATTAAAGATGAGATTGACAAAAAACTTGATAGACATGTTCTCCATAAAGCCCTGAAAATCGACACTGGGTTTACAAAGTTGTGTTTAATACAACTTGTATGCTGGCTTAATGCTTTGTGAGTAGAAGTCATTAGAGAAATGTAATTCAAAATTACTATGATACTACATCAAAACTATTATAACTCTTACCAAAAACACTCAAAGGAACCAGGTGTGGTGGTAAAGGCTTGTAATTCCAATCATTTAAAGGTTGGATTTAAGTCTAAGGCCAGTCTTGGGTACTGCAGATAGTAAAAACCTGCCCTTTATTACCTTTTGAATAAAAGGTAATATTGTTAGTGAGAGTGTGGATAAAAGGAAATTTTCTACAGTCTTGGTCAAAATACAGGTTAGTATTCTGGTTGTAGAAAGTAGTATGCAGATTTCTAAAGAAATCCAAAGTTGAAATATCATCTGACCCACCAATCATGTGATTATTTTTCTCGGGGTAACTCGTAAATCTATCTGTAGTTCATTGTTATTCATATTATTCACAACAGCCAAGATATAAATCAAAGTTCAGTGTTCAAGTACAGAGAAATAAAGCATCTGTGGTACCAGCAAAAATATCTTTTTCTGTTTCATCCTTAAAATAGCAAGAGACTTCTCCCTTTAGCCACAACTTACAATGACCTGGAAGATGTATTCTACATGAACAAAAATGTTGTCTTCTGATTTTTGTAAACACACACACACACACACACACACACACACACACACACACACACACACACACACACAAACCAACATCAAACATTAAGAGAGAAATTCTGAAAAAAAATAAACCAGAGTGTAACTCTTGGGGCATTCAGGTCACAATGTAGAAGATAGTAGATATACAGGATGAACAGGTATAGAGTTGTAATGTACAACATAAGGATACAGGGGACAACACTGGCCTTACATAGAAATGAAGCTAATTAAGTAGGAGTTGTTCTTCCTAGTAGGGGTTGTTATTTTAGTTGTTCTTTCTTAAGTAATGTATAAGATGAATGTAATTCTTTAAATAAACCTGCCTGTTTGCAGAAATAATAGCAAACAATATAGCAAGTATGTTGCATGCTCACCATAGAAGAAAATGTTGAAATAAAATACATGAGATTATCCTTGATGTAAATTGATTATTACAAATAAAGGAAACCATGAGACCTATGTTTCTTTAAATCTGGCTTACTTCAATTAATATGATTTTTTCCAAGTTCTTCCAGTTCCTTAAAAATGAGGTGTTACCTTTCTTTCTGATGAAAGCATAGTACCCCATGTATGTGTAACTGTGTGTGTGTGTGTGTGTGTGTGTGTGTGTGTGTGTGTGTGTGTGTGTCATTTTCTTGACCCATTAATTCACTGAGGGGTATCTGTGTTGATTCCCTATCTTAGATATGGTAAGTTCTACTGTGATAAACGTAATTGTGCTGGTGGCTTTAGTGTGGCTTTTTTTGTGGTCACCTGGTTAAATGCCCAGTAGTGGGATTACTGGATAATAGAGGAGCATTATTGTGTACATCAAGGATAATCTTAGTAGATGAGCAGAATAGCTCAATAGCTATGTATATATGACCGCATAACATGATTCCAAGTGAAATGAACTCCAAGACATGTTCTTTGTTGTTGTTGTTCTTAATGTACTACGTGATTTCTTTTTATCCTTTTGTATCCGCCCCCCCCCCCATGGTTGCCTGAAGTCACTGTAGTTGATTTTGATACTCTGGGTATTGTAAATATGTTGGTCTGAACTGGGGAAGGGAAAGGGGCAAAAACAAAATGGTGAGACAAAAGACAAAGGGGAAACCTATGCAACAGTGATACTCACAAGATAATATGTTGGAAATAATCTTGGGGTGGACTTTGGGATTGAAGAGGGATAAAATTGGGGAAGGGGAAACAAGTTAGAAAAGAAATGAATTCATTACCTTACTTATGTAACTATAAACCCTCTGTATATTACCTTGACCATAAAATTTAAATAAAAAATAAAATAAAATATATGAGAGTCTCAATACAGGAAATAGGAGTGAGCGAAATACTGTAGTATAGTTTAGTGAAACAGCTGTGGAGAGCAGTAATTTTACTTTTACATAGGAAGTAATAAACTAGCATACATATTTTGAGCCTCATGTCAGTCACTAAAAAGGGAAAACAAAATGCATAATTAGCAAACCAATAAAGATAAAATACAAAACTAAACCATTGAGATGAAGAAATGACTAAGACTAAGAATAACAAATGACACAATTAGGTAACAAATAACAATATGGTAAGTTTAAAAAATACTACTCATAGTTCTATTAAATGTTGTTTACATCATAGTTTGTTAGAACTATAATTCAAATCACAGTTTAATAGTATATCATTTGAATAATAGGTTACTTATTGTTGATTTTTTTAATATTGAATGTTTAATACATAATTTTAATTTCCGCAGCTATAGAAAGAAAAAGTGAAACTAATTTTAATATTATATTTCATGAATTGTAAAATTGAGAAGACCCAGCAATCCCACTTTTGGGCATTTACCCAAATGTTTACAAACAAGACCATACTAAAGCTGCCAGCACAACTATGTTTATTGCAGCGTTATTTACCATAGCTAAGATATGGAACCAGCCCAGATGCCCCTCAGTAGATGAGTGGATCAAGAAAATGTAGTATATATACACAATGGAATTCTATGCCTCTATCAGAAAGAATGTCATTGCCCCATTTGTTAGGAAATGGAAAGACTTGGAAAAAATTATATTAAGTGAAGTAAGCCAGGCCCAAAGAAACAGAGGTCCCATGGTTTCCCTTATTTGCAATAACTAATATATGTCTGAGACAAGCAGAAATGTTCAGATAAGTTGATGCTAGGGGAAATGAACCCCAAGGTAAGGATTCAAATGTTTTTCCTTTCTTGTGATTGTTTCCAACATATTTATAAGAGGATTTCTTTGTTGGTTTGTATGTCCCTCCCCCACAGTATATCCCCTTCTTTCACTGTATTTGATGTTGGCATAATTTGTGGAGGGGAAGGGAAAAACAAATTGTTTAAATAGGGATACAGGTGGACCCATTGCAACAATGAGATGTACAAGAGTTTATGTTGAAAAATGAACTTTACAACATTGGCTGGGGGGAGTAATAGGTAGGAGGGGAGAGCAGGGGGGATGGGAGATGGGAAGGGATGGGAATAGGAAACAAAGGAGGAGGCAACAATGCTTGATAAGAAATATACTCATTACCTTGCCCATGTACCCTTTGTGTATGGTATTTTCACAATAGAATAATAATCTGAAAAAAATTGTATCATTTGATAGTGCATATGATTTTATTGTTCATTACAAATGTAATGTAGTAAAAGTTTCATAGCAATCACACTGCACTAGGTTGTGGGCAGATTCTAATGTAAATAATATACTGTGTTCATGTAGAGAATTTGAGTATCCAAAGTTTTAATATACCTGTGGTCCTTAAACCAATACGTTACTGATATTGAGTGACAAATACAACTTCCTTTCAGTACAGAAGCTTTCCTTGTATCTTTTTAATACACATTTTTATTGTAAAGATCCTGTGCAGAAGGGTTACAGTTACATAAGTAAGGTAATGAGTACATTTCTTATTGAGCATTGTTACCCCCACCTTTGTTTTCCCCCTACTATCCCTTCCCAGACTTCAAGCCCCCTGAACAACAACAAAAAGTCTCAATTTTCTTGGACTGTCTAACTCTTCCTAACATTCACCAAAGAAGCATTTTATCACCCACTACATTTAAGTCCTATCCTAGCTACTGCAAATAGAATGATTTGGTATCTTTTGTCAAAAGTTTCATATTTGCAGAAACAAATACCAGCAGCGGTAACTTTTTTCCAGTCAATGAATTCTGGGCCTGGCCCCTGAACATGGTTTTGCTGGTAGCTTAAATGTGACCTTGTTTGTTATTTATTGGATTAGTGCCGAAGAGGGAAATTACTGGGTCTTAAGAGAGATCTATGTTTAGTCTTTCAGGAAACTCCATACTGCATTCCACAGCGGTTGAACAAGTTTAATTTCACACCAAGAGTGTAATAGAGTTCCCATTTGGCTACATCCCTGCCAGCATTTACTATTGTTACTTTTCTAGATAATGGCCGTTTTAATTGGGACGAGGTAGAATCTGTCTTGTTTACTTGTAGGTTTGTGGATACCTTCTAGTTACCATGAATGAATCCATGAAACCTATATTGCTCTGAGTCTGCATTCCTTTCTCTTTTCTCTTAGTACAAAGTTCCCAAGCCTTTCATTTTCCATAAGACTGGTGAAAAGTCATCCTTTCTGATGGTTGAATAGAATTCCAGTGTGTGTGTGTGTGTGTGTGTGAGTGTGTGTGTGTGTGTGTGTGTGTGTGTGTGTATGACTGTGTATTCCTTTCTTGTCTAGTTTGTTTTATTAAGACAAAATTATACTACCTGGTCCAGGGAAGGTATCACTATGTAATTCCACTCTCTAATCTCCTGTCTTAGTCTGAATGCTAGAAGGCATGTATCCCATTGCCCTGCCATAGTTTCTTGGTTTATTTAATCTAGATACAGATTAGCAATTCTGAACTTCTCCAGAGATATTATCCACTAAACTGCTCATACTGTTCATGTACTATTTTCAAATATGTTCTAAAATTTGACACAGTATATGAGTATTTTCAGATGCACCTGCAGGGGTTTCTGATTCTTTCTTCCATGGATCTGATCCCTTTAATAATGATTACTTGACTCTCTTACTATCTCTGGCCCCTACCTATGTAATATTCTCAAACAATTTTGAAGAAAGTTAACTTGAGACTTTCTAATATTAAAAATTATCACTTGATTCTAGTATTACCCAGGACATATTTTCTATTGTTTTCTAATTTTTCTACATATTCTGAGAGTTGTTTCATTTGTGTATTTGGTTGTGCACATGTAAGTGTCTCTGTGTGTATGTGTATGTTTGTATGTATGTATCCAAAAGTCTCAAGCATTCTTGATCATGACTGGTATTCCATCACCTGAGTCATTGTTCCAATCCAAGTTTTGGCTGCTTAATTATAGTTACTGTTGCAAAGACTGTTCTGCCCCAGCTGGATGCAAACTGAACTTCCCAGACTCCTTTACATTCTTAGGTTTTATTTCTCCAGGAGTATCTACTTTTAAACTACAAATATTTTTGTGAGTGTAAAGTCTAAACTGTAGCCCAGACTTTTAACTCAAGAATTCATATAAAGATAGATGAACATAGACATTACGCATCCTGAGTGTACACTGTTAGAAATGTGATCTTATGCTGGGTGGTGGTGAGATCTGAGAATTGGGGATCAAAGCCAGCCCAAGTGGGAAGTCTCAGGGATTCTTTTCGCAAATTAACTACAAGAAAACTGGAAGTGGCATTGTGGCTCAAGTGGTAGAGCATTAACCTTGAGCTGAATAGCAGAGGGACAGTGCCCAGGCCCAGAGTTCAAGTGCCAAGAACATCACCAACCAAAAAAAAAAGTGAAAAAGAAAAAGAAATAACACCTTAGCCAACAGTTCATTTCTAGTATAATCCTTGCTCTCTCAAGATGGACTTTTTATCCAGTTAAGTCCATGCTCTTATACCTGACTTGCATTGGAACCAGAATTATTCTTCCATTCTACTTTCTATAAAGTTGTGTGATTAGCAAGCGTGATTTAGAAAAAGAATGGCCTCATACTTCGTGTTCCACTTAGGAGTAATGTTTTCTCTATATCACTCCCATAAATCTACATACTGGACTTGGCTTTATTGTATCAATGTCATTTTATTTGTAGAGTCTTCTATTGTACATTGAACCCTTATACTTAAACACAGAACTTCTCTTTCCCCTTTTATTACTATTGTTTGTCTTACTGTTAATTCATGTACACTTTGGAAATAATGTGCAACACATACCCTCACAAAAAGAATGATCTGAGAACCTTCTTCCCATTTAAAATTTACCTTAATTCACAGAGAACTTACAAAGTTTGAACTCAATGTACTCATGGATAATGTATTTACAAGCAATATAAATTTCATATTTTCTCTTTATTAAATAGTCTCTGAAACACTTGTTACCTCAGGTCCAAAAGTGTCCTTGTGTTTTTTCAGTGTAGCCAGAAAACATTCATTATACCTCAAGCAGAACCATTGCTTGCTACTGGAAGTAACTGTTACTGGATGTGGAAACTGATCCCAGGAGAAGAATGGAGCATAGAGGAATGGCAAAGTTCCAGTCAACTTGAGCTTTCCTTTTCACTATACAAGAAAAGAATCCCAAGGCTTGATGGAAACTGTCCCTGACTTTTTCAAGTGTGTTCTTTACTCATATAAAACTGTTCTGTAAACTTCAAGTTGAGAGTATTACAAAAGAAATAAAGTGCCATAGAGCAAAAGGAAATAACATTGTTTTAAAAATGTTCTATTGCAAAGAAACAAAGACATGGAGGTTTTAAAGTGTCTTATGGATGGATATTTCACCCCTGAGATGATTCTCTTGTTGCAGGAGTCAGTTATCAATTCCTTTAGTCTGGCCCTGAGATCTCCAGAGTAATAAGGATTCCAAACAATCAGAATCCAGTGAGTATGATCAGCAAAAGGATCATCTTCTCAGACCAGTACTCCTTTAAGGAGTCTCCCAAAGAAATACCTGGTTTTTTTGTTGTTTGCTTGTTTGCTTAATGTGTGCTGGTTCTGGGGCTGGAACCCAGAGGCTGGACCCTGTGCCAGAACAACGTGTGCCAACCTGCCCCCAAAGCTAGTACTCTACTGCTTGAACTAGTACTCCACTCCTGGTTTTTTGGTGTTTAATTAGAGATAAGAATTTTACAGACTGTCCTGCCTGGGTTGGCTTTGAACCAAGATAGTAAGAAACCCAAGTGACATCAACTGTATGGACTTCTTTTTTGAAAAGAGAAATATTAGATGAAGTTTATTATAAAGCTAATATTTGACAATATTTAAAAGAAGAGTATATGCCCAGCAAAAAGCTATAACTTAACTCAGCAAAAGTAGGTGCACTCAATCCTTTTGGAATTATTTTTTCAGCTTGGGAAGATTATTGATCTTGTCTTTCTTTTTGGGGAAACTTAAAGTCATATTTCACTTTTTTGTTGGTCGTGGGGCTTGAACTCTGATCCTGGATGTTGTCCCTTAGCTCTTCAGCTCAAGTTGAGTGCTCTACCACTTTAGTTATAGCACCACTTCCAGGTTTCTGGTGGTTAATTGAAGATAAGTGTCACATGGACTTTTCTGAGCAAGCTGGCTTTGAACCACAATCCTCTGGTCTCAGCCTCCTGAGTAGGTAGGATTACAGTCATGAACCACCAGCACCCAGCTCATAATTGCATTTAGCTGCACTGAATGATACCATGTAAACAAAAAATGGAAAATTTAACCAAATGATGACATTGCAGCTTTTCAGAAAAATTGAGGTAATAATAAATATGTCCTCCTTTTCCATGTTGTTACATTAATGACTCATGAGCTATGGGACCTTTACATTAGCATCCTTTGCCATCTGTATAGGTGTATTTAGTAACAGAAAATGTTCATAGAAAAATAGAGAAATACTGAGATTTTTAGAAAGCAAAGGAGATGATCAAGTATGAAAGAACAGCATAGAATGAAATGCATTTATCACACAGATATTAAGAACTAGCCTAAGAGATTTCGAGTGCTAAAGGCAATGAGGAATAAGCCTAGTTGATAACTAGTTCTTCAATAACCAAAAATG
The DNA here is from genome assembly GCF_019054845.1 of Dipodomys spectabilis. NCBI lineage: Eukaryota > Metazoa > Chordata > Mammalia > Rodentia > Heteromyidae > Dipodomys > Dipodomys spectabilis. The sequence continues at coordinate 3,298,966 of NW_024870724.1, forward strand.
GTTCTCTAGACCAGTTTCTGGTATACCTTATTTACTATTATTTATTCCTTCCATCTGGAGTTATTCCTTCTCTTCTGTCACAAATGTTAATTAGCATCTGAATTTTTGGTGCCATGACTGGCCACAAAGATCTCCAAATCTCACTTAGATTACCTTTTCCTTTCTGATTAGCACAGACCACACAAAATCCTGGAATCTTTGAATTTCCAGAATTAAACTTCACCTGACATCCAAGCACATTCCTGGCATTAATTGCTGTGACCTAATGAACAAAACATTTTTTTTCAACACAGTATCCTAATATAAATAAAGTACATGAATTAAGGACTATTGTCAGTTGTCAATATGCAAGGAGCAATAATATATTCCAAGTATGGGTTCTTTATTTTGCATTTACTAACTAAATTTGTTTGTTTGTTTTTTGCCAATACAGGGCTTAAATTCAGGGCTAGGGAATTATTCCTGAGATTTTTTATTTTTTTTTTCTCTTTTCTCGAGGCTAGCACTCTACCACTTGAAGCACAGCACCACTTCCAGTGTTTTTCTGTTTATGTGTTACTGAAAAATTGAACCTAGGGTTTCAGGCATGCTAGAAAATCACCATACCATAAAGCCACCAGAGCCCTAAATGATTTTCTTAGAATGGCATTACATTTTCATTCCATAATTATGTATCATAATTTTGGCCAAGTACTAGAAAATGATGTAGACAAAAATACAATAAAATAAGTCCAGTAAGACTGGATGGACAATGAATAATTGTCACAGTCTAGCCAGGGCACAGAGGGGCTTACCTCATGGAATTGTTTCAACAGGCTGAGCGAGACAGCTCCTGACACACAGCCTAACTCCTGAATGAGAGGGCCACGTTGGGTTCCAGCCACATGGAGACGCTGGGCCACCTCTTCCAGCACCCATTCAACCAGTTCCTGTGAGAGAGAGAGAAAGTCAGAATTACACTTAAGCCGGCTGCCGGTGGCTCAGAACTCTAATCTTAACTATAAAGGAGGCTGAGATATGAGGATCGTGGTTCATAGCCAGCCCGGGCAGGAATGTCTGTGAGACTCTTATCTCCAAAGAACCACCAGAAAACTGGATGTGGTGCTTTGGGCTCAACTGGTAGAGTGCTAGCTTTGTGCTGAGGAGCTTGAGAACAGCGCCCAGGCCTAGAGTTCAAGAAGTGGACTGACAAGAAGTGGACTTTCCACCACAGGAAGTGGACTGAATAGCACCCATTGTCCTAGGGAGGATGGTAGAGAAGTCATGCCAAGCTTCCTGTGAACTTGAATTCAAAAGTATGTCACCTGGCTTCTCTGTGCCTCGGTTTCCCTAGCTGCAATACTCAACACAGTGAAGGATTCCCTTCCTCATTGGGATAGGGTAATGATGAAACAGAGCCATGTTTTGTCTCATAATCCCACAGTTGTTGCATGATTAATAACAGGCCTCACCTGAGCACTTTCCGGGTATCTTCCTATTATATGCTCACAGAATTGCCAAGAACCTTATCTGTAGGCCATTCCCTCTGTGCCTAGCCATGTTCCAGAGAGCCCTCTATATACATCTCTTGTTTCCTCATGACTGTCCTGTGAGGAGATGGTTGAGGATCTATCCAAACTTACCTGTCAAGAATCAGCTGCTGTGGACTAAGATTTTGGGATAATCTATCTAAACTTATGACTGACCATGGAGTGGCATGTCTACATCCCAACTACAGAGGACTAGGCCTAGTGGGCATACTTGTCACAGATAGGAGGACCACAATCTAGCCCAGCCTGAGCATATATTGAGTCTCTATCTCAGAAATGCCCAATGTGGCTCCTCAGAGCCAGGGAGAGGAAACAAGAAGGGGGTCATTGTGTCCCCAGAGGGGTGTTTGATCCTGGGTGGGAGTGGTGTTGAGGCGGCCACTCACCTGTGCTGCTGGGAGAAGCTGTTGGCGGCTGCTCCACGTAGGGTGAACTGCGATGATGGTTGCATTGCAGACACATGGGCTCAGAGCAGAGGGCCAGGGGCAGGGACCAGGTCAGGGCCTTAGGCCGGCTGGCAGCGTGCAATTGCCTGTGGTTTAAAACCCGGCACCGCGGGAAGGGGTGTAGGGTTCAGGGAGGGGTCAGGTGCATCAATTTCCTAATATACTCAGAAGTCGCCTCGACCCTCTTGCCCACCACTCAGCCAACTCTTATTTCCTCAACATTCTTGTATCCCATTGGTCAGAAAGAACCATGTAAGAATGGGGGTGTGGACGGAATCCTCTGATGCAAGCAGCATGGGAGGAGTCAAGATGACAGCAGCTCCCCCAGTCCTTTTCCCAGAGAACTCTGTCCAATTCAGTTGGGGACAAGAGGGTAACCTGCTTTAGCTGGATGGCTGCACAGATTGTTGTGTATGTCTGTTTGTTTCCAGTCCCGGACCTTGAACTCAGGATCTGGGCACAGTCTATGACCTGCCTTTGCTCAAGACTGGCACTCCACACTAGAGCCACAGGGCCTCTGGCATTGTTGGCACTGAAATTAGACAGGGGTCTCAAGGACTTACCTGCCTAGGGTGACTTTGACCATGATCCTCCCATCACAACCTTGTAAGTATCAAGGAGAACTGTTGAGAGCCATTGGTGCCTCCCTAATCATTGGTCTTGCTGATGTTCTTGCACAGACCTGTGAGTTCCCTATCCTTGGACTGAAGTGGTGGGATCTGGTGCCCACAGTTTGAATCCTGGTCCTGCCATGTTCAAATGGCAGGAGATCCTAAGAAACTCATTCCTATCTATATGATTACCAATGGAATGTGATGTATGTCATGATTGAATGGGCAATTCTTGAATGATTCTAGGATAAAATTATACACAATTATAGTTTAGGACACTGATCCACTTTAGTTGATACTTTATTAATCATTTATACAATCACATTCATAAAATGGAGGCATAATGAAATACCTAAGAATTGGGCCTCAGATACTATAAAGGTGTCCTTTTTTCTGCCAGGACTGGGATTTGAACTCATGGTTTGGGTAACTGTGTTGCACTGTGTGGGAAAGGAAATCTTGCCTCCTTAAAGTCAATAAATTCAAGTCTGTTCCTTAGGCCTGAAATCGATCCCCACCACTAGAAAACATCCTATTCATGTACAATTTACATATATGATTTATATTTATATACAAATGATGACTCCATATTGCATTCACTGTAGTTATTTTATTTTTTGTTGTATTTATGTATTGACTTTTTATTTTATTGACTATTATGGCACATAGAGCATTGACTACATTGATTACATAGGATGTAGGTCTGCATATGTATTTCACTTCATACCTGACACCCAGGACATTCACAGAAAAGTAAAACGTGTCACCATCAGCTTCTTACTCTAAGATTCATTGTTTGGGAATGCTGGCATCTGAACTCATGGCCTATAAGCTCAAATTCATGAATGGATGAATGTCAACATGCCATCCTGGGGCAAACTGAGCTGACAGGCTGTTCCCAGGAGATGAAATTGAGCCACAGGGGTTAACAAAATAAGAACAGATTGACATGCATATGGCAGTACGCTAATAAATATATATCTTTATAGAGTGCCAGAGATGTTTATACATTATTTAGTTATATAGACTACATTCCTACCAATTCCTGGGTATTTATTATGTGTCTATGTAATTAATGTTATTGTTTAAATCCTTAATTAATGAAATCAATCAGTGTCCTGAAATTATTTCATTCCTGAAAGTAATAATATTCTTTTAATGGTTCATAAATAATAAAATCAATCAGCCTTCTGAAATGATGCTGTCTAATTACATAGGAGCTTCATTCACCATTAGTTCATTCACCCATGACCTTGGTATTCCTATGGTTGGGAACCAGTTTCTTATTGTCTCCTGCCATTTGTTGGTGTCAGGAAGTAGATTCAAAATAAGGGCCTATGTTGCCAGGTGGGCCTATGGCTTCCCTGATAGTCTGCCAGCCTTCAGCAATGCAAGGTGAAGTACCCTTTGCAATAGAGTCATTCAGACACAGGAGGGTCTCCATGCAAAGGAAGAAAATGTAAAAAGGGCTTTTTTATCTGTGCATTGCTTTCCCTGCAAGGCCTGGGGATATAGGATCCCAGGAGCAGCTGTAGGTCCAGTGGCTGCACCGCAGCCTAGGGTAATCAAAGCTGCGGCAGAGATGCAATGACCTGAGTTCAAGCTCCATGCTGAGAAAAAAAAATAGCTCCCTGGCTTGCAATTCATACTGTTTATTCTTCCAAGCTTTGGATTTGAACTCAGGATTTGGGTAAATCTCCAACAATGTGGATGAAGGGGAAGCTCACCGTACTTGAAGATAAGAAATACAGACCTGTTCACTAGTCCTGAATTCAAGCCCCAGCCCTAGAAAACATACTATTTAAATACATTGTAAAGATAGGATTTGAACTTACCTATAGATGTTCAGGCCATACATGTTTGGTGTGGTTGTTCCTTGTATTTTTTGTTTTATTCATTTATTTACTGTTGATTTTACTATGATGAAACCGATTCTGTTTATAACGTTGATGATATCCTATCACAGAGCATCTATATTTGTAGAAATGTTCTCCATCATGACTGACACCCAGGATTCTCAGGGAAAAGGAAAACAAGTTTCACACTTGGCTTCTTACTCCAGGATCCACTTTTTAGTGCTGGGATGTGAACTCAGGGCCTAGCAGGACCAATTGGCCAATAAATCAAGGTGCACACACCAACCTGTGAGCAATGTAGGAGCTAGTCCATTCCCAGGATCTGACATTGATTCCCAGGGGGGGTCACTATAGTCATAAATTCATAATTTAAACATAAGATATATATTGACATACATGTGTGGACATCATCGTGTGTTCGGTGCATTTCTTCTTATTTTGTCTCTAATTCATGGAAATATTATATATGTTATTCAGAATGGTTACAGATATAGCTGTGCTGACATGGATAACAACCTGTTCCCATGGTTATAGGGTTGCCTATGCATTCTTCATCCTAGTTGAGATACAGGACATTCACAGGAGAGGAAAACATGTGCAACAACTGGCTTCTGACATCAGGATGAATCTTTTGTCAGTGCTAGGATTTGAACTCAGGTCTGGGTAGCTCTGTTGCACTGTGGGGGAAAGGGAAAGTCACCATCCTTGAAGATTAGAATGTCAGGCCTGGCCCAGGGCTTGATTTGAAGCCCCAGCACTGGACAAAAGAGCAAGCACACCTTTTGTAAACATAGGATCTATCTTTACCTACAGGTGTGGTATGCATCTTGAGTTCAGTGTATTCTTTTTATTTTGTGTCTCTTTCATGGATGTATTGTGTATTTTATTGTTATTGGGACAGATATAACTGTGCTGACATGCATGACAACCTATTCCCATGGCTATAGTGTTGCCTGTAAAGCATTCTCCAGTCTCAATAAGACCTAGGACATTCACAAGACAGGAAAACATGTGCAACCATAGGCCTCTCACATCAAAATAAATCTTTTGGTAGTGCTGGAATTTGAACTCAAGGCCTTGCAGGCCCAATTGGTATATGGGTCATGGTGAGCACACCAGCCTGTGAGCCACTAAGGAGTTAGGCCATTCCTGGATCTTGAGATGGAGCCCTGGTTGGGGCAAATGTAGTCATGAATTCATAATTAAACAGAGGATCTATATTTCCAAACATGGGTGGGCGACATCTTGTGTTCGGTGTAGTCATTCTCTTTATTTTCTGTCTTATTCATTGATGTATTGTGTATTTTCTTGAGTATAGGATTACAGCTATAACTCTGTTTAACTGGATGACAACCTATTCCCATGAGTATAAGGTTGCCTATACATTCTTCAACCTAGCTGAGACCCAGAACTTGAACAGCACAGGAAAACAGGCACAATGACTGTCTTCTCACATCAAGGTGAATTTTTGGCAATGCTGGGATTTGAACTCAGAACCTAGGAGGCCCAACTGCCCAATGGCTCCACATGATCACACGAGACTGTGAGTGACTAAGGATCTAGGCCGTTCCCAGGAAGTGAGATTAAGCCCCAGGGGGGCCAAAATAGTCCTCAATGCATCATTGAAACATGGGATGTATATTCACATCTGTGTGTGGACTGCATCGTGCATTGAGTGTAGTTATTCTCTTTATTTTGTATGCTCTTCATGGATGTACTGTGTATTTTCTTGAGTATATGATGACAGGTATAACTGGGTTGACATGGATAGCAACTTATTCCCCTGGCCACAGGGTGGCTCGTGCATTCTTCATCTTAGCTGAGATCCAGTACTTGCAAAGGAAAGGAAAACAGGTGCAATGATTGGCTTCTGACATCAAAATGAATCTTTTGGCAGGGCTGGGATCTGAACTCGGAGGCTAGCAGGCCCAATTGGAGAATTGGTCCACATGAGCACACTAGCCTGTGAGCCACGAAAGAGCTCAGCCATTCCCAGGACCTGAGATTGAGCCCCCCTGAGGGGAGAGTTGGGAGCACAATAATCATCCATTCATAAGCTGAAGGAAGTATGCAAATAAGTACATATTTGTATAGAGTAGGAGAGATGGTGATCTGTGATGGAATCCAATCTGTGTGACTACCTATTCTTGGATCTTTCCTGATGCCTCCATTTCATGACTGTGATGTTTATTGTCACGCTTCATCAACTCTTCTTTACAAATAATCGGTACCTCATGAGTCTTGACTATCATTTCCTACTCACATCATGCATGCACTACTCATTCAAGGATGAGATCGATCGCATTCCATGACTCTTCCTAGGTCCAGAAACGAGTATCTCAAGATCTCCCGCCATTCTCTCCTCCTAGGGGGACTGAATTCAAGCCTAAGACCTGGAAAAGATAATCCTTATGTACATTTTAAAGATAGGATTTATATTTCCGTACAGATGTTCAGTCCATATTGTGTTTGGTGTGGTTATTTATTTTATTTCTTGTTTTATTCATTTATTTACCATTTATTTTATTGACTCTGATGACACCTCTACCATATATTACACTGCTTACATCCTATCACATAGCATCTAGATTTTAGCTGTGTTCTCCATCATGCCTGGCAGTGCTAGGATATGAACTCAGTGCCTAGCAGGCCCAATTCATGGATAAGTGAGTGTGATCACAGCAACCTCTACCCAATGAAGCTGTCAGGTGGATCCCAGGCACTGAGATCGAACCCCAGGTTAGGCCAGAACAGTGATACATGGATAGACAGACTGTGGTATACAAATAAATATATATTGGTAAAGAGTGCCAGAGCCATCTATCTATGATTCAATGACACCTACTACGTTCCTACCAACTCTTAGGCATTTATTATGCCACCATTGAAGGAATATTATTCTTTTCATGCTTATAAAATTATAAGTTAAGATCAATCAACATTCTAGATCTACTGCATCCAATTTTAGACTAGACGTATGCATAAACTACTCATTCAGTCAGTACTCCTATACATAGGAATGAGTCTCTTGTGATCTTCTGCCATTGGTGTCAGGACTGGGATTTGAACCCAAGGCCTATGTTCAGAGGTTGGCCTATGGCTTCACTGATAGCCAACAAGCCATCAGCAATGGCAAGTCAGATCTAATTTGTAGCCATGTCATTCAGACCCAGGATGGTGCAAAGAAAAAAATAATACAATCCCAGCCCCCTGAAGCTCGCAACTTTTTCTGATTTCCAGTTTTTTTTTTCTTCCAGAAAGCCCCATGGGCCTAGGATCTTAGGATCAGCTATGGGGCCAGAGGCTGCACCCGAGCCTAGGGATTTCCAAGCTGAGGCAGAGTTTCCATGACCTGAGTACAAGCCCCATGGTTGGCCAAAAAAAAAAAAAAAAAAAAAAGAAAGAAAAGAAAAGAAAAAGAACAAAGAAAAATAATTATTTAACTAAATATTTTAAAAATAAACTCCTTAGTTTGGAATTTCTGCTAATTTTCTTTCCTAGCCTGGGATTTGAACTCAGGGTCTTGGTAAATCTGAAACAATGTGAGGGAAGAGTTGCTACTACTTGAGTTCACACCTTGTGCCATCCAAAAATGGAAAACTAAGTCACTGACCTAAGCAGGAGGAGGTAGTTGTGGAGATGGGAGTGAAGGGATGGTAGGGGGAAACAAAAGGAGGCAGTAACAATGCTCAATAAGAAATGCACTCATTACCTTGCTCCTGTAAACTTAACTCCTCTGTACAATATGTTTACAATAAAAAACGAACAAAGACAAACAATGTAGTTCTCAGAGAACCACTTTGTAGGTAAGGGAAGGATTTCTGAGTGAATAGCTGTACAAAATTCTACATTTTTTAAAATGTTCAATATGGAACTAAATAAACATAACTGCTTCCAGTAAAAAATTATGTCAGTGTCTTGGAACTGGGGCCAGTATTTCTGCCATTGCTAGGATTTGAGCTCACCGTCCAGGTAACTATTTTGCATCATGGGTGAAGGCGAAGCTCACTGTCCATGAAGAAAGAAATTCAGGCTAGAGTTCCCAGGGCCTGAATGAAGGCCCTGCAATGGAAAAAATATTTCAATACATGTGTAATATATTATCTATATACTTACATATGTATGTTAATTTCATATTATGATGAAGGTGGATCAGTGGTAGAGATCTTGCCTTGCATGCATGAGACCCTGGGGTCAATTCCTCAGCACCACATAAGCAAAAAGAAAAAATCAGGAACTGTCGCTGTTCCTCAAATGGTAGAGTGCTAGCCTTGAACTGAAGAGCTGAGGGACAGCACCCAGGCCCAGAGTTCAGGCCCCACAACTGGACCCTTCCAAAAAATGATTTTGTATTTTATTTTTCTTTGATTCATTTATTTCTTGATTACTGTATTTAGTATTTTTATACACATAATATTTATTACATTTTGCACATCTATTATAAAATTAAACCCACTAATTTAGGACATTGACTCATTTTCATTAATAGTTTATTAAGTATTGAAACATAAAACATAATTAAATGGAAGCATTTGTCACAGTCTTCACATGATTAGACTCTCTCAAAATCATGAGCTTTTTCTTATTTATCTTTGGAACTTTCCTTTCAGGTTTTCTTTAGATGATTTATACTCAGAAGCGTTTTCTTGAGGATAGGCAAGTGAGGGATAAAATTGTGAGGGTGGGGCGAGAAATGTGGCTTAGTGGTAAAGTGCTTGCTCAGCATGCATGAATGCCAGCGTTTAAATCCTCAGTGCCACATACTCAGAAAAAGCCAGAAGCTGTGGAGTAGTTCAAGTGGCTAGGCTTGAGAAAAAGAAGCTTAGAGACAGTACCCAGGCCCTAAAATCAAGCCACAGGACTGTCAAAAACAATAGGCCAGATGCCAGTGGCTCATTAGTGGAACCGTAGCTTCTTGGGAGGCTGAGTGCTGACGACCACAGTCCAAACACAGCTTAAGCAAGGAAAGCCTGTTAGATTCTTATCTCCAGTGAACCACCAAAAGACCCCATCTGGCATTGTGGATTAAGTGGTAGTGTGTTCTCCTTGAGCTGAAAGGCTCAGTGTCAGTGCCCAGGCTAGAGTTCGAGACACACAACTGGAAAAAAGTGAGGGTTAATTAACATACTTTTCCTATTTGCTAATTATGAGAACATTCTATGGAAGATGAACACTGATGTACACCAGAATTGGAGTCAGAGCTCAAGGTTCAAGTGTAGGACATACATATGCCCATCATCTCAGAGTGTAGCATTGTAATATTGTGTCCTACAGGGTTCTTAAAGGTCCAAGGTTGAAAGGCTTAATATGCTCCACAAGCCCTTTGTGATAAGCTGTTGACTTGTATTGCCAATGTCACTACAGTTCTGAACCTAGCAGAGCACAAGTAGCTCATGCCCATCACCCTAGCTCAGGAGGCTGAGGTCTCAGGATCACAGGGTGAAGCCAGCCAGGGCAGGAAATCTATGACAAAATGACTTCCACTACTGAAAAGTCAGGTGTTCAAGAGCTTCCTGTATTTCCCTTGGTGATGAGAAGTTACTTGCACATTAAATGTTCTTAGACTTCTCAAGCTATAGAAGAAGGAAAGTAACATTATTAACCTATCCTGGATTCAAATGAAGTTCTCAGGATCCAAGCCCTAGCCCTGGTAGCAGGAAGAACTCCAGTGTAACTCTGTAATTGAAGGACAGAAAACAGTTTCAAAAGCCAGGCTAGGTGCAGAGACCAGGCCTACAGGATTAGGAGGCAGAATGTATACACTCAACAGGGAAGTGAGCTGCAAAACCACTTCATTTATTCCAGGCAGAGCCAGCAATGGGGGAAAACCTGTAACATTTGTTAAAGTTGCACCAGGGTCAGGCTTTACTCAGCCTCTTCAAACAATGACTAATTAACCTTCCTCCCTCAAGTGAAGGGAGCCTCAGATTACCCTTAAGTTACCAATAGAGAGCCAGTTTATTGGGGGAGAGGGGAGGAACAGAGTAGAAAAACGCTGTACTCTGGTCTTAGGGAGTGGGTTTTTGACTCTCCATCTATCAGATTTGAAGACCCTTTTACCTCTGCCAGTCCATTCTCCTTCCTTCATTCTCCACATAATTAATGCAAATCCCCAGACTAACTAGAGGCAGGACTGTTTCTATTTTGTCTCCAAGCACATGAGATAGAACCTAGCTCTGCCCTCTTGGCTCTGGGGCTCTTGGTTGCCTGAGAAGTGGGAAAGAGACAGTCTTCCTACTCTGTGGTTATGTGAAGGCACACTGCAGAAGGCCTCATGACTAGGGAGTGTTCCCTTCATTCCTCTTGACGTCCAAGACCAGATTAATCTATCATCTTTCTTTCTTTCTTTCTTTCTTTCTTTCTTTCTTTCTTTCTTTCTTTCTTTCTTTCTTTCTTTCTTTCTTTCTTTCTTTCTTTCTTTCTTTCTTTCTTTCTTTCTTTCTTTCTTTCTTTCTTTCTTTCTTTCTTTCTTTCTTTCTTTCTTTCTTATGTATCTATGTATCTATCTGTCAGTCTGTCTGTCTGTCTGTCTGTCTGTCTATCTACCTACCTACCTACCTACCTACCTATCTAGGTATCTCTTTGCCAGGTCTTGGGTTGAACTTAAGGCCTGGGCACTGTCTGTAGCCTCTACTACTTGAGCCACAACACCAATTCTGGCCTTTTCTGTGTATGTGCTACCAAGGAATCATACCCAGGGCTTCTTGCATGCTAGGCAAGCACTCTCTCACTAATCCACATTCCCAGCCCCCTCATATTTTTCTTAATGGTAGTTTTTACATATGTTTGCTTCCATTTTATGTCCCCAAGTTTAATTTTCTGAAGACTGGTTACTTCTAAGAAACCCTATCTTCTGTTGCCCTGCCTGAATTGTGACTGTTCCTGCATTGTCCTCATAATAAAATGTAAACAAAGACTGCTGAGAGCTTCAGTGTGCATCATGTAAGGACACAGGCCTGGAAACCTGGAAGAGAAAGCAATGGGCCTGAAATGAAGAGAATGATGCAGGATGCGTAAGGATCATATCTGAAAAATAAATAAATAACTAAATAAAAGAAGAAGTATTGCATACAGTGTGTTTGCAATCAGGCAGGTAATATACACACATAAGTAGGTAGGGCACTGATACATAAATGTGGCTTTCTCTTTTTGAAAAATTTTTTGAGGCTATCCCTCGGCTTAAACTCAGGGCCCGATGAGTTCCTCAGCTGTTTTTCCCAAGGCTGAGGCTTTACCACCGCCACAGCTCCACTTCCAGCCATCTGGTCGTTAATTGGATATAAGTGCATGCTAGGCTTTCCTGCCTGGTCTAGCCTGTTCCTCCTGCTCAGCTTTCTCTCTCAAAGCTCGATCTCTACCTTCTGGGCCACTGCTCCACTTCTGGTTTTCTGGTGGTTTATTGGAGTTAAGAGTCTCATAGACTTCCTGCTCAGGCTGACTTTGAAGGGTGATCTCCCAAAGAGGTTTCAAGAGACTTTCCTCAGGGATTCACCAAGGAGTCCTTCCACACAAACCTGTAGTCTAAATCTCGAGAGGCACTAGAGAAAAGTGATGCATGAAGATGCTTCTAGTGTATTCTAGATACTTAAGGTTAGAGACACACAATACTCATAATTATTAGATCATTTTATGGCAAAAGAAGCAATGCAGACAGTATAAGGATCGCTCTAGCTTTTGGTCCTTTCATCTTGAGACAGTAAATTGCTGTAGCTCAATGCTAACTGACAGAGCTGGCATGTCCTGCTCCCAAATCCTGTGACACTCATTTCTCACTTTTGGTTTCAAACCTATGAACAGATGGTAAGATGAGGAGAGAAATTCCTTCTCAGAGAAAGGAGCTATAAAGAACATTGGGTAGTTAACTTATAAATTCATAACACTGGTATTACCCTGTTAAGAAGTCAGATATTCTAGATTAAAAAATGAAGAAGAAAAAAAAGAAAGTGCCAGTGGCTTCTCATTGTAATCCCAGCTCCTCAGGTGGCTGTGATGTAGAGAATCTGAGTTTGAATCCAGCCAGCATAGGAAAGTCTATGACACTGTTATTTCTAAGAGATCACAGAAAAACCCAGAAGTGGGGTTTTGATTCAAGGTTAATGCACTACCCTTGAGCAAAAGGATCTTAGGAACAATGCCTAGGCTCATAGTTCAACATCAGGATCTGCCCCCTCAAAAAGAGCCAGTACCTCAATGTCTTTGGGTATTTATGTATGTATTCCTATAGGTGAAGCTCCAGAGTAGGTGTGATGAATGGCGCCAAGCTAAAAAATTTGTATCCAATAAAATGATTTCATAACAGAGACTGATTTCATGATAGTGCATGTTCTGCGGCTCCCCTCACTGTTCCCAGTATAGCCTGAGGGTTTCTCTGCATCCCAGGCCTGCTGGAAGAAGTCTCTCTCATTGTCTGGACAGGCAGACAAAAGGCCTCACTTCTGTACAGCTATGTAACAAACAACTCCATCTGTGTCAGATTGTGAGAATGAGTGTGGGTGGGCTCTGAAGGTCAGGAGAAAAGGTCTATTTTTAGCCCAATCTATTTCTTTCCCCAGTATTCTGGTTTGACAGGAAGCCTTCATTTTTGCCACCTCCCGTGGCTGGCCAAGTCCTGTGCACTTATCCTGCCATTGTGAGACTATATTCTGGTGTTCAGATACAGTACTCAATATAATTCAGGAGTCCTTCTGGCAGACAACTAGGGCACTGAAACTCATGAAATGTTTCATTGAGGACGATGATGGGTCTATGATATCTCTCCTAGGTTTTTGGAAGCTTGGGAAATCCAAGCACATATCTGATATCACAAAGCTTCCTTTCATCTAGGGCTGGTAAAGCTCCTCAGGTTTTGAAACATTTGACCTCTCCTAGTTGGGCCCTGTCTGGCTAGGTTTTGGGGTTGAAAGCAGGGATGGGGTGCTGACCATGAGCTCAGTGTAGAAGCCTGAGCACTGTGCCTATTTTCTCTTGTATAAGGATACCCCTCTCCCACTTGAGACCCAGAGACACTTTTCAAGCTTCTTTTTAGTGATATGGTCCTGAGAAATCAAACCCAGAGTTTCATATATGCAAAGCACTCTACACATTCCCAGCCCTCTACTTCAGGTTTGTTAGTTTGTTTCTGTCTTTTCTTTATTGTTGTAGGACTTGAAATCTGGGCTTGGGTACTGTCCTTGAGCTCTTCTGCTCAAGTCTTGCGCTCTACCACTTGAGCCAAACACCACTTCAGCTTTTTTGGGGGTCCATCAGAGCTAAGTGTCTCAAGGACTTTCCTGCCCAGGGTAGCTTTGAACCATGATCCTCAGATCTCATACTCCTGGGTAGCTAGGATGACAGACATGAGCAACAAGCACCCAGATTCCACTTTGGGTTTCTTAGTGGTAAATTGGAACTAATAGGCTCATGGAGATAATTGGAGATAATAGGCTTTTGTGTCTGGGATAGTTTGGTACCCAGATCCTCAGATCTCAGATCCTGAGAAGGCAGGATGACAGACCTCAGCTATAGACCCTTAGGCTGTGGCCTCTGCTACAAGGGGATCCTGTCTCCACGTGGTGGAGTGCTAGTCATAATCCCAAAATGTAAGGTCCAGCACCTAGACCCTGAGTTCAAGGTTCATGACTGAGAGAAAACAAAACAAAACAATTGTCTGCAGGAGACAACTTACTAGTCTTCAGTAATACATCTTTGTCCCTGCCATGGGGACATAAATGAGCCTCAATATTCTTGTCTGCATAATCATCTCAGTTGTGGAGATCTTACAAGGACCCAAAGAAAGAATGCACCTTGTGAAGGACACAGCATATTGCACTCTTTGCATGACTCAGCACACAGCATCCTTTGAAAGACTCAGCACAGAGCACCCAATGCAGGATGCAACAAACTGCACCCTGTAAAGGACTCAGCACCTAGTTCTATTCCACAAGCTTTCATTAGAATTAGGGTGCTTTTATCAGTATCACCATTCTTTGAGGAACATTTCACAAACCACACAAGTTCACATCTAATGGTTTAGTGTGGTGTTTTTTGGGGGGCGGTGGGTTAGCCATGGGGCTTGAACTCAAAACATGAGGATACTATTCTAATAACATTTGCTCAAGGCTAGAGCTCTACCACTTCAAGCCATATTTCAAAAATTCTAGCAGACTTCCTGCCAGGTTTTAAAGGCCCTGAGCACCCAGGATGTGGGGATAAGCCAGGGTAACCAGGATGACGGAGATAACCCATGGATCTGGGTCGCAGCAGTTTACATCTGGCTAAGTCAGATTAGGTGGCAGCTGTCAGCACCAGACTCCTAGATTGCCCTGTGATAAGGTGTTTGAAGTCCTGTCCTTCTTGTCCTTCCATAGTTGCAGTTAGAATATTCTACCTTATTTTGGTGGTAGTCCTGGGGCTTGAGTATGAGCTTTGACCCTGTCCCTAAGCGTATGTGCTCAAGGCTAGCACACAATTGAATGAAAGACAGCAGAACTTCTGTGTTTTCTGTTTATGTGGCACTGAGGAATCAAACCAAGTGCTTCGTGCTTCCTCGGTGAGCATTCAACGACTGAGCCCCTGCAGTGAACGAGATATAAATAGATAGAGATTGCTGTATATAAATATTATATACACAAAAAGAGAAATGTCTGCATATTATTAAATTATAGATAGTATTACTACCAATTATTAGGTATTAAATTATGTCTCCATTTAATGATGTGTCCCAGTTAACAATTAATAAAGCATTAATTAAAATTACTCAATATCCTGTTATTGTTTATCACATATGTACATACATTCCTACATATAATTATTTTATAGAATGAGACAAATTCCTATGTATTATTAAATTATGCATCGTGTGTTACTACCAATTATTAGGTATTTATGTTTCCATGAAATTTTTATTCTGTTAATGCTTAATAAAATATTAAACTTAATCCACGTCCTATAATTTTTGTGTCTAATTTTATCCTAGAATGATTCCATACTAATTCAATCTGTTTTTCATTTATTGTAATGACAATTCTTCCACCTATGAAATTTTTTACATTTATTACATCCTATTACATAGCATATAGTTTTGCATCTGAATTATACATCCTACCTGTCACTGAGCACTTTCAAAGAAAAAGAAAACATGTGTCATGCTCGGCTTCTCACTCCACAATTACATGTTTGGCAGTTCTGGGATCTAAACTCAGGGCCTAGAAGGCTCAGTTCATGAATGAGTGACTGTCAGCACAGCAGCCTCTAGCCCATTCAGCTGCCAGGCAGTTCCTAGGCCCTGAGATTGAGCCCCGTGTGTTGAGTAACTACACTAAGTGTAGTTACTCATTTTATTTTTTGTTATATTCATTTATTTACCACTTACTTTATTGACTGTTATTACACATAAAATATTTATTACATTTATTACTTAGGATATAGTTTTGCCTATGTATGAAACTTCACACCTGACACTCAGGACTTTCACAGAAAAGGAAAACATCTCACCATGGGCTTCTTACTTTACGATTCAAATTTGTGAGTGCTGGCATCTGAACTCACAGTCTACAAGGCCCAATTCATTAACGGGTAAGTGTCAGCATGCCAGCCTGGAGCATAATGAGCTGACTAGCATTTCCAGCACCTGAGATTGAGCCCTAGGAGTTGACAAAATACGAACACATTGACATGAAGATGGTAAAACACACAAAAAAATAGATCATTATAGAGTGCCAGAGATGTCTACATATTATTCAACTATATAGGCTACATTCCTACCAATTCTTGGGCATTTATTATGCCTCCGTGTAATTAATATTATTGTTTTCATCCTTAATGAAGTATTAATTAAATCAACCACTGTCCCGAACCTATTACATACATGTAATTAATAGTATTCTTTGAATGTGTCAAAAAATATTCATTAAAATCAATTGGGCTCCTAAAATCACTCTAATTGTATAGCAGTATTCAGAAATAACTAATTCACCCTTGCTATTCATAATCTTCCATCGGTATTCCTATGAATAGGAACGAGACTCAGGATCTCTTAGGGGTCAGGACAGGGCTTCAAACACAGGACCTATGTTGCTGTATAGGCCTATGGCTTCCCAGGTAGCCTGCCAGCTTTCAGCAATGCCAGGTTACCAACATTTTTCAACCATGTCATTCAGACCCAGGATGGTCACCTAACAAAGATAAAATGTGTAAAATTTGCAGCCATCTGCAAATTGCCAGCTTTTTTCTGTTTTGCATTAATTATTTTTTTCTTGTCAGCCACTGGGGCCCAGGAACCCAGGTTCAGCTGTGGGTCCAGTGGCTGCACCCCAGCCTAGAGTTATCAATCCTGAGGCAGAGTTGCCACGACCTGAGTTCAAGCCCCATGGTTGACAAAATAAAAATACATACAGGAGTTGTGTCAATATGCCAGAGGAGAAGCTGGAGGCTAAACAAGCTAACACATAGAAAGCAGTTTTAGTGCTCCAGTGAACAGACCTAAGCCAGAGAATCACACCAAGTGTGCCATCACAGTACAGAGAGTTAGGCCAGAGAGGGAAAATCCAGGCAAGGAAACAGATCTGTGAGCTTGTCAGCAGCCATGGCTGTGGCAGCGGTGGCCGCAGCAGCCATAACTGCAACACATAAAGTCCAAGACAACGACGCCATACGCAGCAGGTGAGTGGATTCTACTCAACACCAGCAAGAACTGACAAGGGGCAGACATCTTCATCCTGCAGATTACAGACCAGAGATGACCCAAGAACCAAGACTCTGGCATGAGTAGAAGCCTGACATCCTCACTCCTTCTCAGGGAGCAGAGGAGGTAAGGCCACCCCTCCCCACCCTAATACCAGAGATCTCCATCTTTGATACTGACAAAGGCCTGGCTGAGCAGCTAGCTCCAACTCAGGCCTTGGAAGAAAACAAGAGTCATTTAGCAGGTCACAGGAACCTATTTGACTTGTCAGGCTCAGCCCCACCCAGCAAAAAGTCACCCAGCACAGCTGAGCAAGCTCCACCAGCCCCAGGAGTGGCTTTCTTCACTGGGTAAACAGAGCCAGAGGCTGCCCCTCCCTATAGTAGCCTTGACAATCAATTGACATTCAGTAAACATAAACCCTGAGAATGGCTCCAGGCTGGGCTCTGCTAGTGTCTCAGAAGCTAGCCCCTCAGGGAAAAGCAACTGTTTGCTAAAAGGCCTCCACCCTACCCAGCATTTCCAAACTTGAGGAAAAAGCCATCTCCCGCTTTTGTGATACTCAAAACCGATTTCCCTCCCATTGAACTAACCTGGGAGGAGGATCGCAAAATCCTGGGTAAAGCAGAGCATTTTTCTGCCTACTCAAACAAACTGACTTAAGAAAACAACCAAGCCACTGGAAAATCAAACACCACAAGCAGACCAGAGACTCCAATAAGAGACCAGTTACAGACACAAAGGAGATACAGGATCAATCCATCCTCCCAAAAAAATATCAAAGAACTTTTTTGTACATTTTATAAAATTTTCTTTAAACTTTTTAAAATTTTTAATTTTTATCTTTAAAAAAAATTTGAATTAACTCTTTCTTTCTTCCTCTTATACTTTTTATTTTAGAGATATATGAGTGTGTGTAATTTTTTTTAATTTAATTTTTTGTTTAGCTCTACAGACTTTTGATCCTTTTCTTTCTTTCTTTTTTCTTTCTTTCTTTCTATCTTTCTTTCTTTCTTTCTCATTCTTTTCACTTTTTCTTCTTACGTTCTTCTTTGTGTGACTTAATTGCTGTTCTGCTAATCCTCAGACATACCCATAGTTGATTATAAGACCTTATCCCCCATTTTGTACACAATTATCCAGAAATTTATTACTCAGTTCAAAACCTCTTAGACTTAAATTCAATTAATAGCAGCATTTCCTCTATTCTATATACCTATATATTTTCAGCATTTTTATTTTTAAGTTTTTCACATCTCATTCTATCCCTCCCCTTCTCTTATCCTATTCCTGTTCTTCTCTGAATATTACATAGTTGATTTGCATAATTTATAATTGTTTCACTTTTTAATTTTTAATTTTTGTTTCTATTTTTTCTTGTCCTTTTTTATTTTTCTCTTTCTTTTTTTTCTCTCTCTACTATTGTTCTATCCAACCTATTTCCCCCATTGAGATTAGGGTTTAGTCAAGTTAACTCTCCCTCTACTTTTCAACATCCCTCTATTCCTATTTTTACCCACATATCTCCCTAAACCTAATAATGTCTGCTTTGCCAAATTCTTCTTTGCAGTTCGCAGCACACTAATACATAGTTGTTTTATGCTGAATAGATATATCTGTTGAACTAGATTGTATCTGCAGATTTTACTGTGCAAATACAGACTTTGGTTGATGCTTGCCTTAAGATAGTGTTCTAGCACAAAACTGGTGTTTCATTCATCCCAAATGGGCAGAACAAACCTGAAAAACACAAGAAAAATGGAAAGTCCAGGTATCCCACTTTCCACTCATGGTAATCAGGGGACAGAACAGAAAACGAATAATCCGGAAGAGAGTTCCCAAAAAGCTCTACAAACACTACTGGTAAACATGGTAAATGAAAAGGCTGAAAACCTGCAAAGATTCTGTTTGAACGTGATAGGGAGAGAGAGAAGACAAACCAAAGGTCAATACAGGAATATCATGAGCATGAAGAACCTACTCAAAGATTGATACAGGAATTGTATGAGCAGCTTGAGAACACTCAAATAGAAATAAGGAATGGTGTGAGCAGGCTGAGATCAGTCAAAGAGATAGACAGGAATTGTGGGAGCTGGCATAGAAGAGACAAAGAGAAAGTCAGGAATGGTGTGGTGAGGCTGAGAACACTCAAAGAGAACTACAGGAATTGCGTGACCATAAGGAAGCTAATCAAAGAGTGATACAGGAATTGAGAGAGCAGGATGAGATTACAAAAAGATCACTAAAGGCATCCATGGAATCCATAAACAGAGAGCTGAAAGAAGTCAGGGAGTCCACAAAGGGAATGCTGAATCCAACCCTACAGAAGGAATGGGAGTCCAAGGAAACCATAACCAATCAACTATGTGATTTGAGAATAAACACTGAACAACAAATTAAGGTAGTAAAGAAGTTCACACAAGATCTAAAACAAAGCTCCAACAAAGAATTTGAAGGCATCAAAGCTGACCAATTAGAAGGAAAAGAGATAAAAAAACAAAGTAGAAAGTCTTGACAGCAGCTTAGACCATGCAGAAGATCGAATCTCAGGGATTGAAGACAGCCTAGATATTATAGAGAAAGAACATACAACCATTCAAGAAAAATCCAAGAAATATGATAGATCTATTCAAAATGTGGAAGATACCATCAGAAGGCCTAATCTGAGGATAATGGGTGTTGAGGAACACCTAGAAACAGAAGTTAAAGGTATAGGAAATTTTTTTAACAGGATCCTAGCAGAGAACTTCACAAACATGCAAAAAGATAGGCCTATTAAGATACAAGAAGCTTTTAGAAATACGAATAGACCTGGCCAAAACAGGACATCCCACTCTTACAGTATAATCCTGGCAGGATCAATTCAGACCGAGGAAAAGATCCTTAAAGCTGTCAAGGAGAAAAGATTAATCACCTATGAAGGGAAACCAATGAGAATCACCTCAGATTTCTCAGCAGAGACAATTAGAGCAAAAGAGCTTGGAACGATGTATGCCATGCCTTAATGACAAACAAATATCAACCAAGAATACTATACCCAGCTAAATTCTCGTTCATAACCCAAGGTCAAAGAAAATCCTTCCATAGCAAAGAAAAATTGAGACAATTTATCTCCACAAACCAGCCCTACAAAAGATTCTTAAAGATGTCCTACACATAGAAAACCAACAAGACCACAATAAAGGCCAGGAAACTGAACCCAAACTGAGAATCCAAGAAGCATAGCAAGCACTCAGTTGCCACAGCCCCCAAGAAGGTGGATAAGATGGCAGGAAATCCCAAATACCTCTCAGTCCTTTCTCTCAACATTAATGAACTTAACTCTCCAATTAAGCAACATAGACTGTCTAGTTTGATTAAAAAGCAAGATCCGTCTATCTGCTGCCTTCAGGATTCACGTCTTGCTCATAAAAACAAAAACATTTTCAATATGAAAGTCTCGAACAAAATCTACCAAGCAAACGGCCCCCATTATCAAGTGGGAGTTGCAATACTAATATGAGATAAAAATAGACTTCAAATTAAAACTAGTGAGAAGAGATAAAGAAGGTCACTACACACTAATTAAGGGTATCTCCTTCTGGAGGAAATTACAATCTAAATATCTTTTTGCCAAACAACGGAACACCCAAATTTACCCTAGAAAAACTACTTTCCCTCATATCCCACATAGACCCAAGGACATTAATTGTTGGGGACTTTAACACACCACTCTCCCCACTAGATAGATCAACTCGGCAAAAACTCAAAAAAGAAACTGCAGACCTAAACAAAAACATAGCTCAACTATATTTAACAGACCCCTACCAAATATTTCAACCAGCAGCATCAGAATACATGGTTTTCTCAGCAGCACATGGAACATTTTCCCAAATAGACCACATTTTAGGCCACAAAACAAACTTGTCCAAATTCAGAAACATTGAATTTATACATTGCATTATCTCAGAACACAAGGGAATAAAATTAGAACTCAACACTAAAAACCACCAAAGAGGTTCCTGTAACAATACAAGGAGCCTGAACAACATACTGCTGAATCACGAGTGGGTCATGGAGGAGATTAGAAAGGAAATTCAAATGTTCATGATATTCAACAAAAATGAGCACACTAACTACCAGCTCCTCTGTGAAATATCAAAGGCAGTACTCAGAGGCAAGTTTATAGCTCTCAGTTCTTACATCAACAAATTGGAGAGATCTGAAACCAACAATTTAATGAGACATCTGAGCCTCCTTGCAGTAAAATAAACTTAAATCCAGTAGACAGAAACAAATAATTAAAATTAAATCAGAATTAAATGAATTAGAATAAAAAAAAAAACATAGAAAGAGTCAACAAAACAAAGAGTTGGTTCTTCGAAAAAATCAACAAAATTGACAGACCCTTAGCAAATCTTATCAGAAAAAGAAGAGAAAACACCCAAATAAATAAACTCCACTATGAGAATGGAAACATCACCACAGAAACAACCAAGATTCAGAACATAATAACGGAATACTTCTCAAAACATTATGCTAATAAGTTTGAGATCTTGGCAGAAATGGACCTTTTCCTGCAGAAACTAAACCAAGATGAGTTAAACCATCTTAACAGGCCCATATCAAGCATTGAAATAGAAATAGCAATAAGACACCTCCCATCTAAGAAAAGCCCAGGACCAGTTGGCTTTAGAGCAGAATTCTACAAGGCCTTCAAAGCAGAGCTCACACCAGTACTCCTCCAACTATTCAATGAAATTGAAAGAGAAAGTTCACTGCCGAACTCATTCTATGAAGCCATCATAACCCTCATCCCAAAACCAGGCAGGAACTCATCAAAGAAAGAGAACAATATATCCATTTCTTTGATGAACATTGATGCAAAACTTCTCAACAAAATTTTGGCCAATTGACTTCAACAATTCATTCAAAATATCACACACCATGATCAAACAGGACTCATTTCATGGATGCAAAGCTGGTTCAATATACACAAATCAATTAATATAATTCATCACATCAACAGGAGCAAGGATAAGTACCACATGGTTATCTCAATAGATGCACAAAAAGCATTTGACAAGATCCAACACCCCTTTATGAAGAAGGTTCTGGAAAAATTTGGAATCCATGGAACATTCCTCAATACAATAAAGGCTCTATATGACAAACCTACAATATCCATTATACTTAATGGTGAAAACTACAGCCATTCCCTGTTAACTCAGGAACAATTCAAGGATGTCCTCTCTCTCTCTCCACTTTTCTTCAATCTAATATTAAAATGCCTAGCTACAGCAATAAGACAAGGTACAATAAATGGGATCCAAATAGGGAAAGAAGAAGTAAAACTCTCCTTCTTTGCAGATGACACGGTCTTGTATTTAAAGAATCCTACAGACTCCACTCCCAAATTACTCAAGCAGATTCAAAATTTTGACAAAGTAGCACGGTATAAAATTAATTCTAAAAATCTATGGCTATTCTGTATGCCAACAATGAGAAAAGTGTGGGTGAAATTAGGAAAGCAACTCCATTTGTAATAGCCCCACAAAAAATAAAATACCTAGGAATTAACTTAACCAAAGAAGTGAAGGGCCTCTATGATGAAAACTTTAAAAACTTGAAAAAGGAATTCAAAACAGAACTTAGAAATTGGCATAAACTCCAATGCTCCTGGATTAGAAAGATCAACATTGTGAAAATTGCAATACTTCCCAAGGGTATCTGCAAATTCAATGCGATACCTATACATATTCCAACCTCATTATTCAAGATAATAGAAGAGGCAATCCAAAAATTCATATGGAACAATAAAAGACCCCGGATAGCAAAAACGATCCTTAACAGAAGGAGGAATATCAATAACAAATTCCAAACTCTACTACAAAGCCATGATAAGCACAACAGCTTGGTACTGGCACCATAACAGACCTCAGGACCAGTGGACCAGAATTGAAAACCCAGAAATGAACCTATAGACCTAGAGCAATATAATCTTCGATAAGGAAGCTAAAAAAATAGAATGGAAGACAGACAGCCTCTTCAGTAAATTGTACTGGCAAAATTAGTTACTTGTAGAAAACTAAAGCTAGATCCTTATATATCAACCTGCACCAGAATCAACTCAAATGGTTCAAAGACCTTGGAGTCAAAGCAGACATTTTGAAAACATTACAGGATGGAATAGTAGAAACTCTAAGTCTCCTTGGCACAGGCAGAAATTTTCTTAATAGAGACCCAGAAACACAACAAATTAAAGAAAGTTTGGACAAACGGGATGGCATGAAATTGCAGAGCTTCTGCATGGCAAATGATATAGCTAGCAAGATCATTAGAAATCCCATGGATTGGGAGAATATCTTCACTAGCCATACAATGGACAAGGGTCTCATATCTAAAATATACCTGGAACTCAAAAAATTAAACCCCCCAACAACAAATCTTCAAAGAAACAACTGCCCAATAAATAAGTTGGCTAAAGACTTAGAAACTGCTCTGAAGAAGAAAGAAGGATGGCCAATAGACACATGAAGAAATGCTCAACCTTCCTAGCCATAAAAGAAATGCAAATCAAAACAGCATTGAGATACCACCTCACCCCAGTTAGAATGGCTATAATCAAGAACTCTAATAACAACTCATGCTGGAGGCTATGTAGAGAGAAGGGAACCTTATTGCATTGATGGTGGGAGTGAAACCTTATTCAACCACTTTGGAAAGCAGTATGGAGGTTCCTCAAAACACTCCTCATAGAGCTCCCCTATTACCCAACAATCCCACTTTTGGGCATTTACCCAAATGTTCACATACAAGACCACACTACCAGCACAACTATGTTTATTGCAGCATTATTTACCATAGCTAAGATATGGAACCAACCCAGATGCCACTCTGGAGATGAATGAATCAAGAAAATGTGGTTTATGTATACACAATGGAATTCTATGCCTCCATCAGAAAGAATGACATTGCCCCATTTATTAGGAAAAGAAAGACTTGGAAAAAAAATATATTAAGTGAAATAATCCAGACCAAAGAAACATAGGTCTCACACTTTCCCTTATTTGCAATAACTTGTATATGTCTGAGTCAAGCAGAAAAGTTCAGATAAGTTGATGTTAGGTAAATGGTCCCTAAGATATGTATTCAAATGTTTTTTTTTCTTTCCTGTGATTGTTTCTAACACATTTATAACTGATTTCTTTTTTGCTTTGTATCTCCCTCCCCGATGGTATAACCCCTGCTTTCACTGTATTTCATGTTGGTATAATTTTTGGAGGGGAAGGGAAAAAACACATCATTTAAATAGAGATACAGGAGGACCTATTGCAACAATGAGATGTACAAGTAGTTATGTCGAAAAGGAGCTTTCCAACTTTGGTGGGGGTGGAGGAGATTTGGGTGGTAAGGCGTGGGAGTATGGGAAAAGATGGGATGGGGAAAAAAAGGAGGAGGCTAAAATACTTGATAAGAAATATACTCATTATCTTGCCCATGTACTTATAACCACTCTGTATAGTATTTTCACAATAAAAAAGAAAAATATACATACATACATATATCAAAAATATTTAAAATATTATGAGGCTCCTTTGCTTGAAATTCATGCCGTTTTTTCTGCCAGGCCTGGGATTTCAACTCAGGGTCTGGGTAAATCTACCACTGTGTGGGAAGGGGAACCTCACCGTGCTGGAAGACAAGAAAGTCAGGCCTGTTCCTATAGCCTGAATTCAAGTCCTAGCACACAAAAAGGTATATTCGTGGGCTGGGAAGGTGGCTCAGTGGTAGAGCGCTTGCCTTGCATGCCTGAGGCCCTGGATTCGATTCCTCAGCACCACATAAGCAACAAAAAAGCCAGAAGGGGCACTGTGGCTCAAGTGGTAGAGCACTAGCCTTGAGCTGAAGAGCTGAGGGACAGAGTCCAGGCCGAGAGTTCAGGCCCCACGACGGGACCTCTCCCCCCCACCCCAAAACAAAAACAAAAACAAAAACTAAAACAAAAAAAAACAAAAAGGTATATTTGTATACATTTTAAATACATGATTTATATTTACACACACATGTTTATTTCATATTGCGGTTAGTATATTCATTTTATTTGTTTTTTTATTTTTTCTTATGTATTTTAGTATGATTACACATATAATATTATTTGCATCTTGTTACATAAGACATAGATTTGTCTATGTATTCTACATCATTCCTGAGACCCAGGACTTTCACAGATAAGGTAAACAAGTGGGACTATTGGCTTTTCCACCAGAATTAAGGATTTGGCAGGTCTGTGACTTGAACTCAGGGCCTAGCAGGCCCACTTCATGAATGGGTAAATATTAGCACAGCAGTCTGATGCAAGTGAAGTTGGCTGGAAAATTTGAGGACCTGAGATCAAGCCCTAGGAATGGCCAATATATAAACATATAGATGTTTAGATCTCAGTGTGTCTGTGTGTGTGCATGTGTGTGTATTTACATATGTATAAGCATCTATAAATGTATACAGAGACACAAATAGACATTTTTGTAGCTTCTAGTGTATAGCCCTATATAAAGTGTGATGTCTATATCTTATTTTTATATATTCTATTGCTACCAATTATTTGGTCTAAAATTATGCCTCCATTAATTAATCATGGTAGAAGACTTAGTAAAGTATTAATTAATCAATGACCTATGTTTATTGCATAGACTCTTATCCTGGAATGACTAGGTAATATGTAATTCAATTAGTACATTTCAAACATTCTATTAATGTTTGAGCAGATAGGAATGATTTTCCTATGATATTCAGCCGTGTGTAGGTGACAATTTCAGGATCGAACTCAAGGCCTAAGTGTCTGGTTTGGACTCAGGCTTCACTGACAGCCCCCCAGCCTTTGTCCATGCAAGGTCACATACAATTTCCAAGTCAAGTCATTGAGACCCAGGAGGGTCACAGTGCTAAGGAAACAAAGATAAAACTGTTGTGTAAAACTTCCTGGTGTTTTGCTCTTTCATTTTTTTGGTTTGATGTATTTTTGCCAATGCTGGGAGTGGAATTCAGGTCCTAGGATCCCTGGATCATCTGTGCGTGTAAAATCTGCACCCCTTACTAGGGTAATCATGGTTTAAGACACAATAAAATACTTCCTGAGCAAAAGGAGCTCAAGTAAAATGTCTAGGCTCACAGTTCAAGCCTCAGGACCTGCCATAAAAAAGAGCCAGTAACTCCATGTGTCTGTATATGTACGTATGTATTTGTACCAGTAAACATCCAGAGTCTCCATGAAGAAAGGCACCCAGCTAGGAAATTTGATTTGGATAGAATGATTTCATAACACAGAGAGTGCTTTCAAGCCAGTGCATGTTCCAGGGCTCCCCTGTTCCCAGTGTAGCCTAAGGGGTTCTCTATACCCCAGTCTGCTGGAGGAAGTCTGCCTTATTGTTGGAATAGGCAGACAAAAATCCCCACTCCTGTACAGCTGTGTAACAAACAATTCATCTGGGCCAACTAGTGAAGATAAGTGTGGGCAGGCTCTGAAGGTCAGGAGAAAAATGCTTCTTTGTACTCCAAGCTCTCTCTCTCCCCAATGTTCTGTTTTGACCGGAAGCCTTCATTTGTGCCACCTCCTGTGGCAGGCTAAGTTCCTGCACTCATCCTGTCTTTGTTAGACTAGGTTTCAGTGTTGAAACAAACTGCTACAATTAATTCAAGAGTCCTTCTGCCAGACAATTAGGGAGCTGAACCTAATGAAATGATATTGGCAATGGTGCCTCCGTGTGTGTGTGTGTGTGTGTGTGAGTGTGTACATACACCAGTCCTGGTGCTTGAACTGAGGACCTAACTACTGTACCTGAGTTTCTCCTGTACAACGACAGCACTCTACCACGTGAGCCACAGAGCCACTTCAGGATTTTTTTTCTAGGCATGTGGTACTGAGGGTTTAAACCCAGGGTTTCACACATGCAAAGCAGTCTACCCCTAAGAAACAATCCCAGAACTCCACTTCAGGTTTCTTTCTTTCTTTTCTTGTAAGTTGGAGGAATTGAAATCTGGGACTGGCTGCCGTCTCTGAGCAATTCAGCTCAAGTCTAGCACTATACCACTTGAGCTACAGTGCCCCTTCAAGCTTTCTGGTGGTTTATTGGAGATGACAATCTCAAGGAATTTCCTGCCCAGACTGTCTTTGGACTGTGATCTGGGACAATTTTGAACTGAGATCCTCAGCTTCCTGAGCAGGCAGGATGATAGACCTCAGCTAAAGACACCTAAGCCATGACACTTTGTTACAAGGGTGTCCTTGGCTCCACATTGTAGAATGTTAGCATGAGGCCAAGAAGAATGTCAGCAAATAGGCTCTGAGTTCAAGGTTCATGATGGAGAAAAATAAACCAAAACAATTGTCTGCAGAAGACAAGTCATTAGAGCTCAGTATATACATAAATTTGGCCCTGCCTTGGGGACAGTGTCTGATCTCATATCTGAGCCTCAACTTTCTCATCTTCAAAATCATCTTACTTGTGTAGCTCTTATAAGGACCAGATGAAAGAATACAACTCGTGAAGGACTCAGAACATAGCCCTCTGTGAAGGACTCAGCACACAGTACTCCATGAATGACTTATCACCCTGTAAAGGACTCAAAACCCAGCACCCCAGGAAGAACTCTTCACATAGCTGTTTCCCACATACTGTCATTAGAATTAGGGTGCTATCATCAGTATCACCATTCTTTCAGATACATGTCACAAAATGCACAAGTTCACATCTAATGATTTAGAGTGGTGTTTCTTTTGTGGGGAGGGTCATCAGCCTCGGGGATTGCACTCCTAGGTTGGAGGTACTGTCCTAAGATCTTTTCCTCAAGGCTAGAGCTCTACCACTTTGAGGCACAGCTCAGAGTCTCGCAGACTTCCTGCCAGGGCTGAGTTTTCAACCCAACAGTTTCTGACCTGATCCCCTGAGCAGTTAGAGATGAGCCAGCAGCTTCTAGTTCCATGGTGTTGGGTTGCAGCTGTTGACCTCTGGCTAAGTCAGGTTAAATGGCAGCTGTCGGCTTCAGACTCCCAGCTTGCTCTGTGATGAGGTATTTGAAATCTATGCTTGCAGTCAGAACATTCTAACTTGTTTTTGGTGCCAGTCCTGGGGCTTGAGTAAGGACCTAGCCACAGTCCCTAAGCTTCATGCTCAAAACCAATGCTCAACTGCTTGCGTGACTGCACTACCTCCGGATTTTCTGTGCATGTGATAGTGTGGGATTGAACCCAGGGCTTCATACATAGGAGGCGAGCACTCTACCACTGAGTCCCAGGAATAACAAGCGTAGAAATAGATATGTAGATTGTTACAGATAGATAGATAAAACAAGACAGAAATGTATCTATATTATTTAATTATATGTACTATATTAACATCAATTATTGATAAATTTTTCCTTCCTTTATTTAAGTATTATGGTTGAATACTTAACAAAGTATTAATTGAAAATTAGTCAATATACTATAATTATTGAGTATAATTTTATAATATAATCATACACTAACTACAATTGTGTTACTTTACAACATTCCATTCGTATGGATATATATCAGAATGCATTTCTTAGGATCTCCCGTGATTCATAGGTGGCAGTCCTGGGATTCACACCCCGGGCCTAGGTTGCTGGTTGGGGCTATGGCTTTCCCTGATAGCCCACCAAACTTCATCAGTACAAAGTCATGTAAAAACTTTCCGGCCATGTCATTTAGACATAGGATGGTTGCAATGCAAAGGAAAAAACAATGTAAAACTGCCTTTTGGACCTTCCAGTTTTATCTTTTTCCTTTTTATTCTACCTCTCTTTCTTTCTTTTCGGTATTGGGGACAGAACTCTGGGTCTGGGTGCTGTCCCTCAACTCTTCAGCTCAAAGCTATCGTTCTACCACTTGAGCCATAGCCCTACTTCTTGCTTTTTTCTGCTTATGTGGTGGTGAGGAATCGAACCCAGGGTCTTATGCATGCAAGGCAAGCACTCTATTACTGAGCCACCTTCCCAGTACTTCTCCCTTATTTTTTTGCCAGTCCCAAGATTTGAACTCGGGTCCTAAGATCTCAGGATGGGCTGTGGGTCCACAGGCTACAACCCAGCCTAGGATGATTGAAGCTGAAGCAAAGTTGCCATGAGCTGAGTTCAAGACCCAGGCCAGTCCAAAAAACATTAAAGCCCTGGCTTGTAATTTGCATCATTTTTCTGTCAGGCCTGGGATTTCAACTCAGGGACTGGGTAACACTGTGGCACTGTAGGGGAGAAGAAGCTCACCATCATTTAAGACAAGAATTTCAGCCCAGTATACAGAGCCCAAATTCAAACTCCAGCAATGAAAAAATAATATTCATATATGAGCTTTATTTACATACATGGGTTTACTCCATATGACATTTATTATCCTTATTTTTTATTTTATGTACTGTTATTACATATATAACAGTTATTCCATTTATTACATCTTATCACATGGATTTATTTGCATATAGATTATACATCATACTGAGACCCAGGATGTAAAAATTAGCTTCTGACTCCACATATAAAATTTTGGCTATGTTGGGATTTGAACTCACAGCCCACAATGCCCAATTCATGAATGGGTCAGTTGTATAACAAAAGCCTTTGCCAAACTGAGCTGCCAGCCAGTTCTGAAGACCTGAGAACAAGCCATAGTAGTGGCTGATATATAGATAGAGATATAGCTCTAGATACAGATATAGATATAGATAGATTGATAGATTGTAGTTTGCAATATATATTAGAGAGACAATGTGAGGATATTAAATTACATATTATGAATTATTGTTAAATTATGCCTCCATTTAATGAAGGATCATGATTGAATACTTATTAAAGCATTAATGTAAAAGTAGTCAGTATTCTTTAATTGGGAGAATCATACCATTGTGCTAGAATGGAAGACATCATCCACTACTTTTTGTGTAGCACTGTATAAGAGAATCATAAACTACCTGCAAATTTAATTGTTACTTTTTTAACATTCCTTTAAGCATTCACATGATAGGAAAGATTTTCTCAAGATCTCCCTCCATTTGTAGGTGGCAGTCCTGGAATTTGAACTCCAGGCCTGGGTAGTTTACTTCAAATGCAAACCATTAGCATGACACTGTGTAGTTTTCAGTTTGTCACAATGAAAAAAAGAACAAGAACAAAAGAAAGCCAGGTGTCATTTGCTCCTCCCTGTAATCCTAGCTCTTTAGGAGTCTGAGAGATAGAGAATGACAGTTTGAATTCAGCCAGTACAGGAAAGTCCACAAGCACTCTTATTTCTGAGGGATCAGAGGAATAAAAAATCACCATGAGTGGGGTTGTGGCTCAAGGGCAGAGCACTAACCTTGAGCAAAAGGAGCTCAGGAACAGTGCCTAGGCTCATAATACAAACCCTGGGCCTGCGAAAAAACCACAAAAAAACAAAAAACAAAAAAACCGAAAAACAACTCCATGTCTCCCCATGTATGTATGCCTGCATTTCAATCAGTGAAGGTCTAGAGTCCCTATGATGAAAGGCACCCTGCTGGGAAATTTGCTTTAATAGAATGATTTCATAGCACAGAGAGTGCTTTCAAGACAGTGCAAGTTCCCAAGCTCCCCTCACTGTTACCAGTGTAGCCTGAGGTTTTCTCCACACCCCAGGCTGCTGGAGGAAGTCTGCCTCATTTTTGGAACAAGAAAACAAAAGGCCTCATTGATGTAAAACTGTGTAAAAGCAACTCCATCTGGCCCAATTAGTGAGGAGAGTGGGCGGGCTCTGAAAGCCAGGAGAAAAAGGCCTCTTCGTACCCCCAAGCTATCTCTCCCCCCCAGTGCTGTTTTGACAGGAAGCCTTCATTTGTGCCACCTCCCTTGGCAGGCCAAGTTCCCTGCACTTATCCTGTCTTTGTTATACTATGTTCCAGTGTTGAAATAACCGGCTAAAATTAATTCAAGGGTCCTTCTGGCAGACAACAAGGGAGCTGAACCTAATAAAATGATTCATTATTGTCAACAGTGCCTTCCTAGTTTTCTGGAAGCTAGCTAATTCTAAGCACATGTATAATATCACAATGCTTCCTGTCATTTAGGGCTGGTGAAGCTTATCAGATTTTGAAACCTTTGACCTCTCCTAGTTGGGCCCTGAGTGACTAGGTTTTGGGGTTGAATACAAGGACTGGATGCTGAATATGAGCTCAGAGCACAAGCTCAGTGTTTTACCATTTGGTGTTACAGCTTCACTTCTGGCATCTGTGTGTGTGTGTGTGTGTGTGTGTGTGTGCATGCGTGGGTGTATGTATATGTGTGCATACACTTGTCCTGGAGCTTGAACTCAGGACCTGAACACTGTACCTGAGTTTCTCCTGTACAAGGATAGCACTCTATTACTTGAGCCACACAGCTACTTCAGACTTTTTTCTAGTGATGTGGTAGTGAGAAATCAAACCTAGGGATTCATACGTGCAAAGCACTCTACTCCTAAGACACATTCCCAGGACTACACTTCTTTCTTTCTTTTCTTGGAAGTTGGAGGAATTGAAGTCTAGGCCTGGGTGCTGTCCTTGAGCTCTTCAAATAAAGCCAAGCACTCTACTACTTGAGCTACAGAACCCCTGCAGGATTTTGTTGGTCACTGGAGAGAAGCCTCTCAAGGAATTTCCTGCCCAGCCTGGCTTTGGACTGTGATCCTCAGCTCTAAGGCTCCTGAGTGGCTAGGATGACAGCCGCAAGTCTCTGGCGCCCAACTTCCACTTCATGTTTCTAAGTGGTGAATAGGAGATAATAGTCTCATGAGACATTTTGTGTCTGTGATAATTTGGAACTGAGATGGTCATATCTCAGCTTCCTGATTAGGCAGGATGACAGACCTCAGCTACAGATACCTAAACTGTAACACTGTTGCAAAGGGTTCCTTGGCTCCACATGATAGGGCGCAGGTCAGTGGCTAGGCCCCGATTTCAACGTTTGCAAGCGAGAAACATAAACCAAGACAATTGTCTGCAGGAGACAACTCAGTAGAGTTAGATACATACATAACTTTGTGCTTGACATGGGGACATATATGAGCCACAAGTTTCTCACCTGCACAATCATCTTACTTGTGGAGCTCTAACAAGGACCAGAAGAAAGAATGTACCCCGTGAAACACTCAACACACAACACCTCATGAAGGACTCATCACATAGCTGTATCCCACACACTGTCTTTAGAATTAGGGTGCTTTCATCAGTATCATCATTCTTTCAGAAACACGTCAGAAACCACACAAAATTCACATCTAATGATTTAGAAGGGTGGGTCTTTTTTAGGGAGGTGGAGTCAGCCACAGTGATTGCACTGAAAGGTTGGGGGTACTGTCCTAAGATCTTTTGCTCAAGGCTAGAGCTCTACCACTTTAAGCCACAGCTCAGAGTTTCTCAGACTTCCTGCCAGGCCTGGGTTTTAAACCCACCAGTGTCAGATCTCAGCCCCAAGCATCTTGGATAACAGGGGCAAGCAAGCCAGCAGCATATCTTATTCTGTGGAGCTGGGTTGCAGCGGTTTACCTCTGGCTACGTCAGGTTACATGACAGCTGTCAGCACCAGACTCCCGGTTTACTCTGTGATGAGGTATTTACAGTGCTATTGTTATATAGTTGCAGTCAGAACATTCTATCTTTTTTTATTGCCATTCTTGAGTCTTGAGTAAGAGTCTAGACACAGTCCCTAAGCTGTTATACTCAAAGCTAGTGCTCCAGGTGCTTGAGCAACAGCATGATCTGGATTTTTCTGTGCACACGGTAATGAGGAATCAAACCCAGGTCTTTGTAAGTACTAGGCGAGTACTTTACCACTGAGCCCCAGGAGTGACAAGTGTATAAACTGATAAATGTGTAGATTGGTAGACAGATAGATAGATAGATAGATAGATAGATAGATAGATAGATAGATAGATAGATAGATGTAGATGCATAAACAAGAGAGAGATATCTGTATACTATGAAATTGCATATACGATATTACTACCAATTATTGGCAATTAAATTATTCCTTCCTATTTTAAGTATCATAATTGAATACATAATAAAGTATTAATTGAAAATTCGTCAACGTAGTATAATTGTTGTGTATAATTTTATAATATAATCATACACTAACTACTAATTTGATTGTTAATTTTATAACATTCCATTTGTATGATATATATGGGAATGGGTTTCTTAGAATCTCCGTCATTCATTAGTGGCAATCCCGGGATTTGACCTCCAGACCTAAGTTGCCAGTTTCGCTATGGCTTCCTTAATAGCCCACCAAACATCAGCAATGCAAGGTCATGCACACTTTCTAGGCCTTGTCATTTACACATATGATGGTCACAAAATAAAGGAAAAAAAGTAAAGCCACCTTCTCAGTTTTATACTCCTTTTCATTTTTTTTTTTTTGCCAACCCCAAGATTTGAATTTCGGTCCTAGGATCCAATGGTTGGCTGTGGCAGAGATGCCAAGACCTGAATTCAAGCATGTGCTCTGCCAAAAAAAATAACAATGATAAGTCCCTGGTTTGGAATTTGCACCATATTTCTGGCTGGCCTTGTATTTGAACTCAGGGTCTGGATTAATTCTGTGGTTCTGTGGTTGAACGGGAAAGGCTCACCCTCCTTGAAGACAAGAAATTCAGAGCAGTATCCAGGGCCTGAATTGAAGCCCCAGCACTGGAAAAAGCAATATTTATATATGGGATCTATTTACATACATAGGTTTATTGCATATGATGTTTATTACCTTTATTTATTTAGTATTATTACATATATAACATTTCATTTATTACATCATATCACATAGGATATATTTGCATAAGGATTATGCCTCATACTGAGACCCAGGACTTTCACAGAGAAGGAAAAAAAAATGTGTCAAAATTGGCTTCTTACTCCATTAATAAATTTTTGGCCATGCTGGGATTTCAACTCACAGCCTACAATGACCAATACATAAATGAGGTCACAGTCTTAGCACAGCAGCCTCCAGCAAACTGAGCTGCCCGGAAGTTCTGAAGACCTGTGATCAAGCCACAGGAGTGCCCAATAGATAGATAGATAGATAGATAGATAGATAGATAGATAGATAGATAGATAGATAGATAGATAGATAGATAGATAGATAGATAGATAGATAGATAGATTTGTAGATATATATGCATACAGAGAGAGAATGTGAGTATATTAATTATATATATATTATTACCAGTAATTAGATATTAAATTATGCCTCTATTTATTGAAGTAACCTGGTTGAATACTTATAAAAGTATTAATTAAAAATTAGTCAATATCCTTCCATTAGGGGAAATCATATCATGGTGCTAGAATGGAAGATATAAATTCAATAATTTTTGTGTCACATTCTAAAATAGAATCATGAATTAACTGCAAATTTAATTATTACTTTTATAACATTCCATTAGCATTCACATGAATAGGAATGAGTTTGTCAGGATCTCCTTCCATTTGAGAGTGGCAGTCCTGGCATTCAAACTCCAGGCCTGGGTAGTTTACTTGTAATGCAAACCATTGGAATGAAACCATGAAGATTTCAGATTGTTATGATTACAAAAAAGAACAAGAGGAAAAGAAACCCAGGAACCAAGGGCTCCTGCCTGTAATCCAAGCTCCTCAGGATGCTGAGATACAGAGAATGCCAATTTGAATTCAGCCAGGGCAGGAAAGTCCACGTCACTATTATTTCTAAGAGAACACATGGAATAAAAACATGAATGAGGCTGTGGCTCAAGGGTAGAGCACTACCATTGAGCAAAAGGAGCTCAGAGACAGGGCCTAGGCTCATAGTACAAACAAGGAACTGCCGCCCCCCCCCCATGTCTCTGTGTATGTATGGATAATGTATGGATGATGGGCATTCAGCAGTTTGCCCATGCCCAGCACCCCAAACTGGGCAAGCTAGGACAAGCCCTTAAGAGTACTAAGTCTGAGCCAGCAGATTGAAGAAAGCATCCTTCTCTGCCATTTAATAACTGAAGCTTTATGTTATGGATGAGGTGTCCCATCGTGACACCTAGCAGGTACCCACTGCCTCCAGGGAGACCACAGTTCCTAGACTGTAGGAGTTATTGAAGTTTCTGGCTCCATTTGTCTATCCAGCTGTAGGATGTGAACCTAGATCTCTGGGGCCAAGTGGCTATCACTCATTTATCATTCCTCATTGCCAAGATACAGGCTGGTCTCAAATCTTGACAAAGAACTGAAATAGTCAGCAATTTCTATGCTGAAAGGGGTATGCCAATAAATCCCACCCACATAACTCCCGTTAGAAGTGAGCCTTGGGCTGTGAATATGGCTTAGTGGTAGAGCACGCACTAAGTCCTAGGCTCGATTACTCAGTACCACAGAAACAGAAAAAGCCAAAAGTCGCACTATGACTTAAGTGATAGTGTGCTAGCCTTGAGCAAAAGGAGCTCAGGAACATGCCCAGACCCTGAGTTCAATCCCCAAGCCTGGCAAAAAAAAGTGAGCCTGGTGAAACATATTCTTCTGGGACTCAGAGGAGCGCCAAGGTTATAGGTAAGAGGTAGGGTAGAGGGCAGGTGCTGGTGGCTCACCCCTGTAAGCTACTCAGGAGGCTGAGATCTGAGGATCCCAATTGCAAGGAGGAAAGTCTACATGAGACACTTTTCTCCAATTAAACACCCAAAAAGCCAGAAGAAGAGCTGTGGTTCAAGTAGTACAGTGCTAGCCTTGAGCAAAAAGCTCAGGGATCGGATAGAATCCAGGCCATGAATTCAAACCCCAGGACTGGCACACAGGCACACACACACACACACACACACACACACACACACACACACCAAGATAGAGCAGTTGCCAGTCACCCTGCACAAGTTCCATCTCTAGCAACTCAATATTAAAAAGAAAAAAGGGATAAGGGAAGATAAGACTTGCTCCAGGAGGTGATATAACCAATGTCAAAATTCCACAGGAGTTCTAAGATGTGGACATAGGACAGAGAGCCTTAGGCAGAAGGTACAGCATGGGCAAAGGTCATGAGGTGTGCTTTAGAGCAGGTGGTGTGGGTGGAATGAAGGTTCTGTGACTTCAGAAGAGTCTGGCAGGACACTCAAGGCTGGGCCAAGGTTTGTACTTGAGTCACAGGGCAGAGGGTGGGGTCCCAGAATGGGGCCAGGGAGAATAGCTTGGCTTTTCACCAGGGACCCCTGCCATTTCTGGTGGCTGCAATCCTATTTTTCACAGATTCTGACCCTCAGAATTCCTTTGCCTGGAGGAGTCAGTGCAAACGCATGCAATAACTCTTGCCTAAAAAAGCTAGTAGCCCAGTGCCACCAGTGGCTCAACCCCTGTAAATCCTAGCTACTCAGGTGACTGAGATAGAGATCGTGAGTCAAGCCAGCTCAGGGGAGGAAAGTTAGTGAGACTCTTTTTTCCAATTAACAACCAAAAGCCAGAAATGGAGCTGTGGCTCAAGTGGTAGAGTGCTAACCTTGAGGGAAATAGTTAAGAGACCAGAGACCAGACCCTGAGTTCAAGCCCTGGTACCGGCACAGAAAAAAAAAGAAAAGCTTTCAGGAGCTCCTAGTCCACTGTGGTGAAAGGCCAGATCAGCCAGGCACTGGTGGCTCGCGCCTGTCCTCCTAGCTCTTCAGGAGGCTGAGATGTAAAGATCGCAGTTCAAAGCCAGCCCAGGCAGAAAAGTCTGGGAAACTCTGATCTCCAAGGAACCTCCAGAAAACCGGAAGTGGCTCTGAAGCTCAAGTGGTAAGCTGAAGAGCTGGGGGACAGTGCCCAGGCTGAGAGTTCAAGCCCCATGACCAATGCCTGGCCTGCTTGTACCTCACTCTGTGGTCTAGGCAGAGTACGTTCCAGTGGGCTCCTGAGGGTCTTCCTAGGTGTCCTACAAGTCTTGAGAGCAGCCTGTTTAGAGGCCATTGCCTACAGAGCGGGCCACAGTACCAGAGAAGGGTGGAGCCTTGGGGCATGGAGATCATCAGAATGGCAGCTGGCATGGGTGCAATGTGGATCTGAGCAGTAAATCAACATCTCAGACCATGGTTCTGGGCCAGGAGGGGCAGAAGTTGAGAGATGTCACACCAGGTAATGCCCGCTCATGTAGGTATCACAACAGTGTGAATTTGTCAGGCACACCTTGGGCAGGTGTTGAGTTGGGCTCATGAAAGACTTGTAGTCTCAGGAATCCACAGCCGGCTGGCTGCTGCTTGTAGCAGTCACTATCCCAGGAGTGCCAGGACACAGAGCCAGTGCTCTAAGGCAGGGGTAGGGGTGGAAGGAGGCAGATGAAGGTCTGCAATCATGGGCCGACTACAGAGGAGCATCCCAAGTGTCCTTCCCTTCGTCCTGAGGCCCCGTGCACGGACAGAGGGGCAGGTTCCATGGAACTTACTGCCATGGCCCAGACCCTGCAGCCCAAGAAGGACTTAGGGAGAAACCACTTGATCTGCCTTGAGAGTTTACTGTGACTATGCCTCAGGATTGTCCCCAGTACTAGCTCAGCTCATCATTACTACCTTCCTGTGTGTGTGTGTGTGTGTGTGTGTGTGTGTGTGTGTGTGTGTGTGTGTGTTGTGTGTATATGTGTGTGTGTGTTTTGTGCATGTGTACACGTTCGCGTATGCATCTTGGTACTAGGGCTCAAACTCAGGGCCTGGGTTCTCTCCCTCACTTTTTTCATTCAGGGCTAGCACTCTACCACTTGAGCCAAAGTTTCTCTTCCAGCCTTCAGGTGGTTATTTGCAGAAAAGAGTCTCACAGACTTTTCTAGCTGGGCTGTCTCTGAATGGCAATCCTCAAATCTCAGACTCCTGAGGAGCTAGGAATATGAGAGCATGAGCTATTAGCATCTGGTGAAACTTTCCTTCTTAGCTAAAACAGACTACCTCTCTCCCAGCTGAGTACCAATCTACAGGTACCCCTCCTACCCCATGCTTCAGACAAAACATAACCTCCTCCCCTGAGGACAAAGAAATGGGATCAGGTTTGAGCTTTATATTCTCCACATAATCAGGGGCTGGTGGGAGCTGACATGGTCAGAGATCTAGACCAGGGCAAGTAGAGAGCTGTTAGAACAGAAGAGAGTATGAAAAGACATCCTTGCAGCTGGATGCCAGTGGCTCATGCTTATAATCCTAGCTACTCAAGGCTGACACCTGAGGATCAATAAAGATTCAAAGCTAGCCTGGGCAGACTATTATCTCAAATGAATCACAAGAAAGATGGGAAGTGGAGCTACTGTATTTCAAGTGATAGAGCACCAACCTTGAGCAAACAAGCTAAAGGATACCACTTAGGCTCTGAGATCAAACTCCAGTAAACACACACACACATACACACACACGCACACACACACACAAACACACTATAACCATCCTTAGCAGGTGCCAGTGGCTTATACCAGCAATACTAGCTACTCAAGAGGCTGAGCTTCTAGGGTGGCAACTTGAAGCCAGCACAGGCAGGAAAGTATGTGAGACACTTGTGTCTACTAAACTACTAAAAAAGATGAAAGGTGAGTTGTGGTTCAAGTGTTAGAGTGTTAGTTTGAGCAAAGGAAGCTCAGGGAGAGTGCCAAGCCCTGAGTTCCAGCTCTAAGATTTTTTTTAAAAACACCCCCCCACCCCAATCAGGCTATAAATCTAGATTTTGGTCATCCTAGATCTCACTTCTGCTCCTGACACTTCCACAGCACAAGTGGTCGGTGTTTGGTCAGCACTGGTTAAGAAGTGAACTTACACAAGGGGGGGGGGCATAGCCAGGGCAAGGCTAATGCCCCAGAACATTGAGGTACTGGCTATACCAGTCTCTCATCTCTCAGTTCCCTGGCCCTGGAATCTAAAGGCTGTGACACTGTATTCTGGGAATCTGGAATTATCTAGAAGGACCTGAGAGGCCGAGCTGGGGCTGGAAGTTAGACTTGCCTGCGATATGGTTCATTGACATTTCCTAGACACCGTCCAATACTGATAAGCTACCTTGACCTCACCTCCCAGGTAGCCCTGGATCATCCTTGCTTGTGCAGCCTTCAGTCAGCTATCAAGCTCGAGTTGGCCAGAGCCACAGGCACCCACCCTTCCCCCAATCCACTGACAGACTGCTGGAAGTGGGACAGGCAGCCAGAGGTCCAGCTGAGGAAAAGGACAGGACATCGCATGACTGACCCTGTCATCCCAGTGGCACGGGAGAACACATGCCAGCTGGCCCTACTGATTCAGAATCCCGTGGAGGCAGACAAAGATAGGAAAGCTGGACTTGGGCCCCAAAGAAAAGCTGGAATATGCAGGTTTCTGGCAATTTAGGACTCATTGTAGACCTTGATAGGTGCCTAAAGGCAAGGTAGCCATGGAAGAGGGGCACCATCCAATGTCAGAAAGAGGCAGACAGGCACCCAGGAAGTGGACAGAGAAAGGTGAAGGAAAAATACACACACACACACACACACACACACACACACACACACACACACACACACACACACATAGCCCAAGGCCTTACCAGACCCTGAGCACCTGAACATCCCAATCCCCGAGAAGATGGCACTACCATCCTCAGACCAAATATAGACAAACTCAGAGCCTCTCACACATCTGGAATGGCTCATAACACAGCATGGCATTTCCTACTGTACACACCACTATGAAGAAAACTCAGCCACCTTATTTTTGGTTGTCGGTCATTGGGTTGGAACTTTGGGCCTGCACAGAGTCCCTCAGCTCTTCAGCTGAAGGTGTGCGCTCTACAACTGGAGCCACAGCACCACTTCCGGTTTTCTGGTGGTTCACTGGAGATAAAGTCTCACAGACTTTCCTGCCCAAGCTGGCTTTGAGCTGTGATCCTCATATCTTAGCCTTCTGAGTAAATAGGATGACAGTTGTGAGCCACTGGCAGCACTGGCTTCAGCCACCTTCTTACACTCAAGGGAAACACAACTTGTCAGGCCACAAAGCACATGCAACCATTCAATTCAGACTTTGACACCAGCATCTAAAACCATTCTTCCTTGGATGGAGAGAATATAATTGACACTACACTCCTACCCCTGCTCCCATTTGCCCATTCCCTCCCTAAGACAGGCCACAACCTCTGGAGTTCTTGGTAAGGCAACGCACACCCAGCTATGACTTCACACTGGGGCAAACATGGGGAGTTCTTAGAAATATTTATACACTGAGGCCAGCACCTGGTCTCCCAAGCACAGCAACCCCAATCCTTCACCATCTCTTGCAAGCAAGGGATGTCTTTCTTTCTTGTTTTTGGTTGAGGGGCTTGAACTCAGGGCTTGGGTTCTGTCCATGTTGATTTTTGCTCAAGTTCAGTGCTCTACCACTTGCGCCATGGTGCTACTTCTGGTTTGAGATTGGAGATGAGAATCTCATGGGACTTTCCTGACTGGGTTTTGAAACTGAGATCCTCTGGATCTCAGCTTCCCAAGTAGCCAGGCTGACAGGCATGAGCCACCAGCGGAGGGCTTATGGTTTCTCATTCTTTAGAATTTCCACCTAGCCCACCTCTAGACATTACCACCTAAACACTCCTCTACCTCCCTCAGGGACAGCAAAGGGAGGCTCAGAATCTAGGTAGGGCCATGGGCATTAAAGGGTCCCCTTCACATTACTACCCCTCTCTTAGCTCCCATGTGCTTCCTCTGAATGGCCTGGTCTTCTGGGGCAGATAAGGCCCACTAGGACTTCTGGGGCCTGCCCTTTGTCCCCCCACCCCACCCAACGGGTACCTGAGGAGTTCAGGGGGCACTGCTCCATGTCCTGGTGGAAGACTTTGGGACGGTTGCTGATAACCAGGTCCAGGGTTGCCCAGAGCAGAAGGAGTGTCTAGATCTCCTCTGTCAAAGAAGGAGACACAAAGCATGGGTGGATCTACTAAGAGCTACAGGGCATAGCAATTCAACTTTCACACAGGTCCCTTGGAGTGCTGTTTTATGTTGACAGTCCTGAGGCTTGACCTTGGGGCCCAGGCATTGTCCCCGAGCTTCTTTGGCTCAAGGCAAGTGCTTTTCCACCTGAGCCATGGTGCCACTTCCAGCTTTTACTGTGTATGCGGGACGTAGGAATCGAACCCAGGGTTTCCTGTGTGCTAGCCAAGTTCACTACTGCTAAGACACAATCCCAACCCTAGATAGCTGTTCTTCTGTGAACTCTTGGGCCTATCTCAGGACAGTCTTGCACATCTTTACCGAGTTTCTCACCAGCATCCCTGGCTGGAAATGAACACGTTCTACTATGTTGTCCTTTATCTATAACATCTTTGCTCTCTGGGCTTCCTGTCAGATCCTCCTTGTTAAGCAAGACAACCTTTCAAG
This sequence comes from Dipodomys spectabilis, assembly GCF_019054845.1. Lineage (NCBI taxonomy): Eukaryota > Metazoa > Chordata > Mammalia > Rodentia > Heteromyidae > Dipodomys > Dipodomys spectabilis. Next base: position 3,340,387 of record NW_024870724.1, read on the forward strand.
TGCTGCCTCTAAGAAGCCGGCTCCAATTGTCCTGGCAGAGGGGTATATTCTTTGCTTTGCAGGCTGCCGGTTTTGTCATGCCCTCCCTTCTGTCCAGTGTAGGTTGAGAGCGCACAAAGGGAAAGGCCTGGCTTCCACCACCCAATTTCTTTTCTTTTCTTTTTTTTTGGGAGGGTCCGGTCGTGGGGCCTGAACTCTGGGCCTGGGTGCTCTCCCTCAGCTCTTCAGCTCAAGGCTAGCGCTCTACAACTTGAGACACAGCGCCACTTCCGGCTTTTTTCTTTTTGCTTATGTGGTGCTGAGGAATCGAACCCAAGGCCTCATGCATGCAAGGCAAGTGCTCTACCACTGGGCCACCTTCCCAGCCACCCACCACCCAATTTCTCAAGGCTCTGATACACTATCCAGGGACTGGTGCTGTATCACACTCCGTGAGAGGGCACTCAAGGCGCAAGCAGTCTGGAAGCAACAAATGGGACCATTTCTTTGTGTGGGCTTGAATTGAGGATCTGGGAGCTGCCTCTCTGAGTTTTCATGCTCAAGGTTGTTGCTCTATCACTTGAGCCAAAGCTGCACTTCTAACTTTTTGGTGGTTCCATGGAGAGTAGAGTCTCACTGGCTTTCCAGCTTATGGCTGGCTTCGATCTTTGATCCTCAGACCTCTGCCTCCGAAGTAGCCAGGATGTCAGGCGTGAGCTTGAGCCAGAGGTTACAGGCACCAGAGCCTTTCTTTTGAGCTTCTGTTTATCTCATATCAACTAGCAAGCTCTAGTTAAAATTGTCATTTACAGGGGATCAAGTTTCTCTCCTAGGTCAGTTAATCCAAGAAGATAAAGTGTCTTTGGTAAAGGCTAGTCTGAGTTGGCCTAGGTGAGTGTGTGTGTGAGAGAGAGTATGAGTTTCGAGGATACCTACCCCCATCTTTCTGGTGCTTAATTCTCCCAGTGGTGAGTACATCCAGGATCTCCACCCCAAGGAAGGCAGGTAGGGGTGGGTATGTAAGGTCACATCAAGTGGGATGATCTGAATTCTATCCTCCAATGGAAACCGGGAGAGATAATAGAGAGAAGGAGAGATTTAGAGGAACATCAAGGGAAGCCCCTTACCTTTGGCTACAAGTACAAGAGAGAGGAATGATCTTTTTTGGTAGTAAGGTAACAGGTGCCTACTATTCATTACTTTTATATTTTTTTGTGAGTCCCAGGGCTTGGATTCAGGGCATTGGTGTCATCCCTGAGCTTCTTTTATTCAATGCTGAGGCTCTACCACTTGAGCCACAGCACCACATCTGGCTTTTTTTGTGGGGGGGGGGAGGTGGTTTATGGGAGATAAGGATCTCACAACTCCCCTGCCTGGGCTGGCTCTGAGTCACGACCTTCAGACCACAGCCTCCCAAATAGCCAACATGAGGGCGAGAGCCACGGGCACCTGAATGCTACCATCTCTTTATAATCCCCTAGGGCTTGTGCTGAGCCACCCGCACTGCCCCTCCCTTGTTGTGCGTGGGAAGCAGACATGCGTGGGTTTGATACTTCAACAGCCCACCTACCCTTGAGCATTGTTCCGGGTCAGTCTGATGGTAGCTTCCTTTTTATACACAGCAATAACTTGGCCCTGTCACAAGAACAAATGTCCCCCAGGAGGTGTCAGGTCTGGGATCTTTCCCCTGCCCACAGTCCCCCTCCCCGAAACAACACACTCCAGCAAAGCGAAGTAGACAGAGTGAACTCATTTTCTTATAATCAGGGTCTGGCCAGATAGGTGGTGATGAGGATCAGAGGCTCGGGATTTTGCTGTGTGATTGGACAATGTGACATCTCCTCATCCACTTTCTTTAACTGTTTTAGCAGAGGGTAGTGGGGAAGGATTCATGAGATGGACTGACAATGAGTAACCATCACAGTCTAGCCTGGGCACAGAGGGGCTTACCTCAGGGAGCTAGTTCAACAGGCTGAAAGAGAAAGCTCCTGACCAACAGCCTACCTCCAGAATGAGAGGGCCACCTTGGGTCCCAATCCCATGGGGATGCTGGGCCACCTCCTCCAGCACCATTCAACAAGTTCCTGTGTGAGAGAGAGATAGAGAAAGTAGAATTACACTTAAGCCAGGTGCTGGTGGCATAGGCCTATAATGATAACTACACAGGAGGCTGAGATATGAAGATCATGGTTCATAGCCAGCTAAGGCAGGAACACGTGTGAGACTTTTAACTCCAAAGAACCACCAGAAAAGCGGAAGTGGTGCTGTGGCTCAAGTGGTAGAGTGTTAGCCTTGATCTGAGGAGCTTGGGGACAGCGCCCAGGCCCACAGTTCAAGCCCCACGACTGACAAGAAGTGGACTTCCCACCACAAGAAGTGTATTGAATAGCACCCATTGTCCTAGGGAGCATGGCAGAGAAGTCAGGCCGTTTCTTGTCAACTGGGGGTCATGAGTAGGTTACCCAGCTTCTTCGTGCTTCATTTTCCCCAGTGACAAAACTGAACAGTGAAGGATCCCCTTCCTTATGGGGATAAGGTAAGGATGAAAGAGAGCCATGTTTTGTTTCATAATCCCATACCTGTGGCACGATAAATAACAGGTCACATCTGAACCCTTTCCAAGTATCTTCCTGTCATATGCTCACAGAATTGCCAAGAACCTTGTCTGATGACCACTCCCTCTATACCTGGCCCTGCCCCAGAGATCCTCCTGTATTGATCCGTTGTTTCCTCACAACTGTCCCATGAGAAGATTGAGGTCCAATGGTCAAGGCCAAACCCAGAGCTTCACCTGTGGTCAAGAATCGGCTGCCATAGACTAAGAGTTTGGGACAATCCATCTAAACCTATGACTGAGCATGGCGCTACATGTATAGCATCCCAACTACAGAGGACCAGGCATGGTGACGCATGCCTGTCACCAGAGGACCATGGTCCAGGCCAGTCTGAGCATATATTGAGTCTCTATCTTGGAAATGCCCAAAACAGAAAGGCTTGGCTCGCATGGTAGAAGACCTGACTTGCAAGCCTAAGATCTTGAGTTCAGACCCTAATATACCAAAAAGACTCAGAGGCCCAGTGCCAGAGGCTCATGCCTATAATCCTAGCTACTCAGGAGACTGAGATCTGAAGATCGCAGGTCAAGATTTAAAATAGGGTTGGCCTAGCCCATCAGATGTCATGATGATAAGAGCCAGAGTCTGACCCATGCCAATAAGGTCCATACTAACAGGGCTCACATCCTTACTAAGTGTTGGTTATGCTCTCTGTCGCCCTGGGGAGCCATCCCCTGCGGTCCCACCCCAGGTCCTTTCAAACTTCCTCTGCCACCAACAAGGCCCAAGGGATTAGACAGTTCCAGGGCACACATACCCCATGTTCTTATAATTTAACAGTGCTGAGTTCCCTTCAAGAGTCTCACCCTTCCAGGCCCCCAGACCTCAGCCACAAAGCCCATGCACCCCCCAAAAATAGCGGTTAAAAGTTACAATAGGTTCCAGCACTCCTTGTTACAACCCACTTGTACACACACACACACACAAACACAAAACCAGCATTGGTGGCTCCTGTCTGTCATCCTAGTTACTCAGGAGGCTGAGGTCTGAGGATCACTGTTCAAACCAGCCTCTGCAGGAAAGTCTGTGAGGCTCTTATCTACAGTGAACCACTAAATAGCCAGAGGTGGAGCTGTGGCTTAAGTGTCAGAGCACTAGCTTTGAGCACAAAAGCTCAGGAACAGCACCTATGCCCTGAGTTCAAGGCCCAGTTCTTCTACCTCCAAACACACACAGACAAGACAGATGGATGGACAGACACACACACACACACACACACACACACACACACACACACACACACACAGATAGCCCAAAGCTTCAGCAGTCCTTGAGAACAGAACCATGAACTCCCTCAATTACAATCACATCCCACCCCTGAGAAGGTGGCACTACCGACCTCAAACCAACAGTATGACAAAACGCTGAGCCTTTCACATATTTGGAATGTCTCATAGACCAGCATGGTAATTCCTACCGTACACACTGCTATGTGGAAAACTTAGTCACCTCTTTATATTTGTTGGTGGTCATGGGGTTTCAACTCTGTGCTGTATCTCAGCTCTTCAGCGGAAGGTGAGTACTCTCCCACTTGAGCCACAGGACCACTTCCTGTTCTCTGGTGGTCCATCGGACATCAAGTCTCACAGACTTTTCTGCCCAAGCTGGCTTGGAACCACAGTCTTCACATCTCAGCCTTCTGAGTAGCTAGGATGGCATTTGTGAGCCACCGGCAGCTTCCAGCTTCAGCCACCTTCATATACCCAGAGGAAACCCATCTTGTCAGGCCACAAAATTCTTGCAAGCCTTCACTTCAGACTTTGAAACCAGCATCCAAATCCATCCTTCAATGGAGAGAATACAGACAAAACAATCCCACCCCTGTACCCATTCACCCACTCCCTGCCTCCCACAGGCCAAGTCCTCTTGAAGCTGTGGCTTCAAACTGGGGCAAACATGGGGAGTTCTTAGAAATGTCTGTACAGTGAGGCCAGCACCTGGTCTCCCAACCACAGCGAACACCCCTCCCCCCCCACCTCCACCATCCTTTGCAGGCAAAGATGTCTTAATTTCTTTCTTTTTACTGTTGTGGGGCTTCAACTCTGGGCCTGGGTGCTGTCCCTGAGCACTTCAACTGAAGGCGAGCACTCAACTACTTGAGCCACAGCATTACTTCTGGTTTCTGGCAGTTCCTTGAAGATAAGAGTCTCAGGGTCTTTCCTGCCCAGGCTGGCTTTGAACTGTGGTCCTCAGATCTCACCTCCTGAGTACCTAGGATGACAGCCATGAGCTACTGGCACCTGGACAAACATACTTTTCCATGCCTGTCATCCTATCCCCTCAGGAGACTGAGATCTCAGGACTGCAGTTGGATGCCACCCTTCACCACAAAGTCCATGAGAACTCTTTTTTTTTAATTTTTAATTTTTATTTTTGTGAACACATTGTACAGAGGGGTTACAATTACATGGGAAGGTTAATGCGTACATTTTTTATCAAGCATTGCAGCCTCTTCCTTTGTTTACCCTTCACATCCCTTCCCAGCCTCCCCCCCAACCCCCACCCAATCCTCCCCGCCTTCCCCCACCCCCCCACCCCACCCCCGCACCAACATTGTAAAGCTTGTTTTTGATATGACAACTTGTACTTCTCATTGTTGCAACAGGTCCACCTGTATCCTTAAATGACTTGTTTTTCCCCATCTCCTCTACAAGTTATACTGACATCAAATATAGTCAAAGCAGGGGTTATACTGTGAGGGAGGGACATACAAAGCTACAAAGAGATAATCTTATAAATGCGTTAGAAACAAATGCATGAAAGGAAAAAAAAACATTAAAATACATATCTAAGGGTTCATTTTCCTAACATCACATTATCTGACCTTTTCCGCTTGACTCATACATATACTAGATATTGCAAATAAGGGAAACCATGGGACCTATGTTTCTTTGGGCCTGACTCTTTATCTCCAATTAAACACCCAAAAAAGTTGGAAGTGGAACTGTGACTCAAATGGTAGAGTGATAGCTTTGAGCATCAAAGACAAGGGATAGGACCCAGTCCCTAGTTTCAAGCTTTTTCTAGCAAAGACCCACTCAAGAAAGGGAAGCAGGTAGGCACACAGGAGATCAAAGCTCACACATAATACTCAAGAATCCCAGAACAGACCCCATCTGGCTCTGGTTCTCTAGATTCTATGTCCTACATCATGGCTAGCTTAGATGGGACTGACCATGCACCAAGTTAGGACATACAAGTACAATCTCATACTGAGGATCCCCTGACCTTATCAAAGACTCAGAATCTCTTACTGTCCTGCCTCAACACTGGACAGTGATGTGAGGTCTAGTTATGCAACAACAGCATGTGGGAATGAAAAGATTTATCGGCCAAGGCAGACTGGAGGGCTCTAGGTCCCTCTCTCTAGGGAAGGTGAAAAGGGCTGATCCATCCCAGGAATATTCCTAGTTTATGAGTATCCTCAAAGAACAACCCTGTTCAGATCCCAGTGCCTCTAGTTTTCCCAGTAGCTCTACCCAACCCTGCCCCATCTTCAGTTGGCCCTCTCTGAATCCCAGATCTGCCATCTAGACTAAAGGCTGATCCAGCAAAGAGATCCACCTCTGCCTCTGAGAATCGCAGGCATGGGGTCCTAGCGCCCCCTCGAGGAAGTCTTGGGGCAACACGGGTCCCGACTCCTGCCCTCATCCCTGGCTGTCCTGTGCCAGTGGCATGCTTACCTCTGTCTCTGGTGGAGGAATGAACACTGGGGGTGTCATCTTCAGATTGAGTCCTGGAATTCCCAGTTCCCAAAGTTGTACTGCACAGGCATCCTGCGGTGGATGACAGCCAGGTGGTCAACAGTGAAGCCAAGGCACCAGGACTTTTAATAGCCTTGTGGCTGTGTCAAAGGCTCTAACACTGATGGTCTAGGTTATCAGGTGAGGTCATGGATCCAATGTCCTGACACACCTGACCTGGAATCGTCCTCTCTCTTCATATTCCTTCTTATCCCTTGCCCCCCAACTTGACACTCCATCACCCCAACACCTCCCTAACCTTTGGACACTTTCTTCTTATCTGACCAGAAAATAAACTCAGTGGGGCCAGGGGAGATTGAAACCTGGTGACACACCCTGAACCCTAGGGTCTACCTGAGGCTGCATTCCTCTGCAGCTGGCAACCACAGAATTCCTGGATGTCATGTAGTTGCTGAGGGATCAGTGGCTTTGTCCTACATACTGCCTTTATGCTCTGAAACTGTCCCCACAAAGATTGTGAATGGTTGGCTCCCTTGATCCAGGGACTCTAAACCAAGGCATGCATGTTCTCCCTTCTTCCTACCTTTCCTCTTTTTCTCTCTCCATCCCTCCCTCCTCCCTCTCTTTCCTTTCTTTCTCTCACTCCTGGGCCTTGAACTCGGAGCCTAAATGCTATCCCTGAGCCTTTTTACTCAAAGCCAACAGACTACAGCTTGAGGCACACATCCACTTCTGGAGTTTTCTTTTTGGTAGTTAGTTGGAGATAAAAGTCTTACAAGCTTTCCTGTCCCAGCCTTAAGCCTCTATCCTCCCATTTCAGCCTCCTAAGTAGCTAGGATTATAGGCATGAAGCTGTGGCATCCAGCTCAAACCAAGGTTTCTTCATGTGCTGTGGAACCAGCACTGGAACCTTTCATCATCTATGACCTGCCGGTCCCTTCCCAGCCCCTCCACCCCCCCCCCCCGAGCCTGGAGCACACTGTAACTCTTTGTTCGATAAATAAATGAGCATGTTTATGACAATACTACAGTAAAGTCCCATCTGATACAGGTAAGCATCCTGGGGCTGGGGGGAGGAAAAGACTGATGTAGCTCTCACACAGTTCTCCATCCTCCCTCTTCACACCTCCTGGTGCCACCAAACTTAACTATTTTGGCCCTGAGGACGTGAGCCACGATGTACTAGCTGGATTCCAGGGCTTCTGGGATGCCTGTCTTCACAAAGATCTCTGTCCAGTGGCTGACCAGCTCTGTGGCATTCAATTCCACACTCAGGTGTGAAAGAGGTTACCGTGAGATGAAGGCCCGGGTCAAGGGGCCTCCTCTCCTCCCCCTGGGGCCAGCCAGGATGGTCTATCACATCTGGTCCCCAAGTTTCATGTTGCAGAGAAAGGATCCTCTAGGCATCCCAGGTTTCTGAATCTCTCAGAGTCCAGGGAAGGTGCTGGGAATTGTCTCTGCTCACAGCTGGCATGCTGGGGAGGGCAAGGTCACAATCTCTACTCCCCATGACATCCTCCACGGTGGTGGTCACCCTAGAGAGAGCCAGAGGAGAATCAACAGCTGCTGGAGAAAGGTAGTCAAGGCACGACATTCATAGCATGAAACCATTTGGCTTGGGAACTCTGCCTGTGCTGCTTTGAATGTCATTGTTTAGTGGCTGAAACGGTCCATCTAATTTGACCCATAATCCCAGGCATTAGTGGAAATTGCCAGCTTCAAGGGAAAAAAACATGGAAAACGTAGCATTTCAGTTGTCCCAATCAAACTTAAAGGGTTCCAAAGTCAGCAGTCCTCTTTTCCTTCCAGACAGCCTACAATAGGTTACAGAACCTGACATTCAGAGATCCCTAGCTAACTGCCAGGGCCTGATACAAAGCAGGCTCCAGCAAGGGAAACACACTTGCTTACCACTGCCCAGCTGGAAACGGCCCAGGTGGGACACAGATTGGAGTCTGCAGGAATCCAGGGAGGACTGCCCGCCGGTGCACTACCCCAGGAGGGAATCCACACCACCAGTGCGGGCCCAGAGCCCCCTGCCCTAATGTTCACGGACACAGTCAATGCTGACAGCTGGGGTGGGGGCAACAGGCAGGGTGTATGTGTGTTGGAGGGAGTATGTTCTTCCCAGAAATTCACTTGCTGACTCCAAATGCCCTCACATACATAGTGGGCTCTTCTGGGACCCTCCTCAGGTCAACAGGTAACTGAGCACAGAAGACAAGGGCTCCCACAGCAAGAAGGACTTATCTTCTGATGCAACACTCCCCACCCCCAGCAAAAAGGAAAAGACCCCAGAAGGCAGGTGTGGAGGTGCTGCTCCCCATCTCTGACTAAAGCCACCAGGTTCCCATCAGGGAGAGGAAGGGTGCAGACATGTGGCTGTGTGGCTCCCACTGCTGCAGGCCAGGGGCTCTGTGGTGCCCCCTCCTCACGCATTCCTGCATCTCCCCGTTTCCTGGCACACTGGCCCTTAGGGATAGGGGTGGGATCCCCGGTCAGCCTCCCCACCCCCCCACCTGTGGGGCACAATTGTGGCAGGGCCATGGTGGATTGTGGGGTTGGCGGGAGGGTTTGCAGGGTGCAAACCCTAGGGGCAGCCACTCATGTGTGCTGCTGGGAGAAGCTGTTGGCAGCGGCTCCGGGTTCTTACGGGCCTGGAGTCCTAGAACCTAGGTCTAGGACCAGGTCAAAGCTGCAAGCCAGCCAAGGGCGGGTCATCACTGATTGGCGAATGTGAGAGGGAGGCCCCGTGGGTCCAAGATGAAAGTGCCATGTTTGAAATGCCCCTAAGTAGATGAATGGATCAAGAAAATGTGGTATATATACACAATGGAATTCTATGCCTCCATCAGAAAGAATGACATCGCCCCATTTGTTAGGAAATGGAAAGACTTGGAAAAAATTATATTAAGTGAAGTAAGCCAGGCCCAAAGAAACATAGGTCCCATGGTTTCTCTTATTTGCAATAACTAATATATGTCTGAGTCAAGCAGAAAAGGTCAGATAAGGTGATGTTAGGAAAATGAACTCTAAGATATGTATTCAAATGTTTTTTTCCTTTCATGCATTTGTTTCTAACGCATTTATAAGATCATTTCTTTGTTTCTTTGTATGTCCCTCCCCCACAGTATAACCGTTGCTTTCACTGTATTTGATGTCGGTATAATTTGTGGAGAGGAAGGGGAAAAACAAGTCGTTTAAATAAGGATACAAGTGGACCTGTTGCAACAATGAGAAGTACAAGTTGTCAAGTCGAAAACGAACTTTACAACTTTGGTGTGTGTGTGGGGGAGGATTGGGTGGGAGGGCGGGGGGAGGCTGGGAAGGGATGGGAAAGGTAAACAAAGGAGGAGGCTACAATGCTTGATAAGAAATGTACTCACTATCTTGCACATGTAATTGTAACCCCGTAACCCCTCTGTACAGTATTTTTACAATAAAAAATTACAATTGTAAAAAAAATAAATAAGAAAATGAACTTTGGTGGGGTGGGGGAGGATTGAGTGGGGGAATGGAGGGAGGCTGGGAAGGGATGGGAAGGGGAAACAAAAGAGAAGACTACAATGCTTGTTAACAAATGTACTCATTATCTTGCCCATCTAATTGTAACTCCTCTGTACAGTATTTTCACAATAAAAAATAAATAAAAATTTAAAAAAAGAGAAAGAAATGCGATGCTGCTGGGAGGGGGCAGGGGCTTCTGCAGGCGTGTTGCAGGGCTGCACATTGCCACTGGTCCTCCTCCTAAGCCAAGGCCGCCCACGATTCGGCCACCTCAGCTGTGCTTCTTCCACCAGGACCTTAGACTCAGGGCCTCCATGGCCACTGCGCCTCCACGTGGCTGCTCTTGGCGATGTGCATACTGGGCCAGCTCCTTGTGCCCTGTGCTCCTTGCCAGGACCTGGGATATGACCTGGGAGGCCACCAGCTGATGAAGCTGCTTGCCCTTGTTGTGTGTGCTTGCTCTTCTGTCTGCTCTCTCTCTCTCTCTGCCCCCACTCCTCTCTTGGGCCTCTTTGCCAGTACCTGGTGTGCCCACCCCCTGCCCGCCCCCGTAACTCTGGCCACTGCTGCAACCACAGTGCTCCCTGGGCCCTGTCCCCTCCTCCCCTTGGCCACGCCCCCTCTTCCCCTCGGCCCCACCTCCCACCCCTGGCTGCAAGCCCAGCCCTGACTGAGCCCTAAAGCTCTCAGGCCATGGCAATTGTAACTTTACCTCAGATCATCACTTCCACCCAACACCAGTACCTACCCAGGGGATCAAATCTTCCTTCAGCCCTACCACTCGAGTAGACTCTTTTCCATCTTCCTCTACTCCACGCACCAAGCAGGTGCACGGTGACCCTCGTGTGTGTGTGTGTGTGTGTGTGTGTGTGTGTGTGTGTGTGTGATTGTTGGGCATAACTACCTCTCAAGGACTCAGAACATATACCCTTTGAGATGACTCAGCACACAGAATACTTCGAAAAACAGCACAAAACACCCATGTGTAAAGGTCTCAGCACACAGCTACCTTCGAAGGACTCAACATAGGAGGGAGTTCATAGCCCACAGTGTAAAGGACTCAGTGAATGGTACGCTTTGAAAAACTCAGCACGTAGCACTCTTTCCCAGGGAATCAATACATAGCAACATGTGTGAAGACCACACAGCCGCCCTTGAAGGGTTGAGTACATAGCACCCTGTGTAAAACATTCAGTGCACAGTATTCTTCGAAAAACTCAGCACACAGCACAATTTTGAAGGACTCAGTACATACCACCCTGTGGAAGGACTCGGCACATATCATACTGCCAAAGGACTCAGCACACAACACCATCTGAAGGACAGTACAGAGCACCCTGTGTAAAGGATTCGGTACAAAGCACTTGGAAAATTCACCTCATCCCTCTCTCCTCAAGGGCTCAGCACATACCAGCACCCTTTGGGATGAATTAGCACACTGCACCTTTTGAAGGACTCAGCATACAGTACATTATGTAATGGACTCAGAACACAGCACCCTTTGAAAAACCCAACATGGCCCACTCTTTTCAGGGACTCAGCACATAGCATCCTTTGTGATGACTCAGCAAACAGCACATTTTTGAGGACTCAGCACAAAACCCCCATGTGGGAAGGCACCAGCAAATGGCACCCTTGGAAGGACTCAGAATGTAGATCTATGTCAAATGTTCAGCTGTCATTAGAATTAGGGTGCTTTCTTCAGTATCACCATTCTTCCAAAATAGATCACAAATCCTACTAGTTTACTTTAGCCAACCTGTGTTTTATGGGGGATGGTAAGCTGGAGGTCTTGAACTCAAAGCTTGGGGGCCCTATCCCTGAGCTCTTTGGGTCAATGCTAGAGTTCTAACACTTTGAGCCACAGCTCCAATTTTATTTTTTTGAGTTGTTCTTTGACAAGTCTTATGGTAATCAGGAAGGCCAAGTTAGGGTGTCCCTGGGCAAACGCTCTCAGCTCAGCCTGGAACTGATCTCTCCCTTCCTTCGGTCCCTGGGAGCCGGGACTCCTGAAGCTCTCTTGGCCTAAGGTGGGGACACACCTGCTTTGGCATCAGCCCTCAGAGTGAGCAAAAGTCAGCTTGGCCCTGGTCACTTCCCGAAATTGAACTCTAGAGGACGATGGCACAGGGTGGCATGTCCCGCATGTGGCCACCAGGCGGCAGGAGTCGCCCACAATAGGGATTGTACCTGTGAATTGCTTTTACTCTTGCTTCCCTAGAGACCCCATCAGCCATCCTGGACAGGAAAGTCGTTGAGACTCTTACCTACAATTAACCATCGAAAAGCAAGTGGGGCTGTGACTCAAGTGGCAAAGCACTAGCCTTGAGCAAGAAAACTCAGGAATAGAGCCTAGGTCCTAAGTTTACACACACACACACACACACACACACACACACACACACACACACACACACACACACACACACACACACACACACACCACATGCATGCAAAATCAGAGATTTCTACACTGCAATCTTTGGGTATTCTCTACCTTTTCCCCACTAAGCCTGATGGCTGTTTGCCTACGTGTTCTATGCATACAACACCAGCTGGCATCTTTAATTTTGAGGAACAGAATGGCTAGAAGGTTAACATTCCCCCATCCCAGCTCCTTGATTGGGTCGTGGTCTATCCAGGCCCTTTGGAGCTTCTTTTACAGACTCTCCAAGATGCTTTTAAAAGGCATCACATGCTGGGCACTAGTGACTCACACCTATCATCTTAGCTACTCAAGAAGCTGAGATTTGGAGGATCACTGGGCCAAGCTAGCCTGGGCAGGAAAGTGTGTGAGACTTTTACCTCAATGAGCCATCAGAAAACAAGAAGTGTCCCTGTGGCTCAAGTAGTAGAGTGCCAGCCTTGAGAAAAAGAGCTCAGGGACAGCACTCACGGAAAACGAAAACAAGGAAAGGCATTATATTTTGGCTTTGGGATTGGCATGGCCAAATATAATTGGAATTTTCAAGTGTGCCAAGACAAAGCAGTACATCTTTTAGGCCCATGCTCCTCCATCTTCTCTCACTCCCTGGCCTTGGCCATGCATTGGGTTAGCATGGCCCTCGCTGGATGGGAGGGCTCCGAGGAGCAAGATCCCAGAGCAATCACCCACCTCCTTCTGCCCTGCTCACCTTGCTGCTTCTGCAATAGACCTTCTTCCTGGAATCCATCCATGAGGTCATCACTGCCACCATTGTGGTGAGTGGTGGGCCCAGCCTAACTCGGGGCAGCCAGAGGTGGAAGTCAGTCTGGGACTAGGAGCTTCTATCCTATGTGTGGGCTGTGGCCAGGGCTGACCTTTATTTCATCCTGAGCCTTGCAGGGGTGGGGAGACAGTGTAGACTCCACATTGAGCCAGGTAAGATCAGAATCTAGAGGACCACTTGTGTGGGGTAGGCTGTGGAGCTCAGGGGGCCATTGTTCTTGGTACTCCTCTCTCGGGACTCCCCTCTCCCTCTCTCATCCCTCAATGGTAAAAGAGAAACTTTAAATAAGGGTGTCAAAGAGAGGGCAGTGGAGTATTTCTGTGTGAACCAGATTTGTGCTTCATATTCATCCTAGCCCCTACTTCTTATTTATCTGAGGAATGGCCTTATGGGTTTGGGGTGGGGAGAATCATCCTGGCTGAGAATGTGGCTCAGTGGTAGAGTGATCATCTAGCATGCCTGACACCCTGGGTTCGATTCCACACAGAAAAAACTGGAAGGGGAAGTGGGGCTCAACTAGTAGAGCACCAATCTTGATCACAAAGAGCTCAGGGACAGTGGCCACACACTGTGTTCAAGCTCCATGACTGGAAGAACAAATGTTTGTTGGAGGCTTTTCTTCCCTTTGAAAACAAATTATTGTTTGTGATAAGCATAACATGGGTCTCTTCCCTGGCCATCAATGGGGCATTAGATGTTCCTTGAATTTGGGCCGCTTCCAGGCAGCCTCTGCCCTACCTGACCCGCAATTTACCCTTCCCATCTCGCAGCACATGGAGGCCTGAGAGAAGGCCACCTGGCCACCTACTTCTGTTGGCTGCTGAGGCTTTTGAGAGTCAGTATGTCACATAGAGGTTCGTCATCCATATCAGTCTACAGAAGAAAGGAAGGGAGCACTCCTTTCCCGAGCCCATGAGCTGTGGGCAGCTCTGGATGTGGGGCATCTGACACAGGACCTGCTCTGTCGGGGAGTAATCTACAGGGTTGGGAATGCCGACCTCTCCTCTGGTAGTTTCCAAGGTGTATTGAAGTTGCAATTTTTCAAAACCTTTCTACTCCTCCCTCACTTTGCCCACCCCAGAGACTGAGGCGTCTGAAGCAGTGGTAGTGGGGGGGACTCAGCCTGTGCCAGTGTCTGGAGCAGGTTGCCCACGCCTTCCCCTTTGAGGAGCAACAGCAACTCCCACAGCTCCCTTTTCTTCTCCATCTTCTCCTGGGAGAGCTAGCACATGTGCTTGGTTTTCTCCCAACAGAGCTCATCCAGGATGAACATGAGGGATTCCTCGAAGGTGCGAATGTGTGCCGACATCTGGCTACATGGATGGTGGAGCTCATCCACTGGACTATGAAAGTCCACCTCATCATGCAGGTCATGGAAGAAGCAGATTTTCTTCTTGGACGCTCACGTGTCTCACTTCCCATCCCCACCCATGTTGTGGTAGCAGCTCATGGAGCAGGGGGCCTGTGGCTCCAGCTCTGTCTAGCACTGAGCTGCCAGGTGGGCCATGAGGCACCTGCAGAGGGGCCGCTGCTCCTGCAGCAGGAGTTTCCCTGTGTGGATCTCAGCCCCTAAGAGTGCTCGCAGAGCCATGTCCCTCTAGGTCTGGGGCATGTCTCCATCCTCTGTGATGGACATGTTGGGGGGAGTCTCCTCCTCACCTTTTGCTTCTCCAGGGCTCACATCTTCCCCTTCCCCAGGGAAACCAGAAAACTCAGCTGAGCCTGCAGGTGCTCCTCCTGTGGTCTGGTCACTTCCAGGCACTTGAGAGTGTCCTTCCACTTTGGGGGCACCACCTGGTCCCCCCAAGTGGTCAGGCCCTGCACTTGCTAAAGCTGCTCCAGCAGCTGGGTCTGCCTCTTCAGGTGCTGCTGCAAGGCCTACTTCTTGGAGTTTAGCCAATCATCAGAGGCAATATCCTGCTCAGAGGTGGCTCTGAGTTTCTGCAGCTGGCCCAGGGACTGCTCCTGCAGCTCTCAAGTCACTTGCTCTCTTTCTCTCAGCCACCTCTTTCCATTCCTCTATAATCTCCTCTGAGTGGTCTAGCTGTTCCCGCAGATGTTTTTTCACCTGCTGCTCTGAGTCCAGGATGCTGGCGGGCACCTCCTTCTCGCTGGTCACCTTGTGGAGAGTGTCCCACAGCAGGGCCAGCTGTTCCTCTGGCTATGGATCGCACACACATGCACATCGTGGGGTCTCAGGAATCACCTGCAGATCCTTGGCCTTCTCCTCCAGTCTCTGTAGTTGCTCCCGCTGTTCCACGTTCTGGAGAGGGAGCCTCTGGTTTTCCTGGACCTGGATGTGAAGTTGTTCCTCCAGGTTTTTCAACTCCATCTGCATGCAGTTAGTCTGGGCCTGCAACTGTCACTCGGCCTGAGATGGTCCAACGGGGTGGGGGCTTGGCTCTGCCAGCTTCCTTCTCAGTTCCCCCAGCTTGTTCTCAAAATCCAGCACCTTCTTCACCCTTCGCTCCTTCTCCTATATCTGTTGGTTCACCTGCTCAGTCAGCCTCCTTCCATGCAGAAGTCTCAATGCTCTGGTTCTCCGTGAGGGTGTCTCTCTCCAGATTTGCTGAGGTTACCATCCAGCTCAGATTGTCCAGTAGTCTCTTCAGTACCTCATGCCCTGCCAGCACTTATTGGAACTTGCAGATTTTATTCTTCCTGTTGCTTTTCTGTGTCCAGAGTGCTTCCAGCTTCTCCTGAAACCCTGTGTTCACTTGCTCAAGATCAACGAAGCTTCTGGTCTTTTCCTCGAGCTGAAGTGTCGTATCACTCAGTTGTTCGAAGAACATTTTGATCTCCTTCTGTGCAGCAGTGACCACAGAAGTCGCTATCTCCAGCTCCACCACCTGGCACTCTGTGGCCTCTAGGCGGCTGGTGAGAGTTTCTTGCTCCATTTCTCTGTCATTGGTCAAATGTTTCACTTGGGCTGGGCAGATTGTAAATCGCTTTCTGCCAAAACCAACCTCTTTATGGGTGGCTTGTGGATCTCTAGCTCTGTTTTTGGTGCTTCATGCACCTGGGCTATCTTCTCCCTCTCTTTCTCCCGTCGATCCTGCAGGTCTGTCTTTTCTTGATTCAGTGGTTGGGCCTTGGCACAGAGTGCCTGGTTTCTTCTTTCCTGCAGTCCAGGGCAGGCACCACGAGTTGGTAGCACCTCTGCAGATCGTTGATGGTATAGGGACTCTTGACACTCTGGACCCTGGTGGCTCTGACTGTGTCCAAAGTCAGGGGAGGCCCACAGTTAGCCTCACCTTTGGCTGGACCCTCCATTGAATCACGTTCCCCAGTGGTGTTTGTCTTGGGTATCCCTCCCTTTTTTGTGTTCTTTGTTTTCTTGAATGTTGCAGGTCTGATGGGAGGATTCTTCTGCCAGTGTTCTGGCAGTAGTTTCTTTCCCGCAGCTCTCTCATGGAGTCTTTGTTTCAGAGATCTGAGTGCTATGATGTGAAGGATGGGCTGTCCACATTCACAGGTTCTGGGAAATCCTCTATTCTCCCACTAACTGAATAGAACGTCAATTTTGTACTCAACTCCAAAGTTGCCTCGAGTCTCTTGCTCACCACACAGCCACATCTACTTTCCTCAACTGCTGGTGGTGGTGTCAACCAACAGAGGGAATCCTGGTGCTGGACATCATGGAATGTGGGCATGGTCACAATTCTTATATCCCATTGGTCAGAAAGAACCATGAAAGAATGAGGTGTGGTCAGAATCCTGTGATGCAGGCACAATGGGCAGAGTCAAGATGACATTAGCTTCCCCAGCCCCTTTCCTACGGAACTCTGTCCAATTCAGATACTTTAGTTGGATGGCTGCACATATTGTTGTGTATGTCTATTTGTTGCTAGTCATGGACCTTGAACTCAGGATCTGGGCACAGTCTATGAGCTGCTTTTTCGTAAGGCTAGCCCTCTACCACTGGAGCCACATGGCTCTACTTCTTGCTTTTTTGGCACTGAATTTAGACAAGGTCTCAAGGACTTTCCTGCCTAGGGTGACATTGACCATGATCTTCTTATCACAGCGTTGTAACTATCAAGGAGGGCTGCTGAGAGCCACTGGTGAAAGCCTAATTACTGCTCTTGCTGATGTTCTTGGACAGACCAGTGCGTTCATTATCCTCAGGTTTAAGTGGTGAGAGCTGGAGCCCACAGTTCAAATCCTGGTTATGCCACCTCCAAATGGCAGAGATCCTAAGAAACTCATTCCTATTCATAATATTACCAATGGAATGTGAAGTATGTCATGATTGAATGGGAAATACTTGAATGATTCTCGGATAAAATTATACACTTATATTATAGTACACTGATCAATTTTAATTAATACTTTATGAAGCATTTAAACAATCACATTCATTAAATTGGGGCATAATGAAATACCTACGAATTGGGCGTCACATAGTATAGAGATGCCATTTTTCTGCCAGGACTTTCTTTAGTTAATTGGTATATCCCATTTTCTAAATGTAGCTTGGTATATAAAACTAGGATATATTATACCTGACCAGAAAATCAGTTATTCAAACAGTTTTTTATCAGAAATGCTTATAGTGAAATGTATATGTAAATCCAAATTATGTATATTTGAAGACAATGCTTGGTTAGTCCTCTTCTCAAATTCTCCATTCCTTTCATGAGAATAATATACATTGTAAGGAAATGCTTAGAATGTTTTGGAGAAATAGGTTGACTTTAAACCAGTGAGTTACTCCATGCTGCATTTTGTTTACTTTATATCCAGGAAAGATAAATTCTTACTTTATCATTTTCCTTAGGTTTTATACTCAGATTTTATCTCTGATGAGTGACAAAGATATAAACATTTTTTTAACAGTGGCTAAATTTAAGCTGAGGAATCTAGGTACAATGATACTCATGCAGGTAGGCCTCATCAGTCATGAGACCATGATATCAAAATGTTAACCAATGCTTACTGGTGTCATGCTTATGAGATTTTGTGTATAATAAACGGTGTTTATTAGCAATTTTTGTAATTAACATCATTTCATGGGTTAGGAGCTGAAGTGAGACTATTCATACATCATGTAACACAATGATTTAAAAATGCAAGCTAAAGGAAATAATTTATGAAAAAAATATCAAGATTTACAATAAGTACAGTATCAGTATGACTGATTTTTCTTTTACCCCAGTTGTAATATGGCTTACAGGATGACATTTCTGGTTATATGTTTAATTAGGTCCTGATATTTCGCTGGAGAAGTTATGTTCTTTCATTTATTCATTGGTCAGATCAAAGAGGAAATGAATTCCATGCCAGAATCAACATCCATAATAATGTTACAGATGTACCCTGCTACTTTGCAAATGTTTCAAATCAGCTGGAGTAACCTGGGTCCTTTTTTGGATCTAACTAAATAGGTATGCAATTTTGTCAGTACGAGAAAGATTTTGAGCACCATTTATTAAAGTATAATTTTCCAGGAACTACTTCTTTCTTTCCATGAGATTTTTAATTTCATTTATATCATGTGTTGATGTTTTTCTTTAGATAAGCCACATTCAGTCTTCTACAAAGTGTAATTTGGAATATTTTAAAATTATGTACACTCATGTACACTGCTCAGATTCTTTAATTTGCATATTTTTCATGTTAAATCAGTAGGGATTAGTTCTCAATATGGATACTATTGGACTTATTCATTGCATTTCTGGGGTTTTTTTTGGGGGGGGGTTCCAGTCTTGGGTCCTGAACTCTGGGCCTGGGCGCTGTCCCTCAGCTCTTCAGCTCAAGGCTAGCACTCTACCACTTGAGCCACAGAACCACTTCTATCTTTCTTTGCTTATGTGGTACTGAGGAATCGAACCCAGGGCCTTATGCATGCAAGGCAAGCACTCTACTACCGAGCCACCTTCCCAGCCCTCATTTCTGTATTTTTTAAGTATGTCATGATTTTGTTATTTCATTCTTTTAAATATGTGCAGATCTCACTCCGCATATAGCCACATTTGTTTTAAACCATTTGATACATTCAAGGGATTTGCTATGGTTTATCCAGATGAAGTTAATTACAAATCAACACAACCGTATTTCTGAGACACAGTTATCTTTATGGTTCTACTCCAAGTTAACATGTATTTGAGGTGTTTGTGCTAAAAAAAATTTGTCACAACAAGTTTCTGTTCTTGGGGGGTTCTAATTTTTGGTTGTTTTTCCAGTTGTGCTGACATCAACATATGTGTGAATTTTATTTCAATTGTTTTGTTTCTATATTTTATTTCATTTAACAAAAAGTACAAAAAAAAAGAATCAGTGATTTAGAACTTTTCCAAATAGAATTCTAAGAGAGACACTTGAAATTTTGTGACAACTGGGAATGGGCAAGTGTACATAGTGGAGAGGGTAGTAGAATAACAGAGACATTGTCTGACATGATTTGAATTCTTCCTCCTCTTGCTCACTATTTCCGATATTCTTACTTCAAAGTCTTTAGTGGAAAGAAAATAATTTTTTCTGTATGAACTCATACTTTTTGGTTCAACTGGGACACACTACATATTCATATTTCATTTTAACTCAAAATCTTCTTTCCTTTGTTTAAAAACACAGATATGAATTTATAATGCTAAAATAACATCTACTAATTTATATGAAATGGTCCAACTATTCTCACTTCACATTATATGTAACAAAGATTGTAATATTAATAGTGAGTAACACAATATGTAATAATTGACTTTGGGGAAAGTCAATTACAGTGGATTTTTGTGAGATACCGAGTAATAGCAAAACTTGTATTTGATTCTACTAAAAAATTCACAGATATATCTAAAAATAACTTTAAAAGCCCTGGTGGCCCCATCAGAGTCTTCCCATTTTACAGGCCATTGGACATGGAGGGAATCTGTTTTTCCACTGACACCTTGTATGCAGAGGCCAGAAATTAGGTTCCATCCCAAACCTTCGACTTCTTTTTTTCTAAGGACTGTACAGTCAGCTCCTGTATCAATGATGCCCTTAAATTTTGTTCTTTAACCTTAAGTTCCATTCTAGCTTTTGCATTTTGGATAAGAATAGTCCATAATACTTGAGGTGGTGGTTGTTGTTTTTGTCCTTGGAGTAGGGGCTGAGGATTGCCCCATATTTAGTTTAAAGGCTGAGTCTTAGAGTGGCATTCAGAGGCCCCAAAAAAAACCTTTTTATATTTAGGACATACGGAAGGAGGTTGCTTTCTTATGGGTGAACCTCGGAGTGATAGGCAATCCTTTTTAAAATGACCAGTTCCCAGAGGCCTAAAATGTGGTCTATTTTAGAAAATGTTTCATATGCTGCTGAGAAAAATGTGTATTCTGATGCTGCTGGGTGAAATATTCGGTAAATGTCTGTTAAGTCTAGTTGTTCTGAACCTCCTTGAAAAAGAGCAGCAAGATAAACCCCAATACAGTAGACGGAAAGAAATAATTGAAATTAAATCCGAATTAAACGATTTAGAATCCAAAAAACTATAGAAAGAATCAACAAAACAAAGAGTTGGTTCTTGGAAAAAATTAACAAAATTGACAGACCCTTACCAAATCTTGTGAGAAATAGAAGAGAACACAGCCAAATCAATAAACTTAGAGATGAGAATGGAAACATCACCACAGAAAAAAACAAGATTCAGAACATTATAAGGGAATACTTCTCAAAACTTTATGCTAATAAGTTTGAGAACTTGACAGAAATGGATCTTTTCCTAGCAAATATTAGCATGCCAAAACTAAACCAAGATGAGTTAAACCCTCTTAACAGCCCCATATCACGCATTGAAATAGAAACAACAATAAGACACCTCCCAGCTAAGAAAAGTCCAGGACCAGATGGTTTTACAGTGGAATTATACAAAGCCTTCAAAGCAGAGCTCACACCAATACTCTTCCAACCCTTCAATGAAATTGAAAAAGAAAGTTCACTGCCAAACACATTCAATGCAGCCATCATAAACTTCATCTCCAAAACAGGCAGGGACCCATCAAAGAAAGAGAACTGTAGACCCATTTATTTGATGAACATTGATGCAAAACTTCTCTACAAAATATTGGCAATGGACTTCAACAATCCATCCAAAAAATCATATACCATGATCAAACAGGATTCATTTCAGGGATGCAAGGCTGGTTCAATATAAGCAAATCAAATAATAAAATTCATCACATCAACAGGAGGAAGGATAAGAACCACATGGTTATCTCAATACATGCAGAAAAAGCATTTGACAAGATCCAACACCCCTTTATGATGAAGATCTTGGAAAAATTAGGAATCCGTGGAACATTCCTCAATACAATAAAGTCTGTATATGACAAATCTACAGCCAGCATTACACTTAATGGTGAAAAACTAAAGCCATTTCCTCTTAACTCAGGAACAAGACAAGGATGTACACTCTCTACACTTCTCTTCAATATACTATTAGAATTCTTAGCTAGAGCAACAAGACAAGATGCAAACATAAAGGGGATCCAAATAGGGAAAAAAGAAATAAAACTCTCCCTCTTTGCAGATGACATCATCTTGTATTTAAAGAATCCTATAGACTCCACTCCCAAATTACTCAAGCTGATTCAAAACTTTGGAAAAGTAGCAGCGTATAAAATTAACCCCAAAAATCAATTTCTTTTCTGTATGCCAACAATGAGAAAAGTGTGGATGAAATTAGGAAAGCAACTCCATTCGTAATAGCCCCATAAAAAATAAAATACCTAGGAATTAACTTAACCAAAGAAGTGAAGGACCTATAAGATGAAAACTTTAAAAACTTGAAAAAGGAAATCAATACAGAACTTAGAAAAGGGCAAAAACTCCCATGCTCCTGGATTGGAAAGATTAACATCGTGAAAATGGCAATATTTCCCAAGGCTATCTACGAATTCAATGTGATACCTATCAAAATTCCAACCTCATTTTTCAAGGAAATTGAAGAGGCAATCCAACAATTCATATGGAAAAATAAAAGACCCCGAATAGCAAAAACGATCAACAGAAAGAACAGTGCTGGAGGAATATCAATGCCAAATTTCAAACTCTACTATAAAGCCATCGTAATCAAAAGAGCTAGGTACTGGCACAAGAATAGAACTCAGGACCTATGGACTAGAATTGAAAACCCAGAAATGAACCCACAGACCTATAGCCATCTAATCTTCGATAAGGGAGCTAAAAAAATTGAATGGAAGAAAGAAAACCTCTTCAGTAAATGGTTCTGGCAAAATTGGTTAAGTAATTGTAGAAAACTAAAGCTAGATCCTTACATATCACCCTGCACCAGAATCAACTCCAAATGAATCAAAGATTTCGGAGTCAAAGCAGACACTCTGAAAACATTTCAGGATGGATGAGTAGAAACCCTAGGTCTCCTTGGCACAGGCCGAAATTTTCTTAATAGAGACCCAGAAACACAACAAATCAAAGAAAGGTTGGACAAATGGGATTGCATGAAGTTACAGAGCTTCTGCATGGCAAAGGACATAGCTAGCAAGATCAATAGAAAGCTCACTGATTGGGAGAAGATCTTCACTAGCCATAAAACAGACAAGGGTTTCATATCTAAAATATACCTGGAACTCAAAAAATTAAAACCCCCAACAACAAGTCTTCAAAGAAACAACTGCCCAATAAAAAAGTGGGCTAAAGACTTAAACAGAAACTTCTCTGAAGAAGAAAGAAGGATGGCCAATAGACACATGAAGAAATGCTCAATCTCCCTAGCCATAAAAGAAATGCAAATCAAAATTACATTGAGATGCCACCTCAGTCCAGTTAGAATGGCTAAAATCAAGAACTCTAAGAACAATGGATGCTGGAGGGGATTATATAGAAGGGAACCTTACTGCACTGTTGGTGGGAGTGTAAACTTGTTCAACCACTTTGGAAAGTAGTAAGGAGGTTCCTCAAAAGTCTCCACATAGAGCTTCCCTATGACCCAGCAATCCCACTTTTGGGCATTTACCCAAATGTTTACGAACAAGACCACACTAAAGCTACCAGCACGACTATGTTTATTACAGCACAATTTACTATAGCTAAGATATGGAACCAACCCAGATGCCCCTCAGTAGATGAATGGATCAAAAATTATGGTATGTGTACACAATGGAATTCTATGCCTCTATCTGAAAGAATGTCATTGCCCCATTTGTTAGGAAATGTAAAGGCTTGGAAAAAATTATATTAAGTGAGGTAAGCTAGGCCCAAAGAAACATGGTTTCCCTTATTTGCAATACCTAGTGTATGTCTGAATCAAGCAGAAAATGTCAGATAAGGTGATGTTAGGGAAATGAACCTTAGGATATGTATTCAAATGATTTTTTTTTCTTTCAGGTGATTGTTTCTAACACATTTATACGATTCTTTCTTTGTTGCTTTGTATTTCCCTCCCCCACAGTATAACCCCTGCTTTTGCTGTATTTACTGTCAGTATAATTTGTGGAGGGGAAGGGGAAAAACAAATCGTTTAAATAGGGATACAGGTGGACCCATTGCAACAATGAGATGTACAAGTCGTTATATCGCAAAATGAACTTTATAACTTTTGTTCGGGGGTGGGGAGGTAGCAGGGAGGATTCAGTGGGGGTTTGGGGGGAGAATGTGAAGGATGGGAAGGGGAAACAAAGGAGGAGTCTACAATGCTTGATAAGAAATGTACTCTTTATCTTTCCCATGTAATTGTAACACCTCTGTACAGTATTTTCATAATAAAAACTAAAAATTAAAAAATAAAATGAAATGACCAGTTAAGCTATATCCCCAACAAGGTCAATTTCCCATTGTGCCATTAGGGGGCGCGCACACTGGCGGTCATAGAGGTGAAAGCCTGTGCAAGGGTAGTCATAGCATGAGTTGATGTCCCCAAATCTTTGGTGGCAAGGATGCAATCAGTGATCTCCCCATTTCATTCAGGGGCAATGGATTTTCTGCATTCCTGTGTGACCCCTTCCCATATTAGGCTCTTGGTTAGTGCATCTCAGGCTCCAGCGTGGGATACCTTCCTGGCCACTGCTTCCAGAACAAGGGTAACGAAGTCAGTGAAAGGCTCATTGGGATGTTGTATGAGGGTTTTTAGTTGTTTGTTTCCTTCTTTAGATGGGACTGAGGAGTCAGCCCACAATGCAGAGAGGAGTACTTGGTCAAAGTACTGCGGAGATGCCACTGCTTGTACAATGGGAGACCCATAAACTCCCTCCCCTTTTAAGCAATCAGGGTCCTCCATGGTTGCATCATATCCTCTCGCAGTGACATTTCATGTGCTTTGTTGTTCACATTCATCATAAAAGGCAGCCTTCCATAAAAGGAAGTCCCCTGAAGATGATACTGTGCGCATTAATTTCTTCCAATCACGGGGGCAACTCAGATCAATGCTAATGGTTTCAAGCATCTGTTGAGCATATGGGGAGTGCAACCTATCTTCCTTAACAGCGGTCCAATATTTGTCAAGCACTTTTGGGCCATGGGGGTACCATTGGTTAGGTCGTGCAGTGGTTCGGTGGATGTTTACCGGGAACATGAACTGGGGTTCATCCATAGGCTTGGCTGCCATTTCCACAGTAGTTGTGGGGCCCGCAAACAACTGTTAATTATAGGGGGAACAACGGGTTTTCTTTCTTCGGCAAAGTTGGATATGAACGCCCAAGGATACAAAGTTCCCTGAGGGGAGTTCCCAGTCTGGCCTAAATGGCCAAAAGAACTGCTTGGGCAGGTTTCCTGGGACCCATAGTGTGGGGGAGGGGTTTTAAAAGCTTAACTGGCCGGCCCTCTGGATCACATGATGGTGGCAGTTGTTGGTCATCTGCATTCTTACTGGAATTGTTTGCTGCCTCCACAAGAAGATGGGAGTGCCTGAGCAGCTTTGCCATTTTGTGTATGCTCTGTTTCTTTTCGCAGTGAGGCCTTAAATGCCTGAAGAGTTTCCCCTTCTTGTCTCCCTAATATACAGGCTTGAATGGCTACTACAATGGGGTAAAGTGTAGGGGTAGCTCAGCGCCTTCTCAGATTTCTTTTTTACCAGCTACCTGAAGGAGCAGGTCCAGCTGTCTGGATCCAAATGGCCCCCTAGTCAATCCAAGGACACAATTCTTTTACTATTTCCCATATTAAACTAGCTTCCTTTTGTGATACTTTTAACTGCCTACTCCAAAGCAGGGCAACAAGCGCTCATAATTGAGGCTCTCCTGGTGCAGGGGGAAGGTTGCCCATGGACGCACTTACCTTGCATTAGATTGTCTGTCTGCCGAAAACACTTGAGCCCCACGTTGGGCACCACTTGTAGGGCTAGATGTCCTGCAGGGGGTAAGCATGAATAATGCCCACAAGGAACACACATTGGGAGAATAGGCTTAAGCAGGTCTCGCTTATGTTTGTGCAAGGGGGGGATTTTACACCCCAGCTTTCCCAACCTCTTGAGTTCTTCCGGGCCAATCACTTAGCAGGTAGTTTATATAAGGCACTTGTGACACGCACTGCTTGGTGACAGGCCCTGATTGGTCCCCGGGGGGCGTATAGGGAGCGTGGACAGCTCATGGCTGTCAAGCTAGGCAAACGTGCCTGTGGGTCACATCTCTATGAGAAGAAAATGTGCTTCAACTGCTACTCTAGCTGACTCAACCAGATTTGACTGGCTCTACCCACAGGGGCTGTCTCCCGTATGGAAAAAACACATCCAAATCCCCTGCCCATAGTAACTAGGGGGTCAGGTCCTCTCAATTGTTTTGTCAGGGAGGTCCTTCTACCTGACTTTCACTTTGGACTTAGGGTTTAGTTGTCCCCAGTGCTTCTGAAATCTGGATTCAGTTGCCCCTGTTGAAAAATTTAAAATGTTAATGGTAAACAAAGCTACCTGTAACTGTATATGGGGGCTAACTCCCCCTTTTTGTTTTAATAATTATGATTGCTCCTTAAGACATTGGTGATTTCTTTCTATAATTGTTTGGCCTTGGAGATTATAGGGAATTCCTGCTCCTGCATCACCAATATTCATATATATATATATATATAGTTGGTCCTGGGGCTTGAACTCTGGGGCTGGGTGTTGTCCCTCAGTTCTTCATCTCAAAGTGAGCGCTCTACCACTTGAGCTACAGATCCACTTGCGGCTTTTTCTGCTTATGTGGTGCTGAGAAATTGAATCCAAGGTCTCATGCATGCAAGGCAAGCACCCTACCACTGAGCCACCTTCCCAACCCCTTCCTGCACCTGGAGAAGGGTGTAGGGGTCGGTTTGGGCCCCCCGGGCTGGTTGGTGGGGGATTGTTGTGAACAGTCCTTCTTAAAGTACCCCTCCTGCCCACATTTAAAACAAGTCCCTCTCCCCAATGGTCTTGGGGTTCCTTGGCCCTGGGATGCAAGCGTCTGAGTAATAGCCTCAGTCATTGCAGATGTCTGAGCCTGTAAGGATAAAGCTAGTGATTAGGACTAGTGCTGTTGTGTTACCATATCCTGCGAGGCCACCACCCATCTGCTCAGGGAACTCTCTCTCAATCCCACGTAGGCCATGATGTGGTCTGCATTTATCCCTTCCCAGACCAGTAGCTTTACAAACTGATCTTGGAGGTCCCCTGCCGGCAGCTTGGGCTATAAACTCAAGTAGAGTCTCACCAGGTTTTTGCCTCACTCCTGCTATGGGGGACTCAGTGGGCCTATCATCCAGTTTGTACCACACGGCAAGTCCTGCCTGCCTCACCTGGTCATGGTACAGGACAAGTATTGTGGCCTGTTGGACCCCAGTGGAGCACCCTTCCCCCATCCCTGTTAAAATGGCATAAATAATAGGTATTGCGCTTGAACATGCCAGTTATTCTCTGCCCACAATCTGCATTCCTCTTTAAAGAAAGCATACCAATTAATAATCTGAGAGCTAGTGAAGAAGACTTTGGCCACATCCAGCCAGCCCTTAGGGACACATGGGTGATAAGCAATGTCCTGTAATTGGGTATGGGCCCAAGGAGAGTTCAGGGCATTCTCTGCCACCGCCTTGTGGATCTCTTTAAAATCCTTAGCTTCCCATGGATACCATTCCAAGGGCCTGTTAGCTCCTGGTGAAAGATTGACTGGATATGCTTGGGGAAGTGAATCCTGAGGCCCAGGTTCTGGGCTCCCAGGTGGCACTTCCTTTACATGGCAGGCCTCCGAGTAGGTTTCTTCCCCAGTCCTCAGCCCCTCTATGGAAGGTCGGTATGGGTCTGGGTCTTGCAGGTCCTTCTCACAGGCCTCCTAGGGCACTGTACCTCTGGCCCAATCGGGGGAATATGGTGGAAGCCTAGGAAAGTCAGGGCACCCAAGTCAGAGGGGTAACCTTCACCTTTGTTTTGACTTCCACTGTGCATGTTTCAGTGCATTCTCAGTCAAATTTGACCCATTCCTTTTCCTTCTCACTTCCCAAGTCCTCCTTTACTCCCTCTAGGCTTAATGTTGCCTCCTCCTTCTTCTTCTGTGAAATAGCATTACCCATACTAAGGGTTTTACTTACCCTGAGAGATGGCTTAGTCTCAGCCGGTATATTTTCCTTTCTTGCCCGAGTTGGGCTCCTGATGTCAGGTCTTCCTCCATCCCATGAAAGATGGACGGGGTCCAAGGAAAGGTAAGTGTGCCACTTGCCTGTTCCCCAGCTTCCCTTAACCCAGGAGACATTCAGACACAGCAGGGAGTCAAGTCAAGCAGGAACTCATTTATTAACACACAGAAAGCACTTTTTAAAAGCAAAAAAATACCGGGTGGCATGGGGAGGAAAAGGAACCAACTAATCACAGTAATGGTCACACTCTATCATGCACCTAAGCTTCCAGGAGCTCTTTACACACTGAATATAAACAAATCGGACTCTGCCTACTCAACTCCCTGTCAGCACCATCTTTTCTGCACACTTGCCCCACAATTATTATTATTTTGTCTATCATAGATATTCAGGAGATCTGAATATCTGAATATTATGATCTGAAGATTATGGTTCAAAGCTCACCCAGGAAGGAAGGTTCCTTAGATTCTTATCTCCAGTAAACTGCTCAGGAAAAGCCAGACAAAATGGCACTGAACTTCAAGTGGAAGAGGTGTAGCCTTGAGCAAAAACAGGATCAGGGACAGTGCCCAGACCCAGAGGACAAACTAAACAACAAAAACAAAATAAAAACAAACCTCAAACCTAGCATTTTTCTAATTGTATACAGAAGTACGTAATTAAGGAAATTTTTTACTATGTTATGTATAGGTAGAAGAATAAAGATGTAACACAATTTCTCTCTTCACACCATGATACACCAATGTCTCAAAAATTGCTCTTTTTCTAAATTTATAAATTAATAGCATCCATTTGTTGGCAACTCTGTCTAGATTATTCACATTTTCATGTTATACATGAACTGTTGGTATTATCTATTATGTTCTAATTATACCTCAATTGAAAGAATATTCCAGGCAAATAGAATGCCAGAATCATTTGTCCATTTCTAAATTAAACCTTCTACTTGAAAACCATTTTGTAGTATCCTATCGAATATGAAATTACAAACAAAACTATTTATTTTAAATGTAAATTCTAATTTAGCCAGGGCCACAAAGTCCTACATTAGATGAGCTTTGCCATTTCTCCAGGCTTAAGTTTGTGTCATCCTTCATCATTTCTTTGGAATCCAACAGAATGATGCTTACTTTCTCAAATTTTTGGTTGGGAATCATGAGCCATTGTGCATCTAGGAATGTTCTGAAATGAAGAGAGCATTTAAAATACAACTGAGGATTATATATGAGTTGCATTTCAATAGGAAACTTGACTTCTCAAAACATAGTGACAAAATTAGCCCAAACTTCAAACTGTATATTTCTTTCTTGTTGTTTGGCTTGTTTTATTGAGACAAAATTATACTACCTGTTCCAGAGAAGATATAATTAGTGATCGCTCAACATGGCCTTTTTTCCCTTATATCTGACTTGCTTTGAAACTAGAATTATTCTTCCGTTCTACTTTTTACAAATTTGTATGATTAGCTACCATGATTTAGAGCTACTAGAAGAAATAGAGTGGCCTCTTCCTTCATGTTCCACTTAGTAGTAATGCTTTCTCTATATCACTCCCATAGATCTACATACTGGCCTTGGCTTTAGTGTTTCAAAGTTTTCTTATTTGCAGAGTCTTCTGTACTGTATTGAACCATTATACTTAAACACAGAACTTCTTTTTCTCCTAGTATTCATATTGTTTCTCCTCCCGTTAAGTACACTTGGGAAATAATGCACAACATACACACACACAAAATGTATCTGAGAACAATTTTCCCAGTTAAAATTTGACTTAATATAGAGCACTTAGGAAATTTGAAATTAAAGTACTCCAGGACAATGGATTTTTCATGTTTTTTTAATTGTAAAAATGGTGTACAGAGGGGTTTGAGTTACATAAGTAAGTAAATGAGTATATAATCTATCAAGCAATGTTACCTCCTCTTTTGTTTATCCCATGCCATCCCTTTCCTCCCCGCCATCACAAATTCCCTCTCCCCTCCCCAAGTTGTAAAATTCTTTTTCTACATAGTGTTTTGTACAACTCATTGTTACAATGGGTCATACTATATCCTTGTTTCAGCATTTTGTAATCGCGCTTCCCCTCCGCACATAAAAAAAAGTGTATGTGCACGATGCAGTTCACTGACATCAAATACAGTAAAAACGGGGGTTATACCGTGGAGTAAGAAAATAGAAGAGAAACAAAAAAAATCACATAGTACATGTTAGATACATTAAAAACAATATCAAGAAAGAAAAACCAAATTGTGTCCTATCTTGGGGTCCACTTCACACGATCTTATATGGCCATATGTATGTTGATAATGTTTTATAAGCCATTTAAATTCCATATTTTATTGTTATTAAGTTGTCTCTGAAACACGTGTTACCTCATGTACAAAGATGTACTTGTGCTATTTCAATGAAGCCACAGAACCTTCATTTTACCTGGAGCAACACCATAGATTGTTACTTGTAGTAAGTGGAAGCAAATGTTACTGGAAGTGGAAATTTTAATTACAAGTAAGAGTTTGACAGGCTCTCCTGCCTGGGTTGGCTTTGAGATAGTAATAAATCCAAGTGACATCAACTGTATGGACTTCTCTTTTGAATCAAGAAATAGTAGATGAAGTTTATTATCAAGCTAACATTTGACAATTTTTATAAGAAGAGAATATGTCCAGCAAAGAAGGTATAACTTAACTCAGCAAAAGTAGGTGCATTCAATCATTTTGCAATTATTTTCTCTGCTTGGGAAGATTACTATTGACTTTGTCGTTCCTTTTGAGGAAACTTAAAGTCATATTTGCACTTTTTCTGTTTGTCGTGTGGCTTGAACTCTGATCCTGGGTGCTCTCTCTCAGCCCTTCAGCTCAAGTCAAGTGCTCTACCACTTTAGTCACAGCACCACTTCCGGATTTCTGGTGGTTAATTGAAGATAAGGGTCTCATGGATTTTCCTGACCAGGCTGGTCTCAACCTCCTGAGTAGCTTGCATTACAGGCATGAGCCACCACCACCTGGCTCATATTTGCATTTATGTGCACTTAATGACATTATGTAGACAAAGAATGGAAATTTGAATCAAATGATGTGACATTGCAGCTTTTCAGAAAAATTGAGGTAGCAATAAATATGTCCTCTTTTTCATGTTGTTACACTAATGAATCATGAGCTATGGGACTCTTACATTAGCTTCGTCTGTTGTCTGCATATGTGGATTTAGTATCAGAAATTGTTTATAGAGAAAGACTGAGATTTTTAGAAAGCAAAGGAGATCAGGTATGAAAGAGCAGCATAGAAGGATATACAACTTATCACACAGAGATTAAGAAGAGTCTAAGTGATTAGAATGCTAAAAGCAATGAGGAATAAGCCTAGTTGATAAATAGTTTTTCAATAACCAAAAATGGTTCCCTAGAACGGATTCTGCTATACCTTAGTTACTATAATTTTCCTTCCATCTGGAGTTATTCCTTCTCTTCTGTCACAAATGTTAACTAGCATCTTCATTTTTGGTGCCATGACTGGCCACAAAGTTCTTTCTGATTATCACTGACCACACAAAATCCTGGAATCCTTGAATTTCCAGAATTAAAATTCACCTGACATCCAAGCACATTCCTGGCATTAATTGCCATGACCTATTAGCAAAACTTTTTTTTTTTTTGCTCAACACAGTATTCTAATATAAGTAAAGTACATGAATTAAGGACTATTGTTATGTATCACTTGGAAGGAGCAATAATATATTCCAAATATTGGTTCTTTATTTTGCATTTACTAGCTAAATAACTCTTTTGCCTGTTCTGGGGCTTGCACTCAGGGCCCGTGAACTGTTCATGAGCTAGAATTCTACCACTTGAGGCAAAGCACCACTTCCAGTGTTTCTTTTTCTGTTTATGTGGTGCTGAGGAATTGAACCCAGGGTTTCATGCAATGAAGCCATATAGCCAGAACCCTAAATGACTTTTTTTCATATTAATAATTTTTGTGTGAAAATACACTACAGATGAGTTACAATTACATAAGCAAGGTAATTAGTACATTTCTTATCAAGTATTGTTGCCTCCTCCTTTGTTTCCCCTTACCATCCTTGACCACCGACCCTCCATCTCCCCGCCAAAGTTTTAAAGTTCCCTGTTCGACATAAAGTCTTGTTCCAATGGGACTTTCTTAAGATGGCATTACTTTTTCTTTCTGTTAATATGTATTATAATTTAGGTCAGGTGGTAGGAAAGGAAGTGGAAAACAATATTATGTCCAGTAAAGCTGACATCCTATTACATCACTAAGGAAGTAGTGTTAAGATCTGCGGGACTCATAGGTTGTTGCATGTGACATTACTATGTAAAACACTATTAACAAGCATCTCAGACATCCAAAACATTCTGCTTCCATTTTCAAGGTCAAGAGCAAAATATCTATGCCTTTTTATTGATTGGGTGTGTTTCCTAGGAAGGAAGAAGGATGATGTGGTAGGTGATGATGGAAAAATAGGTATATTAGCCCCCTCCAAATTTTTTGCAGTTTTATTTATTTATTTTTCTTTTGTATATTATTTTTATTGTGAAAATACTGTACAGAGGGGTTACAATTACATGAGCAAGATAATGAGTACATTTCTTTTCAAGCATAACCTCCTCCTTTGTTTCCCCTTCCCATCCCTTCCCATCCTCCCCCTGCTCTCCCCAATCTTTCCCGCTACCCATCCCACCAAAGTTGTAAAGTTCATTTTTCGACATAACAACTTGTACATTTCATTGTTGCGATAGGTCCACCTGAATCCCTATTTAAACGATTTTTTCCAGTTTTAAAAAGTGCTCCTGATGAACTCACACCTACATCTAATTGACTTGCTGTCTGCACAAGATGCATATAAATGAAGATATTTATTCTGGTGGATAGTCACATATATTAACAAAATCCATTTCTGGAAAATAAAAGATACTAGGTGAGAAATTATAAAGTATTGTCTATAAAATGGTTTATTTTCTTGGAGAACAAAAGGTAGTATTGAAATGATTAGTCCAGCTTTCTTCGAGATTTTATGCTGTCTTAATATCAAAATGTTCTTAAATTCCTGTAACATCCAAGCATAAAAGACATGATTTGAAGATCTCAGTAGTTTTAGAAAAAAAGGTACATAATACCTTTCTTCCTGCAGAGACATGTGAGCATAAGTACGATTGATTGTATTATAGTTCTCTTTTTTCTCTTTATCTCAAGTGTTGCACATCTTGGTATATTACTCTATGTCTTGCATCAGCTTCTGTAGGTGAGATTTACCTCTACCTGCAATGTCAGAATGGGTCATGTGAATTACTTCAGCTTACAAAAGTGAACCAGAATTGGAGAAACACTATTTCTAGGGGAAGATTTCTATCTCATGGTCTGTGTCTAAAAGCTGACTTGTTTTCCCTTAGCCATAAAATAGCATATTTCAGAGGGAGTCTTCCTTCAATTTATATACTGGAAGAATATAGCATGTGAAATTGAGGCAAAACTCAAATACAGCACCATCCATATAACACAGGCAGAATTAAGCTAATATTAGAATGTGATAAGATGTTAGTTTCTTACGATCCTTGTATACCATTATGATAGTTCACTGTAGCACACCAGAATTTAACATATCCTAACCAAGAAGTTAACAAAGAGATAACATTTCCTATTGGAAATTATTACAATTTTTTATAAATAAGCATTCTCCATGTGATCACTTGTAGGGTTCTTTTTTTCTATAGATGGGTTGAATCGCTCTAGAGCACTGTATCTAATATCCATTATCATTATCCAGACCTTGTGATTGTGATGAGGAAAAATAAAATACCTAGATTTCTTCTTCTCTTTTCCTCTTCTCCTATTTCTAGTGTGAATTCTCATCTTTTCTCCAAATTCTATTAATAAAGGAAGAAAGACATATTGTGGATATCAAGCAGAAGGCTTCAAATCAAGAATTTCATTCTTTCAGAAACAGATGAAGTAAATCATAGTGACTCAAGGAAGAATAAAAACAGGATTTTTTCCCTTTCTGGATTTCACCATAGAGTCTGAACATGACTATAAATATCTAATAAACAATTTCCCTTGACTAATTTTTTAAAAATATAGTTTTTTAAATAAATTATAATTTAAAATTAACTAGTAATTTGTTGTTTGCTTTTTGGGAGGCATGAAGTAAGACTGCATTAACAATGTGTGAGTTGCCGGGCGCTGGTGACTCACACCTGTAATCCTAGCTACTCAGGAGGCTGAGATCTGAGGATCGTGGTTCAAAGCCAGCCCGGGCCGTAGAGACCGTGAGACTCCTATCTCCAATAAACCACCAGGAAACTGGAAGTGGCGCTGTAGCTCAAGTGGTATAGCACTCACCTTGAGCTGAATAGCTGAGGGACAGTGCCCAGGCCCAGAGTTCAAGCCCCACAACCGACCAAAAAAAAACCAAAAAAACAAAAAACAATGTGTGAGTTGAGAGGCTAAATTATATCAGAATCTAAAC
This sequence comes from Dipodomys spectabilis, assembly GCF_019054845.1. Lineage (NCBI taxonomy): Eukaryota > Metazoa > Chordata > Mammalia > Rodentia > Heteromyidae > Dipodomys > Dipodomys spectabilis. The sequence goes on from NW_024870724.1 coordinate 3,374,394, forward strand.
ATAATGAAAAATAGACGATTTTAAGATTAATAGCTTGTAGATACATTTTCAATGTGATATTTTCTTTTTTTTCTCTCCATGCTGATTCAACTTCAATAAGCAGTTCATGTAATTCAAATGGCTGCCTTTCTTTCAAAAATAGATTAGACCCAAAAAAGTTAGAAAAAGAGAACCAGTATTTGGTGATGCATTCTTTAAAAATAGAAGTCAAATAAATATTAAACATAATTCCAAAATAATAACAATCAAACACTCTTGAAAAGAGAATATTGTATACAGAATATATAAAAAGTTATAGTGCCAGAACTGCTTCAGGAGCTGCTCTCTGGCATTTAGGATTTCTAGTATATGACAATGTTTTAAACAGGATTAATTGCTTTCAGGGACTAAATTTTTTCTAGTTATATTTCATTGAAGAAATATGTTGTTCAGGTTAATGAAAGGATAGAGGTTATAGTAGAAAGAATGCTACACACTCATTGTACATAGCAAAATACCTTCACAGAGTATCTGTCTGTCCCACATACCTAATCCTTCAAATGTAGATTTGCATTATATATATGTTTGTAAAATAACAACCTCTCATTACCCAAGGAACACAAATTTGAATAATTATCATATGGGGGAAGTATACTCAAATTGGTAGTTAAAAGTCCCAGGTGTAGTACAAAAGGAACATGATTAGGTAAGAACCATCAGAAAGATGTAAAGATGCTACATTAGAAGATAAAGGAAAAAACAACAACCCAGATTCTGAATTTCTGGAAAGCAGAACAGGAGATAAATACCTTTTCCACTAGAATCATTTGAAAAATATTTTAGCTCTGTGGGTGTCTCTATTTTAATCTAGTGAGAGTTATATTAGATTTCTGTAATTTAAACTGTAAAATGGTAAATACGGATTATTTAAGGCAATTACCTTGTAGAAATACTTTACAGCAGATTTGGTTTAGTAAACTAATTCAACTACAGCCTTTTGCTGATGTAACTACAGGGACACCACATTTCCAAGTTTCTGAGAATAAGAAAAAGTTGCCACCAGCTTAGTACACATGTATGATATACATATTACTAAGGGCCTTGCATTAATGAAGTCTTGAAATACTAAATAATATCAAAATAAGAAGCTCCCTATCCTTATTTTCACATTTGGGGATACTAAGTACCAAAGTTATGTAGAAGACTAGGGTAAGAATATGGAAATAAAATCTGTCTGCTAATATTATATAGATAATTTATGTCATTTTGAGTTAGAGTTTCTAAAGTAATTAAAAAAGGTAAAACAGAAACAGAGAAATTAGAGAATCCAGTAATGATATAGTCATCCCAGGATGGTATAGGATATTATAGGAACACTAGATGGTGATAAAAAGATAGCAAAAATGAGTCCCCTGGAACAATGGGAAACAAAATCTACACCACAGATTGTCATATAGCAAGAAAATAGTTTCCACTATGCTGTCTTTGATATTTTAGGTTTGTTTACACAGCAACTTTAACCTCTTAGGAAATGACCTTTATTAATACTCAAGGCTTTGCAGCTTATAACCCAAAAACAAATAATGCTTCTGAATTTAAACAAGCATGATACTAAGTATAACCCAGGCTACTTCCATCGCTGTAGCTGATAAATAAGAATGATCTTCGGGAATAGTCAAACAATCTTGAAATTTTTCATACCTTTCCTCTTCTCCAACATGAGAAGTCCTAGACAAGATATGTAAAACATTAATAAAGGATTTTTATATTTTTTATTGTTCACTCCAAAGCAAATACACTTTCCTCTTTGCAAACCTGACTTTGGAAGAGTCACACCCTCACGATTATTTTATAGACAAAAGTTTACTGCTTTGGCTTAGGTGTTTTCCTGACTTTGGGTGTTGCTCTCTATTATTTTGGCAACTCCACAGAAAAACAAGATAAATCTATTATGCTTATATTGAATTGTTCAAAGTCAAAATGTCTTCAAACACAGGTTTCTGTTACCTTCTTCACTGCTAATTAAATTTTAAATATTGCTCTTTAAATGCAACAAAAACGTGTTAATTTAATGTATATTCTCATTGAAACTGTTGATTACAGGAGTGTCTGTGATTGCTTTTTTAATTGTTTTCAAGTATTTTCCTTAGCTATTTTCATGATTTCCTTTGTTGCAGTCTTCTAGTCAGGAACAGAGGGTTACCCAAAAAGATCTACCTAAGATAAAAGATGTTAGGCAGAAAAAACTAGATGTATAATTAAAGATTTTAAGTTCTTAAGAAACTGCAAAGCTCAGAAGACATTTTGCTATTACTGGCATGGTTAAGATGACTTGAAAATTTTGGATCTTAAACTAAGTGAAATTCATGTAAAAGGTTACAGTTCTTCCAAACAATGATTATAGCTTATACTTTTCTGCTCCAACGAGATGAGACCTCTGATAAAGTTGGAGGGTATATCGATTTTAGGGTAGAAGGGTTAATGTTAAAAAGCCAAGGGAGATTCCTAAAACAGCACTGCCTATCACATATCATTTAATTATACTTATGGTATATAAGTATATAAATATACAAATATGAATTGAGTGACAAATATGTGATTTACAAAATTCAATGACAACTAAATCCAGAAAAATTTCTCTATATTTCTATAAACTAGTATATCTCGTGAGGATTTAAAATTTTTTAGAATATATATTTTAACATTTATGTCAAAATATTTATTTTAACTGTTTATTTTTAGTCAGTTGTGGAGCTTGAAATCTGTGCCTGGACACTGTCCCTCAGCTCTTTAGCTCAAGACTAGTGTTCTACACCTTGAGCCACTGCCAGTTTTCTGGTGGCTCATTGGAGATAAGAGGGTCGTCGACTTTCCTGCCTAGGCTGGCTTTGAACCATGATTCTAAGCTCTCAGCCTCATTAGTAGTTAGGGTTACAAGCATGAGCCACTGGCTCCTAGATACATAATTATTTTTTACATATTTATAAAGTATCGAGTGGCAATCCCATTTCTTTATATATTGAGTAATGATAAGCTCCATCATATCCATAAATTTCTGCATGTAACATTTCTTTTTAGTGAGAATGCACTAAAACGTATCTTCTGGGTGTGATGAAATATCTATTCTCAACTATAATAACTTTGTTTCTTGTGGTATACAATTAATATATTTACTTTTACTCATAGAAGTCTGCAAATTTAAGTTAAATAAAACATGATTTGTAAAGTGAAAGTAATTTATGGTTTCATTGATTGTTTTAAGAAAACAATTATGCCTCTTGTTTTCAATTATATTTCTGTGGGGATGTGTAATTTTCATTGATTTAACTGTTAAAATGAATAACAGTTATATTATATCAAGTTGATTCAAACTTGTATTTGAAAATTGCACACTTAACACAAATATACTTCCACTTTCCTCTACCACATAATTAAAATAACAGTAAAGCAAAGATTGGCGTTAGCCATTCATGTGTACAATCCTAGAACTCAGGAGGCTGAGACATGAATATTTTAGTTCAATGTCAGTCCAAACAGACAAAAATGTGAAAACTTATCTCCAATTATCCAGCAAGAAACAGAAGGTGAGCATGTGACTCAAGGATAGAGTGTCATCAGCCATGAGCAAAAAATACAAGGGAGACCATTAAACATCGAGTTCAAGCCCTAAAAATGGCACATACACACAAGACAACAACAAAATGTGCTATGATTATCAATAATGAAGACAAAATAGTAAAAAAAAAAAAAGATCCTGAGAAATGTGTAAACATCTGGAAGACAGAAATCATTTGACAGAATTTTGATTCATGAGAGGGAAAAGTCACAGCCTCATTTGTACAATCTCATTGTAGTCATTTGTGTTGAAACCTGGTTACTGGGTAACACGTGAAAGAGTAGATTGGATTACCAGATATAGGAGAAATTGCCTGTGACTATGTACTATACCACTCTGCAAAACTTTAAAATTGTTCTTGTTAACTTAAATAAAACTTATTGTTAAAGACTGTTTGGTCCACACAGACTGAAGTCCTTATTTTGAGGCTTCAGACCAGTGCTTTTGTTTATAACCACTCCTATTTTAACCCCCTTCCTTTGTGCAGCCATACTTTACTTAGCTGGCGCCAAGCCAAGTCTTTGAACTAGACACCCCTGCCTTAATCCCTCCCTTTCTCCAGCTACAACTCATTTCACATACTATCTCTGTCTTAGCATTAGTTGTTTTCTGACTAATCCCCATCAGAAAACTCTTATATTCATGTAAATCCACTATAAATAACCTAGTTAGAAAAGGGAGAAAGGGTTTACCATTGGATGAGGCTCTCATCTGTAGGTTTGCTACCTAATAAATCTGTGCTACACTATCTCTTTTTTCATGGCTTTTGAGTCTGACAAATGATTGATTTGGTTTGATGTAATCCCATTATCCAGACATTTTGGAAATATTGACCTATGCCAAGGAGCCCTCATGTTTCCCCTAACTCTTCCTGTAAGATTCCTAAGGCATCTGGACTTACATTGAGCTCTTCAATCCATTTGGAATTGGTTCTGGTGCAGGAGGATACAAAATGATCTAATTTCAGTTTTCTGTGTACAGCCAGTTAAACCAATTTTTTGAAGAGGCTGTTTTTCTTCCATCCTGTGTTTCTGGCTTATGAAAGATTATGTGCCTAAAGGAGTGGATTCATTTCTGGATCTTCAATTCTGTTTTATTGATGGAATTCTGTGCTTCCATGGGAAAGAATGGCATTACCCCATTCCTGAAGAAATGGAAAGACGGGGGAATATGCTATTAAGTGAAATAAGCCAGATCTAATTACATATATGCTGCGTGGTTTTCTTCATTTCTAATAACTAGATATGCCCATAAATATACAAGTTAATCCAATAGATAGTAAAAGATAAATAATTACACTTGGATATGATTAACAACACTCTAAGCATTCACATGGCAAGAACAAGGGAAGCTATTCTAAGGAGAGGATCACAATGGCTCAATAGCTATGTGCATATGACCAGATAAATGTTGCTTTTTGCAATGAACTCTAAGAATCTATCATATATATGAAATACATATATCTGTATATAATTTTAAAAGATGTCACAAATAACTGACTTCTCTGTAAACTCAAAAGCAAAATTCTAAGTTTAGAAGATAAAATTGAGGAGTTTTCAACACATAAACTAAAATACATAGGGGAAAAGGTGGGAGAGAAAATATAAGATGAAAAGTATAATAGCTAACTTTTGAAGAATTCATAAACATTTTTCAAAACTACACAAGAGAGCTTGGGTACAGCTAAGTTGTAGAACTAGACTAATATATACAAAGCCATGATTTCAATCTCCAAACCTAAAGGTCTGATAATAAGTTAATAAATAGTAATAATACAATATTTACTTGAAAAAAATGCTTTTATATTAGAGAGACATGAATCCTAAAACAGTAAACAAAATACTCTCAATTCTTGTATCCAATGAAATGAAACCAAGAATGAAGAGCAAATATTTTCTTTTTATCCATTCCTTTCATATTCTGTTTTCTTCTTTTCTTTTTCCATTGGCACTACTGGTGCTTGAAATTGCTAACCACTTTAGATTATTTTTCAGGCCAAGCCTCCCTTGAGCAATGATCTCTTACCTATGGCTTCCACATCATGAGATAACAGGAAAATTACACTATATCTAGCTTTCTTTGTTTTTGTAGTTTTTTACGAATTTTTTTTGTCAAAACTGGCCATGATATCACTCTTCTAAATCTCTGCCTCCTAATTAGCAAGGTATATTTCATCTCAAGCTTGGGAGCAGACTAGTTTTTAATGTAAACATTCAATATTGACTTCTGTTTTCTAGATATAATTAAATTATATTGAGGTTTGTATGGATCTTTATGATGTTGCAAGAACACACATAATTCCTTTGAAACCTTTTTCCAATTTATTTAAATATTTCTATTATACAACACAAATACGACATTAATATTTCACAAGTACCTTATGGAGACTTCAGTTACTTTATTTTGTGACATATTAACTCCAATATAATTTTATCAAGTCTATATGAATATACAATATTTACAGATACATTATTTAGAGAATTAATTCATATTGTTTACTTTTAATATTTTTTGGTAAGTACTTGGGTTCAAATTCAGAGCCTTGCATTTGCCAGACAGGCACCTTACCACATCCAGCAATTTTTGCTTTGATTGTTTTTGATATAGAATCTTGCATCTGTTTATTCCTAGGCTACCTACATACTGAACTTTCTAGTTGTATGTCTAGTAATAGGTAGGATGACATCCACACATTGGCATACCCAGATTTTATTGATTGAGATGTAGGTCTCTTGTATGTTTTCCAGTTTGACTTTGAACTGCGACTTTCTATTTTCAGAGTAGCTAGGATTATAGGTAAAAACCACCTCATTTGGCTTCTATTATTTAGGTTTATGAAAAGTCTGAAAGTATGAGAAAATCATCTAGAGTTTACTGCCATACCCAGATTCTAGGTTGTACATTTGTTTGTTCTTTCAGAAACTGTTTTGTGACAAACTGTTTTATATAGCGATATGGCACATCAATAATAAAAATATATATTGCTAATGCCATTTCAAACAGCTGTGATGATCTAATTTCTACGTGTGGATTTGTTTCCGGGGAAAACATCCTGAGAACATAGGCCAAAAATTTGATAGTCTTAAAAGCAAAAATTTGCTTCCATTATGATCAGCAGTTTGCAAAGAGGGGTTCATGCCTGTACAGGAGACTGGCCACAGCGGAATTCCCTTCTGTGACCCTAAAATAAATCTGCTCTTTTCAAACTCTCAGAATGGTAAATTTTGTCAAAATTATTATATGGGAACTTTCTTGATCTGATAAAGAGTACTGCATTAGAATGGAAGTATTCCAAGTTGCTCTGAAATCAGGCAAAGATGTCATCCATTTCTATTCAAACACCTAGCAGGCATTTTTGCTAATATAATGAAGCAAAATATAAATTCTTGTCAAATAGCTTTTATTCATAATATATAAAGAACTCTTAAATACATGAATCATACAATAAATAACCCAATTAAGCAGATACAGAGAGAAGGCAAATAAGCACATCAAAAACCTATACATTATAATACTATTGTAGAAATTCTTCCAAATGGGTTCAGATAATGCTTTCTGGAATGTAAGGAATGTTAATAATTTCACTATCTTGAGACTTAAATATAATAATTTAAAGGGAAATACATAAAGAACTTCAGAATTCATGGAATACTTGTTTCATGTTCTGTGCATAATACTTCACAAAAGGTATATATTTTGGGGGGGGTCCGTTCGTGGGGCCTGAACTGTGGGATTGAGCGCTGTCCCTCAGCTCTTCAGCTCAAGGCTAGCGCTCTACCACTTGAGCCACATGCCACTTCCGGTTTTTTTTCTTTTTGCTTATGTTGTGCTGAGGAATCGAACCCAGGGCCTCAGGCATGCAAGGCAAGGGCTCTACCACTGAGCCAACTTCCCAAGGTATATTCTTTAATTCTAGAAAACACTAATATTTTTATTTGTTTACAGGAAAAACAACAACACATGACAACTCTAAGAAACATGTCCAATGTCACCCAGCTAGCACAAGAGTTTTAGATATTAGTATAGTCATGGGGTTTGCAAATCATGAATTGAATCTGAGCCATGGATTCTGGTTCTGCTCAGTCTCAATTGTCATTTACACATCAGCCTTCAGAAACACACCAATTCTCCTCGTGCCTTCATTTCTGCATTTTTAAAATGAAGATAACATTCTTCCAACCCTAGATGATGAGATAGGTAACACCATCAGATGATACAGAACACATATTTGCATTATTGTGATTTATCCAACAATTGTTGAATAGCTTCTATAAAAATCTATGAAAAAATTATCTTACAGCTTTTATAAAAATCTCAACCATAATTTTATTGGCTTAACACCTTGCTTGAAATTGTATCCCATATACCAACAGAACTTACCGTAATTTTTCAAGTTGATATAAAATCAACTCAATCCTCCTGTTATCTTAAGAAATAAATCCTCTTCATGAGCTCTTCACATTCTGACACCTAGCTATGAAGTGCATTTTCATGAACCAATTATCTCTCATTTTCAGCTCATTGAACTCTGCTTGACAAAATTGTTCTGTTAAAAAACTGGTTGCAAAGACTTTCCTGTGATTCCCCAAATGATGGTAGTCATTTATGTAAGTGACTTCATAAACCTTTTAAGGCAATTGAAGAAGGAAATTGTAGCAGAAAGTTGCATAGGAAATATCTTGAAAATTGTATCATAATCTTTCTTCCTTTTTCTTGTCTCTTTTTCTCAGGAGAAGAGATTGAACTCAGGGCCTCAAACTTGCTGGATAATTGCTCTTGATCCATACACATAGAACTTTGTTTAGCTTTAGATTGATTTTCAGATTGTTTCTTATTAACTGCCTAGGCTGGCCTCAAACCATGACCCTCCTACTTCTACCTCTCTTAACACCATGTGGCACCAGTGTGTTTTAAATATTGAAGTCCCAGTATTATACTTTTACCATACCAACTGCAAACCTCCAATGCCTTCCAGAGTCTAGCTCATAAGTAGTTAGAATTATTGACATGTACCACTATATCAAGCTGAATTTTCCTAAAAAGAAATCTTCAGTAGCTCTGCTAACAAAGAAGTATTCACTCACTGCTCTTTAGTTTCCAATTCTCTGCCTCTGTAACTTCTTTCTCATTTTTCTCCTCACTGAAGCAGGCAAGTTTCTGATAACTTCAGTTTTGTTAATGTTTTCAAAATATTCCTTGTTAGTCTAAATTATTCATTCTTCATGTTCTATATCATAATGATTTTCCTTTCCAAAAATATTTGTCTCAGCTAGGAGAGGTGACTGATGCCTGCAATCCTAGGTACTCTGAAGGTCGAGATGTAAATATTTTGGTTGGAAATATTTTCTACCTAAAAGGAAACTGGGTGCCTCCTAGAGACATAAAAAACATTATTTCATATTTGTTATAATAACAACTTACAAATTTAAAGTAATTCACTTCATAAGCTTAATAGAAACAAGGAATCAAACATGAATTTCTCTCAGGAAATCCAAGTCATTCAATACGAACCTTACTTGATTTGTGAAAGAGATGAAATATTATTCAGGAAACATAACTATGTTCCATTGTTACATTCTCCTTTCTGTCTTTATCAAAGATGATTCAGATGAAACAGACCTAAACAGATATGAGTCCTGGAACATATTGTAAATGCCAGCTTTGAATGATCTCTCCATGATTAGAAAGACAATTTCGCAATTTTTCACGCACCTGAACAACTCATACTTTTGCTTTGTTTTGAGCCTGGATGAGTTTTCCCATTTGTCCTTCTGTGGCACTGCTTCTGTGTCAGGTGTGTGTCTTTCATTTTATTCGGCCAAAGTGGAGTCTTATTTCCGCTTGCAAACATTCTGAAAAGCTATTGCCAGGCCACAAGAAGTACAGATAAAATTTTCATCCCATGTTCTCCTCTCACAGTTCTCCTGTCCTGAAAAGCTGTTCACTGAACAAAATGGAGCAATGATTGCACAGTGATATAAACCTGAGCAAGCATTATCACACTAGTCATAACACCAGAAAGGAACAAGTAGAGGAATCATTATCTGAGTGTCACCAGTATTAATCGACCTACTGCTCCGCTTGTTTAAATGGGACAACTAATAGACGTTTTGCTAGCTGCCAGTGGCTCACACCAGCAATCATAGCTACTCAGGAGACTGAGGTCTGAAAACTGTGGTTTAAAATGAGCCCAGGATAAAAAGTCCATGAGATTCTTACCTCCAATTACCTACCATAAAGCTGGAAGTGGTACTGTGGCTCAAGTGGTAGAGTGCTAACATTTAGCAAAGCAGCTCAGGGACAGCACTCAGGTCTCAGAACCAGCACACACATAAATATAGATGCTTCTAATTCCTGGCCATGTTTTTTTATAATGCTTCTTTTGGTGAAGATTTTGTAAGTCAAATAATCTTGATCCAAAGTAATAGCTATGTTGTCTTGGGCTTGTAGTCCTCAGCTTCATCTTCCTTTTCTGTACAATGAAGAAATTTCTTTGCCAAACAGGTGCAGTGGGAGAATCCAGTCATAATATTCAATGTACATGTGTGAAAATGTGACCACGTAAATGGAGGGGGTGAGATAGAGAAGAATGATCAAATTGACGACATCGATCAAGATGTACTCACAAACCGACATATTAAATTAAAACTCCTTTGTACACTACTTATGTATCATTTTGTAAGTAAAAAAAAAATGAAACCAGTGCTTCAGTGCAATCCACACAACTTAGGTATAGATTGCACAAAGCTGTTTCTTTTAAAGAATACAGGACCGAGAAGAGTGGAACAAATCATCTCCAGAATAAAGCTGATCAACTCTACCCCAAAGTTAACATCAATAGTGATGCTGACCATACACCCTTGATTTCATGCACTGAGAACACATTTCTTCCCATCCCCCAATCTTGGGTTTCAATTCAGGGCCAAGATTCTGTCCCCCCGTCCCACTCATAGCTAATACTCTAACATCTGAGCCACAGATCCAATTCGGGTTCTTTTTGTTTAATTGGAGATGAGTCTCATGGATTTTCCTGCCAAGACTGACTTCAAATCATAATCCTCAGATCTCAGGCTCGGGATATAGATGTCAGCCATCAGTACCCAGCTAGAGATCTCACTTTTCCATTGTAATTCTCCTCCCCGAAACCTCATAGCCACAATCTTGGAAAAAAGATTCAGAGAGCCCCCAATTGAAGAACATTCTATAGAATGCCCTGTCCCATACACCTAAAAAGGGAGAAATGCTATCTCTCTCCCTTTGATGAAACAATAGATGTTAGATTATTAAATGATTATAATAGTAGATATTATTATAATGCTCTCAATATGTATTCCCATCCCCATTGCTACCAAGCTTGTTTGTAGAACTTACTTTGACAAATGACATGTGAGAAGTGATGGCATGTGTCTTTTCTGAGCTTTAGCCCTGTGGTTTTCACTCTTTGCATCCCCTGGGAACCTCCAGCAGTCAGTCTGGATCCCAGAATGGACAACATGCTGAGTGGAAGTGGATCTGGAATAGGCTTTGCAGCATGAGAGATAGTAATCAAAATTGAAAGGTATTGCGTCCTTGGGGTTGGTTTCCCACAGTAAAATTAAGCTCACATTGAGGTCCCAGCTCTAGGTAGTCTAGGTCTCTTTCTCTCTATTCCCTCCCACTTCCTTCTCATTCCTCCTGAATATTTCCTCTTTCTCCTCAGGTGACACCAATTCGTGAGTCTCCTTATGCTAGAAATTTGTTTAAGGGTTAAACATTGTGGCTTTCTGTTTTACATTTTCTCTTAAGTGTTTCTTGACTTTTGTCTTTCTGGAGTTTTCAACCAGAAGGTCCCAAGTGTGATGGATCTTCAGATAAAAACCCTCTGCCAGGGCTGGGAAGGTGGCAGAGTGGTAGAGTGCTTGCTTTGCATGCATGAGACCCTAGGATCAATTCCTCAGCCCCACATAAGCAGTAAAAGCTGGAAGTGACACTGTGGCTCAAATGGGAGAGTGCTAACCTTGAGCTGAAGAGTTGAGGAACATTGCCCAGGCCCAGAGTTCAAGCCCCAAAACTAACCAAAAAAATTTTTTACATGAAGTAAGCCAGGCCCAAAGAAGCATAAGTCTCATGGTTTCTCTTATTTTTAATAACTAGTACATGTCTGAGACAAGCAGAAACTGTCCAATAAGTAGATGTTAGGCTAAATGAACCCCAACATAAGAATTCAATTTTTTTCTTTCTTGTGATTGTTTCTATCATATTTATAAGATGATTTCTTTGTTGCTTTGCATGTCCCTCCACCATGGTATGCCCCCTGTGTTCACTGCACTTGATGTTGTCATACTTTGTGGAGGGGAAGTGAAAAAAACAAATTATTTAAATCGGGATACAGGTGGATCCATTGCAACAATGAGATGTACAAGATGTTATGTTGAAAAATGAACTTTACAATTTTGGCAGGAGAGTTTGCCTGAGGAGGGACCGTGGGGTGGGGGCGGGGGGTTGGGAAGGGGTGGGAAGCAGAATTAAAGGAGGAGGCCACAATGCTTGATAAGATATGTACTCATTACATTGCCCATGTAATTGTAACCCCCCTGTATGGTATTTACACAATTAAAAAAAATAAATTCGTCTGCCACATCTGCCTTGCTTGCTTTCACTCCCCTCATGTTGGCATACTAGGAAGCCAGAATAACATGAAGCTCCAGAAACCTTTTGGATAGAAAAAGAAACTACTGCATGGGAAGTGAGGGGTGTATTACAAGAGATTGGGAGCTGAACACAGGTAGAAGGGATCACAGCTTCAGCCTCAGCTGTCTCCTGAATCATTGCCCAGTTACCAGCTGTAAGCCTTTTTCTCCAAAATCTATGTGGCGAATTCTACAATTCTTACTGAATCATCCACACACACAGACTTAGTTAGGCATCCAGCATGATATAAAATATACATTTTTTAAATTAGAGAAATCTGTACCGGAGAAAATGGGCAGAAGAACTTCAGTTAATCAGGTTCACTTCATTTTTACATGCTTATAATTTGACTAAGAGAACAATATCAAATTCTCTTAGCCTTCACAAAATCAAAATATCCAAGCAATACACTACTGTAATGAAAAAAATCTTTTTAATAAAGTGAGTATTTGGAATGGGAAAAATCAAATATTATAAAACTTAAAAATTGATCAAATAACAAAAGAAAAAAAAGACACTGATCAAGAATGAAATACCAATGTGTTTAGTAAATAAATGAAATGTTTGAGATTCTTATCCACATAGGAAATACATAGGAAAATAAATAGGAAAGTCACTGAGATCCCATCTTACACACCAGAATAGCTATCACCACGCAAATAAACAAACTGCTGGAGAGTTTGAAATAAAGCAGGAACTGTGTTTGTTGGTGTGGCATTGTAAACTAGCGTAACCCATAGGGAGATAATAATGGAAGTTTACACGATACAAAAAAGACACATATCTTGAAGACCATTATTGCAACTTGGATACATACTGAAAGAATATAAATCAATATGAACATATATGTTCATGGCAGCAATATTCATAGCAACCAAGCTGTGTAATCAACCTGGATGTTCCATAAAGAGGGAATAAAGAAAATGCACCTTTCATAGCTATAAACATGTTTTGGTACATAAGAGAAGTGGATGTTTCTACTATATAATTGTTAAATATTTTTGTATAGATACCTAATCCTAATTTCACTGGGTTTTGTGGCATTGTGTTTTTCTTTAATGAATGACTTCCATATTGATTTCAGAGCAGTTACAATAGGATGAAAATATCATATAAAATGTACATACTAGATAAAAATTTAAATATATCAATGAACACATACAGGTCATAATATAGAGTTTATAATTTGAAGCAATTTTAAGAAGGCAACAGTAGGGGAAAAGACAATGTTAGAAGCTTAATAACAAATATACAGATATGGAAAAATACAAAAAATGGTGCAACTAATTAGTGCTAACAGTAACAAAACATTTTCCGCAAGTTTTAAAAATGAAACTATTAAAATAATACTTAATAACATCAAATAACAATGGCATGGAAGAAAATATAGCATAGACATATTTTCCCCCAAATTTGTTTTATTTTATAACAAATGGTTTACAACAAAATGTAATTACATGTCTGAAGATGATAACACTTTCAAGTGTCATTGATTGAATCCAGCAAAGGAAAGTAACCGACAAGTTACAGGGTAAGAACAACCTGGGTTATGGAAGAAGATACTTAGTAGAACTTTGTGAGGAAAGAATGTGCTCCTTTTTCCTCATCAAAATAGGACAGCTATCTTTTGAGAGAACACTTGTAATGTAGTCAGAGAAGTGGAGTTACTAATTTAGGTAGTAATTTATTACTTTTATTCCCTAATCTTGTGATGTGATTCCCAAATGATGTGAGTAATCCTAGATTTTCTGAGCCCTTTTTTCAACCAGAGTTTCTAATTCCTCCCCATGCCAATGATTCTTCTGCTACACTCATTTCTCCTTGTTTCTCAACTCAACTCCTGTGACCTTTAGTTTCAGGAGAAAGAGCTGAAGAAATATGAGGATGGCCTGGTGTCTGAGGTAACAACCTACTGCTGTTTGGAGGATCTAGGGAACAACCACCACGTGGGCCTCATAATCAGGTATTAATTGACCTCTTTGGAAATGAAGAAACTCTCACTCCCTCAGGCAGAATCTGTCATTCCTTGAGTTTCTCTGAAGAGATTTGGTAATAGGGAACAATTCAGAGAATGAGCTTTCCCACCACCCACCACAGCCTTGTCAGAATGAACAGGATCAAAATTAAAAGTGGCCTCAGTTCCCATAGGGCTAATCAAAAGCCAAGATATCACACATTCCTCCTCATCAGGGACCTTCTGGTAGGAATAGAGTCGGAGCAAAGTCTAAGATGAAGATAAAATGAGACTGGGCCTAAGGATGACCCTCTCTTTGACTACAAGTGAGTTGTGTAGTGAGACATGACAACTTCCTTCATATATGAAAATTCACTAGATGAGTTATCTCACTGCAACTTTGCAGGAGATCAGTTTCCCCAAAGGAGAAGTTGTTAAATGTTGTGACTGCCAGTTTGCTCTCTAGGCTGTTGCCTCTCCAACCCCTTCCCATGCTAGGAATGCATTGCTTCTTTTAGGCACTCAACTACTTGTCCTGACTCAGGTAGGAATACTGTAGGCTATTCTTTTGCCAACCTCTTGCATTTGAGGTAGAATAGGGCCAGGCACAGCTCATGCCAAGGGGTAGGTTCAAGAAGGTGAGTATAAGCTCATATTTGTATTGAAAAATAATCATATTGAAAGAATTAAATGAAATTAATAATTGAGAGATTTAGGGTTTATAGCCGCTAAATGTAAGAAATTATTATTAACACATCTAGAATCATGGATTAGGAAGAGAACAGTGAAGTAGTTTCAATATAATTTGCAAAAGAAACACCATAGCCAGAACATTTGAAGGAACTATTGGCATAGTTCCAGTTACTATCTTAGGAGTGACCTTGGATAGGAGGCTTTTATAATAATATCTAAAAGAGAGGGACTTGCTTGGCACTGGTTCCTCACACCTGTAATCCTAGCTACCCTGGAGGCTGAGATCTGAATATTATGATTCAAAGCATGTCCAGACAGAAAAAGCCAGAAGTGGTGCATGGCTCAAGTGTTAGAGCACTAGCATTGAGCTCAGGGACACTGCCTAGGCCATGAGTTCAAGCTTCAGGATCAGCAATACAACAACAACAGAATAATAACGATAAAAAGAAATAAAAGAAGGACTTAAAGATATGTGATGGAATGAGGCTGATGTGCAACTGTTTACGGAACATACAAGGAGAAAAAAATTGGAGCCAAATAATATCTATTCATGACTAATCAAGGATGCAAACAAAATGCAAAATTCCCCTTCTCAAAAACTTGCAAACTTGGGCTGGGATGGTGGCTCAGTGGTAGAATGCTTTCCGGGCATGCATGATGCCTTTGGTTCGATTTCTCAGCACCACATAAGCTGAAAAAGCCAGAAGTAGAGCTATGGCTCGAGTGGTAGAGCACTAACCTTGAGCTGAAGAGGTGAGGGATGCCCAGGCCCAGAGTTCATGCACCATGACTGGCCAAAAAATAAAAAAAACTAAGCTAAACTAAACCAAACTAAACTTCCAAACATATCTTTTCTCATAATTGAGGAGAGGCTTCTTTTACAGGAACTCTCCTTATCTAGCTCAAGGTGATCAGAACTTCAGTAGAATTTTCCTGTTGAGATGTAATGTGCCTAACTGTACTGAAGCTAATCATGGCTAGGAAAGTATTGGCTGATACATTTGTTGTATTTTTCCTTCTAAATGTATAATATTCTCAGGTATTATATAAAATATATTTTATAATAAACAATATAGTATACATTATCTATTATATATTAAATATATAATAATATAACATATATATTAACAGTCTTCCTAATTTTAGAGTTAGGAACAAGCAACATATTAAAAGAAAAATGCTTGAATCTCTGAGTAATTTCTCTACAACAGGACAATTCCAAGTTTCATTCTTATTACCCAAAGAGCAACATAGGAAAGTGATGCCCATGGAGGTGGCTCCCTGGATTTTGGAAACTATTATTGCATATATATATATATATATATATATGTATATATATATATGTATATATATATATGAAATATTGTTTTATAATAGTGAATATATCTAAAACTATAACAGATAAATAAGTGAACACCTATATGCACACACACTCAATCACTTTCAAATATAAGAATTTCTTTTCTATGCTGCCTATTCACCTACAGAGAGAGTACATGAGTTGCCATTGAATTGTCCTGGAAGTTCTTTATCTGGCTACTCTAGCTTCACATCCTTTGTTCTGTAAGTAGCCAGATATGTGTTCAACAATAATACTTGTTACAGGCAAAAGTATCCACCCTGACACACAGAGAAACTTGGATTTCAGAAATGCAACAAGTAAGTGGGAGGTACACAGTACTTTTCAAAATTGAATAGATTACATATTTATTAGAAAGCTCGTAAGAAAAAATATTCAGTGTAGGATGAAACACTTCAGAAAACTACAGTTTAAATTACGTATAACCTGGTGGAGGTAGCTCATGCCTGTAATGTTGGCTAATCTGGAGGCTGGTATATGAGGATCACAGTTCAAAGCCAGGTTGAGAAAAGTTCCCGTGGGACACTTATCACCAATTAATCACTGAAAACTAAAATTGATACTGTGGCTTGAAGTTGTAGAGAGTTAACCTTGAGCAAAAAATCTCAGGAGCAGTGCCCAGGCTCCGAGTTCAAATTCTGTAATAAATAATAACTAAAAATAAAAAATAAATTACATATAATTTTTTACCAACTCTGTAAAAGGAAAATAAGATATTACACATGGCAAGGGCATTTCCTCACTCTTGACAACTAGGAGTAATCCATATCAAAAAAAAAAGTGAACAATTTATACCAAATTTCAAAATATGTTATACAAAGTAAATGCAATAAACATGAAATCCACAGTCTAGTAACATCATATGGTGTAAAGAATCTGATTAACTGATTCATGAAAATCAATAGTATGCAGTTAAAACATCCAATATCTCAGGTGTCAACTTAGCACAATACTTTCAATCCATGTTGTCTGTTTTGTATATTATCCAGCCCTATCCATCCCACAATGGCAGAAAGCTCTTCCTGAGAAAATCCAGAGACCTGTCTACTGTAAGTGCTCAATGTAGACCTATTCCCATTCTCTATTATTTGGGCATGTGATAGACTGAATATCTGATAAATTGGAAAAGGCACAATTTGGGACTGGCTTCCAGTAATGATATTTTAGTTCTCAGAAAAAAAAAGAAATTGAAGACAGAGGGAAAAATCTACCAGATCCCTGAAAGATTTCTATCCTTGTGCTAAAACTGTACCCTTCTACTTACACTTGAACAAATGACAGTAATTGTCACTCCAACCACATGTCCAAAAAATGACTTTCCAAATATTGACCTGTTTTTACTTTGGGAAATCAACACAATATTGTGGCCCTGTTTTACTTAAACTATTAGCTATGTTTGACCCAAAGTGATAATTGACCTTACCAATTTCTTAAATTTTAGGTCATCACATACTTCGTAGCCCTTAAACATTAAAAATACCTATCCATATAAGTCTGCATTACATACTTATTACTGTTTTTCTTCATTTGTCATGTTTTACATATTTATGTATCCCAGGGCTTAGTTCTGTAATGTTCATTCTCATGGTTGTTATCACTGAGTATATGTAATTATTACTATTTTTTTCTCTCCAGCTGTTTTTCTCTTTAATTCAAGTCCTTAATAGCATCCTGTCTACTGACAACTAGCTACTGATTTTAACAAACTAAAAAGATCCCAAAGTGAACTTTGATCTTTATATACATATCTATTCCGCATTACTATTTAATTAAGTGATAACACTTCTAGTAGTCTTGTTAAAATACTTGGCAGCCATTTCAGACTTACATACTTTTCACACCTCATGTTTAATCTATGACCAGGTTTCCACAAATTAACTCACAGAATATTTAGGAACCATACATACATAAAATATGTGTGCTAGTACTATGAGTTAAATTCAGAGCCTAGGTTCTTTTACTTTTCTTTTTTGCTCAGGCTGGCAGTCTTCCATTTGAACCACAGCTCAACTTTTACCATTTTGGTTCTTAGTTGAAGAGAAGTGTGTCGTGGTCCATTTAACTAGTCTAGCTTGAAACTATGATCCTCTGTTTTCAGCCTTCTAAATAGCTAGATTTAAAGGCATGCACCACTAAAACCACCCCTATTATATTTGAATGAAAAATAAATTTAAAGAACGAATATTTCTGGTATTTTCAAATCAGTATGTTTTCATTTACACTAAAACACATTGCCTTAAATGCTTTTTGTTAATCCAGCTCTCTTACCAAGAAAGGAAAAGAAAAATTCACAACCAAAGAAGCTCTGAATGTACCAATGCTCAAGCCTGCGAGCCACAATTTTTTTGCTGGGAAATAACAAACGATGATATCATCTAAGGCAAAGCAGGAGAAAATGCTCTTCACTGAAGTTACTGGAAGTTGACGAAGATGAGGAGGAGTAACTTTATCCAGAAAGTATAACAGTGTTTGCTGTGGTAGGCTGAATCTAGTGGATAAGTGTAGCCAATCTTCGAGGGTGTTTATAGCAATGAGGAGAATATTTGAAGGTGAATATGTGATTGCAAAGGTGAGCTTTCTTGAAGATATATGTTTGTAGCATAGTTTGTATACTGTTGAAAAAGAGGCAAGATAGGGATGTTGACATTCCTTGTATCTTTCACAGTATTATATTAAAACCAGTTTTATACAAATATTATTTATAGTAATATAGAATATCACTAATTATGTAAATATTACAAATATATCCTTTATATGTTATGTAATATAACAATACATATATTATGCATACATACTTTAATTTTTCTACTTGTCTGTCCAAGAATTAAACTACAAATATCTTTGAAAATTGATAGCAAAGTATGGTCCTTACAATTTTTTTGTAACATATAGTTTTACCCAATAAGTAGTTATTTGTCCTGAATTGGTTTAGAAATGGAATATTGTAATATAATTGAACATTCAAAAATAATTATGTAAGAACATTCCAAGGATGGAATTAGAAAAATATAACATGACTCATGTATGTAATCCCAGCTACTTAGGGGCCAAGATCTGAGGATAGATAGATGAAGCCACTCTGAGTGAAATGGCTCAGGGACAACATCCAGACCATAGGTCAAGCCTCAGTACTGGCACAAAAATAAATTATGTGAATAAAACATACAAATATATGTATTTAAATAAAGATGTCATTCCTTGTATCCTTCAGAGTATAATACTAAAACCAGTTTATACATGTATTATTTATAGTAGTTATAAAATATCAGTAATTATACATATATTATATATATCATTTTTATGTTATGTAATATATTACATATATTATGCACACCTATTTTATACTGATAACGCTAATATCCATTAAATTGATATATGTTTTAGAATAGGGAATACATTTTCTTTGGTACAACAAGGAAGAAACTAGTTACAAAAATTATTCATTTTGTATTATATATCCATAACAAACTATTCCCTGTGTATTCAAGGTACTTAATGATAAAAGCCTGTGTTCATCAGCACAGGAGTC
The DNA here is from genome assembly GCF_019054845.1 of Dipodomys spectabilis. Classification (NCBI taxonomy): domain Eukaryota; kingdom Metazoa; phylum Chordata; class Mammalia; order Rodentia; family Heteromyidae; genus Dipodomys; species Dipodomys spectabilis. Next base: position 3,394,195 of record NW_024870724.1, read on the forward strand.
TTTAACATGGATTTGTTCTCCTTAAGCAATTACTCCTGGAATAATAAACAGTGGAAACTGAATGACGTTCATTCAGTTATTTCATTTGGAATAAAAATCACTTACAATGTCATTACCCACACTCTTTTCATTTAAAGTACTTATATTCTGTAGCAATTTTATTGCCATTATAACCATAATTAGGAAGAAAATGTGAGATCATCTATTCAATAGCTCTTGAAAGTTCAGAATATTCTCAGATATGCCTGGTGAAAACCTGGATTTGAATTATGGGTCTACAACTGGTCAGTCTTAGGTACTTGGGAAATTTGTTTGGCCTTGTTGTCTACTTCTGCTTTTAAGAAAATACTTAGGGCTGGGAAGGTGGCTCAGTGGTAGTGTGATAGCCTTGTATGCATGAGGCTATGGGTTCCGATTCCTCAACACCACATAAACAGAAAAAGCCAGAAGTGGTGCTGTGGTTCAAGTGGTAGAGTGCTAGCATTGAGCTGAAGAGCTGAGGGAGAGCACCCAGAGTTTAGGTCCCACGATGACTAACAGATAATAATAATATACAATAAAAAATAATTTACTAACTTGAAGAACTGTCATGAGCACTAAAATTACCCTAATGCAGGTGCAGTGCTTGGAATGGTGTCTGAACATTTTGTACTAGGTCCCAGAGAAGTCAACTTCCATCAACATGGTCACAGCATCCTTCCTGAAGCCCTTTAGAAATATATACCCAATTGATATTAATATCTGTGAAAATTTGTCTTTGCTAAAAAAAATCTTTTCTTCATATGAAACAATGAAAGTAATGTTGGGGCTGTCCTGTGGCTTTAACTCTGAAGTAGTTTTACCTAAATTTCATTCTTACTCTATTAGTGGTAGCAGTAGCATTCTTTAATGCTACCCTTCATATTTCTAATTCTGTGGGCCATTTGGAATATTATTTTAACTTAGTTTATAATCTTTGTTTTCAGAATAAATAAACGAAAACTGCTGATGTTTTCAACAAAGAGAAAATTTTAGGTGTGCATTATATTTTATGTTCTTAATAGTTTCCTGAAATTATTCCTTTTGGATTATATATACCTAACAATCTATTTCTTATGATTTCTTATATGATTTATATAGATTTCTTATATGATTCTTACATGATTTCTTAGAGATCCATACATAAAACAGCTCAGAACAGGAAAAGAGTAGGTAAGAAGTCATAAAAAATATGAATGGATCAAGAAAATGTGGTATATATACACAATGGAATTCTATGCCTCCATCAGAAAGAATGACATTTCCCCATTTGTTAGGAAATGGAAAGGCTTGGAAAAAATTATATTAAGTGAAGTAAGCCAGGTCCAAAGAAACATAGGTCCCATGGTTTCCCTTATTTGCAATATCTAGTATATGTATGAATCAAGCAGAAAAGGTCAGATAATGTGATGTTAGGAAAATGAACCCTTAAATATGTATTTTAATGTTTTCTTTCGTTCATGCATGTGTTTCTAACGCATTTATAAGATTCTTTGTTGCTTTGTATGTCCCTCCCCCACAGTGTAACCCCCGATTTCACTATATTTGATGTCAGTATAACTTGTGGAGGAGATGGGGAAAAAACAAGTCGTTTAAGGATTCAGGTGGACCTGTTGCAACAATGAGAAGTACAAAATCTCATGTCAAAAACGAGCTTTACAATGTCGGTGGGGGGAGGAGGGGGGGAAGTATTGGGTGGGGGGGAGGGGGGAGGCTGAGAAGGGATGTGAAGGGTCAACAAAAGAGGAGGCTGCAATGCTTGGTAAGAAATGTATGCATTATCCTGCCCATGTAATTGTAACCCCTCTGTACAGTATGTTCTCAAATAAAATAAAATTAAATTAAAAAAATACTATTATGGTGGTCTTAATGGCTAAGTGTAAAACTCAGATAACAAAACTGTTGGAAGATTCATTTTCTCTTTTAGCTATTCTCTCCCCGTCTTTGTAGAAAGGTTCTCACTATGAAGTGTCAAGTGGTCTGGACATTTCAGGCCTTGTCTCAGTGACAGAAGTGATGTGATTAAGGACATGTTCTCCCATGACTGGCTTTTAGGAAGCTCACAATAAAACAATACCAATACACATAAAGCAACTTTTGTGGGTGATGTGTATTCACTTCCTCAGCTGCCAAAATTAAATTCATATATCAAAACATCAAATTACTTACATTATAATATATGCAGTTCAACTGGCATCACTAACTCCTCCATAAATCAAATGCAAACTAAAAGCTCTACTTCAAAAACCAACATCAAATGCAATGTTGGAAATACAAGAAGATAAACAACAAATCTAAAGGAGTGAGATCTTTAACACTGGCAATGAGCAATGATAGCTGAATTTTTAACCAGACTTGAAAAGTTCGGTGACCACTAACTATGTGATTCGAGTTGCAGAGTTGACCTTGGGATCAAGATTGGAGATAAAATTCAAAGGCAGCTAAGGTTGCCGCAATATTGTAGCTCGATACAGTGTGACCCTTCCTGATAATGGTAAAGCATAGAGTAGAAGCTAAGTCAGTAAAATGTATGGGAAGGATTCTCCACTGAGAATAATTGCAGGGGGTGATCATCACTCTTGCTTTGAATATGTACAGCCCATCATTCTACTTTAAGCTCTAGCGAATTTCTGATCTGAAGACAATTATAACACAACAATGTGCCATTAGTTCTGAGAAGTGTGGGTGTATATTACTCTAACAAATGTAAAATCCTGAGAGGTATGGAATGGCCTGTCCCTCACACTTCGTTCTATGTTGTTGAGTTTCATGGAGAAATGTTCATAATTAGGCAATTCACACTCATCTAAATCTGATTCAGTCAATTGAGATAAGACATTAGGGTCATTACTCCAGTGACGTGGTTTTGTGACCTGTGAAAAAAATAACATTATTTCACAATGTATATATATTTTCTGAAAATTTATGCAATACCGAGTACAAAATGTACACAAAGGACAATTATCCATCTCTTTATATTATCAAAAATAAGGATACTTCTGAATTGTACTTTGTTGCTAGAAAATCACAGGATGATTGCTGATGTTATTTCCAGGTGCTCCTATATACTTCTGAATCTTGTTCAAGGAAGTGTTTTTCCATAGTTTGTTTTGAGGTGTTCAGAATATCAATACTGTAACTAACAATAACCATGGAACAGCAAAGATGATGGGATACCTGGGCAAAAATCTGAGAAATCACAGGAAGTGATAGGAAAGAAGACACCAGAGGACCCACAGCCTCATTGCCAGCTTCTGCATCCCAAAATCCTGCTTAACATACTTTATATTCATTCTACTACAGGGGTGGGAGGTGGTCAGTGCCTAGAGGTATGTCCACAAACTAAGGCATCAATCTAACTTGTGGTTACAACTATTAACATGAGATATTGTTTGTATACATAATGATAATTAAATCCCTTTTTGTTAGAGAGCTGAAGGGAGCAAGTCATTACAACCATAGCACAGACATCCATCTTGTCTCCAAAGTCTAAATCCTTTAGTGTCCAACAGCTCTAACTTAAATACTCTTGAGGTAATATCTCATCCCCTGTCTTCCCTTGACTGTTTGACCTTCCCAGAGCACAGCTCTCAGCTTTTTTATTGATTTTGAGATGGCTTCCCAATCTGTCATTTCCAGGTCTAACAGTTTGACTGTAGATTCCCTCACAAGTAATGTTACAGCCAATACTCAGGAACCTGAAACAGGAGAATTAGGAGTTGAAGAATGCCTGGTCTAAACTGCAGAATCTTGTCTCCAAAGAAAAGAAATTCTATAAATATTAATCTGCTATGAAACATACAATACATTAAATTTATATAATGGAACAAATAGATCATTGTTAATGGAAATAAAATTTTGGCAGAAGTTTTAAACACATACATATGTATATATATTTAAACTTGGAGAAATAAATTTCAAGTGGTATTATCTGCAAGTTTCAGTCTACCTGCCACCTACCTATTTACCAACACATGTATTTCTGGTTAGTCTTCACAAAACACTGTTTTCTTACATAAGTACAAAAAAGTTGTAAAACAAAGAGTACAAAAAGTGCAGTATCATAATACAAATGTAGTTTAATACCTACCATAATAATTTGGATAAAACATGAATTAAGTTAAAAGCATTGAGTACTGCTCAAGAAGGAGAATCTAGAAGAATGTATATTGTGTGTTTGTGTGTGTGTGTGTGTGTGTGTGTGTGTGTGTGTGTGTGTGTGTGTGTTCCATAAGTAAATAATGTAGTCAGAGGTAGACCTATCATTCTTGCTTAGTCTTTTTGCTCAAAACTGAGACTCTATCACTTGAGCCACATCTCCACTTCTGGATTTTGGTTTCCTAATGGGAGAAATATCTCACAATTTTCTGCATGGGCTGTTTTAAACCAGGATCCTCAGTTTTTGACCTCTAAAGTAGCTAGGTTTTAAAACATGAGTCACTGATGGACAGCAACTACAATAATATTTTGCATGATTGAATGAATTTTAAAGTAAGACATATATGTTACTTGTGAGAATGACGAAATAGTAATTAATGTTTAACAGAATTTAAAGCATACAAAGCTGAGAATGGCAAGTATTTGAGAATTGGATGGAATAAATCAAAATTACCTGTGACAGTTTTCAGTCAGTGCACAGTAATGATTGCATTGTTGGACCCTAAGTCCATCAGATAGCTGAGCTCCAGCTGGCTGCTGTGCTCATTAGGCCAGCTAGTGCTTTTCACAAAAATGTGATATTGTTGGATGGCAAGGATCAGATTCAAGGTCAGAATCTGAAATATTTCTATTGATCTAGAAGAAGCAACATACCAGGACAAGAAATGTGATTAATAGTGAGGAATGCCAAAACTATCCAATCCAAGGAAGACAGAATAACTCTTTCTATATCTGAAAAGAGTATCACAAAGAATCGTGGGCTGAATATGATGGTCAAGGTATGTAATCTCTGAACTTGGGAGACTAATTTAGAAGTAGGCTTGGGACCAGTCTAAATTTTAGGCCAACAGAAGGACACATAGTAAAATACTATCTTAAAACAACAACAACAAAAGACTCAACGACTGGAGATGTAGTAGAGTGCTAGGGTAGCATGCAGAAAGCACTTGATTTGATTCCTCAGTATGACATAAGCAGAAAAACTGGAAGTGGTGCTATGGCTCAATTGGTAATGTGCTAGCCTCGAGGAAAAGACGCTCAGCGTGAGTGCCCAGGCCCTGATTTGAAGCCCTCAGAGCTGAAGAATTCTTTATAGTCACTAGAAAATTGTGCTGTTGTGCATTCATAATAAACTTTGTTAGGAAAAAGTAAAACAAATTAATGAAATATTATCTGGCATTGGACAGGACATAGTGAGATCTAAAAATGATTGCTGCCAAAGGTTCCTTGATACAACTTACGTTACAGATACACTTGCCATATTGTGATTTTTTTAAGAATACAATCGTGGCATTTTTTTCTCAAAATAATTGTACTGCCAGGCGCCAGTGGTTCACACCTGTAGTCCTAGCTACTAAGGAGGCTGAGATTGAAGGTCTCTGTTCAAAGCCAGCACTGGTAGGAAAGACTGTGAGACACTTATCTCCAACTTAAGTTTCAGAAAATGTGAAGTGTCACTTTTGCTAGTCTTGAGCTGAAGAACTGAAGGACAATGCCCAGCCCTAGAGTTCAAGCCCCTCAACTGACAAAAAATGATAATAGTAATAATAGTAATTATATAATTACTATTAAGGTGTTATATATAAGGGCTATCAATTCATAAGTTTTTTCTTTGCTAAAAGAAACACATATCCATCTTCATTACCCACAGTCAGAATTTGGCCATATACTTCCCAGCTGATTTCTGGGTGTAGAGGCAATGTGGAATACAAAGCAATACAAACCATTTCTGACTAAAATAACTTTTCTCTGCAGATCTTAAAAATCAATGCTGACAACATGAAATAAAAAATCCCTAAGTTTAAAACATTCTTCTAGACAAGTTAAAGAAATCCTGATAAGTATTTTAAGAATAATTTCAGAGAGCTTGAACTCAGGGCCTTTGTTCTGTCTCTGAGGTTTATTACTCAAGGCTAGTGCTGCCACTTTGAGCCACAGTGCCACTTCCAGTTTTCTCATGGTTAATTGAACAGAAACGACTCACCAGCTTTCCTCTCCAACTTGGCTTTGAACTAGGATCTAGAAATCTCAGCCCTCTGAGTAACTAGGTTTATAGGCATATGTTCTTGGCACATGGTTAGAATAATTGCTTACCTGAGACAGAGGCCAGTTAATATTAAATGTCAATCATGTTTAACTTTGTAAAATAAAGTTAACTGAAATGCCTTCCACTTGAAATAAGGAATCAAATGTGTAGGTGGGTTACAGAGTTCTTACCAGAACTCCATATTTTCCATTTTTTTCTTCCAAAATTGTGTGATTTCAAAATCATACCTAATCTTTCCTTGCGGTATCTTTAGTTTATTTCATACATGCCCACAGCTTCTTCAACTATCATTTATTTATGTGGAGAGCTTGCAAATATCTATTTTCAGTACAAACTCCTTGTATGCATCTTTCATTCATATATTCAACTGTCATAAAAACTTGAGAAATAGTAATCATCTCTTTTCATTACAGGATATTATTAATGAGTATGTAAAATTTAGGAAAATAAAGAACTACATCAATAAATATAACATGATTTTAATAGTAATGTTAAACATAAATATAATGTTGCTATTTTCTGAGCAATTTAATAAAAACCTCAAAGAAAGAAAGAAACTTATTTGAGTGCTGATATTGTGGTTTAAACTCTGATATTGTGGTTAAACCTTACCTTCTCACTTAAGTTTATTCCCTCACGGGTGGTGCTCTATGCTTGAACCACAACTCCCTTCCAAATTTATTTGGGGGATTATACAGAGATAAGAATCTTGTGGAATAAAAATCATTTGTGTCCCTATCTTGCAGTTCATTTCACTTAACAGTATCTTATATGATCCTATGGTAACATGTATTAATTACTTCAAGTAAGGGAAACCATGGGACCTAGGGTTATTTGGGCCTGGCTTATTTCACTTACTATTTTTTTCACATCTTTCCATTTCCTAACAAATGGGACAATGTCATTCTTTCTGATGGAGGAATAGAATTAATATATATATATATATATATATATATATACATACATACATATATGTGTATGTATATATGTATGCATATACATACAGATTTGTATATATATGTGTGTATATATACATATATGTATATGTACATAAATGTACATATTCATGTATATATACATACATATATACATATACATATATGCACATATATACATACATATATATGTACGTATATATATATATGCATATATATATACAAGAAAATGTGCCACATATATATGTATATATATATACACATAGATATATATGTGTATATTCCATACATATGTATGTAAGTATATATCCACTCCTACTGAGGTGCATCTGGGTCGGTTTGATATCTTAGCTATTGTAAATAATGCTGCAATATACATAGTTGTGCTGGTAGCTTAGTATGTTCTTGTTTTTGATCATTTGTTAAATGCCCAAAAGTGGGATTGCTGGGTGAGCTCTAAGTGCAGTCTTGGAAAAAATTATATTAACTGAAATAATTCAGACCCAAAAAATCATAGGTCCTATAGTTTCCCTTATTTGCAATAAGTAGTATATATCTGGGACAAGAATAAAAGTTCAAAAGGTATGTACATATGACCAGATAAGATATTGTTAAGCAAATTGAACTACAAGACAGGGATTTATAATATAACATGTGATTTTTTGTTTCTTTGTATGTTCCTCCCCCATGGTATAACCCCTGTTTTCTCTGTATTTGGTTTCAGTGCCCTGTATCTTGTATACACATTTCTGTATCTTTGGGAAGGGAAGGGAAAAAAACAAATTGTTTAAATAGGGATACAAGATGACCCATTGTAGCAATGAGATACACAATACACTATGTTGAAAAAGGAACTTTACAATTTAGGCGGGGATGCGGGGAGGGGGGAGTGGAGGAGTAATTTTGCAGGTGGGAAGAAAGGAAGGGTAGGGGAAAACAAAGGAGGAGGTAACAAGGCTTAATAGAAAATGTACTCATTACCTTGCTCATGTAACTATAATCCCTCTATAGTGTATTTTTCAATAAAAACCTTTTTTTTAAAAAAAAAAAGGTGTCATGTACACCTAGTATAGTAGTCTACATCTGTAAACCCAGCTGATTGGGAAGCAGAAATGACTAGGATCATGGTCTGAGGCCAGACCAGAGAAAAAACTGCCAAGACATCCATCTCAACAAATGAGCTGGCCATAGTTGTTCACATCTGTAATCCTAGCTAATTGTGTGGGAGACATAAGAAGCAATGTAAGATCATTCAGTCAATCTAAGATCAGACCCAGGCAAAAAGTTCAAGACCTCAAGTAAATAAAATGGACTAGAAGTATGGCAAAAGCAATTGAGCTGCTTGTTGCTATACAACTAAAGTCCTATCTAGCAAGCAGAGAACACCTGAATAGAACCTAGTAAAAATCCTCTCTTCCACCAAAAAGCCTAAATAACTGTTTCCCATTTGAACATCTAATTTCAAGGCCACTGAAATATTAGAGTATGTAATCAAAGGAGACATTTGATTAGGAAGTAAAATGCATGTGATTTTTGTTAGCTCCATAATTCTCAAAAACATAAAATGTATTCAAGTATTTAATATATACCCATATGTGTGCATATATCCATGTATGTATTTATATACATGTATCTGCATATATGTATATATACATACAAGTGGTTCATCTCTTTTCTGTGTAGCAGATGGTACAAATGAAACTGTGCAATCACTACTCAAAGGCATGAATAAACAAAGAGAATGAGCATATAACTCATATTTAGGAATCTATGGCTAACCGATAACCCTGAAAATCTTTTACATCAGTTTGCATGTGTCACTTACTGCAGTACAGGGACAGTAGGACAACAATGGGATACCAGGCAGAAGAAATGAGAAATGAGAGATACAAATGGTACAATACTCTTTATGATGGGTAAGTAGGAATTCCTCTGTGTGTGTGTGTGTGTGTGTGTGTGTGTGTGTGTGTGTGTGTGTGTGTATGTGTGTGTGTGTGTGTGTGTATTACATTTTCTTGAATCATTTCTCTCTTGAGGGGTATCTGGGCTGATTCAGTAAACATGATTGTGCTGAAATATTTACTATATCCTGGTTTGTAATCTTTCAGGTAAATGCCTAGGAGTAGAGTTGCTGCATCATATGTAAGTGGCTAGTCAAAACAGGGTTGAAGGGGGAAAAGTACAAGAATGACCAGGAGAAAAGGGGGGAAGTGCAGAGTGTAATCCAGTAAATATCCTACAAAATTAAGAAGAGTGAAGGAAGAGGTACATAGAAGAAGGATGTGAGTGTTGAAAGGGATGGCATTGATCAAGGTATACTGTACACAGAAACTGCTTTGTTTAATAACTCCTTTGCTACTTAAAATAATAATTAAAAATCATATCGCTAAAATAGTATGCAATTAGAAGCCAACCATGACAATCTGCTCAGATCACCTCTAGGGTCTATAAATCTGTTTTGTTTAGGATAAGTTTTAGAACAACACTAATGATACATACCATCTGAAGAAAATTTAATGATTTCCAGCTATTTAAGATAATCATTTTTGGAGAAGTGGCTCAAGTGGCAGCTTGTTACCTAGTGAGCAATGCTATCAGATATTGAATTCAATGTTGATCTTGAACAAAAGTAAAAACAATCAATAAAAGTCAGGCACTTTCCATGGCACTGGTGGCTCATGAGTTTATTTTTTTTTCGCAAGCATAACCATTTTTATTTTTTTTTAATTTTAATTTTATTTTTTTGTGAACATACTGTACAGAGGGGTTACAATTACATGGGCAAGATAATGAGTACATTTCTTATCAAACATTGCAGCCTCCTCCTTCAGATCCCTTCCCAGCCTCCCCCCCCCACCCCTCCACCCAATTCTCCCCTTCCCACACCCCCCCCCCCCCCCCCCCCGGCACCAAAGTTGTAAAGTTTGTTTTCGACATGACAACTTGTACTTTTCATTGTTGCAACAGGTCCACCTGTATACTTAAACGACTTGTTTTTCCCCATCTCCTCCACAAATTATACCGACATCAAATATAATGAAAGCAGGGGTTATACTGTGGGGGAGGGACATACAAAGCAACAAAGAAATAATCTTATAAATGTATTAGAAACAAATGCATGTAACAAAAAAAATTAAAATACATATCTAAGGGTTCATTTTCCTAATATCACATTATCTGACCTTTTCTGTTTGACTAATACATATATTAGATATGGCAAATAAGGTAAACCATGGGACCTATGTTTATTTGGGCTTGGCTTACTTCACTTAATATAATTTTTTCCAAGCCTTTCCATTTCCTAACAAATCGTGCAATGTCATTCTTTTGGGTGGAGACATAGAATTCCACGGTGTATATATACCACATTTTCTTTTTTTTAATTTAATTTAATTTTATTTGTGAACATGCTGTACATAGGGGTTAAAATTACCTGGGCAAGATAATGAGTACATTTCTTACCAAGCTTTGCAGCCTCCTCCTTTGTTTACCATTCTCATCCCTTCCCAGCCTCCCCCCCTCCCCCCAATCGCAAAACTTCTCCTCCCCCCCTCCTGCCCCGCCCCGCCGCACCGATGTTATAAAGCTCGTTTTGGACATGACAACTTGTACTTCTCATTGTTGCAACAGGTCCACCTGTATCCTAAAAACGACTTGTTTTCCCCCATCTCCTCCACAAATTATATTGACATCAAATATAGGGAAAGTAGGGGTTATACTGTGGAGGAGGTACATACAAAGCAACAAAGAAATAATCTTATAAATGCGTTAGAAACACATGCATGAAAGAAAAAAAACATTAAAATACATATCTAAGGGTTCATTTTCCTAACATCACATTATCTGACCTTTTCCGCTTGACTCATACATATACTAGATATTGCAAATAAGGGAAACCATGGGACCTATGTTTCTTTGGGCCTGGCTTACTTCACTTAATATAATTTTTTCCAAGTTTTTCCATTTCCTAACAAATGGGGCAATGGAATTCTTTCTGATGGAGGCATAGAATTCCATTCTGTATATATACCATATTTTCTTGATCCATTCATCTACTGAGGGGCATCTGGGTTGGTTCCATATATTAACTATGGTAAATAATGCTGCAATAAACATAGTTGTGCTGGTAGCTTTAGTGTGGACTTGTTTGTAAACATTTGGGTAAATGCCTAAAAGTGGGATTGCTGGGTCATAGGGGAGCTCTATGTGAAGACTTTTGAGGAACCTCCATACTGCTTTCCAGAGTGGTTGAACAAGTTTAAATTCCCACCAACAATGAAGTAAGGTTCCCTTCTGTCCACATCTCCTCCAGCATCTGTTGTTAGAGTTCTTGATTTTTGCCATTGTAACTGGAGTGAGGTGATATCTCAATGTTGTTTTGATTTGCATTTCTTTTATGGCTAGGGATGATGAGCATTTCTTCATGTGTCTGTTGGCCATCCTTCTTTCTTCTACAGAGAAGTTTCTCTTTAAGTCTTTCGCCCACTTATTTATTGGGCAGTTGTTTCTTTGAGGATTTGTTGTTGGGGGATTTAATTTTTTGAGTTCCAAGTATATTTTAGATATGAGACCCTTGTCCATTGAATGGCTAGTAAAGATCTTCTCCCAATCCGTGTGCTTTCTTTTGATCTTGCTAGCTATGTCCTTTGCCATGCAGAAGCTCTGGAACTTTATGCAACCCCATTTGTCCAACCTTTCTTTGCTTTGTTGTGTTTCCGAGTCTCTATTAAGAAAATTTCGGCCTGAGCCAAGGAGACCAAGGGTTTCTCCTATTCCATCCTGTAATGTTTTCAGAGTTTCTGCTTTGACTTCGAGGTCTTTGATCCATTTGGAGTTGATTCTGGTGCAGGATGATATATAAGGATCTAGCTTTAGTTTTCTACAAGAAGTTAACCAATTTTGCCAGCACCATTTACTGAAGAGGCTGTCTTTCTTCCATTCTATTGATTTAGCTCCCTTATCGAAGATTAGATGGCTATAGGTCTGTAGGTTCATTTCTGGGTTTTCAATTCTATTTCATTGGCCCTGAGGTCTGTTCTTATGCAACACCAAGCTGTTTTGATTACTATAGTAGAGTTTGAAATTTGGTATTGATATTCCTCCAGCAGTTTTCTTTCAGTTGAGGAGCGTTTTTGCTGTTCGGGGTCTTTTATTGTTCCATTTGAATTTTTGGATTGCCTCTTCTATTTGCTTGAAGAATGAGGTTGGAATTTTGGTAGTTATTGCGTTGAATTTGTAGATAGCCTTGGGAAGGATTGCCATTTTCACGATGTTAATCTTTCCAATCCAGGAGCATGGGATGTTTTGCCATTTTTTAAGTTCTGTGTTGATTTCCTTTTTCAAGATTTTAAAGTTTTCATCATAGAGGTCCTTCACTTCTTTGGTTAAGTTAATTCCTAGGTATTTTATTTTTTGTGGGGTTATTACAAATGGAGTTGCTTTCCTACTTTTAGCCACACTTTTCTCATTGTTGGCATACAGAAAAGCCATTGATTTTGGGTGGTTAATTTTATACCCTGCTACTTTGCCAAAGTTTTGAATCAGCTTGAGTAATTTGAGAGTGGAGTCTATGGGATTCTTTAAATACAAGATCATGTCGTCTGCAAAGAGTGAGAGTTTTATTTCTTTTTTCCCTATTTGGATCCACTTTATGTCTGCATCTTGTCTTCTTGTTGTAGCTAGGCATTGTAATACTACATTGAAGAGAAGCGGAGAGAGTGGACATCCTTGTCTTGTTCCAGAGTTAAGAGGAAATGCCTTTAGTTTTTCAACATTAAGTATAATGCTGACTGTACGTTTGTCATATACAGCCTTTATTGTATTGAGGAATGTTCCATGGATTCCTAATTTTTCCAAAACCTTCATCATAAAGGGGTCTTGGATCTTGTTGAATGCTTTTTCTGCATCTATTGAGATAACCATATGATTCTTATTCTTGCTCCTGTTGATATGATGAATAATAATAATTGATTTGCGTATATAGAACCCACTTTGCATCCCTGAAATGTATCCTGTTTGATCATGGTTTATGATTTTTTAGATGAATTGTTGAAGTCGGTTGGCCAAAATTTTGTTGAGAAGTTTTGCATCAATGTTCATCAAAGAAATGGGTCTATAGTTCTCTTTCTTTGTTGAGTCCCTGCCTGGTTTTGGGATGAGGGTTATGATGGCTTCATAGAATGTGTTCGGTAGTGAACTTTCTCTTTCAATTTCATTGAAGAGTTGGAGGAGTATTGGTGTGAGACCTGCTTTGAAGGCCTTGTAGAATTCTGCTGTAAAACCATTTGGTCCTGGACTTTTCTTAGCTGGAAGGTCTCTTATTGCTGTTTCTATTTCAATGCTTGATATGGGCCTGTTAAGCTGGATTAACTCATCTTGGTTTAGTTTTGGCATGTCAATATTTGCTAGGAAAAGGTCCATTTCTGTCAAGTTCTCAAACGTATTAGCATAAAGTTTTGCGAAGTATTCCTTTATAATGTTTTGAATCTTGGTTGTTTCCGTGGTGATGTTTCCATTCTCATCTCTGTGTTTATTTATTTGGGTGTTTTCTTTTCTTTTTCTGATAAGATTTGCTAAGGGTCTGTCAATTTTTGTTAAGTTTTTCGAAGAACCAACTCTTTGTTTTGTTGATTCTTTCTATAGTTTTTTTGGATTCTGATTCATTTAATTCTGATTAAATTTTAATTATTTCTTTCCATCTACTGGATTGGGGTTTATGTTGCTGCTCTTTTTCAAGGAGGTTTAGATGTGTCATTAAATTGTTGGGTTCAGATCTCTCCAATTTGTGGATGTAGGAGCTCAGAGCTATAAACTTGCCTCTGAATACTGCTTTTGCTGTGTCCCTGAAGAGCTGGTAATTTGTGTGTTCATTTTTGTTGAATAGCATGAACATTTGAATTTCCTTTCTAATCCCTTCCATGACCTACTTGTGATTCAGCAGTGTGTTGTTCAGCCTCCATGTGATACCAGACTTTCATTGGTGGCTTTTGGTGTTGAGTTCTACTTTTATTCCCTTGTTGTCCGAGAGAATGCAAGGTAAAACTTCAATGTTTCTGAATTTAGCTTGCTTTGTGGCCTAAAATGTGGGCTATTTTAGAAAATGTTCCATGTGCTGCTGAGAAAAACGTGTATTCTCATGCTGCTGGGTGATATGTTCGGTAGATATCTGTTAAATCGAGTTGATCTATGCAGCTGTTTAGATCTGGAGTTTCTCTGTTGAGTTTTTGCCGAGTTGATCTATCTAGTGGGGAGAGTGGTGTGTTAAAATCCCCAACAATTACTGTCTTTGGATTTATATGGGATTTGAGGGAAAGTAGTGTTTCTTGGATAAATTTGGGTGCTCTATTGTTTGGTGAGTAGATATTTAGATTTTTAATATCCTCCTGAAAGAGAGATCCCTTAATTAGTATGTAACAGCCTTCTTTATCTCTTCTCACGAATTTTAATTTGAAGTTTATTTTATCTGATATTAGAATTGCAACTCCCGCCTGTTTATGGGGACCGTTTGCTTGGTAGATTTTGTTCCAGCATTTAACATTGAAAATGTTTTTGGTTTTATGGGCAAGATGTGACTCCTGAAGACCGCAGATAGAGGGGTCTTGTTTTTTAATCCAACTAGACAGTTTATTTCGCTTAATTGGAGAGTTAATCCGTTAACGTTAAGAGAAAGGACTGAGAGGTGTTTTGGAGTTCCTGCCATGTTATCCACCTTCTTGGGGGCTGCAAAAACTGGGTTCTTCCTATGTTTCTTGGATTCTCAGTTTGGGTGCAGTTTCTTGGCCTTTATTTTGGCCTTGTTGGTTTTCTACGTGTAGGACATCTTTAAGAATCTTTTGTAGGGCAGGTTTGCTGGAGATGTACTGTTTCAATTTTTCTTTGCTATGGAAGGTTTTTATTTGGCCTTCAGTTATGAAGGAGAGTTTAGCTGGGTACAGTATTCTTGGTTGATAGTTGTTTGTTTTTAGGGCATGGCATACATCATTCCAGGTTCTTCTTGCTTTGATTGTCTCTGCTGAGAAATCTGAGGTGATTCTAATTGATTTCCCTTTATAGGTGATTAATCTTTTCTCCTTGACAGCTTTAAGGATCTTTTCCTTGGTTTGAGTTGATCCTGTGTGGATTATAATGTGACAGTGGGATGTCCTATTCTGGTCTGGTCTGTTTGGAGTTCTAAAAGCTTCTTGTGTCTGAATAGGCCTATCTTTTTGCATGTTTGGGAAGTTCTCTGCTAGGATCCTGTTAACTAATTTTCCTAGGGCATTAACTTCTGTTTCTAGGTGCTCCTCTACACCCATTATCCTTAGATTAGGCCTTCTGATAGTGTCTTCCAAGTGTTGGATAGATCTATCATATTTCTTGGACTTGTCTTAGATGGTTGTATGTTCTTTCTCTATAACATCTAGGCTGTCTTCAATCCCTGAGATTCGATCTTCTCCATGGTCTAACCTGCATTCAAGACTTTCTACTTTGTTTTTTATCTCTTTTCCTTCTAATTGTTCAGCTTTGATGGCTTCAAATTCTTTGTGGAAGCTTTGTTTTCGATCTTGTATGAACTTCTTTACTTCCTTAATTTGAGGTTCAGTGATTATTCTCAGATCACTTATTTGATTGGTTATGGTTTCCTTGCACTCCCCTTCCTTCTCTTGGGTTCTATTAACCATTCCCTTTGTGGTCTCCCTGACTTCCTTCTGCTCTTTGTTAATGGATCTCATGAATGCCTTTAGTGATCTTTGTGTATTCTCTTCCTGCTCTCTCAATTCCTGTATTACTCTTTGATTAGCTTCCTCCCGTTCATAGGATTCCTGTAGTTCTCTTTGAGTGTTCTCAGCCTGTTCACGCCATTCCTGCCTTTCTCTTTGAGTATTCTCAAGCTGCTCATGCAAATCCTGTATCAGTTTTTGAGTAGGTTCCTCACGCTTATGATATTCTTGTATAAACTTTTGGATTGTCTCCTCTCTCTCTCTATCACGCTCATACAGAGTCCTTTGTATGTTTTCAATCTTCGATTTATCATGTTTGCCAGCAGTGTTTGTAGAGCTATTTGGGAATTCTCCTCTGGATTATTCACTATCTGTTCTGTCCACTGAATATCAACATTGGGAGTTGAGATACTCGGATTTGCCGTTTTTCTTTTTCTTTTTCCGGCTTACTCTGCCCATTTGAGATGAAAATAGCATCAGTTATGTGCTAGACCACTATCTTAAGGCAAGCATCAACCGAAGTCTGAATTTGCACAGTCAATAGTCTACAGATACAATCTAGTTCAACAGATACATCTATTCAACATCAAACAACTATACGTTAATGGGCTACGAACCACAAAGAAGAATTTGGAAGACCAGAAATTATTAGGGTTAGGGAGAGATGTTGGTAAAAAAAAAATAGGAATAGAGTGATGTGGGGAGGCTCAGGGAGAGTTAACTTAGTCCTAATTTCAAAGCAGGAAATAGGTTGGATAAGATGAAAGTAGAGAGAGAGAAAAAAAGAAGAAAGGGAACGGGAAAAGAAAAGAGACCAGAAAAAATAGAAAGGTAAAAATTAATAAAATTATGTAGATTGATAACAATCTATTTAGATAAGATGGTGAATTTATTGAGAGAAGGGGAGGGATATATAGGAGATGTGAAAAAACTTTAAAATAAAAATTGTCAAAATATTATATAGGTATAAAGAGGTAGTACTGCTATTAAGGGATTTAAGTCTTAGAGGTTTTGACTTGAGTAATAAATTTGTGGGTTAAATGTGTACACAATGGGGGATAGGGTCTAATATTCAACTACGGGTTTATCTGAGGATGTGCAGGACAAGAATTAAGTCACATAAAGAAGAACGAAAGAGAGGAGAAGTTGAAAAGGATAAGAAAGGAAGAAGAGAAAGATGAGAAGTTCAGTAGAGCTAAACAAAAAACAAAAAGATAATTAAAAAAGAAAAAAAAGTGAAAGAAGACCAAAAAAGAAAGAAAAACGCACACTCACGTATCTCTAAAATAAAAATTATAAGAGGAAAAAAACAGTTTCTGGAAAACAATTTTTTTTTCAAAAAAGGCAAAGATTAAAGATTAAAAAAAGTTTTAGAAAAGAAAAAAAAATTTTATATATGGTACCAAAAATAAAAAATAAAAAAAAGAAGACGAAGAAGAAGAAGAGAATAAAAAAAAAAAAACTTTGATTTTTTTTTTGGGAGGAGTGGGAAAAATCCTGTATCTCCCTTGTGTCCCTAACCAGCCTCTTGTAGTCTCTGGTCTGCTTGTGGTCCTGTGGCTTGGTTGGTTTCTTAAGTCAGTTTGTTCGAACAGGCAGAAAAATGCTCTGCTTTACCCAGGATTTGGCGATCCTCCTCCCATGCTAGTTCATTGGGAGGCAGATCTGCTTTGAGTATCACAAAAGAGGGGGATGCAGTGATGAGACTAGGTTCTGGGTAGAGTTGAGGCCTTTCAACAGACAGCAGCTTTTCCAGGGCTAGTTTGTGAAAACCTCAAAGAGCCCAGCCTGGGGGCATTCTCAGGGTTTCTGTTTACTGATTTCAATTGATTGTCCAGGCTGCTAGAGGGAGGGGCAGCCTCTGGCTCTGATTACCCAGTGAAGAAACCCACTCATAGGGCTGGCGCCCGAGCTGTGTGATTTTCCCTGGGTGGAGCTGAGTCTGGCAGGTCACGTTGCCATTAAGGTCTTGTGACCTGCTAAATGACTTGTTTTATTCCAAGGCCTGAGTTGGAGCTAGCAGCTCCTCCGAGCTTTGTCGGTATCCAAGATGGAGATAACTGGTGCTGGGGGGGGGAGGGTTGACCTTCCCTCCTCTGCTCCCTGAGAAGGAGTGAGGACGTCAGCCTTCTACTCACGCCGAGTCTTAGTTCCTGGGTCGTCTGTGGTCTGCAAACTGCAGGATGAAGATGTCTGCTCATTGTCGGTTCTTGCTGGTGTTGAGTAGGATCCGCTCGCCTGCTGCATCTGGCTCCTTCGTTCCGGACTCTCTGTTGCTCAGGTATGGCTCCTGTGCTCGCCCACCGTGGCCACAGCAGCCGCCGCTGCGGCAGATGCTGGCAAAAGCTCAGAAGTGTCTCCTTGCCTAGGTTTCCTTCTCTGCCCTAAATCTCTGTCCTGTGATGGCACACTTGGTGTAATTCTCTGGCTTAGGACTGTTCACTGGAACTCTAAAACGGCTTTCTATGCGAGAGCTTACTTAGACTCCAGCTTCTCCTACACCATTTCCCAGACCTCCTATACCACATTTTCTTGATCAATTCATCTACTGAGGGGAATCTGGGTTGGATCCATATCTTATCTATGTTAAATAATGCTGCAATAAACATAGTTGTGCTGGTAGCTATAGTGTGGTCTTGTTTGTAAACATTTGGGTAAATGCCCAAAAGTGGAATTGCTGGGTCTAGGGGAACTCTATGTGAAGTCTTTTGAGGAACCTCCATACTGATTTCCAAAGTGGTTGAACAAGTTTAAACTCCCACCAACAACGAAGTAAGATTCCCTTCTGTCCACATCCCCTCCAGCATCAGTTGTTATTAGAGTGCTTGATTTTTGCCATTCTAACTGGGGTGAGGTGGTATTGCAATGTTGTTTGGATTTGCATTTTTTTTATGGCTAGGGAGGTTGAGCATTTCTTTATGTGTCTATTGGCCATCCTTCTTTCTTCTTCAGAGAAGTTTCTCTTTAAGTCTTTCGCCCACTTATTTATTGGGCAGTTGTTTCTTTGAGGATTTGTTGTTGGGGGGTTTAATTTTTTGAGTTCCTAGCATATTTTAGCTATGAGACCCTTGTCTGTTGTATGGCTAGTGAAGATCTTCTCCCAATACGTGGGCTTTCTATTGATCTTGCTAGCTTTGTCCTTTGCCATGCAGAAGCTCTGCAACTTCATGCAATCCCATTTGTCCAACCTTTCTTTGATTTGTTGTGTTTCCGAGTCTCTATTAAGAAAATTTCGGCCTGCGCCAAGGAGACCTAGGGTTTCTCCTATTCTATCCTGTGATGTTTTCAGAGTGTCTGCTTTGACTCCGAGGTCTTTGATCCATTTGGAGTTGATTCTGGTGCAGGGTGATATATGAGGATTAGCTTTAGTTTTCTACAAGTAGTTAACCAATTTTGCCAGCACCATTTACTGATTAGGCTGTCTTTCTTCCATTCTATTTTTT
Organism: Dipodomys spectabilis; assembly: GCF_019054845.1. Lineage (NCBI taxonomy): Eukaryota > Metazoa > Chordata > Mammalia > Rodentia > Heteromyidae > Dipodomys > Dipodomys spectabilis. The sequence goes on from NW_024870724.1 coordinate 3,413,495, forward strand.
TAGCGCCCTTATTGAAGTTTAGATGGCTATAGGTCTGTAGGTTCATTTCTGAGATTTCAATTCTATTACATTGGTCCTGACATCTGTTCTTATGCCAGTACCAAGGTGTTTTGACTACTATGGCTTTATAATAGAGTTTGAAATTTGGTAGTGATATTCCTCCAGCAGTTTTCTTTCTGTTGAGGAGCGTTTGTGCTATTCAGGGTTTTTATTGTTCCATATGAATTTTTGGATTGCCTCTTCTATTTCCTTGAAGAATGAGGTTGGAATTTTGATAGGTATTGCAGTGAATTTGTAGATAGCTTTGGGAAATATTGCCATTTTCACGATGTTAATGTTTCCAATCCAGGAGCATGGGAGGTTTTGCCATTTTCTAAGTTCTGTTTTGATTTCCTTTTTCAAGTTTTTAAAGTTTTCATCATCGAGGTCCTTCACTTCTTTGGTTAAGTTAATTCCTAGGTATTTCATTTTTTGTGGGGCTATTACAAATGGAGTTGCTTTCCTAATTTCAGCCACACTTTTCTCATTGTTGGCATACAGAAAAGCCATTGATTTTTGGGTGTTAATTTTATACCCTGCTACTTTGCCAAAGTTTTGAATCAGCTAGAATAATTTGGCAGTGGAGTCTATGGGATTCTTTAAATACAAGATCATGTCATCTGCAAAGAGGGATTGTTTTATTTCTTCTTTCCTCATCTTGATCCCCTTTATGTTTGCATCTTGCCTTATTGCTGTAGCTAGGCATGCTAATACTAGATTGAAGAGAAGTGAGTTTAATCTTACCATTAATCAGGAGGCAGAGATCTTAGGATCTCAATTCAATGTCAGCTTGGATAGGAAAATCTGTGAGACTGACTCTCACCTCCAATTCACTGCCAAAGAACGCTGGAAGTGGAATCATGGCTCACGTGGTAGAATGCTAGCCTACAGCAAAATATTCAGGGATAGAATCCAAGCGCTGAGTTCAAGCCTTAGAATAGGACATATACATACACGAAGGAAGTAAATCACACAAGTTCTCAACCTTCCATTTCCATAATCCTCACTCTAATCCTGGTCAGAACCCTAAGAGTAACCTTGATGATAATATTAACCCAATCCTAAAATTAATGGAAAATATATACTAACAGGTACTCATTGTCTTTGAAATGATTTATTTACACTTTGTTCCAAATCCTACAGATTCCCTGACTTGGACTCTGAAATCGTTCCCTATTATGAATATTAACCTCAAATGTTCATATCATGAAAACTATCATAGTTTCCACTAATCTTAACTTTTACTGAACTCCTCTATCTCCAAAAATAAGTTGCAGGTTTACTTAAATTATACTCTAGTTCCTAACTCTAACTATAAATCTAAACCTTACTAGAAACCTAACTCTAAATTTAACCTTATTGAACCCTGAATAGGAATATTAGGAAAACTCTGTAGTTTTTGGTAAATTTCACACTTATTTTACTTGAAAATGTTAGCAGAAAACTCAGTTTTACCTTAAAGCTTACCCTTCCCTAAGCCTAAGTCTAACCTGAACTAGAACTGTACCCCTAACCATAGAACTAATAGCCTTTGGATTCTAAAAGCCATACAAATACATTACATTTATTCATTCTACCTTTATTCAACTTATCTCTCTAAAAAAAGTTTGTAGTTTTACTCATTATCTTGCCATTTTTGTAACTCTAACCTAAACTGGAATATTGAGGCTAACACTCACACTAACCATATCCTAATCTTAATATAATTAGAAGTTTCCTATTTCACATTCATCCTAATTCTAACATGACTTGTTATTCGAAGATAGTTTCAGTTTGACCCTAAACTTTCCATTGCCCTAATGCTAACACTAACCACAGCTGCAACTGAAACCTAACTTTCACCCTAATGATAGACCAATTCTAATGTTTAAGAAAAATGCTCTAGTTTAATCAGTTTGCACTCTGGAAATGAGTTTCAGATTGCCCTGATTCCCACAAATTTTCTGACTCTTCCTCTGAAGTTATTGGTTCCATAACATGAACCATTATAAAATAACTTGTCCTCAAATTCTCTTATCAGGAAAAATACTGTAGTATGCGTTGATCCTACCTTTTCCTGAACCCTTGTAGCCTAAAACAGTTTCGGATTTACTTGCGATCTAGTCCATTACTTAACGCTCTTAACCTAAACTGGATGGAAAAGTCTCATTTAATCATTACAGGAATGATCACTAAGAAATAAATATAATGAAAATACTTTAGTTACATCTCAATCTACTTAAAATAGATTGGTTACTATTATCATCAAGGTTACTACAGTCTCAATTTACTTAAAGGTACCAAAATATTAATGTTGATGAATATCACTCATTTTTAGAAAATGACTAGTCCAAACAAAGTTTATATTATATTTGAAATTTAAAAAATGAAATAGATACCCTGATTAATGACCTATTTCGGGCATTCAGAGGTTAGAAAAATGGAGAAATATCCTCATTTATGTAGGTCAAACGTGGAAGAGAGCATATGGCAAACCCAAAGCCACATACCAAGGGCAGAGATATTTAACAAAATCCCATGAAGATGAAATAAGTCTTAAAAGGGAGAGCTGAGCATATAGGGAGTAGGGCAGAAGAATGGAGAGTGAAATGGTGGACTAATACAGTCATATAACTCAATATACATAAGTGAGAATATAATTAGGAAACTTGAAGGGATATGTTGGTTTGGGGTAAAGAAAGAAAGAAAAATGGAAAGGTTGACAATGACCCAGATGCATTGTACATTGAAATGCACATATACTCTATTCAACACTGACATGATGAAGCAAAACCCCTTTGGACAACTAGCTAAAAATTATTTTTTTGAAATTTTAATGTTAATGGATCAGGTGCATAAAGCTTTAGAGATAAATAAGAGGATAGTATTGACATATTGTTGAGGCTTTTGCTCCTTTCAATATACAAAAATAAGTGTGACAAGTCTACTCCAAATGTAAATTGTATTTTGCCAATTCTTCTTGCAAATTGCTTAAAATATGGAGAACCAAATTCCAATATCCTTATACTTCCAATAAAAACTTATAGACCTTTAGGGTTTTCACTTGCTTCTAAATATCTTAATGTAATGTATTGGAACTAATTTCATTCCACATTTAAATTTAAATTTTAGATCACGAAATTCTTTTAAAATCCTCTCACTCCATCACAGGTATGGATAAATAACTGATGAGGGCAGAATCAGAACTATTCAGAAGGTTGTAAATGGATGCTTACCTAGTTTTCTCTCTTCTGGAGCATAGAATACAGATTGTCTTAACTGGAAAAAGTTTGCCTTCCCAGGTTTTCTGCATATGAACATTCCATTAACATTTTGTTATTAGAGGATCATTCAAGATTAGCTATATGTTGATTGATAATGACTGAGCTTGAGAGAAAGGTGAGGGAAAACCATCTACAATTCAATGAGATTCTGACTTGTTTTTCACAAAGGGTTATGAAAGCTCTCCATTAGAAATCTAGCAGCAGCACTTCTAAAAGTCCTTGCGTGGTTAGATTTTCTGATAATGTCTCAATTCAAGTACTTCTCCTTAGAGTTCCATATTATTCAATATGCTGTATTAGATCCTTTTATATTTTGCAGACAGCTCTTGGTGATGAAATTTGAGCTTTTCAAAATTTTTCTCCCAATTCCATCCACAAAATGCAGGCAAAAAGACAAAACAAATTGAAAAAAATTGTTTCTGTTGATAATGCATATACTTTTATTTTCCACTTCAAACATAAAATGTAGTAAAACGTTTCATAGCAATTACACTGAACTAGGTTGTGGACACATTCTAATGTAAATAATATACTGTGTTCAAGTAAAATGTTTGCGGATCCAAAATTTTACTATGCCTGTGGTCCTAAAACCAATACCTTACTGATATTGAGTGATAAATACAACTTCACATAAGTACAGAAGTTTTCCTTGTATCTTTTTTAATAGATATTTTTATTGTAAAGACACTGTACACAGGGGTTACAGTTACATAGGGAAGGTAATGTGTACATTTCTTATTGAGCATTGTTACCCAATCCTTTGTTTTTCCCCTAGCATCCCTTCCTTTCACATCACCCAAATCCTCCCTCCAACCCCCCACTGATAGTATATACTCTGATAGGATATTCTTCTGCTACTTTGGTTGTTGAGAGTGTCTACAAGAGCGAGCATTCCATAGGGAGCAGGGAGACACCATATGACCTTTAGTTACTGAGATTTCCGAATGACTTGCTATCACTTGTACTGCATTTTGCAAGTCGAATCTCATGTGTTAAAATGTACCAGTTTTAAGAGGTAAGAGGAATGGTAAAAGAACTCTTAGAGACAAATGCATCTTCAACATATTTGGTTCCAAGCATTCCGTCTAAGTCATATTCAACAACTAGTGAAATTTGTGTTGACTGTAACTATGTGTCTTTCTCCATGTTTACATGTATACCTGAGTATATGTATGTGTGTATTTGTGAGGATAGTAACATACATGTGTACATATATAAGGGCACATACATATATGCATATAAAAACAAATAGAAATATATAAATATATTTGCATATATATATATCAAGTGTTCAGTGATTTAATCTATAGTTCCTAACATATTGTCATTCTCACAAGCATACATGATAAACTGCTCTGATGATCTGTGCTCTATGATGTACTCAATTCCCCATTATCTTGTTTTTCATCCCTGTGAACAACTTCAGTCTACTTTCCATAGGATAGCTTTGTTTCATTACATGTAGTTACTCACTGATACTCAAAGTAAAAGGTTGTTTGTAAAAGAAAAAGTACTTTTAGGTCACAGCTTAAAAGTATCTTATCCATCCCAATGATTCCTAGGGAGATAAAATTTATAATAGTAATAAAAGTGAAAAGGAATTCCTAGATCTGTTGTTTTACTATTTAGAATGGCAAATAATAATAACACATCACAGTTGTAACTCTTAAATAAGGCAAGGGTAACTGATTGTATTACCATGTTCCCACAAACCAGTGGATCCTGAAGGATAATAGTAGACCACCAGAAATTCTAAGTAGCAGACATGAAGCATGAAAGAGAAAGTGAGGGAATGAGAGAGAGCATAAGAGAGAGAGAAATATAATAATACTGAAAGTGCATAACAGATAAATAAGAGCTGTATGAGAATATTCACATGGCTATCTTTAGATACTACATGTACATTTGAAGGTATTTGTTGTATAATAACCAATCAACATAAAATATAGAGTTTCATGGAGGTCGGAGGAAATGGTAGAGGAGAACCTGGAGGCTAAACAAGCTCTCACATACAAAGCAGTTTTAGTGTTCCAGTGAACAGTACTAGCCTAGATAATCACACCAATTGTGCCATCACTGTACACAGAGTTTGGCTAGAGAGGGAAGATCCAGGCAAGAAGACAGATCTGAGCACTTGCCAGTAGCCACAGTTGGGGCAGCAGCTGCGGCACCCATAACCACCATATCTAAAACAGAGAGTCCAGGACAAAGGCGTCATATGCAGTGGGTGAGCAGATTCTACTCAACACCAACAAGAACTGACAAGGAGCAGATAAATTTATCCTGCAGATCACAGACCAGAGATACCCAGGAACAAAGACTCCTGTCTGAGTAGAATCCTGACATCCTCACTCCTTCTCATGGAGCAGAGGAGGGAAGGCTGCCCCTCCCCTCCACCAGACATCATCTTTGATACTGAGAAAGGCCAGGCTGAGCAACTAGCTCCAAATCAGGGTCTTGGAAGAAAACAAAAGAGTCATTTAGCAGGTCATAGGAATCTGACTTGAGCTTCCAGGCTCAGATCCACCCAGGAGAAAGTCACCTAGGCCAAGCAGAGAGAGTTCTGCCCCACAGAGGAGTGACTATCTTCACTGGGTTAACAGAACCAGAGGCTGCCCCTACCTACAGCAGCCTAGGCAATCAATTGAAATTCAGTAAATAAACCTTGTGAATGGCTCTAGGCTGGGGTCTGGGAGTGTCTCAGGAGCTAGCCCCTCAGGGAAAAGCTACTGTTTGCTGAAACGCCTCAACCCTACCCAGAACTTAGCCTCATCACAACATTTCCAAACTAGAGGAAACAGTCATCTTTCTCTTTCGTGATACTCAAAGCAGATCTCCCTCCCACTGAACTGCCTGAAGGAGGATCAAAAAATCCTAGATAAAGCAGAGCATTTTATTGACTGCTCAAACAAACTGATGTAAGAAATCAATCAAGCCACAGGAAAACCAAACATCACAAGCAGACCACTGACTCCACGAAGAGACTGGTTACAGACAGAGGGGAGATACAGGATCTTCCCATTCCTCACCCTCCTCACCAAAAAAAAATTAAAGAACTCTTTTTGGTACCATTTTTAAAAAATTTTTTTGTTAATCTTTTTTTTTCTTCTTCTCCTAATTTTTATTTTAGATGTGTGCGTGTGTGTGTGTGTGTATGTGTGTGTGTGTGTGTGTGTGTGTGTGTGTGTGTGTTTGCTTATTTAAAAAAATCACTATTGACTTTTTGGTCCTTTTAAAATTTTTTTAATTTTTTCATTCTTTTCATTTTTTTGTTTTTCTTTTTTTTTTGCGTGACTTAATTGCTGTTTTGCCTAATCCCCAGATAAATACCCATCAACGATTGTTAGAACTTATCCCCCATTGTGTACATAATTAATCTAGAAATGTATTACTTAATTTACAAACTTTTAGGCTTAACTTTTTTTGTCTTTTATTTTCCCAGGGCTGAGGACTGAACCCAGGGCCTTGCGTGCGTCAGGCCGGCGCCCTTCCACTGGGCTAAATCCCCGGCCCCAGGCTTAACTTTTTAATAAAAGTATTATATCTTTGTACCACATAATTTTCAAGTAAATACGTTTAAGAATTTTTATTTTTTAGTTTTTCATGTCTCCTTTCTATCATCCCCCTCCTGTCATCCTATCCTTTTCTTCTCTCAATATCATTTCTTTAAAGTTACATAATTTTTAAGTGTTTCACTTTTTAAATTTAAATTTTTATTTTTACATTTTTGATTTTCTTCTTTTTAATTTCTCTCCTATCATTCTGTCCAATCCCTTTCCCTCTCTGAGATTAGGACTTGGTTAAATTTACTTTAACCTCTCCACATACTTCTAATCCTATTTTTCCCCACATTTCTCCCTAAACATAATAATTTCTGATTTGAAAAATTCGTCTTTGTGTTCTTAGCCCAATAATGCATAGTTATTTGATGTTGAATAGATGGTATCTGTTGAACTAGGTTGTATCTGCAGCCATTTTGACTGTGCAACTACAGGACTTTGGATGATTCTTGCCTTAAAATAGTGTTTTAGCAAAAAATTGGTCTCACTTTCTTATCAAGTGTGCAGAACAAGCCGGAAAACACGAGAAAAATGGCAAGTGTGGTTATCTCAACTCTCATTTATGATAATCCAGTGACACAACAGTTAATGAATAATCCAGAGGAGAGTTCCCACAAAGCACTACAAACATTACTGGTAAACCTGGTGAATGAAAAGAATGAAAGCTAGAAAAGGACTCAGTTTGAACGTGATAGGGAGAGAGAGAGGAGGCAAACCAAACATTAATATAGAAATCTCGTGACTGTGAGGAAACTACTCAAAGATTGATACAGTAATTGCTTGAACAGGTTGAGAACAAAGAGAAATAAAGGAATTGCGTGAACAGGCTGAGAAGAGTCAAAGAGAAAGAAAGGAATTGCGTGAGCAGGCAGAGAACAGACAAAGAGAGACAGGAATTGTGTGAGCAGGCTAAGAAAAGTCGAAGTGAACTACAGGAAGTTAATCAAAGAGTAACACAGGAATTGTGAAAGTGGTATGAGAATAAACAAAGATCAATAGAGGCATTCATGGAATCTATAAACAGCTGAAAGGATTCAGAAAGACCACAAAGGGAATGCTGAACGGAGCACGACAGGAGGAAAGGAAGTCCAAGTAAACCATAACCAATCAACTAAGTGATTTGAGAACACCAAATTAAAGAAGTAAAGAAGTTCATACAAGATCTAAAACAAAGCTCCAACAAAGAATTTGAAGCCATCAAAGCTGACCAATTAGAAGGAAAAGAAATAAAAAACCAAGTAGAAGGACTTAACAGTAGGTTAGACCATGCAGAAGATCGAATCTCAGGGATTGAAGACAGCCTAGGTCTTATAGAGAAAGAACATACAACTCTCCAAGACAAATCCAAGAAACATGATAGATCTATTCAACATTTGGAAAACACAATCAGAAGGCCTATTCTGAGGACAATTGGTGTAGAGGAACACCTAGACATAGAAGTTAACTGTCTAGGAAATTTGGTTAATAGAATCCTAGCAGAGAACTTCCCAAACATACAAAAATATAGGCCTATTCAGATACAAGATGCTTGTAGAACCACAAATAGACCAGACCAGAACAGCATTTCCCATTGTCACATTCTAATCCACACAGGATCAATTCAGACCAACAAAAATTGCCAAAAGATGTCAAGGAGAAAAGATCAATCACCTATAAAGGAAAACCAATTAGAATCACCTTATATTTTTCAGCAGAGATAATTAAAGCAAGAAGAGCCTGGAAGGCTGTATGCCATGCCTTAAAGACAAACAAGTTTCAACCAAGAATACTGTACCCAGCTAAACTATCCTTCATAACCGAAGGTCAAATAAAAACCTTCCATTGCAAAGAAAAACTGAAAAATATATCTCCACCAAACCAGCCCTATAAAAAATACTTAAAGATGACCTACAAACAGAAAACCAACAAGACCACAATAATGGCTAAGAAACCACCCAAACTGAGAATCCAAGAACCATAGGAAGAACCAAGTTTCCACAACCCCCAAGGAGATGGATAGCATGGCAGGAGCTACCAAACACCTCTCAGTCCTACCTCTCAACATTAACGGACTTAAAGCTCCAATTTAGCGAAAGAGTCTGTCTAGTTGAATTAAAAAGCAGGATAACTCTACCTCCTGCTTTCGGGAGTCACACCCTGCCCATAAAAACAAACACATTTTGATAATGAAAGGCTGGAATAAAATCTACCAAGCAAACAGCTGCCATAAACAGGAAGGAGTTGCAATAATAATTTCAGATAAAATATGCTTCAAATTAAAATTAGTGTAAAGAGATAAAGAAGGTCGCTACATATGACTTCTGGGTTCTCTACTTCAGAAGGATATTACAATTCTAAATATGGAATCGCCAAACAATGGAGTGCCCAAATTTATCCAAGAGACACTATTTTCCCTCAGATCTCACATAGATCCAAAGATATTAAGTGTTGAGGATTTTAACACAACACTATGCCCACTATATAGATCAAATCGGCAAAAAATTAACAGAAAAACCACAGATCTAAACAACTGCATAGAGCAAATAGATTTAACAGACATCTATTGAATGAATATTTCACCCAGTAGCATCAGAATACATGTTTTACTCTCCAGCACATGGAACATTTTCCAAAAGAGATCACATTTTAGGTCACAAAGCAAACTTGCCCAAGTTACACCTTGCATTCTCTCAGACCACAAGGGAATAAAATTAGAACTCAACACCAAAAGCCACCAAAAAAAAGTCTTGTATCACATGGGGGCTGAACAACACACTGTTAAATAAACAGGGGTTCAGGGAAGAGATTAGAAAGGAAATTCAAATGTCCATGATATTCAACAAAAATGAACACACAAATTACCAGCTCCTCTGGGACACTGCAAAGGCAGTACTCAGAGGCAAATTTATAGCTCTGAGTTCCTACACCAACAAAATAGAGAGATCTGAAACCAACAATTTAATGAGACATCTAAACCACCTAGACAAAAAGCAGTAAGATAAACCCCAATTCAATAGATGTAAAGAAATAATTAACATTAAATCAGAATTAAACAAATTAGAATAAACGAAAAAACAGAATGAATCAACAAAACAAAGATTTGGTTCTTTGCAAAAATTAACAAAATTGACAGACAATTAGCATATCTTATCAGAAAAAGAAGAAACACAACCAAGTAAATAAACTCAGATGTGAGAATGGAAACATCGAAACAGAAACAACCAAGATTCTGAACATTATAAAGGAATATTTTCAAACCTTTATGCTAATAAGTTTGAAAACTTGGCAGAAATGGACCTTTTGTTAGCAATTATCAACATGCAAATACTAAACCAAGATGAGTTAAAACATCTTAAGGGGCCAATATCAAGACACAGCAATAAAAGACCTCCCATCTAAGAAAATCCCAGGACCAGATGGATTTACAGCGGAATTGTACAAGAGCTTCAAAACAGAGCTCACACCCAGTACTCCTCCAACTCTTCAATGAAATTGAAAGAGAAAGTTCACTACCGACCTCATTCAATGAAGCCATCATAACCTTCATGCCCAAACCAGGCAGGGAATCATCAAAGAAAGAGAACTATAGACCCATTTCATTGATGAATATTGATACAAAGCTTTTCAACAAAATTTTGGCCAATCGACTTCAACTATTCATCCAAAAAATCATACACCACTATCATACAGGATTCATTTCAGGGATGCAAACCTGGTTCAATATACACAAATCAATTAATATAATTTATCACATCAACAAGAGCAAGAATTAAAACCACATGGCTATCTCAACAGATGCAGAAAAAGCATTGGACCAAATCCAACACCCCTTTATGATGAAGGTTCTGGAAAAATTAGGAATCCATGGAATATTCCTCAATACAATAAAAGCTGTATATGGAAAACCTACAGCCAGCATTATAATTAATGGTGAAAAACTAAAGCCATTTCCTCTTAACTCAGGAACAAGACAAGGATGCCCACTCTCTCCACTTCTCTTCAATTTAATATTAGAATGCCTAGCTACAGAAATAACACAATATGCCAAAATAAAAGGGATGCAAATAGGGAAAGAAGAAGTACAATTGTCCCTCTTTGCAGATGACATGATCTTGTCCTTAAAGAATCCCACAGATTCCACTCCCAAATTACTCAAGCTGATTCAAAACTTTGGCAAAATAGCTGGGTATAAAATTAACCCTCAAAAATTAATGGCTTTTCTGTATGTCAACAATGAGAAAAGCATGGCTCAAATCAAGAAAGCTTTTCAATTTGTAATAGCCCCACAAAAATAAAATACCTAAGAATTAACTTAACCAAAGAAGTGAAGGACTTCTCTGATGAAAACTTTAAAAATCTGAAAAAGGAAATCAAAACCTCCCATGATCCTCAATAGGAAGGATGAACATTGTGAAAATGGCAATATTTCCCAAGGCTATCTACAAGTTCAATGCCATACCTATCAATATTGCAACCGCATTCTTCAAGGAAATAGAAGAGGCAATCCAAAAATTCATATGGAACAACAAAAGACCCCCATTTGCAAAAAGTCATCCTTAACAGAAAGAATATTGTTGGAGGAATATCAATATCAGATTTCAAACTCTACTACAAAGCCATAGTAATTAAAACAGTTTAGTACTGGCACAAGAAAAGAACTCAGGAACAATGGAATAGAATTGAAAACTCAGAAATGAACCTACAGACCCATAATCATCTAATATTTGATAAAGGATCTAAAAATATAAAATCGAAGGAAGACAGGCTGTTCAGTAAATGGCACTGGCAAAATTGGTTAATCACTTGTAGAAAATTAAGGCTAGATCCTTATATATCACCCTGTACCAGGATCAACTCCAAATGGATCAAAGACGTCGGAGTCAAAACAGATATTCTGAAAACATTACAGGATGGAATAGGAGAAACCATAGGTCTCCTTGGCACAGGCTGAAATTTTCTTAATAGAGACCCAGAAACACAACAAATGAAAGAAAGGTTGGACAAATGGGATTGCATGCAATTGCAGAGCTTCTGCATGGCAAAGGACATAGCTAGCAGGATCAATAGAAAGCCCAGGGAATCCGAGATGATCTTCACTAGCCATACAACCTACAAAGGTTTCATATCTAAAAGAGACCTGGAAATCAAAATCCCCCAACACAAATACTCAAAGAAAATACTGCCCAATAAATAAGTGGGCTTAAGACATAAAGAGAAACTTCTCTGAAGAGGAAAGGAGGGTGAACAAAAACACATGCAGAAATGCTCAACCTCCCTAGCCATAAAAGAAATGCAAATCAATCAACATTGAGATATCACCTCACCCAAGTTAGAATGGCTATAATCAAGAACTCTAATAACAACAGATGCTGGAGGGCATGTGGACAAAAAGGAACCTTAATGCATGGTTAGTGGGAGTGTAAACTTGTTCAACCACTTTGGAAAGTGGTATGGATGTTCCTACAAAGACTCCACATAGAGCTTCCCTATGATCCAGCAATCCCACTTTTGGGCATTTACCCAAATGATCACAAACAAGACCATACTAAAGCTACCAGCACAAATATATTTATTGCAGCATTACCATAGCTAAGATATGGAACCAACCCAGATGCCCTTCAGTAGATGAATGGATCAAGAAAATGTATATATACACAATGGAATTCTATGTCTCTATCTGAAAGAATGATATTGCCCCATTTGTTAGGAAATGGAAACCTTGGAATAAATCATATTAAGTGAAGTAAGCTAGGCCCAAAGAAACATGGTTTCCCTTATTTGCAATATCTAGTGTATGTCTGAGACACGCAGAAATTGTTACATAAGTTTATGTTAGGTGAAATGAACCCCAAGATAAGAATTCAAAATTTTCTTCTTTCCTGCAATTATTTCTAACATATTCATAAGATGATTTCTTTGTTACTTTGTATGTCCCTCCCGCATGGTATAACCCCTGTTTTCACTGTATTTGAGGTTGGTATAATTTGTGGAGGGGAAGGGAAAATTTTTTTTTAAATATGGATACAGGTGGACCCATTGCACCAATGAGATATACAAGACATTATGTCGAAAAACGAATTTTACAACTTCGGGTTGGGGAAAGGGGAGGGGGAATGGGTTGTAAAGGGGGTGAGATGGGAAGGGATAGTAAGGAGAAACAAAGGAGTAGGCAACAATGCTTGATAAGAAATGTACTCATTACCTTGCCCATGTAATTGTAACCCCTCTGTCTGTTATTTTCACACTTAAAAAAAAAATAAAAACCATAAAATATAAAGTGATTTTGATAAAAAAAATAAAAATGACTCAGAATAAATTATCAATGCAAAAACAATATTTACAGAAGCAAACTCTCAGAGATATTACATGACTTTGAGAAGGATAAAGTGGAAGGGATAGGAATGGGAAACAAAGGAGGAGGCTGCAATGCTTGATAAGAAATGTACTCATTATCTTGCCCATGTAATTGTAACCCCTCTGTACAGTATTTTCACAATAAAAAATTTAAAAATTGAAAAAAAAAAGAAAAAAGAAAAGGAAAAAGTGGCTGAATTTAATATAAATTTAGAAGTATGGCCATTCAGAAAACATAAAAAGATATTCTTTATTTCATTATATAACCCAAAGCAGAAAGTAAATGTTATTTAGATGATTTTTTTATAACAGTCTCTCAGGTGCTGGGAAGGTGGTTCAGTATAGAGTGTTGCCTTGCATGCATGAGGTCCTGGGTTTGATTCCTCAGCACTACATAAGCAGAAAAAGATGGAAGAGGTGCTGTGACTCAAGTAGTAGCACTAGCCTTGAGCTGAAGAGCTGAGAGACAGCAACCAGGACCCAGAGTTCAAGCCCCACAACCAACAAAACAAAAGAAAAACAAAACAAAACACAGTCTCACTTTTGTGTGCTCAAGATTGTAACACTAGTGCTTCAGTCTAGGGCTATGCTTTTAGGTGTGGACATTTATCAACACTCCTGATTCAGATTCTAATTGATAAAATTTTAAACAATATTTTTTTCTTACTAATTTTGCTCATTGTAAATTCACATATACCTATAAAAAACGATGTGGCCATCTCAATAACATTCTCAAAGTACTTCTTAATGATGGCTTACAAAAAGTTGTATTATATTACAACAAGGAAAACAATGCTACAAATAAGGAAAACCAATACATAAATATTAATGATTAATAAAATAAAAAACAAAACATTTACCACTGTTTCCAGTATTTGAAATGTACTACATATTCGATTTATTATTTTCTTATATTGCTGTACATTTAAAACTGTCTAAGTCTATGATGTTCAACAAGAATTTTATAGGCTATGAGTAGCGTTTAAAGTTATCCAATAAGATTATTATTTATGGTTCATCTCATCATTTGTATATGGCTTCTACCATCATTTGTTCCTCACTAACATATAAAGTAAGGAAGCCCTTAAATTTTGACAGAAACTGTGAAGTTAATATCTTAAATCTTCACTCTGCTTCTTTACACAAACACTTTGCAACTTCTCATTAGTAAAGTTTCTATAAACTCTGAAATGTACATACTTAGTAGTATATGACTGCTACCATGAATCTTAAATGCTTTATGGAAATGTTTTACAATCTGCTAAATAGTCTTAATTTTGGCATATATGAGCAAATTCCCACAATTAAACATATTGAAAACATTAAAACTTTTAACAAACCTTAACACTATCTATAGTGTTCATTATGACAGGTTCCTTGTACAGAATAATTGAATTCCTCCCCCTACACATCCGTTGAACAATAAATAACTGGAATTATTTTGTTTTTGACATGTCAATCTTGACTTTATTCTTAAAAGTGTTCTTATGTAAGAAATACATTGTTCTAAAATTTCATGACAATTCTTTTGAATTTAATTTTTGTGGAATTGTCTAGTTTAAGAAAATCAATTACACTTTATATATAAAAAATGTTCTGTGCTCAATTCGGTAGCACATACACTAACATTGGAACAATAAAAAGAAGAATAGCCCCTGACTGAGGATGACACGCAAGTTCGTGAAGCATTCCAGATTTTTAAAAGAACAGATGCTGGAGGGGATGTGGACAGAAAGGAACCTTAATGCATTGTTGTTGGGAGTTTAAACTTGTTCAAAGGCTTTGGAAAGTAGTATGGAGGTTACTCAAAAGACTACACAGAGCACCCCTAAGACCCAGCAATCTCATTTTGGGCATTCACCCAAATGATCTCAAACAAGACCATACTAAATCTACTAGCAAAACTATGTTCATTGCAGCATTATTTACCATAGCTAAGCTACATAACCAAACCCGATGCCCCACACTAAAGGAATGGATCAAGAAAATGTGTGTGTGTGTGTGTGTGTGTGTATACTGGATTTCTATGCCTCTATCAGAAAGAATGGCATCACCCAGTTAGGAAATGGAAAGACTTGGAAAAAATTATATTAAGTAAATTAAGCCAGGCCCAAAGAAGTGAAGTAAGCCAGGCCCAAGGAAACATAGATCCCATGCTTTCCTTATTTGCAATAACTAGTATGTGTCTGATACAAGCAGAAAAGTTCAGATAAGTTGATGTTAGGGGAATGAACCCAAAGATAAGTATTCAAATGTTTTTTTTTTGTTTTGTTTTTTTTTCCTTTCATGCAATTTTTCTAACATATTTATA
This sequence comes from Dipodomys spectabilis, assembly GCF_019054845.1. Classification (NCBI taxonomy): domain Eukaryota; kingdom Metazoa; phylum Chordata; class Mammalia; order Rodentia; family Heteromyidae; genus Dipodomys; species Dipodomys spectabilis. Next base: position 3,429,001 of record NW_024870724.1, read on the forward strand.
AGAAGATTTCTATGTTGCTTTGTATGCCCCTCCCCCAAGGTATAACCCATGTTTCACTGCATTTGATGTTGGTATAATTTGCGGAGGGGAAGGGAAAAAAACCAATTCGTTTAACTAGGGATGCAGGTGGACCCATTGCAACAATTAGATGTACAAGTCATTATGTAAAAAAATGAACTTTACAACTTTGGGGGGAGGAGGACCAGGTGGGGGAAGTGTGGGAGTATGGGAAGGGATGGGAAGGGGAAGCAAAGAGGAGCCAACAATGCTTGATAAGAAATGTACTCATTATCTTGCCCATGTAATTGTAACCCCTCTGTATGCTATTTTCACAATAAAAAAAAGAAGCATAGGTCCTATGGTATCCCTTATTTGCAATAACTAATGTATGTCTGGGATAAACAAAGAAGGTATGGTAAGGCGAAAAAAAGGAGGAGGCAACAATACTTGATAAGAAATGTACTCATTACCTTTTCCAGGTAATTGTAACTCCTCTGTATGATATTTTCACAATTAAAAAAAGAGAAAAGGTCAAAAGCATGTGCAGATGACTAGATAAGATGATGTTAAGGTAAATGAACCCCAAGATAGGGACACAAGTGGTTTTTTATTTGTTTCTGTTGTTTCTAATGTATTTATAATGTACGATGTGATTTTTTTATATGTGCATCCCCCACAGTTAAACCCCTGTTTTCACTGTATCTGATGTTGGTGTACCTCCATCTTGTATATACACTTCTCTAATTTGGGTATGGAAAAGGAAAAAACCAAAATGCTTAAATAAGGATACAGTATGACCCATTGCACCAATGTGATGCACAAGACAGTACGTTGAAAAACGAACTTTACAATTTAGGCGGGGTGGGGGCAGGGCAGCGTACTTGTGGAGGTGGGAAGGAAGGGATGGTGGGGGAAAACAAAGGAGAAGGTAACAATGCTTGATAGGAAATGTATTCATTACCTTTTTCATGTAACTGTAACCACTCTGTACAGTACTTTTACAATAAAAAACATAAAAATGTTCTGGGATGGAAGAGAATATTACCCCTATTTTACCCATATAATATCGTTAACAAAGAAATTAATGCAAAACACTGATATGAATATATTTTGAATAAATGTGTGTGTGTGCATGTGTGTGCGTGTGTGCGTGTGTGTGTGTGTGTGTGTGTATGTGCGTGTGTGTGTATGTGCGTGCCTGCGCATTTTCATTCTCAGAGTTTGAATTCAGTGCATCAAGGTCTCGCTAGGCTATTCCTCTCTAGGTTGATGAGCTATTATATAAGCTACATCTCCATTCTTGGCTCTTTGCTAGTTCATTAATTAAAAAAATATCTCATGAATATTTTTGTCCTGATTGGCTTCCAACGGTTATCCACAGATCTCCGGTTCCTGAGCAGATACCCGTGTAGACAGGATTACAGGTATGACCAACCAGCACAAGGCTTTCAGAATACTTTAAAAAGTAGAAGAAAATTTACTTCATAGAGGCTTGTTTATCATCTCCAGCTTTTACAGCATTTTGGAGTGATTATATGTGAATTTATTTCATTTTTGGATTCTTAAAAGACAGTAAGTGATGGTATTTAAAAGTTTAATCCTTATTTTTTAACAGTCATGTGGCTTGAACTCTGGGCTTGGGCGCTGTCCCTGTGCCTTTCAGCTGAAGGCGAGTGCTCTACCCCTTGAGCGACAGTGCCACTTTGGCTTTCCTAGTGGTTTATTGGAGATAAGAGTCTCATAGACTTTCCAGCCTGGGCTGGCTTTGAAGTGCAATCCTCGGATCTCAGCTTCCTCTGTAGCCAGGATTATAGGCGTGAGCCACCAGCTACCGGATAATTTTAGTACTTTTTAAAACATATACTGGTACTGTGGAACAGAAGAAATTTGTCACTCTTTAGACCTCAATTTGAGGTCTGAGCATGATAACCCAATGTCACCAACACAGTCTGTGTTGAAGAAAAATGTGACAGAAAACGATTACTGTTGGCAATAATTGCTATGCTATTATTTCTTGGACAACATGAATATTGAATTAAGAGTGTAAGGGAATGGAGAGGATTTTACCTACTGTTTTTATTGCTGACTTTTGGAAATTTTGACTCATTTCCTTCCCCACTGTGTGTCTTTGGGCCATGCATTTAGTGCCTTTAATTACAATATTTCCTAACACTAAAATGTTAATAATATTAGAATTATAGCAAATGTTTTCTTAAGAATTAAGAGAAATAAAATGTGAAAAACTTAACGTAAACTTCTAGGAATGAGCTTACAATTACATGGGCAAGATAATGAGTATATTTTTTATCAAGCATTGTTGCCTCCTCTTTGTTTCCTGTTCCCATCCCTTCCCATCTCCCCCAAACCTATCATCCCACCAACCCCCCCCCCCTCCCGCCAAAGATGTAAAGTTTGTTTTTCGACATAAGGACTTGTACATCTCATTATTGCAATGAGTCCACCTGCATCCCTATTTAAACGATTTGTTTTTTCCCTTCCCCTCCACAAATTATACAAACATCAAATCCTGTGAAAGCCTGGATTATACCATGGGGGATGGACATACAATTCACCAAAAAATTATCTTATAAATGTTCGAAACAATTGCAATAAAGAAAAAAAAATGAATCCTTATCTTGGGGTTCATTTCACCTAACATCAACTTATTTGACCTTTTCTGCTTGTCTCAGATATATACTAGTTATTGCAAATAAGGTAAACCATGGGACCTATGTTTTTTGGGGCCTGGCTTAATTCACTTAATATAATTTTTCCATGTCTTTCCACTTCCTAACAAATGGGGCAATGTCATTCTTTCTCATGGTGGCATAGAATTCCATTGTGTATATATATCACATTTTCTTCATCCTTTCATCTGGGTTTGTTCCATATCTTAGCCATGGTAAATAATGCTGCAATAAACATAGTTGTGTTGGTAACGGACAAGGGTCTCATATCTAAAATATACCTGGAACTAAAAAAAAATTAAATCCCCCAACGACAAATCCTCAAAGAAACAACTGCTCAATAAATAAGTGAGCTAAAGACTTAAAGAGAAACTTCTCTGAAGAGGAAAGGAGGATGGCCAATAGACACATGAAGAAATGCTCAACTTCTCTAGCCATAAAAGAAATGCAAATCAAAACAACATTGAGATACCATATTACCCCAGTTAGAATGGCTATGATCAAGAACTCTAATAACAGCAGATGCTGGAAGGGATGTGGACAGAAGGGAACCTTAATGCATTACTATTGTTCAATTGTACTATTGTTCAACAGCTTTGGAAAGTAGTATTGAGGTTCCTCCAAAGACTCCACGTAGAGCTCCTCTATGATCCAGCAATACCACTTTGGGGTATTTAACCAAATGATCACAAACTAGACAGCAGTTTTTTTAAATAGTAAATAGAATGCAATAAGTATTACAGAAGCCATTACATGTAATGAGAAAAGCAGAAGGACTGTTCTCTATTGACCATGCTCTGCTTCAAAATCAGCCAGGTGGATACCTTCTCATGCTGTAAATCAAACTGGTTTTATTATGTCTTGGCAGTATAAAAACATCAGGGACAGAATAATGAAGGAATGTTGTAGACTGAGGTGAAGTCAATATGAAAATGTGCAAAACTGATGAAAAGGTAAAAGTCTCTGAGTAGTATATTGTGTTTTACATCATTTAAGTTAAATTGAAAAAATAGGGAAGACCTAGAAGAATTAATTCTCTTTTTGATAGCCAAACAAAGGTCCATAGAAGATTGAACTTTTTCCTCATACTTGTAGAGACATCATCAGATGAGAGGAACTCTATTGTTTTTATTATTATTTTTTTTTTTGCGTTTTTCAATTTATACTTCAGTTTGAAATCTGAACTACATGAGACTGAAAGAAACCTAGAAAAATTAGACACACAAGCTTTGGAAAAAGTCATGAACGAAACACAAACAAAATACATATTGAAATACATATTATTGAAAATTGAAAAATGTTAGGAGTTGCTTAATTTTTTCCTTTCTACTATATTGAATTAAGTATTGATTTTATATAGAGAGATTAACAAGAAACGATTGAAAATGGACAAAAGTTCTGAATAGGCATGTTTTCCAAAAAGCCCTGAAAAATGCTAGTGTGTTTACAAAGTAGTTTTTAATACCACTTCTATGCTGGGTTAATGCTTTGTGAACAGAAGTCATTAGAGAAATGCAATTGAAAATTACTATGATACTACTTCATAACTATTATAAATCTTATCAAAAAAAAATCTAAGGAACCAGGTGTGGTGGAAAAGGCTTATAATTCCAAGCATTTAGCAGTTTGGAGTAAGAGGATTTGAGTCTAAGGCCAGTCTGGGGTTCTTCTGCACATAGTTAAAACCTGCCCTTAAAAAACTCAAAATGTAATAATGTTAGTGAGAGTGTGAGAAAAGGAAATTTTCTACACTCTTGGTCAAAATACAGGTTAGTATTCTCATTGTAGAAAGTACTTTGCAGTTTTCTAAAGAAATGCAAAGTTGAAATATCATCTGACACATCAATCATTTGATTATTTCTCTCTGGGTAACTCGTAAATATATCTGTAGTTGTTTGTTATTCACATTGTTCACAACAGCCGCCCAGATATAAATAGAAGTTAAGTGTTCAACGACAGACTAATAAAGCAACTGTGTGCATGCACAAATATATTTTTCTGTTTCATCTTTTAAATAGCAAGAGATTTCTCCAATTAGGCATAACTTACAATGACCTGAAAGATGTATTCTAAATGAAGAAAAATGTTGTCTTCTGATATTTGTAAAACTACACACACACACACACACACACATACACACACACACACACACACCAACCTCAATCATTATAAGAGAATTTTTTTTTAAAGTAAAGCAAACTGGAATTGCTGGGGCATTTATGTCACAATGTAGAAGATAGTAAATATACAGGATCACCAAGTATACAATTTTAATGTACAACATGAATGTACAGAGGACAACACTGGCCTAAGATAGGAATGAAGCTAAATGAGTAAGAGTTGTTCTTCCTTGTAAGGGCTGCTCTTTTAGATATTCTTCCTTCAGTAATGGATGACATGAACGTAATTCTTTAAATATACCTGCCTGTTTGCAGAAATAACAAACAAGGTAGCAATAACGTTGTATGCTCAACATAGAACAAAATGTCAAATTTAAATACATGAGATTATCCTAGATGTAAACTAATAATTCCAAATAAGGGAACCCATGGGACCTATGTTTCTTTAAGTTTGGCTTACATAACTTAATATGATTTTTCCCCAAGATCTTCCATATCAATACAAATGACGTGTTATCATTCTTTCTGATGGAAGCATAGTATTCCATGTGTGTGTGTGTGTGTGTGTGTGTGTGTGTGTGTGTGAGACATTCTCTTGATCCATTGATCTACTGAGGAGCATCTGGGTTGATTCTTTATCCTAGCTATGATAAATAATACTGTGATGAACATAATTGTTCTGGTAGCTTTAGTGTGATCTTGTTTGTGATCACTTGGGTAAATGCCAAGAAGTGGAATTACTGTGTAATAGGGGAGCATTATTGTGTACATCAAGGATAATCTTAGTAGATGAGAAGAATAGCTCAATAGCTATGTACATATGAGGGTGTATGGTGATTCCAAGGTAAATGATCTCCAAGATATGTTATTTCTTGTTGTTCTAAATGTAATATGTGATTTCTTTTTATCCTTTTGTGTTTTCCACACCTATGGTTTATCCTCTGTAGTAACTGTATTTGATTTTGATACCCTGGATATTGTAAATATGTTGATCTGAACTAGTTAAGGGAAAGGCAAAAAGCAAAACAGTGAGACAAAGGACAAAGGACAAAAGGGGGAACTTATGCAACAGTGATACTCACAAGACAATACGTTGGAAATAGTCTTGGGGGGGGCATTAGGATGGAAGAGGGAGAAAAACGGGGGAAGGGATAACAAGTTACAAAAGAAATGAATTCATTATCTTACTTATGTAGCTATAACCCCTCTGTACATTAACTTGACAATAAAATTTAAATATAAAACATAAAATACATGATAGCAAGCAGCAGTACAGGAGATGTGAGTGGGGAAATACTGTACTATACAAAGAAGAGTAAAACAGCTGTGGAGAGCAGTAATTTGACTTTAACATAGGAAGTAATAAACTAGCATGCAGATTTTCAGCCTCATGTCAGTCACTAAAAGGGGAAAACAAAATGTACAATCAGTAAACCAATAGAGATAAAATAGAAAACTAAATAATTAAGGTGAAGGGATGATGTGGACCAAGAACAAAAAATGACACAATTAGTAAACAAATAACAAGCTGGAAAGTTATACAATATTACTAATAATTCTAGTAATGTTTTTTTAACCTCACAACTTGTTGGAACTATACTTCAAATCACAGTTTAATAGTATATCATTTTAAAATTAGGTTACTTCTTATTGATTTCTTAATATTGAATGTTTAATATATAATTTTAATTTCAGTAGCTATAGAAAAGAAAGTGAAACTAAGTTTAATAATATATAGCATGAATTGTAAAATTGAAAAGCATTAGAATTTAAACGAATAACATCATTATTGTTTCATTTCTGCGAATTAATGTAATAATTCAAAGTGTTTTCTACACTTCGCACTCATCTTAACATCAAATAATAAATTATTGCACATGACTTGGTATTAGGTGGAAGGGTTCAGCGCTGTGGTAATATTCTCACCACACAGTACATCAGAGTTTGACTCCTCTCATCTAGCTTAAATTGTGGAAATTTGATTTCTACATGCATGTTAAATTCTTGCCAAGGTGACATCTATAAAATTATATACAATTATGTATATGAGGAGTGTTTCCGATGATACTTAAAAGTCAAATTCATTAATTAAATTTTATTGTTTTCTACCAAATAAATACTTTTAGAGAGACTGAATTTCTGAGTTGAGGATTATTTTATATCCCTACCATTGCTTCTATAGTTGGATTTAATTTTCCATAAAGGGTTAAGTGTATTATATTGGATATATGAAGGTTAACTGAATGTTTATTCTATCAATATTTTGCCACTGGTTTAATCCCAAGTTTAAATTATCCATATGTTTGAAGTAATGAAAATAACAACAGATATTAAAAAAGATAAATCAGTGTGTAGTAGATAAGTATTTTCACCTTTATTTTAATAGTTGGTCCTCTTTTACACTACAGAATATTATAAGGAAAATGTGCTCAAGGTTGACCACAACTGCAGAATATTATGGTTTGGTCTATCATAAGAGAAGGAAGGAAGGGGTACCTTCCTTCCAAAAGTCTGCTCCCAAGGATGTGATCTGTTTTATGTTGGTGACTTGGAAATGAACATTTTTTACAGTCAACCTTGAAAAGCCATCTTTATAGACCATTTTTTAAGTGGTTACATTGGATTTTCCATGGCTTTGCAAGGATGCTGGATTGCCTCATTTTGAGACAAATAAAACAGGAATTTATTCAGCTGTTCTTTGTATCTTTAGGAAAAAAACCCATTGACTCTAGGCCTGGAGATCAAAGGGGTCCAGAGAAGCTACTACCTTGATTAGTAATCCTAGGCCTCTAAAAACAAAACAAAACACAACTCCAGTAGGAACAGCAACTCAGGGCAACTATCACAGCCTACATGAAGTCAGGCAAAATACGGAAGCTGAGAGTCATTTATCTGATGACTAATATATTTTTATGAGGCAGACTGAAATAAGACTTCAGAGAGAGAGTCAAAAGACTGATCAGAGAGACTAAAATTGGTCACACGAAGATTGGAAAATACAAATCCTTGTATAGCAAATAAATCTTAAAAAGCCTGTGCATATAAGAACAAGACAGCAGACCAAATTCCAGATATGTGCATTTTCTTAGAGGTCAGCTTAATGAATTATCAATGGAAATCTTTGCATTCTTAAATATTTGACCACATGTAGGAGAAGGCCAATTGCTGAAGAGAAAGAAAACGTCATCACTCAGTTACGAGGTCCAATATCACATTAGGAAGGAATCAAGCACAGATTTGTAATAAAAAGAGAAAAAAATATTCCAAATGAGGGTTTCATTTGTTTTGATGTAACAGTTTCTGATTTATGTGTTAGCAAATACCATACAATTGATCCATTCCCACAGCTGAGTTGATATTTACTGCAGTATTCCCACATGAAGGAAAAGAGAAAATTTACAAATGTCTGATGAAATGAGTTGAGGGTGAAGTGTTCTAATAGTGATATCTGAGGTTTAGACATAGATGAAGAGGGGGATTTTCTTTTTTAAAAATCTCCCATTTTTAGCCTGGTGCCAGAGGCTCACAGCTGTAATCCTAGCTACTCAGGAAGCTGAGAACTGAGGACTGCTTTTCAAAGCCAGCCTGGCAGGAAAGTCCCTGAGACTCTTATCTCCATTTGAGTTGAAGAGCTCAGAGATAGTACACAAGCCCAGACTTAAAGCCCCTCGACCAAGACCAAAAAAAATCTCCCTTTTGTTGGACTGCCTACATCTTTTCCTAACATTCAACAAAGAAGCCATTTTATCACCCACAACATTTAAATCCTGTCCTAGCTACTGCAAATAGAATGGTTTGTTATCTTATGTCAAAAAGTTCATATTTTCGGGATCAAATACCAGCAGTGGTAACATTTTTTTCCAGTCCTTGAACTCTGGGCCCGGGCCCTGAACATGGTTATGCTTGTAGCGTTAATGTGAGCTTGTTTATTTATTGGATTACTGCCCATGAGGGGAATTACGGGGTCATAAGAGAGATCTATGTCTAGTCTTTTGAGGAAACTCCATACTGCATTCCAGAGGAGTGGAACAAGTTTAACTTCCCACCAACAGTGTAATAGAATTCCCAATTGGAGACGGGTGCTGGTGGCTCATGCCTGCAATCCTTACTACTCAGGAGGCTGAGATCTGAGGATCATGGTTCAAAGCCAGGCCAGGGAGGTTCCCAATTGGCTACACCCACGGCAGCGTTTGCTTTTATTAGTTTTCTTGATAATGGCCATTCTAACTGGGAAGGGGTAGAATCTGTCTTGTTTACTTGTAGATTTGTAGGCACCTTCTAGCTACCATAAATGAATGAATCCATGAAACCTGTATTTTTCTGCGTCTGCATTTCTTTCTCTTAGCATAATTTTCCCAAGCCTTTCATTTTCCTTAAGACTGGTGAAAAGTCATCCTTTCTAATGGGTGAATAGAATTCCATTGTGTGTGTGTGTGTGTGTGTGTGTGTGTGTGTGTGTGTGTGTAAGATGACTATAGCCCATGAGTTCATTTCTAAACCTACTTTTTCATCTGTAATTCTCTAATTTCATATTAAATTTGGATTGCATTCTCTACTGCATTGAAGAATATTGTTGGGATTTTGATGGGTAGTGCATTGTCAATTGTTTGGGGGCAGAAGTGAAGTTTTCACAGTTATTTGTGAAAGCATTGAAAGATTTTGCATTTCCTTGAATCTCCTTCAATTTCCCTTTTTATATTTTTAAATTTTCACAGTAGAGGTCCTTCACATTTTTGGTAAAATTAATTCCCAGTTTTGTTGTTGTTGTTGTTGTTTTGTTTAGATTTGAGTTGATTTTGAGGCTAATACATATGAGGTTGTTTTTTGGATTTCAACCTGGATGTTCCCATTGTTGGTAACAAAGAAAGACTACTGATTCTTGTGGGTTTTATACCCTTGCTACATTGCTAAAGGTTAGCAACACCTTTACTAACTTGAGGAAGGTAGGTATAGGGTCTCTAAATACAGGATCATTTCATCTGTACAAAGGGATCATTTTACTTCTACCTTATTTGGATCCCCATTATGTTTTTCTCTTGCCTATTGCTCTTGCGAGAATGTCCACTATTATATGGAAGAGTAGTAGAGAGAGTGGACATCCTTGTTTCACTCCAGATTTTATTTTATTATTTTTTGAGTTTGCAAAATCTGGTTTAATTCAAACTGAGGAGCACATTGTGAAAATACATATGCATAAAAATCTAATAAATGCTAGATAAACAACATATTACTTTACAATAGAATAACCACAAATTTGAAGGCTCAAATTGAGTCTGTCAGCTGTAAATACAATTTTATATTTGGCTCAAGTGGCTACTCAATTTCAAATGGTGCCAAGTTTCTCCAAAGCACCTCTTGACCCCCTTAGCCTTGGGAGGATTTTCACCACAGTCTCAGATGAAATTCCAGTCATCCCTTCAACTCTTGGGGCCAATAGAGTCATTGGTACCCAAACACAACTGGAGGCCACGGATTTCCAGTGACCAAAAGTTATTGCAAAGAGAAGTCCATTCTAAGCCAGACTCATGGCTAAGAAGGTGTGAGATTAGCCCTTTAAACAATAGTGTAGCATTAACATGGTCTATGTTAAGAAATAGCTCCTTAGTGAGAATGTACCAGTTACTAGTTATCACACCAACAGAAAAAGGCAACACGGGAGCTTCATATTTCACATGAAAGACTAGCATTAACTGGGTCTGGCTTCATTCACATAGAGGTATAATTTTATTTTAGACCCAAGAGAAAATGAGTTCATACCAGTCATTTCTTCACATAAGATTTGTGTAGCATTAAAATTGTTTTATGCTAATGATGAGGCCATGCGGGCAAAAATGTGTAATTCTCCTCTGCGAAAACAGAAACACCCCATTTCGACTCCTGTCCAGTTTCCAAAAAAAAACCATACATATACCTTTGTTATTGCACATCTTTCACAAAAATCTGTGTAAGTATTTTATATAATATATATATATACAAATATATATATATTTACACTACACATAAAAAGACTATGGTATTTTACAGAATACATGTTTAACAAAGATCATTCATTACACCACAGACGTTAGAAATGATACAAAACACTTAAATCATTTAATGTAACATTGTGAATTAAAACACAGGTTTGAAGCATCCACAGACTCCAAGACAAACCTTTCTGCTTTAGAGTTCGTTGAGAAGCCCAGCTTGTCACAAAACTTTAAGCAACAGATGCAGGCAAAATAAATAAGACTTTTCTGGTACTAGCAATTGTTTTATTAGAAAAATAGGTGTGGGTCAAGTGGTTTTTAAAGAGCTGTGTAGAAGAGTTTTAGTCTAGACTTCATTCCAGATTTTAATGTCTTCATGTGTCCACTGTTAGGTACCTGCTTTGTCATACGCATACTTTGTATTATATTGAGGAAAGTTGCATGCATTCCTAGCTTTCTCAGACCTTTTAATCATAAAGGGGTATTGGAGCTTATTAAAAGCTATTTCTAAATCCATATAAATGATGATGTGGTTCTTGTCCCTGCTTCTGCTGATGGTGTGTTACGTTTATTGACAAGTTCTTGAATCCAATTGTATCCTATGATGAATCCTGTTCATTATACCTCAAGCAGCACCATTGGTTGTTACTGGAAGTAACGGTTACAAGATGTGCAAACTGATCCCAGGAGAGGAACGAAACATAGAGGAATGACAAAGTTCAAGTTAATATGTGCTTTCCTTTTTACTGTACAAGAAAACAATCCCAAGGAGTGAAGGTAACTCTGTCCCTGACTTTTTCGAGTGTGCTCTTTACTCATATAAAACTTTTCTGTAAACTTTTAGTTGAGTATTACAAAAAGAAATAATATGCTAGTTGAAGGCCAGCATAGAACAAAAAGAAATAACGTTGCTTTAAAAGTGTTCTACTGCAAAGAAACAAAGACATGGAAGTTTTAAAGTGCCTTATGTGTGGATATTTCACTCCTGAGATGATCCTCTTGTTGCAGGAGTCAGTTATCAATTCCTTAGTCTGGTCCTGAGGTCTCCATAGCAATAAGGATTCCAAAAAGCAGGATCCAGTAAGTATGGTCAGCAAAAGGAGCCTCTTCTCTTAAAGGAGTACTCTTTTAAGGAGGGTCCCAAAGACATATCTGTGTTGCTTTTGTTTGCTTGTTTGTTTAGTTTGTGCTGGTTGTGGGGCTTGAACCCAGAGGCTGGACCCTGTCACTGAACAGTTGCCTTTCCTGCCCACCTGCCCCCAAAACCAGTATTCTACTGCTTGAGCCAAAACTCCACTTCTGGATTTTGGGTGTTTAATTAGTGATAAGAGTTTGACAGACTCTCCCGCCTGGGTTGTCTTTGAACTAAGATAGTAAGAAAGCTATGTGATATCAACTGTATAGACTTCTCTTTTGAAATAAGAAATATTAGATAAAGTTTATTGTAAAGCTAACATTTGACAATTTTTAAGAGAATATGTCCAGCAAAAAAGCCATAACTTAAATAACTCAGCAAAAGTAGGTAAAATGAATCATTTTGGAATTATTTTTTCAGCTTGGAAAGATTATTGAACTTGTCGTTCCTTTTGTGGAAACTTAAAGTCACATTTTACTTTTTGTTGGTCGTGGAGATTGAACTCTGATCCTGGGCACTGTTCCTCAGCTCTTCAACTCAAGTTGAGCACTCTACCACTTTAGCTCCAGCACCACTTCTGGGATTCTGGTGGTTAATTGAAGAAAAGTGTCTCATGGACTTTCCTGACCAGGCTGGTTTTGAACCACAATCCTCTAGTCTCAACCTCCTGAGTAGCTAGGCTTACAAGCATGAACCATCAGCACTTGGCTCATATTTGCATTTATGTGCACTGAATGACACTATGTAGACAAAGCATGGAAATTTGAACCAAATGATGACATTGCAGCTTTTCAGAAAAATTGAGGTAGCAATAAATATGTCCTCCTTTTCCATGTTTTTACATTAATGACTTATAGGACCCTTACATTAACATCCTCTGCCATCTGTATAGGTGTATTTAGTATCAGGAAATATTCATAGAGAAATATAGAAAGACTGAGATTTTTAGAAAGCAAAAGAGATTGAGTAGGAAAGAACAGCATAGAAGGAGATACATTTGTCACACAGAGATTAAGAACTAGCCTAAGAAATTTAGAATTCTAAAGGCAATGAGGAATAAGCTCAGTTGATAACTAGTTCTTCAGTAACCAAAAATGGTTCTCTAGAACAGTTTCTGGTACACCTTAATTACTATCATTTATTCTTTCCATTGAGTTATTCCTTCTCTTCTGTCACAACTGTTAATTAGCCTCTGTGTTTTTGGTACCATGATTGACCAAAAAGATTTCCAAATGTCACTTAGACTATCCTTCTTTATGTGATTAGCAATGACCACACAAAATCCTGGAATCTTTGAATTTCCAGAATTATTCTTCACCTGACATCTAAGCACATTCCTGGCATTAGTTGCTTTGACCTAATGACCAAAACTTTTTTTTCAACAAAATATGCTAATATAAGTAAAGCACATGAATAAAGGACTATTGTCAGGTGTCAGTATGGAAGGAGCAATTACATATTCAAAGTATGGTTTTTTTATTTTGCATTTACTAACTAAATGGTTTTTTTTATTGTGAGAATACTGTACAGAGGAGTTACTATTACATGGGCAAGATAATGAGTACATTTCTTATCAAGCATTGTTATCTCCTCCTTTGTTTCCCCTTCTTATCCCTCACCAACCCCCCATCTTTTCCACACCCCCCCCCCCCGCCAAAATTGTAAAGTATGTTTTTCAACATAATGACTTGTACTTCTCGTTATTGCAATGGGTCCACCTGTATCCCTATTTAAACGATTTGTTTTTTCCATTCCCCTCCACAAATTATACCAACATTAAATACAATGAAAGCAGGGGTTATATCATGGTGGGGGGACATACAAAGCAACAAAGAAATCATCTTATAAATATATTAGAAACACTCACATGAATGAAAAATATTTGAATAATTTTTTTATATTGCCAGTCCAGGGGCTTAAACTCAGGACTAGGGAATTATTCCTCAGCTTTTTTTTCCCCTCAAAGCTAGCACTCTACCACTTGAGGCACAGCACCACTTACAGTGTTTTTCTGTTTATGTGGTACTGGAGAATTGAACCCAGGGTTTCCTGCATGCTAGGCAATCACCAAACCAAGAAGCCACATTCCCAGAACCCCTAAATGAATTTCTAAAGATGGCATTACCTTTGATTCTGTAACTATGTATCAGAATTTTGGCCAGGTGCTAGAAAATGATGTAGAAAACAATACAATACAAGAAGTCCAGTAAGGCTGGATATAAAATGAATAACAGTCATGGTCTAGCCAGAGTACAGAGGGGCTTACGTCATGGAGCTGTTTCAACAGGCTGAGCGAGACAGCTCTGGACCCACAGCCTACCTCCAGAATGAGAGGGCCACCATGGGTTCTAGCCACATGGGGACAATGGGCCACCTCCTCCAGCACACATTCAACCAGTTCATGTGAGAGAGAGGGGAAAGAAAGTAAGAAATACACTTAAGCCCTCTGCCAGTGGCTCAGAACTCTAATCCCAACTACACAGGAGTCTGAGATATAAGGATCATGGTTCGTAGCCAGCCCTGGAAGGAAAGTCTGTGAGACTATTATCTCCAAAGATCCACCAGAAAACTGGAAGTGGCGCTGTGGGCTCAAGTGGTAGAGCGGTAGCCTTGAGCTGAGGAGCTCGTGAACAGCGCCCAGACCTAGAGTTCAAGCCCCATGACTGACAAGAAATGGACTTCCCACTACAAGAAGTGGACTGAATAGCACCCATTTTCCTAGGGAGCATGGTAGAAAAGTCAGGGCGACCTTCCTGTGAACTTCAGGTCATAAATAGGTCACCCAAATTCTCCATGCCTTGTTTTCCCCAGTTGCAAAACTCAACACAGTAAAGGGTACCCTTCCTCATGGGGATAGAGTAATGATGAAAGAAAGCCATGTTTTGTTTCATAATCCCATACCTGTTGTCCCATTAACAACAGGAGTCACCTGAGCCTTTTCTTCCTGTCATATGCTCACAGAATTGTCGAGAACCTTACCTGAAGGCCACTCCCTCTGTGCCTAGCCATGTTCCAGAGATCCCTCTGTATAAATCCCTTGTTTCCTCACAACTGTCCTGTGAGGAGACTGAGTTCTGATGGTTGCAGCCCTACCCAGAGCTTTATCTGTGGTCAAGAATCAGCTGTCAACGAAAGTCCGGTATCACATGGAGGCTGAACAACACACTGATGAATCAAGAGTGGGTCATGGAAGAGATTAGAAAGGAAATTCAAATGTTCATGCTATTCAACAAAAATTAACACACAAATTACCAGCTCCTCTGGGACACAGCAAAGGCAGTACTCAGAGGCAAGTTTATAGCTCTGAGCTCCTACATCAACAAATTGGAGAGATCTGAAACTAGCAATTTAATGACACATCTAAACCTCCTTGAAAAAGAGCAGCAAGATAAACCCCAATCCAGTAGATGGAAAGAAATAATCAAAATTAAATCAGAATTAAATGAATTAGAATCCAAAAAACAATAGAAAGAATCAACAAAACAAAGAGTTGGTTCTTCGAAAAACTTAACAAAATTGACAGACCCTTAGCAAATCTTATCAGAAAAAGAAGAGAACACACCCAAATTAATAAACTCAGAGATGAGAATGGAAACATCACCACGGAAACAACCAAGATTCAGAACATTATAAGGGAATACTTCTCAAAACTTTATGCTAATAAGTTTGAGAACTTGACAGAAATGGACCTTTTCCTAGCAAATATTGACATACCAAAACTAAACCAAGATGAGTTAAACCAGCTTAACAGGCCCATATCAAGCATTGAAATAGAAACAGCAATAAGAGACCTCCCAGCTAAGAAAAGTCCAGGACCAGATGGTTTTACAGTGGAATTTTACAAGGCCTTCAAAGTAGAGCTCACACCAATACTCCTCCAACTCTTCAATGAAATTGAAAGAGAAAGCTCACTACCGAACACATTCTATGAAGCCATCATAACCCTCATCCCAAAACCAGGCAGGGACTCATCAAAGAAAGAGAACTATAGACCCATTTCTTTGATGACCATTGATGCAAAACTTCTCAACAAAATTTTGGCCAACCGACTTCAACAATTCATCCAAAAAATCATACACCATGATCAAACAGGATTCATTTCAGGAATGCAAAGCTGGTTCAATATACGCAAATCAATTAATATTATTCATCACATCAAAAGGAGCAAAAATAAGAACCACATGGTTATCTCAATAGATGCAGAAAAAGCATTCGACAAGATCCAACACCCCTTTATCATGAAGGTTTTGGAAAAATTAGGAATCCATGGAACATTCCTCAATACAATAAAGGCTGTATATGACAAACCTACAGCCAGCATTATACTCAATGGTGAAAAACTAAAGCCATTTCCTCTTAACTCAGGAACAAGACAAGGATGCCCACTCTCTCCACTTCTCTTCAATCTAGTATTAGAATGCCTAGCTACAGCAATAAGACAAGATGCAGACATAAAGGGGATCCAAATAGGGAAAGAAGAAATAAAACTCTCCCTCTTTGCAGATGACATGATCTTGTACTTAAAGAATCCCATAGACTCCACTCCTAAATTACTCAAGCTGATTCAAAACTTTGGCAAAGTAGCAGGGTATAAAATTAACCCCCCAAAATCAATGGCTTTTCTGTATGCCAACAATGAGAAAAGTGTGGCTGAAATTAGGAAAGCAACTCCATTTGTAATAGCCCCACAAAGAATAAAATACCTAGGAATTAACTTAACTAAAGAAGTGAAGGACCTCTATGATGAAAACTTTAAACTCTTGAAAAAGGAAATCAACACAGAACTTAAAAAATGGCAAAACCTCCCATGCTCCTGGATTGGAAAGATTAACATCGTGAAAATGGCAATACTTCCCAAGGCTATCTCCAAATTCAATGCAATACCTATCAAAATTCCACCCTCATTCTTCAAGGAAATAGAAGAGGCAATCCAAAAATTCATATGGAATAATAAAAGACCCCGAATAGCAAAAACGCTCCTGAATGGAAAGAACACTGCTGGAGGAATACCAATACCAAACTTCAAACTCTACTATAAAGCCATAGTAATCAAAACAGCTTCGTATTGGCATAAGAACAGACCTCAGGACCAATGGAATAGAATTGAAAACCCAGAAATGAACCTACAGACCTATAGCCATCTAATCTTCGATAAGGGAGCTAAAACAATAGAATGGAAGAAAGACAACCTCTTCAGTAAATGGTGCTGGCAAAATTGTTTAACTACATGTAGAAAACTTAAGCTAGATCCTTATATATCACCCTGCACCAGAATCAACTCCAAATGGATCAAAGACCTTGAACTCAAAGCAGACACTCTGAAAACATTACAGGATGGAATAGGAGAAACCCTAGGTCTCCTTGGCTCAGGCCGAAATTTTCTGAATAGAGACCCGGAAACACAACAAATCAAAGAAAGGTTGGACAAATGGGATTGCATAAAGTTGCAGAGCTTCTGCAGGGCAAATGACATAGCTAGCAAGATCAATAGAAAGCCCACGGATTGGGAGAGGATCTTTACTAGCCATACAACGGACAAGGGTCTCATATCTAAAATATACTTGGAACTCAAAAAATTAAATCCCCCAACAACAAATCCTCAAAGAAACAACTGCCCAATAAATAAGTGGGCGAAAGACTTAAAGAGAAACTTCTCTGAAGAAAGAAGGATGGCCAATAGACACATGAAGAAATGTTCAACATCCCTAGCCATAAAAGAAATGCAAATCAAAACAACATTGAGATATCACCTCACTCCAGTTAGAACGGCAAAAATCAAGAACTCTAACAACAACAAAGAGGGGATGTGGACAGAAAGGAACCTTACTTCATTGTTGGTGTGAATGTAAACTTGTTCAACCACTTTGGAAAGCAGTATGGAGGTTCCTCAAAAGACTTCACATAGAGCTCCCCTATGACCCAGCAATCCCACTTTTGGGCATTTACCCTAATGTTTACAAACAAGACCACACTAAAGCTACCAGCACAACTATGTTTATTGCAGCATTATTTACCATAGCTAATATATGGAACCAACCCAGATGCCCCTCAGTAGATGAATGGATCAAGAAAATGTGGTATATATACACAATGGAATTCTATGCCTCCATCAGAAAGAATGACATTGCCCCATTTGTTAGGAAATGGAAAAACTTGGAAAAAATTATATTAAGTGAAGTAAGCCAGGCCCAAAGAAACGTAGGTCCCATGGTTTCCCTTATTTTTAATATCTAGTATATGTATGAGTCAAGCGGAAAAGGTCAGATAATGTGATGTCAGGAAAATGAACCCTTAGATGTGTATTTTAATGTTTTTTTTCTTTCATGCATGTGTTTCTAACACATTTATAAGATTATCTCTTTGTTGCTTTGTATGTCCCTCCCCCACAGTATAACCCCCACTTTCACTATATTTGATGTCAGTATAACTTGTGGAGGAGATGGGGAAAAACCAGTTGTTTAAGCATACAGGTGGACCTGTTGCAACAATAAGAAGTACAAGTTGTCATGTCCAAAACGAGCTTTACAACGTTGGTGCGGGGCGGGGGGGGGGGGGGGAAGGGGGGGGAAGGTGGGGAAGGAGAAGGATTGGGATTGGGGGGGAGGGGGGAGGCTGGGAAGGGATGTGAAGGGTAAACAAAGGAGGAGGCTGCAATGCTTGTTAAGAAATGTACGCATTATCCTGCCCATGTAACTGTAACTCCTCTGTACAGTATGTTCACAAATAAAATTAAGTTAAATTTAAAAAAAAAAAAAAGAATCAGCTGCCATGGACTAAGAGTTTGTGATAATCCATCTAAACTAATGACTGAGCATGGCTCTACATGTCTACCATCCCAACTACAGTGCACCAGGTCTGTTGGAACATACCTGTCACAGATAGGAGATCCACCTGAGCTCAGCCCAGCCTGAGCATATATTGTTTCTTTCTCAGAAATGCACAAGACAGAAAGGTGGCTCCTCAGAGCCAGGGATAGGAAACAAACAGGGGGTCAGGGTGCTCCCAGAGGCGTGTCTGACCCGGGTTGGGAATGGTGTTGGGGTGGCAACTCACCTGTGCTGCTGGGAGAAGCTGTTGGCAGCTGATGCAGGTAGTTCGAGCAGGGATGTCGGCGGCATTTCAGACATATGGGCCCAGAGCAGAGGACCAGGGGCAGACACCAGGTCAGGGCCTTAGTCCGGCTGAAATTTGAAATCTAGCACCACAGGAAGGGGGGAAGGGGATTAGGGCATGTCAATTTCCTAATATACTCTAGAGTTGCATTGAGTCTCTTGCTCACCACTCAGCCACCTATACCTTCCTTAACTGCTGGTAGTGGTGTAAACTAAAAGAGGGAATCCTGGTGCTACCAGGAATCCTGGAATGTGGGCATTGCCACCACTCTTGTATCCCATTGGTCAGAAAGAAACATGAAAGAATGGAGGTATGGCTAGAATCCTGTGATGCAATCAGCATGGGCAGAGTCAAGTTGACAGCAGCTCTCCCAGCCCTTTTCCCAGGGAATTCTGTCCCATTCAGTTGGGGACAAAAGGGAGACCCGCTTTAACTGGATGGCTGCACAGATTGTTGTTTATGTCTGTTTGTTGCCAGTCCCAAACCTTGAACTCTGGCTCTGGGCACAGTCTCTGAACTGCTTTTGCTCAAGGCCGGCCCTCTACCACTGGAGCTACAGGGCTTCTGACTTTGATGGCACGGAAGTTGGACAGGGATCTCAAGGATTTTCCTCCTGAGGGTGACTTTGACCATAATCCTCCCATCAAGGCCTTGTAAGTAGCAAAGAGGACTGCTGAGAGCCACTGGTGCCTGCCTAATCATTGGTCTTGCTGATGTTCTTGGACAGACCAGTGAGTTCCCTATCCTCTGGTTTAAGTGGTGGGAGCTGGAGTCCACAGTTCAAATCCTGGTCCTACCACCTGCAAATGGCAGGAGATCCTCAGAAACTTGTCCTATCCATATGGTTACCAATGTAATGTGATGTATGTCATGATTGAATGGGCAGTTCTTGAATGATTCTAGGATAAAATTATACACAGTTATGTTATAGGACACTAATCGATTTTATTTAATACTTCATTAAGCATTTAAACAATCACATTCATAAAACGGAGGAATAATGAAATACCTAAGAATTGGACCTCACATACTATAAAGGTGCCATTTTTCTGCCAGGACTGGGATTTGAACTCATGGTCTGGGTAACACTTTGTACTGTGTAGGAAGGGGAAGCTGGCCTCCTTGAAGTCAAGAAATTCAAGTCTGTTCCTTAGGCCTGAAATCGATCACCACCTATTCATGTACAATTTACATATATGACTTATATTTATATTTATATACATACATTGACTCCATATTGCATTTGGTGTAGTTATTTTATTTATTTTTGTTTTATTTATGTATTGACCATTTATTATTGACTATTATGGCACATAGAACATTGGTTACATTGATTACATAGGATATAGGCCTGCATATGTATACCACTTCATACCTGACACCTAGGACATTCACAGAAAAAGAAAACGTGTCACCATCAGCTTTTTACTCAATGATTCATTGTTTGGGAGTGCTGGTATCTGACCTCATGGCCTACAGGGCTAAATTCATGAATGGGTGAGTGTGAACAAGCCCTCCTGGGGCAAATTGAGCTGACAGGCTGTTCCCAGGAACAGAGATTGAGCCCAGGAGTTTACAAAATATGAACAGATTGACATGCAGATGACAGTACACTAATAAATATATATCTTTATAGAGTGCCAGAGATGTCTATACATTATTCAGATCTATATACTACGTTCCTACCAATTCTTCGGTATTTATTATGCGTCCATGTAATTAATGTTATTGTTTTCATCATTAAACTATTAATAAAATCAATCAGTGTCCTGAAATTATTGTGTTCCTGTAAATAATAATATTCTTTTAAGGCTTCATAAATATTAAATAAAATAAATCAGACTCATGAAATCATGCTGTCTAATTTTATAGGAGCATCATTCACGATCAACTCATTCAACTGTGAAATTGACAAGATTCCATTGTTATTCCTATGGATGGGAACCAGTTTCTTAGTATCTCCTGCCATTGGTTGGTCAGGTCCCATGTTGCCACGTGGGCCTATGGCTTCCCTAATAGTCTGCCAACCTTCAGCAATACAAGGTGAAGTAACCTTTGCAACAGTGTCATTCAGACCCAGGACGGTCACTGTGCAAAGGGAGAAAACGTAAAAAGGCCACATTTTTTTCGGTTCATTCTTTTCCCTGAAAGGCCTGAGTGTCTAGGATCCCATCAGCAGCTGTGGGTCCAGTGGCTGCACCAAGACCTAGAGTGATCAAAGCTGAGGTAGAATTGCCACGACCTGAGTTCAAGCCCTGTGCTTGACAAAAAAAAAAACAAAAAAACATACATACATACATTAAAAATATTTAAAATATTATGAGGATCCTTGGCTTGTAATTCTTGCCATTTTTTCTGCCAGGCCTGGGATTTGAACTCAGGGTCTGGGGAAATCTGCAGCACTGTGGGGGATGGGAAGATCACCGTGCTGGAAGATAAGAAAGAAAGGCCTGTTCCTAGGGCCTGAATTCAATAATAATATTCCTATACATTTTAAATACATGATTTATATTTACATGCACATGTTTACTGCATGTTGCGGTTAGTGTATTCATTTTTTTATGTTTTATTTATTTCTTATGCATTTGAGTGAGTATGAATACATATATAACATTTTTTGCATCCTATTACATAAGACATAGATTTGCTTATGTATTCTACATCAATCCTGAGGCCCAGGACTTTCACTGATAAGGAAAACAAATGGGACAATTGGCTTTTCCACCAGGATTAAGTTTTTGCCAGTTCTGTGACTTGAACTCAGGGTCTAACAGGTCCACTTCATGAAAGGGTAAATGTTAGCACACCAGTCTGATGCAAGTGAAGTTAGTTGGCAAATTTGAGTACCTGAGATCAAGCCTAGGAATGGCCAATATATAAACAGATAGATGTTTAGATTGCTGTGTGTGTGTGTGTGTGTATGTGTGTGTGTGTATGTGTGTGTGTGCATGTGTGTGTGTATTAACATATATATATATATATATATATATATGCATCTACAAAGGTATACAGAGAGAGACAGACATTTATGTAGATTCTAGTGTATAACCCTATATAAAGAGTGATGTCTATATCTTATTTTTACATATTCTATTACTACCAATTATTTGGTCTAAAATTATGCCTCCATTAATTAATCATAGTAGAATACTTAACAAAGAATTAATCAATGTACTATATTTATTGCATGCAATCTTATACTGTAATGACTATCTAATTAGTAATTCAGTTAGTACATTTCAAACATTCTATTAGTGTTCTTATAGATAGGAACAAGTTTCCTAAGATCTTCAGCCATGTGTAGGTGGCAGGCCTAGGATTGATCTCAGGGCCTAGGTATCTGGGTTGGACTCACGCTTCATTGACAGCCCCCCAGCCTTCATCCATGCAAGGTAACATACAATTTTCAAGCCAAATCATTGAGACCCAGGAGGGTCACAGTGTTAAGGAAACAAAACAAAACCTGTTGTGTAAAATTACCTGGTTTTTTCCTTTTCCTCCTCCATTTTTGTTGGTTTGCTGTATTTTTGCCAGTGCTGAGAATTGAAATCGGGTCCTAGGATCCCTGGATCATCTGTGGGTGTAAAAGCTGCGTCCCAACCTAGGTTAATCATGGTTTAAGACACAATAAAATGCTTCCTTGAGCAAAAGGAGATCAGGGAAAATGTCTAGACTCACAGTTCCAGCTTCAGGACCTGCCACCAAAAAAGAGTCAGTAACTGTGTGTGTGTATGTGTCTGTGTATGTATGCATGTATTTGAATTGGTGAAGATCCAGAGTTGCTATGAAGAAAGGCACCTAGGTAGGAAATTTGCTTTGAATAGAATGATTTCTTAGCACAGAGTGTGCATTCAAGACAGTGCATGTTCCGGGGCTCCCCTCACTATTCCCAGTTAACCTGAGGGGGTCTCCATACCCCAGGCTGCTGGAGGATATCTTCCTCATTGTTGGAACAGGCAGACAAAAAGCTTCAATCCTTTGCATCTGGGTAACAAACAATTCATCCAAGCCAATTAGTGAGGATGAGTGTGCCCAGGCTGTTAAGGTTAGGAGAAAAAAAGCCTCTTTGTAACCCAAGCTATCTCTCTCCCCAGTGCTCTGTTTTGACTGGAAGCCTTCATTTGTGCCACCTGCCATGACAGATCAAGTTCCCTACACTCATCCTGTCTTTGTAAGACTATGTTTCAGTGTCGAAACAAACTGCTACCATTAATTCAACAGTACTTCTGGTAGACAATTAGGGAGGTGAACACAATAAAATGATTCATTATTGGCAACGGTGCCTCCGTGTGTGTGTGTGTGTGTGTGTGTGTGTGTGTGTGTGTGTGTGTGTGCGCACACACACACACACACACACACATACACCAGTCCTGGTGATTGAACTATGGAACTAACCACAGTACCTGATTTTCTCCTATATAAGGACGGTACTCTACCACTTGAGCCACACAGCCACTTCAGGCTTTTTTTCTAGGGATGTGGTACTGAGGATTCAAACCCCGGGTTTCACACACACAAAGCAGTCTACTCCTAAAAAACATTCCCAGCACTTCACTTCAGGTTTCTTTCTTTCTTTTCTTGTAAGTTGGAGGAGTTGAAGTCTGGGCCTGGGTGCTGTCTCTGAGCTCTTCATCTCAGTCTAGCACACTACCACTTGAGCTACAATGCCCCTTCAGGCTTTCTGGTGGTTTATTGTAGATAAACATCTCAAGGAATTTTCTGCTCAGGCTGACTTTGGACCATGATCTGGGATACTTTTGAAATGAGATCCTCAGCTTCCTGAGCAGGCAGAATGATAGACCTCAGCTAAAGACATCTAAGCCATGACACATTGCTGCAAGTGGGTCCTTGGCTCAGCATGGTAGAACATGAGCCATGAGCCCAAGAAGAAAGCAGCATCTAGGCTCTGAGTTCAAGGTTCATGATGGAGAAACCTAAACCAAAACAATTGTCTGCAGGAGACAAGTCACTCGAGTTTAGTACATATATAAATTTGGCCCTAACTTGGGGACATATCTGAGCCTCAACTTTCTCATCTGCACAATCACCTTACTTGTGTAGCTCTTATAAGGACCAGATGAAATAATACAACTCGTGAAGGACTTAGCACATATCACCCTGTGAAGGACTCAGCACTCAGTACCCCATGAACAACCCAGAAGCACTCAACACCCTGCACCCCAGGAAGGACTCATCACATAGCTATATCCCACAAACTGTCATTAGAATTAGGGTGCTTTCATCAGTATCACCATTCTTTCAGATACACGTCACAAACCGCACAAGTTCATATCTAACAGTTTAGAGGGGTGTTTTGTGTGGAGAGAGTCATCATCCTCAGGGATTTCACTCATAGATTGGAGGTACTGTCCTAAGATCTTTTCCTCAAGGCTAGATCTCTACCACTTTGAGGCACAGCTCAGAGTCTAGCAGACTTCCTGCCACGGCTGAGTTTTCAACCCCCAGTGTCTGATCTTACCCCCTGAACAGCTAGGGGTGAGCCAGCAGTGTCTGGTTCCATGATGCTGGGCTGCAGCTGTTGACCTCTGGCTAAATCAGGTTAGATGACAGCCGTCAGTTTCAGACACCCAGCTTGCTCTGTGATGAGGTATTTGAAATCCTATATAAATTCTATAACTGCAGTCAGAACATTCTAACTTGTTTTTGGTGCCAGTCCTGGGGCTTGAGTAAGGGCCTAGACACTGTCCTTAAGCTTTCATGCTCAAAGCCAGTGCTCAACTGCTTAACAGCACTACTTCTGGGTTTTCTGTGCATGTAATAGTGTAGAATCGAACCCAGGTCTTCATACATACGAGGGGAGCATTATGCCACTGAGTTCCAGGAATGACAAGAGTAGAAATAGATATGTAGATTGTAACATATATATGTATGTGTATATATATATATATATGTGTGTGTGTGTGTGTGTGTGTGTGTGTGTGTGTGTGTGTGTGTGTGTGTTTGTGTGTGTATAAAACAAGACAGAGATGTCTGTATATTATTTAATTATATATATTATATTACTACAAATTATCAATAAATTATTCCTTCCTGTATTGAAGTATTATGGTTGAATACATAACAAACTATTAATTGAAAATTATTCAATGTAGTATAATTATTGTGTATAATTTTATAATATAATCAAACACTAACGTAATTGTTACTTTACGACATTCCATTCATAAGGATGTATATCAGAATGCATTTCTTAGGATATCCCATGATTTATAGGTGGGAGTTCTGGGATTCACACCCCAGGCCTAGGTTGCTGGTTTGGGCTATCGCTTCCCAGATAGCCCACCAAACTTCAGCAGTGCAAGGTCATGTACACTCTCCGAGCCCTGTCATTTAGACCCAGGATGGTTGCAATGCAAAGGAAAAAACTATGTAAAACTGCCTTCTGATACTTCACAGTTTTAACCTTCTCCTTTTTTCCCCCTCTCTTTTTTTCTTTTTTGTTTTTGGTTTTGGGGCCAGAACTCTGGGTTTGGGTGCTGTCCTTCAACTCTTCAGCTCAAGGCTATTGCTCTACCACTTGAGCCATAGCACTATTTCTGGCTTGTTTCTGCTTATGTGGTACTGAAGAATCGAATCCATGGCCTTATGCATGCAAGGCAAGGACTCTATTACTGAGCTACCTTCCCAGCACTTCTCCATTTTTTTTTTGCCAGTCCAAAGATTTGAATTCGAGTCCTAGTATCTCAGGATGGGCTGTGGGTACTGAGGCTACACCCCAGCCTAGGATGATCGAAAGTGAGGAAGAGTTACCAAGACCTGAGTTCAAGCCCCCGGCCTGGCCAAACTAAATTTAGGCCCTGGCTTGGAATTCGCACCATTTTTCTGGCAGGTCTGGGATTTCAACTCAGGGTCTGGGTAACTCTGTGGCACTGTGGGGGAGAAGAAGCTCACCATAATTGAAGACAAGAATTTCAGCCCAGTTTCCAGGGCCCGAATTCAAGCCCCATCATTGAAAAAAATAATATTCATATATGAGATCTATTTACATACATGAGTTTACTCCATATGACATTTATTACCCATATTTTTATTTTATTTAGTATTATTACATATATAACATTTATTTCATTTATTACATCTTATCTCATGGATTTATTTGCATATGGACTATACATCATACTGAGACCCAGGACTTTCACAGAGAAGGAAAACAATGTGTAAAAATTGGCTTCTGACTCCACATATAAAATTTTGGACATGCTGGGATTTGCACTCACAGCCCACAATGCCCAATTCAAGAAAGGATCAGAAAGGATCAGTTGTAGTACAAAAGCCTTTGGCAAAGTAAGCTGCCAACCGGTTCTGATGACCTGGCAACAAGCCATAGAAGTGGCTGATAGATATAGATATATGTGTAGATATAGATATGGATATAGATATAGATACAGATAGATAGATTAATAGATGTGTAGTTTGCAATATATATGAGAGACAGTGTGATGATATTAGATTATACATATTATGAATTATTATTAAATTATGCCTCCATTTAATGAAGTTTCATTGTTGAATACTTATTAAAGCATTAATGTAAAAGTAGTCAGTAGTCTTTAATTGGGAGAATCATAAAAAAACAGCTAGAATGGAAGACATAATCCAATATTTTTGTGTGGCCTTCTATAAAACAATCATGAACTAACTGCAAATTCAATTGTTACTTTTATAATATTCCATTAAACATTCACATGAATAGGAAAGACTGTCTCAAAATCTCCCTCCATTTGTAGGTGGCAGTCCTGCCATTGGAACTCCAGGCCTGGGTAGTTTACTGCAAAATGCAAACCATTAGGATGACATTGTGAAGATTGCAGTTTGTCACAATGAAAAAAAGAACAAAAAGAAAAGAAAGCCAGGTGTCATTTGTTCCTGCCTGTAATCCTAGCTCATCAGGAGTATGGGAGGTAGAGAATGCCAGTTTGAATTCAGCCAGGACAGGAAAGTCCACACACTCTTATTTCTGAGGGATCAAAGTAATAAAAACTCGCCATGAGTGGGGCTGTGGCTCAAGGAAAGAGCACTACCCTTGAGCAAAAGGAGCTCAGGGACAGTGCCTAGGCTCACAGTACAACCCCTGGACCTGCCAAAAAAAAAAGCAAAATAAAAAACAAGTAACTCCATGTTTCCCCATGCATGTATGCATGCATTTCTAACGGTAAAGAGTCCCTATGATGAAAGGCATCCAGCTAGAAAATTTGCTTTGAATAAAATGATTTCATAGCACAGACCATGCTTTCAAGACAGTGCATGTTCTGGGGCTTACCTCACTGTTCCCAGTGTAGCCTGAGGTTTTCTGCACACCCCAGGGTACTGGAGGAAGTCTGCCTCATTGTTGGAACAAGCCGACAAAAGGCCTCACTCCAGTACAGCTGTGTAACAAAAAACTCCATCCAGGCAAATTAGTGAGGAGGAGTGTGGGCAGGCTCTAAAGGCCAGGAGAAAAAGGCTGCTTTGTACCCCAAGCTATCTCTCTCCCCAGTGCTGTTTTGACAGGAAGCCTTCATTTGTGCCACCTCCCGTGGCAGGCCAAGTTCCCTGCATTTATCCTGTCTTTGTTAGACTATGTTCCAGTGTTGAAATAACCTACTACAATTATGTCAAGGGTCTTTTTGGCAGAAAACAAGGGAGCGGAACCTAATGAAATGATTCATTATTGGCAACGGTTTCTGGAAGCTTGCTAAATCTAAGCATGTGTAATATCACAATGCTCCCTGTCATTTAGGGCTGCTGATGCTCATCAGGTTTTGAAACCTTTGACTTCTCCTAGTTGGGCCCCAGGTGGCTAGGTTTTGGGGTTGAACAGAGGGCCTGGGTGCTGACCACGAGCTCAGAATAGAAGCTCAGTGCTTTACCATTTGGTGTCATACCTTCACTTCTGGTATCTTTATTTGTGTGTGTGTGTATGTGTGTGTGTGTGTGTATGTCTGCGTGTGAATGTATGTGTGTGCATACACTTGTCTTGGATCTTGAACTCAGGACCTGAACACTGGACCTGAGTTTCTCCGGTACAAGGATAGCATTCTATCACTTAAGACACACAGCCACTTCAGGCTTTTTCCTAGTATGTGATACTAAGGAATCAAACCCAGGGATTCATACAGACAAAGCACTCTACACCTAAGAAACATTCGCAGCACTCCACTTCAGGAGGTTTTTGGTAGTTCACTGGAAAGAAGCCTCTCAAGCAATTTCCTGCCCAGCCTGGCTTTGGACTGTGATCCTCAACTCTCAGGCTCCTGAGTAGCTAGGATGACAGGTGCGAGTCACCGGCGCCAAGCTTTCAGTTCAAGTTTCTAAGTGGTGAAAAGAAGATAATAGTCTCATGGGACCTTTTGTGTCAGGGATAATTTGGAACTGATATAATCATATCTCAGCTTCCTGAGTAGGCAGGATGACAGATCTCAGCTACCGATACTTAGACTTTAACACTCTATTGCAAGGGGGTCCTTGGCTTCACATGGCAGGGGGCTAGCCATGAGCCCAACAGGGAAGGGTCAGGGGCTAGGCCCTGAGTTCAAGGTTCATGACCGAGAAAAATAAACCCAAACAATTGTCTGCAAGAGACAACTCACTAGAGTTAGGTACAGACATAATTTTGGCCCTGACGTGGGGACATATCTGAGCCTCAAGTTTCTCTACAGCACAATCATCTTACAAGAACCAGATGAAAAACCTCATGAAGGACTCATCACATAGCTGTATCCTACACACTGTCATTAGAATTAGGGTGCTTTCATCAATATCACCATTCTTTCAGAAACATGTCACAAACCACACAAAGTTCACATCTAATGATTTAGAGGGGTTTTTTTTTGGGGGGGGGAGGTGGAGTCAGCCACGGGGATTACATTGAAAGCCTGGTTACTGTCCTAAGATCTTTTGCTCAAGTCTAGGGCTCTACCACTTTGAACCACAGATCAGAGTTTCGCAGACTTCCTGCCAGTACTGGGTTTTAAACTCACCAGTGTCAGATCTCAGCCCCCAAGTATCTTGGATGACACGGATGAGCAAGCCAGCAGCATCTGGTTCTGTGCAGCTGGGTTGCAATTGTTTACCTCTGGCTAATTCAGGTGAGACAGCAGCTGTCTGCACCAGACTCCAGACTTGCTCTGTGATGAGGTATTTTCAGTGATATCCTTATATAATTGCAGTCAGAACATTCTATCATTTTGGTGCCATTCCTGGGTCTTGAGTAAGAGTCTTGACACACAGTCTCTAAGCTATTATGCTCAGCTAGTGCTCAGCTGCTTGAGCAACAGCACGACTTCCAGATTTATCTATGCACACAGTAGTGAGGAATTGACCATAGGACTTTGCATGTACTAGGCGAGCACTCTACCACTGAGCCCCAGTAGTGACAAGTGCATATACAGATAAATGTGTACATTGGTAGATAGATAGATAGATAGATAGATAGATAGATAGATAGATAGATAGACAGACAGACAGACAGACAGACAGACAGACAGATAGATAGATAGATAGATAGATAGATAGATAGATAGATAGATAGATAGATAGATAGATAGATAGATAGACAGATAGATAGATAGATCGATAGATAGAGGTAGATGCATCAAACAAGAGATAGATGTCTGTATACTATGAAATTGCATATACAATATTACTACCAATTATTGGCAATTAAATTATTCCTTGCTTTTTTAACTATCATGGTTGAATACATAATAGAGGATTAATTGAAAATTAGTCAATGTAGTATAATTGTTGTATATAATTTTACAATATAATCATACACTAACTACCAATTTGTTACTTTTGTAACATTCCATTTGTATGGATATATATGGGAATGGGTTTCTTAGAATCTCTGCCATTCATTAGTGGCAAACCCAGGATTCGACCTCCAGAACTAAGTTGCCAGTTTCGGTATGGTTCCTTAATAGCCTGCCAAACATCAGCAATGCAAGGTCATGTACATTTTCTGGGACTTGTCATTTAGACCCAGGATGGTCACAATACAAAGGAAAAAAAAAGTAAAACCACATTCTTGAACTTCTCAGTTTTATGCTTCTCCTTTTTATTTTTTTTTTTTTTGCCAGCCCCAAGATTTGAACTCGGGTCCTCAGATACAAGGGTCAGCTGTGACAGAAATGCCAAGACCTGAGTGCAAGCCCTGTGGTTGGCTAATAATAATAATATTAATAATAACAATAATAAAGCCCTGGTTTGGAATTTGCACCATTTTCCTAGCAGGCCTTGTATTTGAACTCAGGGTATGGATAACTTTGTGGCACGGTGGTTGAAGGGCAAAGGCTCACCGTGCTTGAAGACAAGAAATTCAGAGTAGTTCTCAAGGCCTGAATTGAAGCCCCAGCACTGGAAAAAGGAATATTAATATATGAGATCTATTTACATACATGGGTTTACTGTGTATGATGCTTATTACCCTTATTTATTTAGTATTATTACACATAAAACATTTCTTTTATTACATCATATCACATAGGACATATCCGCATATGGATTATGCATCATACTGAGACCCAGGACTTTCTCAGAGAAGGAAGAAATAAATATGTCAAAATTGGCTTCTTAATCCACGAATAAATTTTTGGCCATGCTGGGATTTCAACACACAGCCTTCAGTGGCCAATCCATAAATGAGGTCAGTCTTAGCACACCAGCCTCCGGCAAACTGAGTTGCCAGGAGTTCTCAGGACCTGTGATCAAGCCATAGGAGTGCCTGATACATAGATAGATAGATAGATAGATAGATAGATAGATAGATAGATAGATAGATAGATAGATAGATAGATAGATAATGTAGATATATATATGCATACAGAGAGATGGAATGTGAGGATATTAAATTATATATGTATATATATATATAATTACCAATTATTCATTACTAAATAGTGCCTCCATTTAATGAAGTGTCACAGTTGAATACTTATAAAAGCATTAATTAAAAATTAGTCAGTAGCCTTCCATTAGGGGAATTATACCATCGTGCTGGAATGGAAGATATAAATCCAATAATTTTTATGTGGCATTCTAAAATAGAATCATGGATTAACTGCAAGTTTATTACTTTGATAATATTCCATTAGCATTCCCATGAATAGGAAGGATCTCCTTCCATTCGTGAGTGGCAGTCCTATCAATTGAACTCTAGGCCTGGGTAGTTTACTTTGAATGCAAACCATTGGAATGACACCATGAAGATTTCAGATTGTTACAATTATATAAAATAACAAGAAGCAAAGTAACCCAGGAGGCATGGGCTCCTGGATGTAATCCTAGTTCTTCAGGAGGCTGAGATGTAGAGAATGCCAATTTGAATTCAGCGGGTGCAGGAAAGTCTGTGAGACTCTTATTTCTAAGATATCACAAGAAAAAAATGAATAAAGCTGTGGCTTAAGGGCAGAGCACTACCCTTGAACAAAAGGAGCTCAGGGACAGGGCCTAGGCTCATAGTATAAACCCGGAACTGCCCCCCCCCAAAAAAAGGAGGCAATAACTCCATGTCTCTGTATATGGATGTATGATGTATGGATGATCGGCATTCAGCAGGTTGCCCATGTCCAGCCCCCCAACCTGGTCAAGCTGGGACAAGCCCTGAAGAGTACTCAGTCTGAGCCTGCAGCTTGACCAAAGCATCCTTCTCTGCCATTTAATAACTGAAGACTTATGTTCTGGCTGAAGTCTCCAAACAGGAAACCTAGCAGCCAGCCACTGCCTAAAGGAAGACCACAGTTCCTATACTGTAGGAGTTGTCGAAGTTTCTGGCTCCATAGTCTCTATACCTCTGTAGGATGTGAGCCTAGACCTCTGGGGCCTGGTGGATATCACTCATTTATCATTCCTCATTGCCGAGTCTCAGGCTGGTCCCAAATCTTGACAAAGATAATAAATAGTCAGCAATTTCTATGCCCAAAGGGGTATGCCAATAAATCCCACCCTCATAACGCCCATTAGAAGTGAGCCTTGAGCTGTGAATGTGGCTTAGTGGTATAGTGCTTACCTAGCACACACTAAGTCCTGGGTTCGATTCCTCAGTACCAAAGAAACAGAAAAAGCCAAAAGTTGCACTGTGGCTTAAGTGATAGAGTGCTAGACTTGAGCAAAAGAAGCTCAGGAACATACCGAGACCCTGAGTTCAAGACACAAGACTGGCAAAAAGAAAAAAAAATGAGCTTGGTATGACATATTCTTGTGGGACTCAGAGGAGGGCCATGGTTATAGGTAAGAGGTAGGGTAGAGGACAGTTGCTGGGGCTCACCTCTGTAAGCAACTCAGGAGGCTGAGATCTGAGATTCCCAATTGGAAGCAGGGAAGTCTATATGAGACACTTTTCTCTAATTAAACACCCATAAAGCCAGAAGCAGAGTTGTGGTTCAAGTAGTACAGTGCTAGCCTTGAGCACAAAAGCTCAGGGATCGGATAGAATCCAGGCCGTGAATTCAAACCCCAGGACTGGCACACACGCACACACACACAACACACACACTCACACACACACACACACACACACACACACATCAAGGTAGAGCATTTACCAGTCACCTTGCACAAGTTCCATCTCTAGCAACTCAATATTAAAAAAATAGGGATAAGGTAAGATAAGACTTGCTCCAGGAAGTGATATAACCAATGCCAAAATTCCACAGGTGTTCTAAGATGTGGATACAGGACAGAGAGCCTTAGGCAGAAGGTACAGCATAGGCAAAGGTCTTGAGGTGTGCTGTAGAGCAGGTGGTGTGGGTGGAATGAAGGTTCTGTGGCTTCAGAAGAGTCTGGCAGGACATTCATGGCTTTTCACCATGGACCCCTGCCATTTCTGGTGGCTGGAATCCTATTTTTCACAGCTCTTGACCCTCAGAATTCCTTTGCCTGGAGGAGTCAGTGCAAACACATGGAAGAACTCTTGCTTAAGAAAAGCTTCTAGCCCAATGCTACCAGTGGCTCAGTCCCTGTAAATCCTAGCTACTCAGGAGACTGAGATAGAGATCGTGGGTCAAGCCAGCTTAGGGGGAGGGGGGGAAATTAGTGAGACTCTTCTTGCCGATGAACTACCAAAAGCCAGGAATGGAGTTGTGGCTCAATTGGTAGAGAGCTAACCTTGAAGGAAAAAGTTAAGAGACCAGAGCCCAGACCCCTGAGTTCAATCCTCAGTACTGGCACCTAAAAAATAAAGAAAAGCTTTCAAGAGCTTCTATTCCACTTTGTTGAAAGGCCAGATCAGCCTGGCCCCAGTAGCTCACATCTGTACTCCTAGCTCCTCAGAAGGTTGAGATGTGAGGATTGTGGTTCAAAGCCAGCCCCTGCAAGAAAGTCCCAGAGACTCTGATCTCCAAGGAACCTCCAGAAAACCAGAAGTGGCTCTGTAGCTCAAGTGGTAAGCTGTGATGAGCTGGGGCAGAGTGCCCAGGCCCAGAGTTCAAGCCCCATGACCAACACCTAGCCTGCTTGCTATTACTCTGTGGCTCTAGAAAGAGTATTTTCCAGTGGGCCCCTGAGGGTCGGTCTCCCAATGTCTAGATCTCCTACAAATCTTGAGAGGAGCCTGTTTGGAGGCCATTGCCTACAGAGCGGCCACACTACCAGAGAAGGGTGGAGCCTTGAGGTATGGAACTCATCAGAAAGGCATCTGTCATGGGTGCAATGTCGATCTGAGCAGTAATTCGATGTCTCAGACCATGGTTCTAGGCCAGGAGGGGCAGGAGCTGCAAGATGTCACACCAGGTAACGCCTGCTCATGAGGGCATCACAAGAGTGTGAGTTTGTCAGGCACACCTTGGGCAGGTGTGGAGTTGAGCTCATGAAAGGCTTGTAGGCTCCAGAACCCACAGCTGGCTGACTGCTGCTTGTAGCAGTCGCTATCTCAGGAGATCCAGTGCTCAGACCACTGCTTTCCTCACCAGTGCAAGGAGGTGGAAGGGGGCAAATGAAGGTTGGCAATCGTGGACTGACTACTAAGGAGCATCCCTAGTGTCCTTCCCTTGGTCCTGTGGCCCTGAGCATGAATGGAAGGGCAGGTTCCATTGAACTTACTGCCATGGCCCAACCCCACAGCCCAAGAAGCACTTAGGGAGAAACCACTTGATCTGGCTTCAGAGTTTACTATGAATATGACTCAAGACTGCCCCCTGTTCTAGCTCAGCTCATCATTACCACCTTCCTCTGTGTGTGTGTGTGTGTGTGTGTGTGTGTGTGTGTGTGTGTGTGTGTGTGTGTGCGCGCGCGCGCGCACCTTCTCGTATACATCTTGGTACTAGGGCTTGAACTCAGGGCCTGGGCTCTCTCCCTCCCTTTTTTCATTCAGGGCTAGCACTCTACCACTTGAGCCAAAGTTTCTCTTCCAGCCTTCAGGTGGTTATTTACAGAAAAGTGTCTCACAGACTTTTCTAGCTGGGCTGCCTCTGAATGGCAATCCTCAGATCTCAGACTCCTGAGTACCTAGGAATATGAGAGCATGAGCTATTAGCATCTGGCCAAATTTTCCTTCTTGGCTAAAACAGACTACCTCTCTCCCAGCTGAGCACCCATCTACAGGTACCCCTCCTACCTCAGGCTTCAGACAAAACATAACCTCCTCCCCTGAGAAAAAAGAAATGTGAACAGATTTGAGGTTTATATTCTCCACACAATCAGGGGCTGGTGGGAGCTGACATGGAGGTTAGAGATCTAGTCTAGGGCAAGTAGACAGCTGTTAGAACAGAAGAGAATATGAAAAGTCATCCTTGCAGCTGGATGCCAGTGGCTCATACCAGCAATCCTAGCTACTCAAGAGGCTGAGCTCTTAGGGTGGCAACTTAAAGCCAGCCCAGGAAGGAAAATATGTGAGACAATTCTGTCTACTAAACTACTTAAAAAGATGAAAGGTGAGTTGTGGTTCAAGTGTTAGAGTGTTAGCTTTGAGCCAAGGAAGCTCAGGGACAGTGCCAAGCTCTGAGTTCCAGCTCTAAAATATTTTAAGACACCCCCCACCCCAATCAGGCCATAAATCCAGATTTTGGTCATCCTAGATCTCACTTCTGCTCCTGACACTTCCACAGCACAAGTGGCCGGGATGTGTCCAGCACTGGGTTAAGAAGTGAACTTACACAAGGGGGGCATAGCCAGGTCAAGACTAATGTCCCAGAACATTGAGGTACTGGCCATACCAGTCTCTCATCCCCCAGTTCCCTGGCCCTGGAATCTAAAGTCTGTGCCTCTGTATTCTGGCCATCCAGAATTGTCTAAAAGGACCTAAGAGTCCCAGCTGTGGCTGAAAGAAACACTTGCCTTCAGAAACGTACATTGACATTTCCTAGACACAGACCAATACTTCCAACCCACCTTGGCCTCACCTCTCATGTAGCCCCAAATCCACCTTGCTTGGGCAGCCTTTAGTCAGCTATCAAGTTTGAGTTGGCCAGAGCCACTGGCAAGCACCCTTCCCCCACTCCACTACCAGACTGCTAGAAGTAGAACATGCAGCCAGAGGCCCAGCTGAGGAAAAAGACAGGACATCGCATGACTGACCCTGCCCCCCACCTCAAGAGGCAGGCGAGAAACTATGCCAGCCATCCCTGCAGACCCAGAATCCCCTGGAGGCAGACAAAGATATGGACAGCTTGACTTGGGCCCCAAAGAAAAGCTGTAATATGCAGGTCTCTGGCAATTTAGGCCTCACTGTAGATCCTGATGGGGGCTAAAGGCAAGGTTGCCATTGAGCAGTGGCACCATCTGAGGTCAGAAAGAGGCAGACAAGCACCAAGGCAGTGGACAGAGAGAGATGAGGGAAAAATACACCACACACACACACACACACACACACACACACACACACACACACACGTGGGTAACCCAAGTCCTCAGCAGTCCCTGAGCACCTGAACATCCCAAACTCTGAGAAGATGGCACTACTGTCCCCAGACCAAATGTAGACAAAACACAGAGCCTCTCACACATCTGGAATGGCTCATAACACAGCATGGCATTTCCTTCTGTACACACCTCTATGAAGAAAACTCACCTACCTTACTTTTGGTTGTAGGTAATGGGGTTTGAACTTTGGCCTTCCCTCAGACTTCAGCTCTTCAGCTGAAGGTGTGCACTCTACCACTGGAGCCATAGCACCACTTCCGGTTTTCTGGTGGTTCACTGGAGATAAAGTCTCACAGACTTTCCTGCCCAAGCAGGCTTTGAACCATAATATTCAGATCTTAGCCTCCTGAATAGCTAGGATGACAGTTGTGAATCAATGGCAGCTCCCAGCTTCAGCCACCTTCCTACACCCAGGGGAAATCGAACTTATCAGGCCACAAGGCACATGCAACTCTTCACTTCAGACTTTGACACCAGCATACAAAACCATTCTTCCTTGGGTGGAAAGAATATAATTGACACTACCCTCCCACCCCTGTTCCCATTCGCCCACTCCCTGCCTAAGACAGGCCACAACCTCTGGAGTTCTTGGTAAGGAAACGCCCACCATGCTATGACTTCACACTCCGGCAAACCTGAGTAGTTCTTAGAAATGTCTGTACACTGAGGCAAGCACCTGGTCTCCCAACCACAGCAACCCCACTCCTTCACCATCTCTTGCTAGCAAGGGTTGTCTTTCTTGTTTTCATGGTTGAGGGGCTTGAACTCAGGGCTTGGGTACTGTTCCAGATGATGATTTTTTGCTCAAGGCCAGTGCTCTACCACTTGAGCCATGGTGCCACTTCTGGTTGGAGATTGGAGATGAGACTCTTATGGGAGCTTCCTGCCTGGGCTCGGAAACAAGATCCTCTGGATCTCAGCCTCCCAAGTAGCCTGGATGACAGGTGTGAGCCACCAGCCCAGGGCTTATGGTGTCTCATTTTTTTAGAATTTCCACCTAGTCCTCCTCTAGAAACTACCACTTAGACACTCCTTATCTCATTCAGGGACAGGGAGGCTCGGAATCTGGATAGGGACATGGGCATTAAATGGCCCCCTTTACATCACTACCCATCTCTAAGTTCCCATCCACCTCCTCTGGATGGCCTGATCTTCCGGGGCAGATTATACCACTAGGACTTCTGAGGCCTGTATCCCCCGCCCCACCCAACCAGTACCTGGGGATTTCTGGGGCCAGCTCCTCCATGTTTCAGTGGGAGATGTTTGGAGGGTTGCTGATAACCGGTTCCAGGGGTGCCCAGGGCAGAAGGAGAGTCCATCTCCCCTCTGTCAAAGAAGGAGACATGACACATGGATGGATCTACTAAGAGCTGCAGTGCATAACAATCCACCTATCACCCATGTCACTTGGAGTGCTGTTTTATGTTGACAGTCCTTGGGCTTGGCCTGGGGGCCCAGGCACTCTCCCTGAGCTTCCTTTGCTTGAGGCAAGCACTCTTCCACCTGAGCCACGGTGCCACTTCTGGCTTTTTCTGTGTATGCAGTACCTAGGAATTGAACCCACGGTTTCCTGTGCACTAGGCAAGCCCACTACTGCTAAGACCCAATCCCAATCCTGGATAGTGTTCTTATGTGACCTCTTGGGCCTGTCTTGGGACAATCTTGTACATCTGTACTCAGTTTCTCACCAGCAGCCCTGGCAGGAAATGAACATGCTCCAATTTGTTGTCCTTTATCTACAGCATCTTTACTCTCTGTGCTTCCTATCAGATCTTCCTTGTTAAGAAAGGCCCCCTTTCAAGTGCTGCCTTTAAGAAGTCCACTCCACTTGCCCTGGCGGGGATGGGGGATTGGGGAGGATCTTCTCAGCTCTACACAATGCCGGCCTTGTCATGCTCTTCCTTCCGGCTGGTGTAGATTGAGAGTGCTCAAAGGGGAAAGCCTGGCTTTCACCACCCAATTTCTGAAGGCTCCGATACACTACCCAGGGACCAGTGCTGTATCACACTCCATGAGAGGGCACTTGAGGCCCACGCAGTCTGTGGGCAAGAAATGAGGCCATTTCTTTGTGTGGGTTTGAACTGAGGATCTGGGAGCTGTCTCTCTGAGTTTTTCTGCTCAAGGCTGGTGCTCTAGCACTTGAGCCACAGCTCCACTTCTAACATTTTGGTGGTTCCATGGAGGGTAGAGTCTCACTTGCTTTCCAGCTTATGGCTGGCTTCGATATTTGAACCTCAGATCTTTGCCTACTGAGGAGCCAGTATATCAGGCGTGAGCCTGAGCCAGGTATGACAGGCACCAGAGCCTTTCTTTTGAGCTTCTGTTTATCTTGTGTCAACTATCAAGCCCTAATTAAAATAGTCATTTACAGGGGATCAAGTTCCTCTCCTAGGTCAGTTAATCCAAGGAGATAAAATGTCTTTGGAAAAGGCTAGTCTGGGTTGGCCTAGGTGAGTGTGTTTGTGAGAGTATGAGTTTCATGGATACTTACCCCCATCTCTCCGGTGCTTCATTCTCCCACTGGTAAGTACATCCATGATCTCTACCCCAAAGAAGGCAGGTAGGGGAGGGTTCATAAGGTCACATCAAGTGGGATGATCTGAATTCTATCCTGCAACTGAAGCTGGGAGAGATAATAGAGAGGAGAGCCTTAGAGGAACATCAAGGCAAGCCCCTTACATTTGGCTACAAGTACCAGAGAGAAGAATGAATCCATCCATTTTGGTAGTGAGATAACAGGTGCCCACTCTTCATTTATTTTATTTTTTTGTGAGTCCTAGGGCTTGGATTCAGGGCCTCAGTGTCATCCTTGAGCTTATTTTACTCAAGGTTGAGGCTCTACAAATTGAGCCACAGCACCATATATATCTTTTTTTGTGGGGGGGAAGGTGGTTTATGGGAGATAAGAATCTCAGAGACTCTCCTGCCTGGGCTGGCTCTTAGTCACGACCATCAGAACTCAGCCTCTCGAATAGCCAGGATGACAGGCTAGAGCCACCAGCACCTGACCACCACCATCCATTTATAATCCCCTGGGGCTAGTTCCGGGCCACTCGCACTGCACCATAAATGAATGAATCTATGAAACGTATATTGCACTGAGTGTGCATTCCTCTCTCTTAGTATAATTTTCCCAAGCCTTTCATTGTCCTTAAGACTGGTGAAAACTCATCCTTTCTGATGGGTGAATAGAATTCCATTGTGTGTGTGTGTGTGTGTGTGTGTGTGTGTGTGTGTGTGTGTAACATGACTATGTGCCCATGAGTTCATTTCTAAGCCTTCTGTTTCAATTGAAATTTTGTAATTCCATATTAAATTTGTATTACTTTCTCTACTGCATTGAAGAATATTGTTGGGATTTTGATGGGTATTGCATTGCCAATTGTTTGGGGGCAGTATTGCAGTTTTCACAATGTTAATTCTTCCAACCAGGAGCATTGAAATATTTTCCATTTCCTTGAATCTCCCTCAATTTTTCGTTTTTAGATTTTTAAAGTTTTCA
Organism: Dipodomys spectabilis; assembly: GCF_019054845.1. NCBI lineage: Eukaryota > Metazoa > Chordata > Mammalia > Rodentia > Heteromyidae > Dipodomys > Dipodomys spectabilis. The sequence continues at coordinate 3,468,384 of NW_024870724.1, forward strand.
CAGTAGAGGTCCTTCACATTTTTAGTTAAATTAATTAATTCCTAGTTTTGTTGTTTTGTTTTGCTTAAATTTGATTTGATTTTGAGGCTAATACATAAGTGGTTGTTTTTTGGATTTCAGCCCGGATGTTCCCATTGCTCGTAACACAGAAAAACTACTGATTCTTGTGGTTTTTATATCCTGCTTCATTGCTGAAGATTAGTATCACCTTTACTAACTAGACTGAGGAAGCTACAGGGTCCTTTAAATACAGGATCATTTCATCTGTGAAAAGGGATAGGTTTACTTCTTCCCTATTTGGATCCTCTTTTTGTTTTGCTCTTGCCTATTGCCCTTGCTAGATAGTCCACTACTATATTGAAGAGTAGTAGAGAAAGTGGACATCTTTTTCTCATTCCTGATTTTAATGTCTTCATGCCTCCACTCTTAGTTACATGCTTATTATCTTTTAGTCATATACATACTCTATTATACTGAGGAAAGTTCCATGTGTTCCTAGCTTCTCAGACTTTTTAATCATAAAGGGGTATTGGATCTTTTTAAAAGCTATTTCTACATCCATATAGATGATCATGTGGTTCTTTTCCCTGCTTCTGCTGATGGTGTCTGTTATGTTTATTGACAAGTATATTGAATCCAATTGTATCCTAGGATGAATAGTGTTTGATCATAGCATACCATTTTTTGTTAGTTGCTGAAATTGGTTGGTGAGAATTTTATTGAGAAGTTCTCTATCAATGTTTATCAAAGTGTTGGGTTCATAGTTCTTTTTCTTTGATTAGTCCCTATCTGATTTGGGGAAGAGTCTAATTCCAGCTTCATAGAATGTGTTTGATACTTCCATTTCCCTTTCTATTCTATTGAAGAGACAGATCTGAATATTGTAAGTTCTTTGCAGGTCTTAATTTCATGGTAAATCCATTGAGTCCTACATTTTTCTGTTGTGGGAAATTGTTTATTGAAATTTCATTTTCATTACTTCTTATATATCACTTCTTTGTTCAGTTAGAGTATAGGAAAGCATAAATTTCTCCAGGATTCTCCAGGTGATTGACATATGGTTTTCAAGTACTCTCATATAACCGTCTCAATTTTGCTAATTTATGTTGTGGTCTCATTTTTTCTCTAATTTTATCTATTTGAGTGAGGCTTCTTAGGAGCTCTTAGGAGCTGTGAATCATCTACTCAATATATTTACCTTGTTCTCTGGTAGGGAGCATGTCATATAACCAGTTCCTGTTCTTCTTGATCTTTTCTGAGAAGAGTATTTTTGATTAACTTCCATCCTGCTGATTTGGTGGAGATACATTGTTTCAAGTTTTCTTTGTCATGAAATATTTTTATATATCCTTTAACTGTAAAGGAATATTTGGCTTGGGGCCATATTCATGGTTCGTAGTAGTTTGCCCTTAATGTTTGCTATATATCATGCTGGCCTCTTCGTTTGTTTTTTTTTTTTTTTTTTTTACCATATCAGCTAAGAAATCTGTAGTTATTCTGACTGTATATCCTTTATAAATAATCAATCTTTTCTCTATGGCAGCTTTAAGAATCCTTTCCTTGATTTCTAATGATCCTCTAATGGATTATGATGTGGTGGTGGGTTGTTCTTTTCTAGAATTCTCTGCTTGGTGTTCTAAAGGCTTCTCTTCTCTGAATGAACCTATCTCTTTGGATGTTTGGAATGTTCTTTGCTAGGATTCTGTAATATGTTTCCTGTTTCCCATCCATTTAGTGTCCTGCTGTTCTCCTTGATACCAATCTTTCCCAAATTTGATCTCAGTCTTGAAGTTCTGGCAAGATCATTTCTTATTCTTTGGATTTGGTCTAAATGATTGCTTCCTCTTTCCTATTAGACCTATTTGACCCCTGAGATTATCTTCTATGTCATCTATTTGCTGTGGAGATATTCTGCTTTGTTTGTGATTTCCGTCTTCTAATTGGTCATTTTTATGGCTTCTATCTCTTTATTAAAGCTTTGTTTTAGGTCTGGTATGGACTTTCCTTACATATTTTCTTTAGGTGGGGGGGGCGATTGGAAGTGTTGTTTTTTAGCTGTGTTTTCTCTCATATGTTTAACTAGGCATCCATTTTTTCTTTGGACTCCCTTCCCTTTTCAGAATTTCTTTCTCTGTTTGTAGTCTCCATGAGTTATTTTGCTAATCTATAGTTGGCCTTATCTTGTTCACAAATTTCCTTGTAGAGGTTGTGTATCTTTTCATTAATCACATTTTTCAGCAGTATTTGTAATGAATTTTGAAAACTATCTTCTACATCCTTAATTGTCTGTTCTTATGAGTGGTTATTTACTGTGTGAATTATACTACTTTGACATCACTTTTCTTGTATTTTTCTGATTTGTTCTGTCTTGGGGGATTTCTTTTGGGGCATCTATGATCTTAATAGGTGACTCTTTATGTTCTTGTTTGAATTACCAGGTGTTGGTTTGATCTTCTGTTTTGATTTGTTTTTCTGGAATTAGGTTTTTGTCCATTAAGTGTAGGTGTAGAAATCAATTATGGGAAGATGTAGTGATGTTGTGGTTCCAGTGACAGTTCGGGCTGTACAGTGGTATCTTGAATTGTCTCTGAGTATGGATTTGGCTGTCTCCGTTGTACACTTCTGTTCCTGCTTTTTTTCCCATGTGGATCTTTTATTTCCACACTGCAGCTGTACTTTTGAATATGTTGGCCACCACCTTCACAGCAGGCACCTGCCTGGCTAGGCACCTTTTCAAAGATTTCTGTTTGCTTGGAAGACATATAAAATCTTCTTTTGAATTGTATATCTATATATAATTATAGCTGACTTGGTGTGATGCTCTAGAAGTGGCGTACCCTCTAGGACTCTAAAGATCTGTTTCATTAGAGAGAGCTAGGGTAATTTTCTGTTGTTATTGTGCCATTGGTTTTCCTCTTCCTCAGATTTATTTTATTTATTGCTGATTTTTTTCACATAATTTAGGATTTGTGATGGTGGTATCAGGTTATTTTCGTTTTTTGTTTATGTTAAATTGATATAGTCATTTCAGGCTTATATGAAGAGACAGTAATAATATTAAATGTATGTTATTATGTTGAAAGAAAGATAGCAGACATTTTAACCTATTAACTACAAGTAAATTAAAATTAAGCAAAGCTAATTGAAATAATTAGTTCTTTACTCTTCAGAGGATGAATATAGTACTCTTGGATATCTCGGAATAAAAGACTTTAGACTCATTACAACTGATGCCTTACATTGATATTACTGGCTAAACTTTCTTCTTCAGAAAGGCAAACCTCCATTTCTTTCATATTAATATTATAAAATCATGATATCTGCATGTTGAATAGTTTTTCTCTGCTATTTTCAATTCCATTCTTCATCCACTATGTTTCTAGGGCTTTGAATGACTAATTCCTTAAAATAACTATACTGATTATGATGTGATATAAATCTCAGTAATATTTTTTTACTTATAGAATTTTTATGGTGAAAATGCCATTTCCCTTATTGCAATAACTAGTATAGGTGTGAATCAAGCAGAAAAGTAACATTAATATGAATTTTCATCTGAGTCTCATGTTAAGCTATATTCATATGAAATTTATGCAGTCTCAAGCAAGAAACCTGACAATTTTACTCTTTTCTGTTTTAATCAATAAATCCATTCTCTTTAGAAATATGTTCTCATCTTTTATATTGCTCCAGTAAATGTCATGTATTTCTAGGACTTTTACTGAAATAAATTTAAACTATGGAACATTAAGACAAGCCCCCCCTTATCACTTTAAAGTAAATCCTTGGGGACTATTTTATATATAAAAATAAAACAGTGCAATGCACATGTTTATACATGAATTATCTAATAGTTGAGTCAAATAGAAACAAGAACTACCATATCAAATCAAGTCTCAATTTATTTAAAGGCACCAAAATATTAGTGTTCACTGATTTTTAAAAAAATGACTAGCTACAACAAAGTTTATATTACATTTCAAATTTAAAAAGTGAAAATTACCACCAGATTTGCTGTCAATATCCTGTTTCCAGGAATACATTTATTCAGTAGAAAAACAAAAAGTAAGTGTTTGTCACATAGAAAGACAGCTGTAGAAACAGACTGTCTTTCCTTAACATGATAAATATTTGCATATCATGTGATTTATTCGAAGATACTATAGCAATTCATAAGAGAATTTGTGATCAGAAGTGACAGGTAAGCAAAGCAACTGCAAAACTGTATATGTAGATTGAAATTTAACTATAAGATCACAAGATTACAATAAATGAGTCTACAGAAGATGATTTTGTATCTCTAACACACATCCAGTGTTCTACATTTTCCCACATACTCCTGTTCTCTTACCTCAGTTCCTGATCAATGTTCTTCTACTTTCATGATGTCAATTCTTAATAATATAAAAAGGTGGGTATATTTTGGTTTCTAGATCCAATAAATTTTAGTATTTTGTAATAGTAGTGTGAATTCATAGAGTTTGCCTTGAATGTCAAGTTTGAGGATACTGTATTCAGAATACTGTTAATTGGTCTGAAGCAGCAAGGAACACACAATGAATATATAGACACAGTATATTAAGAGCAAGGGATTTGATTTCAGAGAAACGTGTAGGTCCAAGCAAGATCTTCAAGAAAAGAAAAACCAATGGAGCAAACATCAATCAACTATCATTACAAAGGAACTGAACTGACCTCTGATGTGTCTGGGTGGCAGCTGTGTGTGTGTGTGTGTGTGTGTGTGTGTGTGTGTGTGTGTGTGTCTGTGTGTGTGTCTGTGTGTGTGTCCGTGTGTGTGTGTCTGTGTGTCTGTGTGTGTCTGTGTCTGTGTGTGTAGAGAGAGAAAATTTTAGTGGGGCTTCCATATTTACAGCCCATAGACCATTACTAGTTAAGGAGAAGGTGCTCATATCAGAACTCCGACACCACTCATCACATTTTACTGAGAAAAACACTTGCTTAATCTGTACTTAAAAAGAGAAAAATAAACTAACATCTTAAATATTGCTTTGAGAATTAATTGGTATATTGAAGGCCAAAAGGAGGAACTGGAGATCAATAACTGTGATTTCAGGAGTCTCCTGCTATGTACTTACAGCTGAATTACTAATATGCTAAATAATATGAAATATATGATAGAGAATTAGATCAGCCAGCAAATACAAAGAACTAGTGATGAGACTGAACTTTTGAGCAGGGTTGTCACATCTTTTAGGAATGTAATTCCTTCATATGAACTTCAAATTTTGTGGATTACCCTGTGTGACTAAAACGTTAGAAAGTACTGTAGAAATGAGATTTCCTGATAGCCAAGTAGAAAGAGCTCATGATCCCATCCTCACGTTACATATTTCCATTTCATAAAGAATCTCTTTTAGAATGCTTTTATTTAATATACTTCAGCACCTCACCCTTGCCTTTTGGAGACAGGAAAATAATTTTTGAATATTATCTTACATTATCTTACATAAGTTAGTGTGTACAGGCATGATTTGTATGCTTATAGAAGTTAGTATTAAGTGTAAATAGGAATCATGTCAAAACTAAAAATATAATTAGGGGCTGGGAAGGTGGCTCAGTGGTAGAGTGCTTGCCTTGCATGCATGAGGCCCTGGGTTCGATTCCTCAACACCACATAAGCAAAAAAGAAAAAAGCCAGAAGTGGTGCTGTGGCTCAAGGGGTAGAGCGCTGGCCTTGAGATGAAGAACTGAGGGACAGTGCCCAGGCCCAGAGTTCAGGCCCCATGACGGGACCCTCCCAAAAAGTATATATATATACATACATATATATACACATATAAATACATATATATACAAATATATACATATATATACATATAAATATATATACATATGTATATATATTCATATATACACATAACAAGACTAGAAGGCACAGCATTTTGTTCATGAAAACGTACATTAGATTAGTTGCAGAATTTCTATTTTGAGATAAACTTTATATTAAAGTAAAATTTACTTTACCTAAGGATTGAAACATTTTTAAAAATATATTTAATATATATAATATATTTAATATATATTTAAGATATTGTAAGATATTTTTGCTGCATAAGTTTAAGAAAATTCTCCCATAATAATCATTTTTCTCATTACTTTCCTGTTTCCATGTGATTAACCTCCAAATTATAAATCCAGATATATGATTTGATTTAATTGAAACAAAAATATTATTGAGTATAAGGACCTTCTACTCTCTACATTCTTCACACTAAGATCATCAAATATGGTGAGTTTGAAATAATTAGACTCTGTGTGAACTATGTTAATATTATTCAGAATGTGAGTGAAATGTTTAAAAAGTCGTATTTATTTTAGTTTAATTGCTTTGAAGAGAAAATGAATGATACAATCAAAACCTAAAAAGGATTAGGTTTAAAATTTAGAATTCAGGAAATTTTTTTTACCACACTGTTTACTGGAGCCTTCACAACAACCTCATTAGATAAGTTATGTTACTGCAAAAATCCCAGTGGTTAGACATTTACGAATAGAAAAACCATGTCATTCTGAATATGTAGGGTTACATAAGAAACATAGAAAATTTAGCTTTTACATACCTGAATATAGTAATACATTTAATTGCAGGGAGATAAAATTGCATTTATTTTGAAAAGTAAACATAAGTATTCATTTGAATAAAAGACAATGTTTAAAACATCACCCATTCAAGAAACAAGATGTACATTTAGCTGTTTTTTATGCCAATCATGTTCTCTAAACTTACTAGAAATACTAGATTAGTAAACCTAAATCATTGATTTGTAGGGAAATAGAAATTTAGTTTATTAAAAGTCATGACTAGTTTTTCTCAATTACTAACTGATTTATATTTTTATAATGGAATTTTATTTGATATATTTTTATTGATTAAGTTAAATAATTGGCAAATAGCAATATGAATTATGCATGAACAAAGTTTATCTAACACAAGTATTTTATTCACAAGACATATTATGGCTCTCTTAAAGAACATTAGATGGCAGTGTGTTATTTACTTATTAATTTTTAGTTATTTTGTTAATGGTTATTAATTGTCAGAAGTGACAGTTTCCTTATGCTCTTTCCAAAAGATATTTAAAGTATTTGATTATACTCCCTCTATTTCCTTTTCATTACTCCTTCTTCCAAAGTTTTCTGTTTTTCACATAAAATTACATCTTTAAATATGCACATATAATCTAATTTGGAAGATTTAAGGTGAACTGCAACTTAATTCAATATGTACAGTGGATTAAAAGGATGAATAAAAACTTGAATATTTTTTTCTTATCTTCTGAATTGGGCTATTATTTTTATTATGGTTAGGGTTAGAATCCCAGACAGAATTAGAATTAGGGTTATTGACAATGAAAATTTAGGTTCAGCACAAGATGAGCCATTGCAACAATGATACTCACAACACTCTATATTGAAAATGAACTTTACACCATGGGGACAGAGGAGTGAAAGAGGTGGGAGAGGGAAGGTATAGTGCGAGAAAAACAAAGAAGAGGGTAACAATGTTCAACAAGAAGTGTACTCATTACTTTACACATATAACTATAATCCCTCTGTAAGCCTCTTTACAATAACTAAAATTTAAAGAAATGTAAAAAAAAAAAAAACTGACAAAATTGAAAAACACTAAAAACCTTAGGTTCAAAATGCAAGTAAAATTTAGACCTACATGCCTAGCATGAGTTGGGATAAATGTGAAATAGAGGCTTGCTAATAACATTTTGATTCAGTTATCTGTAGGTTTAGGATTCAGCAAGGTGTTTCAGGTAGAGCTGGGGTTAGGATGAGAAAAAGATATGAAGTATTGTGTAAAACTGCAATATATTTTAAGAAGAATGAATGATATCAAAGTTAGAATGAATGAAAACCAACGTCTGTGTTACTTTTAACATTCAGATATGATTTGGTTTAAATTATGAATTGCTGTTTTAGTTCTTGTTAGGGTTAGCGAAGGATAAGCATTAGGGTAAAATTTAGTTTTCCACTAAGAAGCAGAAGCAATAAAATGTGTGATTGAATAGAATCCAGACAATTTTCCTTACATAACCATTTGGTGTTAATTCAGATTTTGATTAGGATTAGGTTTCTGGTTAAAGGGGGTTGAGGAAAGAGTAAAGAATTTGGTTAAACTGGTGGCTTGCACCTATTATCACAGCTGCTCAGGAATCTGATTTCTGAGGACTGCAGTTCAAAGCCAGCCCTGGCAGGAAAGTCTGTGAGACTCTTATGTGCAATTAACCACCAGAAAACCTGAAAGTGGTGCTGTTGCTCAAGTGATAAAGTGCACAACTTGAGATAAAGAACTCAGGGATCTTGCCCATGCCTAGTGCTCAGTGATCGTGCCCAGGCCCAGAGACCAAACTGCACGCCCAACAAAAAGAACAAAAGGATGGGTTAAATGTTAAGTAAATATGAACTTATTTTAGGTTTTAGGAATTCAGGGAAATCTGGGATAAAGGAAGTACAATGTATTTCATAATATCAGGATTTGAAATAAATGGGTATAAGGATTCCTCTTATGGAACAAGATAGCTTCAAAGTTAAGAGTGAAAAAATCTATAGGGTTTAGGAAAACCTGCAATTTATTTCAAGAATTACAAGTGGAATTTCAGTTAAGATGACACAAAACAAGCATTTTTCATAAATTTTAGATTTGGGATACCATTAGTGTCAAGGTTATGGTTAGGAGTCTAGCCATGGTTAGGGTTAGAGTGTATGAGAAAAAAAATGAGGGTCAAATTGAAGGTAAATTTCAGATTAAGCCAGTTAAGAATTAGAATGAATGTGAACTAGAGTACTGCTATTAATATTGGTATCTACTCACACTTAGGCTTATGGTTATTCTCAATGTTCCAGTTAAGATTAAGTAATGGTTAGAAAATGACTAAGATATTGGGGAAAAAATTGAAACCTATGTTTGCAAGGCTTATTTGAATCAAGTTAGGATGAGTGAAAACTAGTTTACTTGTGTTAATGTTAGTATTGATATATAATTTGGATTAAGATTAGGGTCAGTATTTTGTTCTGATTATGATTAGTGTTATGAGTAGTAAAGGTTTTAGTATAAAATTCAGTTTTCAACCCAGGAGCCGGTGGCTCATGCCTGTAATCCTAGATACTCAGTAGGCTGAGATCTGAGGATCATGGTTCAAAGCCAGCCCGGGCAAGGAAAGTCTGTGACACGCTTATCTCCAATAAACCACTAGAAAACCGGAAGTGACGCTGTGGCTCAAGCAGTGGAGCCCTCGCCTTGAGCTGAAGAGCTGAGGGATAACGCCCAAGCCCAGAGTTCAAGCCCTATGACCGACCAAAAAAAATTCAGTTTTTACTAACAAGTAGAAGCAAAAATGTGAGACTGAATAGTAACTAGATCATTAGCACTATATCTATTTCTCAGTGATCATTCTTGTAATGATTAATGAGAGTTTTCCAGCAAGGATTAGGTTGAGAATTAGAGTTAAGTAATGGACAAGACGGTAAGTAAATCTGAAACTGTTTTAGGGTACAGTGGTTCAGGAACAGGTAGGATCTATGGAAACTACAGTATCTTTCCAGATAAAAGAATTTGAGAACATATAATTGGACATATAATAATATGTCCAATAATATAATGGTTCATGTTAGGGAACAAGATAACTTCAGAGATAGAGTCAGGAAATTTGTGGAAAATAGGACAAATTTAAACTCATTTCCAGAGGACAAACAGGAGTATTCATTAGAATGAATAAAACTAGAGTAGTTTGCTTAAGCATTAGAATTGGACTATCATTAGGGTGAAAGTTAGGTTTCAGTTCCAGCTGGGGTTAGTGTTAGTATTAGGGAAATGGAAAATATAGGGTCAAACTTAAAGTAAATCTTCGAATAACAAGTCAAGTTAGAATTTGGATGAATGCTCACCAAAGGTCTTCAACTCAGGCCTGGGTCCTGTCTTCAGCTTATTCTGTGCAAGGAAGGCACTAAACCACGTAGCGACAGGTCTTCTTCTGGATTTTTAGTACTTAATTTGAGATATATATCTCATGGATTTTCCTGTCTGGACTTAATATTCTGATCCCCAGCAATCCTTGGGTTAGTGTTACCGTGGGTGCTACCACAAAGTGACAGTTCATTAAACTAGGAGCAATATGGACGTATATGTGCAAGATCCCAAGTAATCAGTTCATTAATTTGGGAGTACCACAGGATCGCATTAGATTGCCTTCAAACCCATTGTTTCTGATGAGTTGATCTGAAGCCCAAAGCATAATCAAAAGCTATTAGCCACACTGTATGAAGTAGCACATATTTATGGTGTAGAATATATACAATGAATTAAATCCTGAATCAAAAGTCTTTGCTGGGTTTTCTACTTAAAAACAAATCAGAAATAGAGTGATATTGAAATGAAGTCCAGACTGGAAGACTGTAGTGAGCAGCAGAGCATCTGCTTAGTGTAAGTCCAACCCCCAGGACCATAAAGAAGAAGTAGAAGAAAGTGAAATTGTAGGAGAAAGAGGAAAGGAAAGGAGGAGAAAGAGGTAAGATAGGAGGAAGGGCATAGCAGGAGGGAGAACAGGAGAGGACATGGAGAAAGTAGAGGGGAGGAGGGAAGAAAAAGGGAAACATCACCCTGGGGAAGAGGAACAGGAGGGGAGACAGGAGGAGGAAGATAAATGCAATATAACCCCAAGAATTGTTGGGAAACATTTTGCATAAGTAATCTGCATGTGCATGGCAGTATTTTTTTTCGCATCAGAGAGAGAGAGAGCTTGCACAGTGACAATATGGGTGATACCTGTTGCTCTGTCATTTTATTCTCTTTCTTCAGTGAGGAGTTCAGAAGAAATCCTGAGTTTGGTGTTTTACAAATACATTTCAAAATTTGTTTTTCATGGGGGCTGGTAAGGTGGCTCAGTGGTAGAATGCTTGCCTTGCATGCCTGCGGCCCTGGGTTTGATTCCTCAGCACCACATAAACAAAAAGAAAAAAAGCCTGAAGTGGCATTGTGGCTCAAGTGATAGAGCGCTAGCCTTGAGCTGAAGAGCTGAGGGACAGCACCCAGGCCCAGAGTTCAGGCCCTATGACCAGACCCTCCGCCAAAAAATTCATTTCTCATGAATCTAATATGGGAAAGAACTAAATGCAACCTCCCTTAATTAAAAGAAATAATAGAATCTATATTTATTTGTATTACTGTGCATGAAGAAATCCTGGAGATTTCTATTTAACTCAGAGGGCCCCATGCAAAAATATAGGAAAAGAGGAAAGTAAAACTGTTTGTAAAGTATAATAGGTTATCATTGATGAAAAGTTTTAGTGGACCTTTTTCCTTTTCTTTTTTGCCAGATGTTCAGTGCTGCAGCAAGGCTGTGCCCTAGAGCCCTTTCCAAGTCACCACGTGAACACCCATTTCTGTATTTCCTGTGGGTGTGGGTGCCTCCTAAGTTTACCCGTTGAAAAGGGGCCCCCTCCCTTGTGGTGCATGTGCAGTGAGGGGATGTTTGTGCATGCTACCCAGCATTGCCAGATGAGCCCTGCCCACCCTACCCAACTCTCTTCCCAGTCTCAGTTCCTCCATTTCACCCAGGAGCTGGCAGCCATGGGGCTGGATTTGAATCCACTGTTGTCCTATCCTCCTGCAGCTTTGCTGGTTATGGTCTGATGTGTTCCTGTGTGAGAGTGCCATGCCAGGGAGACTCTGTTCTAGGCTCAATGCCTGCCCCCATTGGTGTGGGGTGGGGGGACACCATGTTTGTACACTGCACAGCCCATGGGAGAAGGAAGGCTGGGCATGCAATCCTCCCCCTTGGGACCAGGAAGCCAGCCATGGTTCACCTCATCAGTCTTTAAGGTGGTCTGGAGACTTGGAGCCATGTGCTTGCTCCTCTGCCAGCAGGCTTGTGACAGCTGCCGAAGCTGAGGAACCTGGAGCCCCTTCAGCATCCCCACGGACCTCAATTTCCTCGTCCCTGTGGACTCCGGTTCATGGCCATCCCTGCATATACCCATCAGTGACAGAGGCGCCTGGACTTACAGAGCACCAGCTGCAGGACCGGGGGCCCAACGCCCTTTGGATTTGCTTTGTAGCCTCCTCCGTCATCCTTCTGGTCCACATAAGCCCAGCTCTGGATGCCATTCTGAGGATATTCTGTTTGGAGGCTATGGGCTCACCTCCTACCCTTTTTGGGCTCCAAAGCAGGGCAATGGGTCTGGCCTTGGCAGTGTAGGCCACACAGATGGAAGGCAGGACTTGGGGTCTGCCCTGCCTTCCCTCCTTGCTTTGGCACCTGGGTTGCTTGGTTTGGTCACTGATGGAGCCTTGCTGGCTTAAGCCCACCACAACAAGTTTCACACCTGCTGCAGCAGCAATGTGGTGTCCCGGACCCCCTCAGGGTCACCACATGGACCTCTGATGGGTCTACATGGACTGGGTGTGAGTGTCATCCCAGGACTCCCATTAGGAAGTGCACTCCTCTTCGTGGTACTGAAAGCAAGAGGTGCCACATATAATTTCTACTTCCTAACATTTTCCTTCCCTGAGATAAACAAAACAGGGAGATATGAATAAGTTTTATAAAAACAAAATATGTAACTTATATCACTTCAACTTGTTAAACCATTGTAATATTTTTCATCCAGTAGGAATTCTTTCTGTAATTACTTATTTTAATTTTGAATGTAACTAATATAATATATCTTGTGTGTAATGTACTATTCTAACATAACTTTATTTGCATTATGTACATACTTTTTTTTCAAATTCTGAGATTTTATCATGTGTTTATTGGATAAGAATATTGTTGTATTTTTATTTCAGTTTGCCATAATGGCATTGTAAATACAAACAATAAAATCCATTCTTGCTATTATCAAGCTCAATGATTTTGGAGACTAGAGACTCAAGGATATACCATTAATTATCATAAAGTAATGTGTATCACATTGTTTAAAACTGCTCCATAAGATAATTAGTAATTTAGGTGGCAGCCATTTCATCTTGCATACTGGTCCCTCTGGTGAAGTAGGATCCTTGTGGCAGCTTGCTCAATTCGGGCCCTTGTGGGCACCTTGCCTGGAACTGTGGGAGAAAGATCAGGGTGTACCTGCTGTTGGGCTAGGGCAGCTATACAGCAGCTGCTGCATGAATGGCACACAGTGCCACTGACTCACATGTAGCACCAACCTGCCCCGTGGGCCGGGGCCCTGAGGATCAGCCCTTGGGAGCACACACACACACTGTGGGGTGGGGGCTGCCCACCTAGGAAGAATGCAGACCAAACAGAAGCCACTCTTCAGATCGCGTTGTACAGTGTTTATTCTCCGTGGTGCGGGGGAAAATTCTGCTCCACTGTGGGGAGAAAACAAGAAAAACAAGAAAGAGAGGCCCAGACAGGGTGAAGCCAACTTTTGTACTCAAGCTGGAAAGGAAAATTTCCTCCATGCATTCTCCAGCAGGTTCAGGAAGCTCTTCCATGCTCCTTGTCAATGGCATAGCAGCCAAGGACACTCAGGTCTAGTACTCCTGGTTGTTTTTTTGGGTTTGTATGTTAATTTATACAGAGAGCCCCTCCCTCAGACAACAGAGATATTCTGGGTTTTGTAAAACATTCTGCATCTGAGCATTCCCACTGTTTGGTTTTTGTATTATTTCTTCTAAATACATTGTGAAATTTCTGTTTTAGGTGTTGAGGTATGAGAGAAGGAGTCAAATTATGAACATAGTTTCCTACAAGCTTTTCATTTAAAAATAAAAACATATTCTCTCTAAAAATGCCTATCACGAAATAAATTTGAGAGGGGGGAAAAAGGCTGTTTTCTCATGAGATCAAAATGTGCTAGTTTTATATGCATGTTTTATGCGTTCAAAATACAATTAAGTAACTGACTATCTAGGAACAATTGTCCAGACCTAAGAGTTAAGTGTCTTGGGAGCTGGAAGCAGGATTTTTGTGAGCTTTATCCAAAAGGAGGAATGAAAGTTAAAATCCATAGATTGTGAATCAAAGTGGTAATACAAAATGAGAATCACAATAAACTTCTTTGCTATTCAAGGTCTTTTATTGCTCGGTATGAATTTTTGGATTGCTTCTTCTATTTCATTGAAGAGTGACATTAGGATATTGGTAGATATCACATTGAATTTGGATATAGCCTTTGGCAGTATTGCCATGTTCATGATGCTAATCCCCCCAATCCATGAGCATGGGAGGTTTCCCACTACCTAAATTCTGTTTTAATTTTCTTTTTCAAGTTTTTAAAGTTCCCATCATAGAGGTCCTTCACCTCTTAAGATAACGCCTAGGTATTTTATTTTTTATGCGGCTATTAAAAAGGGGTTGCTTTCCTAATTTTAGCTGCACTCTTATCGTTATTGGAATACAGGAAAGCCATTGATTTCTGAGGATTAATTTTATACTCTGCTAGTTTGCCAAAGTTTCTGATCAGCTCAAATAACTTGGGACTGGAGTCCATGGGGTTCATTAAATACAAGATCATATCATCTGCAAAGAGGGAGAGTTTTACTTCATCTTTCCCTATTTGGATCCCCTTTAAGTTTGCATCTTGTCTTATTGCCCCAGGTAGCATCCTAATACTAAGTTGAAGAGCAGTGGAGAGAAAAGGCATCCTTACGTCATTCCTGAATTTATAAGATATAAGTATAATGCTGGCTGTAGGTTTGTCAATCCTTAACAGAAAGAACAGCAGTAGAGCAATATCAGTTACAAATTTCAAACTCTACCAAAAAAGCCATAGTAATAATATCAGCTTGATACTCGCACAAGAACAGACCCGAGGACCAATGGAATAGGACTGAAGACTCAGAAATCAACCCACTGACCTATAGCCACCTAATCTTTGACAAGGGAGCCAAAAAGTAGAATGGAAGAAAGACAGCCCTTTCAGTTAATGGTGTGGGTGTGGGCAAAATTGGTTAAACACCTGTAGAAAGCTACATCCATATATAGATAGATAGATAGATAGATAGATATAGAAAGATAGATATATATCTATATCTATATATATATATATACCTATATATATATATATAGATATATTCTATATCTATATATATATATATACCTATATATATATATATATAGATATATCTATATATATATATCACCCTGCACCAGAATCAACTCCAAATGGATCAAAGACCTCAAAATAAAAGCAGACACCATGAAAACATTACATGAAGGAATAGGAGAAACTCTAGGGCTTTTTAGCACAGGCCAAAATTTTCTGAACAGAGAACCAGATACAAAACAAATCAAAGAAAGATTGGACAAATAGGATTGCATGAAACAGCAGAGCTTCTGCAAGGCAAAAGCCATAGCTACCAAGATCAATAGAAAGCCCACGTACTGGGAGAAAATCTTCATGAGTCATAAAATGGACAAAGTCTTATATCTAAAATATACTTAGGACTCAAAAACTTAAATCCTCCAACAACAAATCCTCAAAGGAACCACTGCCCGATAACTAAGTTGCCTAAGTCTTAAAGAGAGACTTCTTTGAAGAGGAAATAAAAATGTCCATTAGACACATGAAGGAATGCTCAACTTTTCTAGTCATAAAATAAATGCAAATCAAAACATTGAGATTGCACCTCATTCCACTTAGAATGGCTATAATCAAGAAATGTAATAACAACATGCTGGAGGAGATGTGTCTAAAAGGAACCTTATTGCGTTGTTGGTGGGAATGTAAACTTGTTTAACCACTTTGGAAAGCAGTATTGAAGTTCTTTAAAAGACTCCACATAGAGCTCCCCTATGACCTAGCGATCCCCCTTTTGGCATTTACCCAAATAATCACAAACAAGGTCATACCAAACCTAACAGCACAACCATGTTTATTGCAGCATTATTCACAGCAGCTATGATATGGACCCAACTCCGATGCCCCTCAGTAGATGAATGGATCAATAAAATGTGTTATAGGTGTGCACATGAGCACGTGCACTCTCTCTCTCTCTCTCTCTCTCTCTCTCTCTCTCTCACACACACACACACACACACACACACTTACACATGCACACACAGACAAACACACACACTGGAATTCTATGCCTCCATCAGAGAGAATGGCATTGCCCCATTTGTTAGGAAATGGAAAGACTTGGTAAAAAAATTTTATTAAGTGAAGTAAGCCAGACCCATAGAAACATAGGTCCCATGGTTTACCTTGTTTTTCCCTTGTTTTCAAGGACTAATACATGTTTAGGACAAGCAGAGAAGATCAAAGGCTTGGTACTTATGGCCATATAAGATAATATTAAGTGAAATGTACGCCAAGTAAGAGACGCAAGTGGTTTTTTTCTTTCTTGCTTTTGCTTTTAATATACTTATAATGCACTATGTGATTCTTTTCTAGATTCATCCCCTCACTGTATAACCTCTGTTTTCACTGTATTTGATTCCAGTGTCCTGCATCTTATATGCCTCGCCACCTCCTGCAGAGTCTGCATGAGAGATCGTGCCAGACAAAGTATAAGCTTCAAGGAAGCATGCCTGTAGGAAGGGGGTGTTAGTTAAGGCTTCCCATACACTTGGCTGCAACTTTATAGCCTCTACCTTTATTTTTATTATATTCTCCTTGGCTGTACATTCGTTGTTTTTATTCTCGTTTTGGCTATTTTTCTATTGATCCACGAACAGAGCATGTTGTTTATTTCCAGTCCAATAGAGACGGCTTCTCTGAATAATAAAGACTAGGACCAAATATTAAATATGGGTAATGCCCCAATCAATCTATCACCTGATGTAACACTGCCTCCAGAAACTCCTACAACTTCAAAAGCAGTTTTGCGGCTCACTCATAGTAAATATAGAAATTAAAATTTCCAGATATGTTACAACAGACAAGATTAATGAATTAAACTAAGCTAGAAGGAGTTATCCCAGAAGCACAGAGAGTTCTAGAAAAAGGGGCCCATGATAATAAAACGGAAAAAAAGATTCACCCAACTGTTATGACTAAGCTTAGTCCAGCTTACGTTACAGGGAAAAATGATGGTTTTCCACAAAATATAAAGTTAGTGATATCACATTTCTGAGCCGACTGATGAACCATTGCTTTACACAGGAGTTTATAAAGATAATGATAAATGGATTAATGTAAAAGGAAAAAGGATATTTTGGAACTCATTAGATTTTATTCAAAGATTAGGCAGATCTAGACCATTATGGTGTTTATTATCAAAACAACAAGATAGATTAAAACAACAATTAGAAATTTATGTGAACAAATACTGGGGTTAAAATTATAGAAAACGTAGAACGCCTGACTCAAGCTGGAAGTGGTTTTTAGGATGGTTTCAAAGGAACTTGAATATATATGGAAAAAATAAAAAGAGTACAATATATGTACATCCCTGTCTTAGTTTTGTTAATTATTAAACATAAAAAAGGTTGAATAGATGATGCATTCTATTAAACTATGTGCTAGACTTGTTTCGCAACACTTAGCTCAAACAGTTGGTGGGACAGTCATCAATTTTCATGTAAGCCATCAAATTTTTGCTTTTCTTAAAAATTGATTACGTGCTTAAATAAAAAAAGAATCTATGTCATAATCACACACGGTATAAAAATGTTAATTCTCTTCAATAAAGACAAACTCAGATGCAACTCTTTTGAGTCTGTGTCTGTTTGTCACTTCGCCGACTCCTTGCCCACCTATCCCAAGATCCCTGTCTCTCTGGTACCAGTGCTCCAGCCGAGCTGGTGCGTCGCACTTATATACACTTTTTTGTAATTTGGGGAGTGGAAGGGATATAGTAGAATGCTTTAATTGGGATGCAGGTTGGCTCATTGTGACTAGGAGATGTACAGGACAGTTTGTTGAAAATGAATTTACAATGTCAGGCAAGGGTCGAGTAGGGAGGAGTTGGAGATGTGGGTAAGGAAAGGGTAGTAGGGCAATAACAAAAGAGGAGGTAACAATGCTCGATAGGAAATGTACTCATTACCTCGTCATGTAACTGTAAGCCCTCTGTACAGTATTCTTACAGTAAAAATATATTTAAAAAAATCTCTGCCTGGTGTAGATTTCCAGTGCTGCCCTCTGCATTGCATTTTCTGCCTTTTCTCGCTGTGGTTATTTCCACCTGCCCAGTGGATCAGTAGTCTTCAAGGCATCTTGGTCCTGAAGTGGGACTTGGATTATCCAGTGGTGTTTGGAACCAGGCCAAGTACAGGACAAAACCACTTCCAAGACATGGCTTCTTAATTCCCAATGCAATTAAGATAGCAAGCAGAATTTCTCTGAATTTGACAATTAGTGAAACAAAAGGCAAGGCCACCAAACACCTCTCTATTCCCCCAATTCACTCCTTTCTCCTTCCTTGGTAAAGTACAAAATAATTTTTCAGGTTTTGGCAAACACACAAATTGCCCACGACCTCCCCTGGTAAACTGGGTTTCAAGTCACTAAGTCATGTAAATGGATAATGCCTCACTCATTATTCTAGACAACATCTTCAGGTTGTTTGATGCTTTAATTGTTGTTGTTGTTGTTGTTGGTAGGGGGGCCTGAACTCTGGGTCTGGGCGCTGTCCCTGAGCTGTTCACCTCAAAGCTAGCACACTACCACTTGAGCCACAGCGTCACTTCCAATTTATTCTGCCTATGTGGTGCTGAGGCATTGAACCCAGTATCTCATGCATGCGAGACAAGCACTCTACCACTGAGTCTCCATCCCAGCCCTAATGCTTTAATTTTTTAAAATTCCTTTTTGTCTGTCATGGGGCTTGAACTGAGGACCTGGGTATTAACATATCCCTGAGTTCTTCAGCTCAAGGAGATCCTTCTCCCAATTGAGCAACAGTGCCACTTCCAGTTTAGAGATAAGTGTCTCACAGATTTTCCTGCCGGGGTTTGCTTTGAACGGTGAATTTTTAAATTATATTTCTTCTAGGTTTTTTTGGTACATTACAGGTTTTCTGGAATTTAAAGTTTTCTGTAAACCTTTGTCTTCAAGTAATCCAACAGCATTAAATATTACATTTAGAAGCTATCCTGTAACACATCCATTTTGAAATTATTATGTTCAGATGAAATTCGTATTCATTGTAGAAACAGCCCCTTAATTCCAAATGGGAAATACGTTAATTTCAGCAGCCTTGACTTTCCTTCCTCTTTTTTTTTCTCTTCAGTATCTTTTCTTGTTTTGGAACAAGTGTCATGGACTGTCCAACCATTCAAAAGGAAGCTTATTCCATTAATTTAATAGAAAATGAATCCAGCCTGCCTGCATCTCAAGGCAACTCTGAGTATAATGTTAATCTAATAATTCACGTCAGTGAACTTGCAGTCATTTTGATAACTTTTTGTTAAACCACTCATTAAAGAGGTTCCAAAAACCGAGAAGCAAAAATCATGTTCTGCTTTAAAAGAAGGTTTAAAAAGCTAGTAATTCAAAAAGCCACATTCTATTCTTCCAAGATTCCATGGTGAAGAATTTGTCTTTGATCATAGCCCTTACTACTGATCTTTTCCCTTCAAACTTGTAGTTTTATTCAGTTTTCTTATTTCAGCTTTCATTTTGGTACTAGCCTAAGTAATCTCATTGTAGTATCTGACAATGAATTTTCATTTGTTGTTAGAGACCTCAATTCATATTGTCAAAGGCAGACTCATGAGCATATCATAGAGGATAAAATATTGAATATCATTAACATGATCATATGCAACTATTCCATAAATTAATATAAGTACCACATAAATGTCCAACTTCATATACATTTTAAAATGCAAAGTAATTGCATATCTATTTCATAAAATAATTCAGATCACTAGGAGAAGATATTAAGCTAAACCTTTTGCATTATCCCCAATATTCTTTGTAAAAATTTTTTTTCTCATTAACTTTTACCTTAGGGCCTTCTTTTCCTAGCAACACGTTATAAGTTGATGTCCTTGGATTTTAGTCACCTCTGAGTAACCTCTTTCCTTTCCACCACCAGTTAGACCCTCACGTTAAATATCTGAGAAGAAACTTGTCCCAAAGTGCCTGCAAGAGGAGTACCCAAGTCGACTGTCTGTGCCCACTCTTGCCTTCTTTCTTTGGGAATGGGGTATCAGAGACAGGGATGTCA
This sequence comes from Dipodomys spectabilis, assembly GCF_019054845.1. Taxonomy (NCBI): domain Eukaryota; kingdom Metazoa; phylum Chordata; class Mammalia; order Rodentia; family Heteromyidae; genus Dipodomys; species Dipodomys spectabilis. Next base: position 3,488,485 of record NW_024870724.1, read on the forward strand.
GGGATCAGGTGGCTGGAACCATGGTGTTAAGATTTTTTTATGGGTAGCAGAAAAGAGTAGCAGAGAGTAGGATACCAGGGAAAGGGTAATTGTGACTGTAATTGCTGAGTTGCAGTGGCAGAAATTTGGGTAGCAGCAACAGCTTTGTAGGAGTTGGGGTAGCTAATACAGGCATCCAGAAAAGTTTAGCAGGGACAAGGAAGCATTGACAAAGTAAAAGATAAAAGTTGTGAGGGATTGTGTGGCACAGTCAGGGTTACAAGATCATGGGTGTGCAAACTGGGTAGCCAATACTAGGTTAGAAGCAATTGGCATGGTGGACTGATGTGGTGCAGAGATCTGGGTTTGACTGTCCAGTTTTGGCTTTTAGATCTTTAGGGAACTATCTCTAGCAGCTCATTATCAGCTTGTTGTGTTCATGCACATGCCATCTATAAATGTCTAATGCAAGTAAATTGCATTCTTTGACACCAGCTATAGGATCTTTCCTTAAGCATCCTGAGAGACCACACTCCAAAATGCTGCAGAACAGGCTCCATATATTGAGCTGCAATCACCTCATACAACTCTCGCTGCTCCTCTCCAGTGTCAATTTTCATGGTAGCAAGGGATCTGAGATGTGCTCAGCAGCAGTGATCTGGGAAGCTACCAATTCTTACTCTGGCATTCTGGGAGCTCCGTAGAAATATGCAAGAGCACTTGCTGATGCTCTTCCAACTTCTCTCTGAGGGTCTGGATAGCCAGACTGTTGTTCCTCAGACGGGTTACTTTAATGTCCAGGTGGCCTCAAACTCTCTCTATCTTCTCTCTCTAGGTGCTCATCAGCTTCAGCTGCCTCTCCTTTTCCCTCCAGGTAGCTCGCTTCATCTCCACATCCTTTGAATTCTGCTTCATATCAACCTGTGACTTTCACACCAAGCCCTTCCACTATCTCATCTGCCTCTTTAGCTGTGAATCAGGCACAACAAGCTTCATGTAAGTTCTGTATCTGTTTATCAAGATTTGAGCTGGAATCCAAGGTGGTACTAGCTAGAACATGGGGAGCATCTTAAATACTCCCTGCCGTTCACTGCTCATTGAGAAAGATGTAAACGTCTTGTGGTCAGTCTCTCCTCCATTTCTGGTTCAGCAGAATAAAGTGAAGTCAAAATGGAGCTACCAGACAGCTGCTATGTCAGCAAGTGACCCAACCAAAGATAATTTAGTGAGGGGATACTTATAAAATGTAGTAGGGAAATGTACATATTTGTAGGACACAACTAAGGGCTTTTATCAAACTAGTGATTTTATGTCCAAAATGGCAGACCAACTTAGGCTCTCCCCTAGATCTTCCTGTTATGAAGTTCCTGAGGATTTCTACATACAACTCAGACCTACTGACATAATTGAATAAAAAAGTGAGTATGGATAAATATTCTAATATATGCTAAGGTGTTATCTGTCATGACCATCATGAAATCAATGCACTTTCTCTGAACTTCACCATATCTTTTTAAGTGGCAGATTTCTTAGTGTGTCTTTTTTTCCTGTTATTTCATGCCCAACCATGGGTTTCCATTGTCCTAGTAGACGTTTTGCATCCCAGTGCCTTCCTTCCAGGTAAGTCTCTTCTTGGGCCTCATACGCATATGCTCACAGAAGTGAATGTCTCAAAACCATGGAATATAGTTGCTCAATAATGATTAGCTCACAGAGAGACTCAAGCAGTTTGGGTCTGGAGCTTTTCTGAGAAGCCTTAGGCTAGGTACTCTGGACAACATTGACAGTAATTCCTCAGAGGAATACCACTGACAGCAAGTAAGCCCTGACTACTACTTAGCCCTTACTAGTTCTACCTAGGTTATGAACACATGAACAATCCCTGCCTATTGTACAGTGCCCCCATCAATTAAATCATTTTGAGCCTAGGAGAAAATCTCCATTTGTGAATCAGTACTCATAAGAAGCAGATGATGCCCCACACTCAAATGCGCAAGGAGAACAGAGTGTAAGGCTGTCTACACAGTTGGGAAATAGGATTCTGAGTGGTGGGAAGGGATGATTTTAGGTAAAAAAAACTTAGAAGCAATTATGTTTATGAATTCCTTACCTAACTTCCTTCTGCCCTTGAGATCCAATTCAGGAAGTGGTGGAATGTTTATGATCACAAAATGGAGTTTTTAATCCCAGGCGTAAACTCTAAGTGTTCTTTTTACATCTTCCTACCTGCTCCTGATGTACAGGGTCAGAAGGGAAAAGGGGAAGGAAGCCCCATGCTCAGGAATATAAATGCAGCTTACAAGCCACTACAGTCTCTGACTTTCTATGTTGAAGGTAAGATAAAAGGCAGCTTGAGTTTCTAAGAACTCAGTGTCTATATGGTTCCTTCAGAACTCCTTTTCCTTCTCCTGTGTTTTGAGAGCAACAGTTAGTAGAGTGCCTCTGTCTCTTTGGAGCAATCTTTCTCTTCACACAATGCTTAAAGTAGACAATAGGTGGAAGCTGCCATTAAATAAAAAAAAAAAAAATAGCACACAGTGAGTGCTTCCCCTGAATTCCTGGACCTAACAAGTTCCCAATTCTGAAGACCAAGTGATTATGGGTGAGTACTAACTACCTCCACTGAATGGTGAACTTAGAACACTTTTCCCAAGGCAGGTCTCCCCAGTACAGTAGTTGCAACCTATAATCCTGGTTATTAGGATGGCTGAGATCTACTGGATCAATGAACTTACAGACCATGCAACACAGAAAAGTCTAAGATTTTGAGTCCCAAAATAAGAAACGGGGCTAAGAAGAGAAAGCTTATCATTGCTGGAAAAGGAGGAAGTGTTAACTGGGAGAAGGTTTCTCTGAATATAGACATGGAAATTATAACAAAGTTCTAAGTTGTGGCTCATCAGTAGAAACTATCAAGTCAAACCTTACTAAAGATAAAAAAAAAATGGGCTGGGAAGGTGGCTCAGTGGTAGAGCGCTTGCCTTGCAAGCTCGAGGCCCTGGGTTCAAATCCTCAGCACCCATAAGCAAAAAGAAAAAAGCCGGAAGTGGCCACTGTGACTCAAGTGGTAGAGCACTGGCCTTGAGCTGAAGAGCTGAGGGACAGCGCCCAGACCCAGAGTTCAGGCCCCCGACCGGACCCAAAAAAAAATAAATAAAAAGATAAAAAATACAACTTATAAAAATAAAAAAAATCTATTTGGATTTCAGTATTAACATCTTTTTAAAGGTGTGTGTGTGTATGTGTGTGTGTGTGTGTGTGTGTGTGTGTGTGTGTGTGTGTGTGTGTGTGTATGTGTGTGCTGTCTGAGATTACGTATGGGACAGCATTGGTTCTTAGCTCCACCACTTGAAACACTCAATTCTTGCTTTCCTCTGGTTAACTGGAGATAAACATGTAATGGATATGTCAACCTAGATTGGTTTCAAACTATCATCTTCAGATATGAGCCATTATTCTCAGCCCAGTATTTCCAGTAAATTACTTAACCTTTCTGACTCTCAGCTTCTTCCTGTGTGGAAAGTGAAAAGAATTACTTTGTGGACCTTAGAATCTGGTGGGAGTTATGACTTGGTGCAGGAAGTATAATTGTTCGGGATGTGTGGACAGACACTCTCATAAAACTACTGATGTTTATATTTGTTTATATTGAAATGAATTCCAGGAATTGGAAACAGGAGGGATTTTCCTGTTGTTGTTTATCCTTTTATGGACATTGAGGGAGCCACAGAAATTCAAAGAGAACAGGAAAACAAATGCAGTTGTACTCTGCAGATATTATGTTCACAATGAGCTATACCTCTTGTGGACAGGGACAGGAGGGAAAATCAGAGAGAGAGCAAAGGAAGTGATGAGATTGTCCAACAAGAAATGAACTCATTACCGACTTACAAAATGGTGATCCGTAGGTACACTACCTTAACCACAACAATTTTCAAAATATGGGTGACTGATTCACTCCTCGAGTTTTTGTAAGGGCCCTTAAGAATCAGGCCCATCAATGGAGTTTTTGAAGGTCACATTATATGATAATTAATGTAGATCCAGAATCTCTTAAGAAATGTAATAAAAAGTATTTCATTTTTAGTACCTGTTTCTCTTTGAGTGGCAATTCTATATGTTGTTGGCAGAGTTAATCTTTTACTTTTTGTTTTGTCAGGTTTTGAAATCTTTCTTAAAGCTTTGCAATAAAGGTCTGCTATATCTTGGCACCCTGCCCATAATTAAAATGGTAATCAACCTTTGAGATTAATGTACTTGAGTAGGAGTTTTATTTATTGATTTAATTTGTCGGTGGTGGTGAACTCTGGGCCTGATTGCCATCCCTCAGCTCTGCAGCTCAAGACTAGTGCTCTACAACTTGTGCCACAGTGCCACTTCTACCTTTTTCTGCTTAGGTGGTGCTGAGGAATCAAATGCAGGGTCTTGTGCAGTCAAGGTACGCTGTCTACCACTGATCCACCATCTCAGGCCCTGTGAGTGATATTTTTGTGCGTGGGTCTATCAAGCAAATCTATTGAGCAAATGTATTCATTTGTCACTAAACATTTATAATTATGAATTATCTGATATTTTAATGACTAGAACTGTTATCATTGTTACTAGGAACTGTTTGTCTCTCCATGCTAAAAACATTTAGGAGGGAATTTTAAACTAAAACTGCAAAAGAAATTTTAAGATCTTGGTACTAACTAATTGGTCCACGTGTTATTACATGAAACAGAAAATTCAAAATGGTTTTTCTTCATGAATACAGAGATAAAAGGTCTTATAATACTTATTTCAAAATGCAAACTAAAGGGGAAAATCAGTCAGGAGGTAAAATTTATATTGAATGTTAATATTTACAGAAGAAAATAAGATCCTAGACGAAAGACTGAAGACAAAGCAATATCAGAGTCCTATATGCTCAATAATAAATAAGAAGTATTATTTGAAAAATTGAGCTGGAATGTGTTCATCAGGCAAAGGCAAGCAATCAGAGCCTACCACCAACAAAGAAACACCATAATGTATATCTCAGAAAAAGGATATACATTATATACATTATATGATACATATAACCCCCCTACACACACACACACAAACACACACACACATACACACACACACACACACACATACACACACAGAGGAATGTGTGCAAGAGCTCAATCTACTCACATTCATTCAACATGGATCAAATATCTTCCTGTAATATTTGAATCTTTAAAAGTTTCAAGTGTTGTAAATAATTTATAACAGATGCATAAGCAAATATTTTCTGAAGAGCTCTCTGCTATGGAAATGAGAGTTCATGATGGTTATGACTACTTAAAACATCTCTGAATCTTGAAAGAATTAAACAAGAGATAATCCAAGTTTTGGGACTATATTTCTACCAGTTATTCTACAAAGGCTTAATAAGAAGTTACAAGATCCAATATTAAATACTAAATTAATACAATTAATATATGTGTAAGTGAAGTGAAAGACAGTGATCAAAGATCTATGCTTCCTCCAATTCTCAGCCTGCTGCACACTATGACACCTTTGATTCTGCTGGGCCAGGCCCACAGTTGTTTTCCCCAGAGCAGTGGCCCTGCTGGGGTTGGGTATGGGGGCTGTGCGGAGAAGGTGGAGGCCACAGGGCAGGTCGAGCTGGGGGCTGTGGGGAGAGGATGGGAGGCTCTGGCAGAGGCTGTGAAGAGAGGAAGGAGGGAGTAGGCCAGCAGCTCAGGCAGCAGCAGCCCCAAAGGCAGCTGGGTTCTGCAGAGTGTCTGTGAGGTGTAGAATTTGAGGTGGATCCACTGGGGCCTCTTTTCTTTGTGAGGAGATAAAGGAGTCTCATATCCCACCCAAACGGACAATGAGAAATGAGACAACTAGTGGCTGAAGAATTTCAAGGACAAAGGCAGGGACTTATAGGTAAACTCTGGGGGCAGGGAGGGCATCAGCGCTGGGGCTGTGGTTGCCATGCCTTTCTGGACACCTTTGGAAGTGAGTGAGGGCCAGCTCTGCTGTGGGCTAGGCATCACTCTTGCCTTGAAGCAGGTACCAGGAACATATGGCACAGCCTCGGCCTGCCCATTGGAGCTGGCCTGTTGAGGGTGCTGCAGACCCGGCAGGTGCTAGGAAGCTATGTGCAGCAGGGTTTTGTGGCATTGTAAACTAGTGCAACCCATATGGAGATCATAATGGAAGTTTACACATTAAAAAAAAAAAACACCTATATTGATGACCTTTACCACAATGGGATACATATTGAAGGAATATAAATCAACATGAACATCCATGTTCATGGCAGCAATATTCATAGCAACCAAGCTGTGTAATCAACCTAGATGCACGAGAAAGAGGGCATAAAGAAAATGTGCTATTTATCTAGTATATGTATGAGTCAAGCAGAAAAGATCAGATAATGTGATGTTAGGAAAATGAACCCTTAGATATGTATTTAAATGTTTTTTTTTCTTTCATGCATTTGTTTCTAACGCATTTATGAGATTAGTTCTTTGTAGCTTTGTATGTCCCTCCCACACAGTATAACCCCTGCTTTCACTATATTTGATGTGAGTTCAATTTGTGGAGGAGAAGGGGAAAAACAAGTCTTTTAAGGATAACTATGGACCCGTTACAACAATGAGAAATATAATTTGTCATGTCGAAAACGAACTTTACAACTTTGGTGGGGGATGAAGATTGGGTGGGGGGCAGGGGGAGGCTGGGAAGGGATGTGAAGGGTAAACAAAGGAGGAGGCTGCAATGCTTGATAAGAAATGTACTCATTATCTTGCCCATGTAATTGTAACCCCTCTGTACATTATGTTCACAATAAAAAATAAAAATAAAAAAAAACAAGAGAAGTATGTTTCTACCGCATCATTGCTAAATATTTTTGGATATATACCTAATCCTAATTTTAATGGGTTTTGTGGCATTCTGTTTTTGCTTTAATGAGGGACCACCATATTGATTTTCAGAACAGTTACAATAGGTTGAAGATATCCTATAATATGTGGATATTAGATCAAAATTTCAATATATCAATGAACAAATACAAGATCGTCATATATAGTTTATAATTTTAAGCAATTTTAAGAAGGCAACGGTTGGTGAAAAAGACGATGTTAGAAGCTTAATAACAAATACACAGACAGAAAATACAAAAAAAATGTGGAACTAATTACTACTAATAGTAACAAAATATTTTCCTCAAGTTTAAAAAATGAAACTATTAAAAATAATACTTAATAGCATCAAATAACTATGGCATGGAAGAAAATATAACATAGACTATGTTTCCCCATCATTTGTTGTATTTTATAACAAATGGATTAGAAGAAAATGTAATTACATGTCTGAAGATGATAACACTTTCAAGTGTCATTGATTGAATCCAGCAGAGGAAAGTAACAGATAAGTAGAGAGTAAGAACAACCTGGGGTATGGATGAAGATACTCAGTAGAACTTTGTGAGCAAAGAATGTGCTCCATTTTCCTCATCAAAATAGACCTAGGACAGCTACCTTTTGACAGAACACTTGTAATGTAGAGTAGTGGAGTTACTAATTTAGGTAGTAATTTATAACTTTTATTCCCTAATCTTATGATGGGATTCCCAAATGATGTGAGTGATCCTAGATTTTCTGAGCCCTTTTTTTCACCCAAAGTTTCTAAGTCCTCCCCCTACCAATGATTCTTCTGCTACTTTCATTTCTCCTTGTTTCTCAACTCAACTCCTGTGACATTTTTGTTCATGAGAAAGAGTTGGAGAAATATGAGGATGGCCAGGAGTCTGAGCTAACATCCACTCCCGCTTGGAGGATCTGGTGAAGGACTTCCACCTGGGCCTCAGAATCAGATATTAATCGATCTCTTTGGTAATGGAGAAACTCAATCCCTCAGGCAGAATCTGTCATTCCTTGACTTTCTCTGAAGAGATTTGGTACTAGGGCACAATTCAGAGAACGAGTATTCCCATTATCAGAAGGAACAGGTTCAAAACTAAAAGAGGCTTCAGTTCCCACAGGGCCAGTCAGAAGCCAAGAGATCACACTTTGCTCCTCATCAGGGATCTTCTGGTAGGAATAGAGTCTGAGCAAAGTCTAAGATGGAGATAAACTGAGACTGGGCCTAAGGAGGACACAAAAGAATTACCCTCTCTTTGACTACAAGTGAGTTGTGTAGTGAGACCTGACAACTTCCTTCATATATGAAAATTCACTAGATGAGTTATCTCACTACCACTTTGCAAGAGGTCAATTTCCCCAAAGGAGAAGCTGTTAAGTGTTGTGATCCAGTTTGCTCTCTAGGCTGTTGTCTCTCTCACCCCTTCCCATGCAGGAATGCATTGCGTCTTTCAGGCACTCAACTATTTGTCCTGACTCCTAAGCAGGAATACTGTAGGCTATTCTTTGGAAAACCTCTATTTGATATTGAATAGGCCCAGGCTCTGCTCATGCAAAGAGGTAGATCTAAGAGGTGAGTATAAGCTCAGATTTGTTCTGAAGAACAATCATATTGAAAAAAAAAATTAAATGAAATTAGTAGTTGAGTGATTTAGGGTTTAGAGCCACAAAATTTAATTATTTATTAGTAACACATATGGAATGATGGATTAGGAAGAGAACAGTGAAGTAGGTTCAGGATACAATGGAAACGTCACAACATAGCTATAACATGAGATGAGAATGTGAAGGAACTATTGGCATAGGTCCTTTTACTATCTTAAGAGTGACGTTGTATTGGAGACTTTTAGAATAATATCTAAAACAGAACGACTTGCTGGGCATTGGTGGCTCACAACTGTAATCCTAGCTACCCAGGAGGCTGAGATCTGAGTATTATGATTTAAAGCAAGCCCAGGCAGAAAAAGCCAGAAGTGGTTCTGTGGCTCAAGTGGTAGAGACACTAGCCTTAAGATCAGGGACACTGCCTAGGCCTTAAGTTCAAGCTTCAGGATCAGCAAAACAAAAGAAGGACTTAAAGATATGTGATGGAATGATGATCAAGTGTAACTGTTTAGGGAACATAAAGGAGACAAAATTTGGAGCAAAATGATACCTATTCATTACTAATCAAGGATGCAATCTGAATGCCAAATTCCTCTTCTCAAAAACTTCCAAACTTGGGCTGGGTAGGTGGCTCAGTGGTAGAGTGCTTGCCTTGCATGCATGAGGCCCTGGGTTTGATTCTTCAGTGCCACATAAGCAGAAAAAGCCAGAAGTGGTGCTATGGCTGGAGTGGTAGAGAACTAGCCTTGAGCTGAAGAGGTGAGGGACAGTGCCCAGGAACAGAATTCAGGACCCTTGACTGGCCAAAAACAAACAAAGAAACAAAGCAAAAGATTCCAAACTTCTTTCCTCATAATTGAGGAGAGGCTCCTTTTACCGGAATTCTCCTTATCTAGCTCAAGATCAACAGAATTTCATTAGACTTTTCTTGTTCAGATGTAATGCACCTAACTCTACTGAACCTAATCATGGCTAGGAAAGTATGGACATTGATATGTTTGTTGTACTTTTCCTTATAAATATATAATACTGTCAGGTATTATATATAATATATATTATAATATGCAATACATTATACATTATATATAATATATTAAATATGTTATAATATAACATATATTATATATTAACAGACTTCATATTTTAGAGTTGGGAACCAGCAATATATAGAAAGAAAAATGCATGAGTCTCTGAGCAATTTCTCTTCCACAGGAAAATACCAGGTTCCATTCTTATTACCCAAACAGCAACATAGGAAAGCAATGCCCATGGAGGTGGTTTTCTGGATTTTTTGGAAACTATGGTCAGCATATATATATATATATATATATATATATATATATACATATATATATATATATATACACACACACACATATACATATAAATATATATGTATATATATGTATATACATACATATACATGAAATATTGTTTTATACTAGTGAATGTGTAAAATTATAGTAACAGATAAATAAGTGGACACCTATGTGTACACATACTCAATCGCTTTCAAATATAAGAATTTCTTTCTATGCTACCTATTCACCTACACAGAGATTACATGACTTGCCCTTGAATTGTCCTGTAAGTTCTTTATCTGGCTACTGTAGCTTCACATTCTTTGTTCTCTAAGTATCCAGATGTTATGTATTCAACAACAATACTTGTTACAGGCAAAAGTATGCACCGCGACACACAGAGGAACTTAGATTTCAGAAATGCCACAAATAAGTGGGAGGTACAGCAGTACTTTTCAAAATTAAATAGATTACATACTTTTAGAAATCTTGTAAGAAAAAAATCTTCAGTGTATGATGAAACACTTGAAGAAAACTACAGTTTAAATTACATATAGTCGGGTGCTGCAATAGACAATACATAATAAAAAAATAAATTACATATGACATCAAATTATAAAGTTCCAGGGCATTTCCCTACTCTTGACAACTAAAGTAATCCATATTAAAAATAAATAAATGAAAAGACGAATGTTTTATAACAAATTTCAAAACATACTATATGTTATACAAAGGAAATGCTATAAGAACGCATTTTACAGTCTAGTAACATCATATGGTATGAAGTCTAATTCTGTGTTCCATTTGGAATACTATTGTAACTTAGTTTATAATCTTTGTTGTCAGAAAAAATAAACTACAAGTGCTAAAGTTTTCAATAAAGAGACAATTTTAGGTATGAATTAAATTTTATGTGCTTAATAATTTCCTGAAATTATTCATTTTAGGTTATATATCCCTAACAAATATTGTTTATGCTTTCTCATATGATGTATATAGATTTTTATGTGATTTCTTAGATATCCATAAATAAAACAGTTCAGAAGAAGAAAAGAGTAGGTAAGAAGTCATAAAAATTACTATTATGGTGTTTTTAATGGCTAAGTATAAAGAACATGTAACAAAACAGTTGGAAGATTCATTTGCTCTTTTTGCTATTCACTCGCCCTTCTTGGAGAAAGGTTCTCACTATAAGTGCCATGTGGTCTGGACCTTTCAAGCCTTGTCTCAGCGACGGAAGTGATGGGATTAGGGACATGAGCTCTCATGACAGGCTTTTAGGAAATTCACAATAAAGCAATACCAGTACATATAAAGAAACTTTTGTGGGTGATGTGTATTCACTTCTTCAGTTACCAAAATTTGATTCATATGTCAAAATTACTTACATTATAATAGATGCAGTTCAACTGGCATCACTAACACCTCCATAAATCAAATGCAACCCAAAAGTTCTACTTCAAAAACCAACATCTAAGGAAGTGTTGGAAATACAAGAATACACACAATAAATCTAAAGGAGTGAGATCTTTAACACTGGCAATGAGCAATGATAGCTGAATTTTTAACCAGGCTTGAAAAGTTCAGGTGTCCACTAACTATGTGATTAGAGTTGCGGAGTTGACCTTGGTATCAAGCTTGGAGTTAAAATTCAAGGGCAGCTAAGGTTGCTGCAGTATTGTAACTACATTGTGACTGTCCCTGATAATAGTAAAACACAGAGTAGAAGCTAAGTCAGTAAAATGTATAGGAAAGATTCTCCACTGAGAATATTTGCAGGGGGTGATCATCACTCTTGCTTTGAAAATGTACAGCCCATCATTCTACTTTAAGCTCTAGCATATTTCTGATCTGAAGACAATTATAACACATCAATGTGCCGTGAGTGCTAAGCAGTTTAGGTGTATATTACTGTAATATATGTAAAACCTTTAGAGGTATGGAATGGCAACAATGAGATGTACAAGTCGTTATGTCGAAAACGAACTTTACAACTTTGGTGCGGGGCGAGGGATCATTGGTTGGGGTTGGGAGGAGGATGGGAAGGGTTGGGAAAAGGAAACAAAGGAGGAGGCTACAATGCTTGATGAGAAATGCACTCATTATCTTGCCTATGTAATTTTAACCCCTCTGTACAGTATTTTCACAATAAAAAAGAAAAGAAAATAAATAAATAAATAAGAAAAAAATAATTATCAGAAGTAAAAATACTCCTGAATTATACTTTCTTGCTAGAAGATCACAGGATGACTGCTGATGTGTGGTATCTTTCCAGGTGCTCCTATACGATTGTGAATCTTCTCTGAGGAAGTGTTTTTCCATAGTTTGTTTTGAGGTGTTCAGAATATCAGCACTGTCGCTAACTGCAACCATGGAACAGCAAAGATGATGGGATACTTGGTCAAAAAATGAGAAATCACAGGAAGTTATAGGAAAGAAGACACCAGAGGACCCAAAGCCTCGTTGCCAGCTTCTGGATCCCCAAATCCTGCTTAACATGCTTTATATTCATTCCACTACAGGAGTGGGGTGGTGAGTGGCTACAGGTATGTCCACAAACTAAGGCATCAATCTAGCTTGTGGTTACAACTATTAAACTGAGGAATTGTTTGTATATATAGTGATAATTGAATCCCTTATTTTAAGGGAGCAGAAGGGACCATTACAACCGTAGCACAGACATCCATCTTGTCTTCAAAGTCTTAAACTTTTAGTGTCCAACAGCTCTAACTTAAATACTCTTGAGGCAATAACACATACCCCTGTCTTCCCTTGATTGTTTGACCATTCCAGAGCACAGCTCTGTCTTTTCATTGCTGATTGAGATGGCTTCCCAATCTATCCCTTTTCAGATCTAACAGCTTGACTCTAGAATCACTCACAAGTACTGTTACAGATGTATTATTTTGAAAAGGATATTTTTTCTAGGGTATGTTCACTTCTTTAAATTTTATTTTATTTAAAATTACTGTACAGAGTGGTTACTGTTACATGAGTAAGGTACATTAATTGATGAATATTGTTACCCACTCCATTGTTGTTCTCCAATTCCTTCGATCCCTACACACCTCTCCCCACCCCAACGTTGTAAATTTCTTTGCGATATAGTGTCTTCTGAATATCATTGTTGCAATGGGTCACTCTTTGTACTTCCTTCATCATTATGTTATTTCCCTTTCTTTCTCCAAATCAGATAATGTATATACAAGATGGAAGGTACCAGAATCAAGACAGAGATTGCCAGGGATAAACCAATGGAAAAACACAAAATAAAATAACAACTAGATACACTACTTTACCGACATCAAGGTTGACATCTGAAAAACAGACTTGTTTCTATGTCTTGGAGTACATTTCAATTAGGATCATTTTGTATGATCAAATGTGCATAGTTCTGTAGCCAGCAATCCCACGCCTGGGCATTTGTCGAAATGACCTCAAGCTAAAACACACTAAAACTACCAGCCAACTGGTACTATAACAAAGATATGTAACCAATCCAGATGCCCCTCGATAGATGAATTGATCATGAAAAATGGGGTATATATGCACAATGGAACTTCATGCTTCTATCAGAAAGAATGACACAGCCCCTTTCTTAAAAAAATGGAAAGACTTGGAAAAAATCTTATTAAGTGAAGGAAGCCAGACTCAAAGAAACGTAGGCTCTATTTTCCCTCATTTTTATTAAGTAATATATGCTTAGGATATTCCTGGCATATTCCATTTTTTCTCTCCCTGTTCCTCTCTCATTCAATTTTTGTGTGTGTGTATGTGAGTGTGTGTGTGTGTGTGTGTGTGTGTTGTGTGTGTGCAGTAATGAAACTTGACTCGGAGCCTCAAAATCTTGCTTGTTTTTTTCACTTATGACTGAGTCTGCACTATTTGAACCAAGGTTTCACTTGTCTTTGATTGAACAATTGAACATAAATGTCTCCTGGATTGCTACCCAAGCAATCTGTGAACCATGATCTTCCAATCTCAGCCTCGTGGGATGACATACTTGCATCCAGCTCTATTGCCAAGTGTCATTTGCTTTGTTTTGTTTTGTTTTTGTACATCCAAAATCTGTAAAGAAAATAAATAATTTATAATCAAGACTATTCACATAAAATGTGTGTTGTTTAAAGATTACCTTAATAATGTTATCCTTTTGCATCCACAATATGTAATTTGATTTTTTGAACTCTATTTTTCAGGCAAGTCCCTTATATATAATTGGAATCTTCTTGTCTTGGTTTTATAGTGTGTTAGGTATTTCAAAACAGAATTTATCAAGGTTTAACTCTGCACTACTGAAGCAGGACCTTTATGATTATTCAATGTCTTGTAAATCATAAGTCACTTCTCGTGGCACTATTTGAGCACAATTAGTTTCCTATAATACCTCCACATATTATAGACCTCAATGCCATGCACTCTTCTGCCAATATGCAAGGGCATCCTTTGTAATTTTCCATGCATTTTCACTGTTCTTCTCTCTACTCTTCAGTGTTAAATCCTGTGATGGTCATGTTGATTTTCTCCCCTGTTATATTAATTATTGCATCTTGGGAACTACAGGTATGCACTAATGTACTTCTGTCCGTTCTCCTTGTGCTTTGGCTTGTATCCCTCTCATCTTGATGGTCCAGAAATTGGGGATATGTTCTTCACTCTTTATCTCAGACATCTTTCTTTACTTTCTAGCAATACATTCATTGAATTTTCAAGGCACTATGCCTTGAAAATGATTATTGCAATTTCATGGCTTTATTATTTGGCATTATGGAAGAACATAGGTCAGTAATTGTACCTTAGATAAAAGAAGATTGCAATCATGCCTAATAGGTATTGTTCATTGGATAATGTTTACTTCAATGTCTGCCTGACTGCTTCCTTTTCATTGTTTTGTTTATTTTTCAATGCAGCCTTTTCATCTGGAAAATATTTTTGGGCCTAGAGAAAATCAATTCCTACTGTAATTAGTCATTAATTTTATTCCAACATCATTTCACAGATCCTTTTGAGTCCCTTCAGGGTCTATATAGAAGTGCTTTACATTCTTAGATATGTTTTAACAGCGATGCATCTAATGATAAATACACATTGTTTAAATCACCATTTTGATGACTGGAAAAAAAGCATGCTGCAATCTCACTATATAGCAATGTTATTGTTTTAAATTCTTTTAGATTGAAGTTGATGCTGGCGAACGAACAATCTGTGTACAATTTTATATTTTCCTAATTAATTTTAGTATACCTTCCAATATTATAAAATGTTAAAACATTACTACTACTTACATAGTTTTAGGATTTCTAAAATGGTCAGAGTGAAAGTTTTATTCATTCACAATTTTAAGACAATAGAGTGTGCATTATGACCAAGTGAGACATTTAAAATTTTTTACTTGTGGTCTTAAAAGTTGTGCTGGGGAGTGGAGATCCGGGAAGATGGTGGAGGAGAAGCTGGAGGCTAAACAAGCTCTAGCATAGAAAGCAGTTTTAGAGTTCCTGCGAATAGTCCCAAGCCGGAGAACCACCTTCACAGGACAGAGAGTTAGGCCAGAGAGGGAAAATACAGGCAAGGAGACAGCTATGAGCACTTGCCAGCAGCCGCCACCGCGGTGGCAGTGGTGGTGGTGGCTGTACCTGCCATATCTGAATCACAGAGAGTCTGGGATGAAGGAGCCAAACGCGGCGGGTGAGCGGATTCTACTCAACACCAGCAAGAACTGACAAGGAGTGGATATTTTCATCCTGAAGTTCGCAGAACAGAGACGACCCAGGAACCAAGACTCGGTGTGAGTAGAAGAAGCCTGATGTCCTCACTCCTTCTCAGGGAGCATTGGAAGGAAGGCCACCACTCCCCCACCCCCCCAGTACTGGAGATCTCCATCTTGGATACCAACAAAGCTCGGCGGAGCTGCTAGCTCCAACTCAGGCCTTGGAAGTAAACTAGAGTCATTTAGAAGGTCACAGGAGCCTAACCTGACCTGCCAGACTCAGCTCTACCCAGGGAAAAGTCAACCAGCCCAGGACGCCAGCCCTAGGAGTGGCTTTCTTAACCGGGTAATCAGAGCCAGAGGCTGCCCCTCCCTTTAGCAGCCTCGACAATCAATTGAAATTCAGTGAACATAAATCCTGAGAGTGGCTCCAGGCTGGGCTCGGTGTGTTTCTCACAAACCAGCCACCGGGAAAAGCTACTGTTTACTGAAAGGCCTCAACTCTACCCAGAACCTAGCCTTATCACAGCATCTCCAAACTTGAGGAAAAAGCCATCTCCCACTTTTGTGATACTCAAATCAGATCTGCCTCCCATTCACTAACCTGGGAGGAGAATCGCAAAACATTGGGGAAAGCAGAGCATTTTTCTGCCTGTTCAAAAAAACTAACTTAAGACACCAACCAAGCCACATGAACACAAGCAGACCAGAGAATCCAACAAGAGGCTGGTTACGGACATAAGGGAGATAAAGGATTTTCCCCACCCCTCCCAAAAAAAAGTCAAAGAACTTTTTTTTGTACCATTTATAAAAAAAATTTTTTCTAAAATTTTTTTTAATCTTTAATTTTTACCGTTTTTGAAAAAAAAATGTTTTCTAGTAATTTTTTTTCTTTTTCCTCTTAGAATTTTATTTTAGGCATATAAGTGTGTGCACATCTTTCTTTCTTTTTTTGTTTGTTTTTGTTTGTTTGCTTTTGTTTTTTATTTCTGTTTTTTGTTTAGCTCTACTGAACTTCTGATCTTTTTTCTTTCTTTCTTATCCTTTTCACCTTCCTTATCTTTCGTTCTTTATGTAACTTAATTGTTGTTCTGCACATCCTCCGAAAAATCCGTAGTTGACTATAAGACCATATCCCCCATTGTGTACACACTTAATCCACAAATTCATTACTCAATTCAAAACCTCTGAGACTTAAATTCCTTAATAGCAGTACTAACTCTTTATACCTATATAATATTTTAAGTATTTTTATTTTTAAATTTTTCACATCTCCTTTATATCCCTCCCCTTCTCCCTTTATATTCACATTCTTCTCTGAATAGTTTGTTCTTGGTTCTTCAGAATATTATTAATTTTTATTTTTCTATTTTTTCTGGTCTCTTTTCTTTTCCCTTTCTCTTTCTTCTTTTTTTCTCTCTCTCTACTTTCATCCTATCCAACCTATTTCCTGCTTTGAAATTAGGACTTAGTTAAGTTAACTCTCCCTGTACCTCCCACATCACTCTATTCCTATTTTTTTACCCACATCTCTCCTAACCCTAATAATTTCTGGTTTTCTAAATTCTTCGATGCAGTTCTTAGCCCATTAATATATAGATATTGGACGTTGAATAGATGTATCTGTTGAACTAGATTGTATCTGCAGACTATTGACTGTGCTAATACAGACTTTGGTTGATGCTTGCCTTAAGATAGTGTTCTAGCACAAAACTGGTGTTATTCTCATCCCAAATGGGCAGTGTAAGCCGGAAAAACACAAGAAAAATGGCAAGTCCGGGTATCTAAACTCCTACTCATGATAATCAGGGGACAGAACAGATAATGAATAATCCAGAGGATAGTTCACAAATAGCTCTACAAACACTGCTGGAAAACATGATAAATGAAAAGATTGAAAACATACAAAGGACTCTGTATGAGTGTGATAGAGAGAGAGAGGAGGCAAACAAAAGGTCAATGCAGGAAAAGACTGAAAACCTACAAAGGACTCTGTATGAGCGAGATAGGGAGAAAGAGGAGGCAAACCAAAGGTTTATACAGGAATATCATGAGTGTGAGGAAGCTACTCAAAACCTGATATAGGATTTGTGTGAGCAGCTTGAGAATATTCAAAGAGAAAGGCAAGTATGGCGTGAGCAGGCTGAGAACACTCAAAGAGAACTACAGGAATCCCACGAACGGGAGGAAACTAAGCAAAGAGTAATAAAGGAATTGAGAGAGCAGGATGAGAATACACAAAGATCACTAAAGGCATTCATGGGATCCATTAACAAAGAGCTGAAGGAACTCAGGGGTCCACAAAGGGAATGCTGAATGGAACCCCACAGAAGGAAAAGGAGTCCAAGGAAACCATAACCAATCAACTAAGTGATTTGAGAATAAACACTGAACACCAAATTAAGGAAGTAAAGAAGTTCATACAAGATCTAAAACAAAGCTTCAAGTAAAAACTTGAAGCTATCAAAGCTGACCAACTAGAAGGAAAAGAAATATAAAACAAAGTAGAAGTCTTGACAGCAGGTTAGGCCATGCAGAAGATTGAAACTCGGGGATTGAAGACAGCCTAGATATTATAGAGAAAGAACATACAACCATCCAAGACAAGTCCAAGAAATATGACAGATCTATCCAACACCTGGAAGACACCATCAGAAGGCCTAATCTAAGGATAATGGGTGTAGAGGAGCACCTAGAAACAGAAGTTAATGGTCTAGGAAATTTGTTTAACAGGATCGTAGCAGAAAACTCCCAAACATGCAAAAAGATAGACCTATTCTGATACAAGAAGCTTTTAGAACTCCAAATAGACCAGACAAGAATAGGACATCCCACTGTCACATTATAATCTACACAGGATCAACTCAAACCAAGGAAAAGATCCTTAAAGCTGTCAAGGAGAAAAGATTAATCACCTATAAAGGGAAACCAATTAGAATCACCTCAGATTTCTCAGCAGAGACAAACAAAGCAAGAAGAACCTGGAATGATGTATGCCATGCCCTAAAAAAAAACAACTATCAACCAAGAATACTATACACAGCTAAACTCTCCTTCATAACTTAAGGCCAAATAAAAAACTTCCATAGCAAAGAAAAATTGAAACAATACATCTCC
Organism: Dipodomys spectabilis; assembly: GCF_019054845.1. NCBI lineage: Eukaryota > Metazoa > Chordata > Mammalia > Rodentia > Heteromyidae > Dipodomys > Dipodomys spectabilis. The sequence continues at coordinate 3,507,084 of NW_024870724.1, forward strand.
ACCAAACCTGCCCTACAAAAGATTCTTAAAGATGTCCTACACATAGAAAACCAAGAAGACCACAATAAAAGCCAAGAAACTGCACCCAAACTGAGAATCCAAAAAACATAGGAAGAACCCAGTTTTCGCAGCCCCCAAGAAAGTGGATAACATGGCATGAACTCCCAAATACCTCTCAGTCCTATCTCATAACGTTAACGGACTTAACTCTCCAATTAAGCGACATAGACTGTCTAGTTGGATTAAAAAACAAGATCCTTCTATCTGCTGCCTTCAGGAGTCACATCTTGCCCGCAAAACCAAAAACATTTTCAATGTTAAATGCTGGAACAAAATCTACCATGTAAATGGAACCCATAAACATGTGGGAGTTGCAATCCTAATATCAGATAAAATAGACTTCAAATTAAAATTTGTGAGAAGAGATAAAGAAGGTTGCTACATACTAATTAAGGGATCTCTCCTTCAGGAGGATATTACAATTCTAAATATGTATTCGCCAAACAACGGAGCACCCAAATTTATCCAAGAAACACTACTTTCCCTCAAATCCCACATAGATTCAAAGACATTAATTGTTGAGTATTTTAACACAACACTTTCCCCACTAGATAGATGAACTCAGCAAAAACTCAACAGAGAAACCGCAGATCTAAACAACTGCATAGATCAACTAGATTTAACAGACATCTACCGAATATTTCACCCAACAGCATCAGAATACACGGTTTTATCACCAGCACATGGAACATTTTCTAAAACAGACCACATTTTAGGCCACAAAGCAAACTTGTCTAAATTCAGAAACATTGAAGTTATACCTTGCATTCTCTCTGACCACAAAGGAATAAAATTAGAACTGAAAACCAAAAGCCACCAAAGAAAGTCCGGTAATATATGGAGGCTGAACAACACACTGCTGAATCACAAGTGGGTCAAGGAAAAATTAGAAAGAAATCCAAAAGTTCATGCTGTTCAAAAAAATGAGCACACAAATTACCAGCTCCTCTGGGACACAGCAAAGGCAGTACTCAGAGGCAAGTATAAAGCTCTGAGTTCCTAGATCAACAAATTGGAGAAATCTGAAACCAACAATTTAATGAGACATCTGAACATCCTTGAAAAAAGAGCAGCAAGATAAACCGCAATCCAGTAGACGGAAAGAAATAATTAAAATTAAATCAGAATTAAATGAATTAGAATCCAAAAAAACTATAGAAAGAATCAACAAAACAAAGAGTTGGTTATTTGAAAAAATTAAACAAAATTGACAGACCCTTAGCAAATCTTATCAGAAAAAGAAGAGAACACACCCAAATAAATAAACTCAGAGATGAGAATGGAAACATCACCAAAGAAACAACTAAGATTAACAACATTTTAAGGGAATACTTCTCAAAACTATGCTAATAAGTTTGAGAACTTGGCAGAATTGGACCTTTTCCTAGCAAATATTGACATACCAAAACTAAACCAAGATGAGGTAAACCATCTTAACAGGTCCATATCAAGTGTTGAAATAGAAACAGCAATAAGAAACTTCCCAGCTAAGAAAAGTCCAGGACCAGATGGTTTACAGCTGAATTCCACAAGGCCTTCAAAGCAGAGCTCACACCAATACTCCTCCAACTCTTCAATGAAATTGAAAGAGAAAGTTCACTACCGAATACATTCTATGAAGCCATCATCACCCTCATCCCCAAACCAGGCAGGGATTCATCAAAGAAAGACAACTATAGACCCATTTCTTTGATGAACATTGTTATAAAACTTCTCAATAAAATTTTGGCCAATCGACTTCAACAAGTCATCCAAAAAAATCATACACAATGATCAAACAGGATTCATTTCAGGGATGCAAGGCTGTTTCAATATACGGAAATCAATTAATATTATTCATCACATCAACAGGAGCAAGAATAAGAACCACATGGTTATCTCAATAGATGCAGAAAAAGCATTCGACAAGATCCAACATCCCTTTATGATGAAGGTTTTGGAAAAATTAGGAATCCATGGAATATTCCTCAATACAATAAAGGCTGTATATGGCAATCCTACCTCCGGCATTATACTTAATGGTGAAAAACTAAAGCCATTTCCTCTTAACTCAGGAACAAGGCAAGGATGTCCACTCTCTCCACATCTCTTCAACCTAGAGTTAGAATGCTTAGCTACAGCAATAAGACAAGATGCAGACATAAAGGGGATCCAAATAGGGAAAGAAGAAATAAAACTCTCCCTCTTTGCAGATGACATGATCTTGTATTTAAAGAATCCCATAGAGTCAACTCCCAAATTACTCAAGCTGATTCAAAACTTTGGCAAAGTAGCAGGGTATAAAATTAACCCCCAAAAATCATGGCTTTTCTGTATGCCAACAATGAGAAAAGTGGGGCTAAAATTAGGAAAGCAACTGCATTTGTAATAGTCCCACAAAAAATAAAATACCTAGGAATTAACTTAAGTAAAGAAGTGAAGGATCACTATGATGAAAACTTTAAAAACTTGAAAAAGGAAATCAAAACAGAACTTAGAAAATGGCAAAACCTCCCATGCTCCTGGATTGGAAAGTATAACATCGTGAAAATGGCAATACTTCCCAAGGCTATCTACAAATTCAATGCAATACCTATCAAAATTCCAACCTCATTTTTCAAGTAAATAAAAGTGGCAATCCAAAAATTCATATGGAGCAATAAAAGACCCCGAATAGCAAAAACGATCCTCAACGGAAAGAACACTGATGGAGGGATATCAATACCAAATTTCAAACTCTACTATAAAGCCATAGTAATCAAAACAGCTTGGTACTGGCACAAGAACAGACCTCAGGACCAATGGAATAGAATTGAAAACCCAGAAATGAACCTACAGACCTATAGCCATCTAAACTTTGATAAGGGATCTAAACAAATAGAATGGAAGAAAGACAGGCTCTTCAGTAAATGGTGCTGGCAAAATTGGTTAACTACTTGTAGAAAACTAAACCTATATCCTCATATATCACCCTGCACCAGAATCAACTCCATATGGATCAAAGACCTCGGAGTCAAAACAGACACTCTGATAACATTACACGAAGGAATAGGAGAAATCCTAGGTCTCCTTGGAGCAGGCCGAAATTTTCTTAATAGAGACACGGAAACACAACAAATCAAAGACAGGTTGGACAAATGGGATTGTATAAAGTTGCAGAGCTTCTGCATGGCAAAGGACATAGCTAGCAAGATCAAAAGAAAGCCCACAGATTGGGAGAAAATCTTCACTAGTCATACTACTGTCAAGGGTCTCATATCTAAAATACACTCAGAACTCAAAAAATCACATCTGCCAACAACAAATCCTCAAAGAAACAACTGCCCAATAAATAAGTGGGCAACTGACTTAAAGAGAAACTTCTCTGAAGAAGAAAGAAGGATGGCCAATAGACACATGAAGAATTGCTCAACCTCCCTAGCCATAAAAGAAATGCAAATCAAAACAACATTGAGATACCACCTCACCCCAGTTAGAATGGCAAAAATCAAGAACTCTAATGAGGACAGAAGGGAACATTACTTCATTGTTGGTGGGAGTGTAAACTTGTTCAACCACTTTGGAAAGCAGTATGGAGGTTCCTCAAAAGACTTCACATAGAGCTCCCCTATGACCTAGCAATCCCACTTTTTGGCATTTACCCAAATGCTTACAAACAAGACCACACTAAAGCTACCAGCACAACTAGGTTTATTGCAGCATTATTTACCATAGCTCAGACATGGAAGCAACCCAGATGCCCCTCAGTAGATTAATGGATCAAGAAAATGTGGTATATATACACAATGGAATTCTATGCCTCCATCAGAAAGAATGACATTGCCCCATTTGTTAGGAAATGGAAAAACTTGGTAAAAATTATATTAAGTGAAGTAAGCTAGGCCCAACGAAACATGGGTTCCATGGTTTCCCTTATTTGCAATATCTAGTATATATATGAGTCAAGCAAAAAGGTCAGATAAGGTCATGTTAGGAAAATGAACCCTAAGATATGTATTTAAATGTTTTTTTTTCTTTCATGCATTTGTTTCTAAAGCATTTATAAGATTATTTCTTTCTTGCTTTGTATGTCCTTCCCCCACAGTATAACCCCTGCTTTCACTGTATTTGATGTTGGTATAATTTGTGGAGGGGAAGGGGAAAAACAAGTCGTTTAAATAAGGATACAGGTGGACCTGTTGCAACAATGAGAAGTACAAGTTGTCTTGTTGAAAATAAACTTCACAACATGGGTGGGGCTGTGGGGAATATTGAGTGGGGTACGGGGGAAGGCTGGGAAGGGATGGGAAGGGTAAACAAAGGAGGAGGCTACAATGCTTGATAAGAAATGTACTCACTATCTTGCCCATGTAATTGTAACCCCTCTGTACAGTATTTTCACAATAAAAAAAAAAAGTTGTGCTGGGGAATCAAGTCCAGTGCTTCATATGTCTTAGTCTACTGTGTGCCTCTGAGCCTGATGTGACCTGTGGTTTTGTTTTCACTCAACTGGAATAAAGAAAATTTTCACTAGGAAGGAATTATTACTTGGTTACTTTCTCCAATATCTCTCACATACACAAAAATAATATAATTCTATACTGACAGAAAATGGTGTTCCTATTTGGAGTAACTGTTTATTTTTTGTCGCCCCACTCTACACTAAGTCTTGCCACTTTCCTATCCCCCTTCCCATTAAACATGACTGGATCCACTGGAAACCCACTTCCAGTCAGCCTCCTCATTTAAAAGTCCAACCTTAACTAATCTACCTACTGGTAGTCCTGCTTTAAACTTTCAAATGTCTCCTTCTATGTCCCTCCTTGCTCCACCAAGAACCCAGCCTACATCGGGCTCCTCCCTCGAATCCTCACTTCACCCACCAGATCCCCAGACCCTAACTACTCTATTTCCGCATAAACCCATTGATCCCATAACATAGTACCTCCAAGCTCCTCCCTTCCCTTTCATACCTCACCCCCGACGAGACTTCTCCCTGCAGCCACTTCTGGTTTCATCAGAAATTCTGCCCATTTCTGTCTACTTCTAAGTGGCCTAACTTGTCAAACCCAGCCCCGAATCTACCTCTTCCCACAAAGCCCATCATGCTACACAAAAACCCTCCACCTCCATATAACTGCCCTTGAAGCCCAGCCTTGGTTGGCCAGAAGCTTCTCACATAGCCCATCTCTGCCTGGAAAGCCAGCCCTGCTTCACCACAAGTCTCTCCACCTCCCATACCTACTCTCTCAATGCTTTGCATTGCTCCCCAGGTAAACCCGACCCTATTGGATCCTCCCTCAGATCCACACCCTACTCCAACAGATACCCTGTCCTTAATTATCCTACACCTTTGAAGACCTTCCACTCCTTCTCAAAGCCCCTCCTCCAATTAGCCCCATGACTCTAAGCTCTGACCTGCTCTAGAAAACCCCCACTAAAAACCCCCCAACAAACTGTCTCATCTCTCAACACCCACATTGCTCAACTGGAAACCACTTCACCAGTTGGCCTCCCTCTGGAAGCCTCACCATGCTCAACTGTAAATATCTGTCCCTCTGTGGTCCTTTTTTGAAGATTGCCTTGCACTACTGGAAACCCTGTCCAAAGTCCTTGTCCAGCCTTGCAACACTGAAATCCCCACCCAACCTTACTCCTCTTTTCGAAGTGGTGACTGGCTACACCAGAAACCCGTATTAACTAGTCTAGTCCATTGGATCCTATCCTTGCTTTAACAAAGCCCTGGTCCTGAAAAGCTTCTCTATACATTGTGAATACATCCTGCTCTGCCAGAAACCCCACCTCCTCCCTAACACACTTCCCAAAGGCCTGCCATTGTCCACCAGAAACCATGCCCCTTACTAGCCCACTTCTTCCTAGCACTGCCCTGCCCTCTTAAAGCCAGACCCTGAAAAGCCTCTCCCTCATAGCTCTGTATTCCTTCACCAGAAACCTCACCTTCTGTCAGCCTCTTGCCTGCATTCCGTTCGCTGCCTTATGGGAAACCCCACCCTACATATCCTACTAGGGCTCACAGTGCTCCACCAGAACCCCTCCTCTAAGTAACCGCTTTCTTTGTACCCTTGTTCTTCCTTCTCCAAGCTCTTCCCCAAACAGCCTCCTCCCCAGTGACCCAGCCTTCTTCCACTGAAAACCCGTCTACCTGTCTGCCTCCATCCTAAAGTCCCACCTACTCCACAAGTCTAGTCCTTCCTTTCCCTTCCCTACTATATCAAATTCCTACACAGACTGGCCTTCATCCTCAAATCCCCACCTTGCTCCACCACAGGGACTGTGCCAATACCAACTCCTCCTTTGAACCAGACAGGGCTCCACCAGAAACCCCACACCACCTCATAAATTTTATTAGATGCCTTAGTCTAGTTGGGGATTCTGTTACAAAGCAGATACACATTGTGTGAAAATGAATGAAGATGATTCCTCTAATTGGAAAACATTCTTTGAAATATCAGTAAGGTTTCATGAGTGATCATTTTATTTCTGTAAAATTCGTGCACATTTGTGCCCATTAACTTAAAAAATATTAGTTATTTTAAATCCTCTGGCTTTATTGAGGAAAGAGTTAGTGTGTATAAAGATGACTTTCAACTCATCACTCTAAAGAATAATTTTGGAGTTGCTTCCCTTACTATATACTGGAGTTTTTAGTAACAGAAATTGTCTACCAGAATCAATGATTTTCCTCCTTCCACTAAAGTGCCCTTTGGAAAAGATTGAAGTGAGATTACTCAGATAAAATGCCATAAATAAAGACATATTTTGAGATCATAACAAAATTATTATGAAGACCCCACCCACTAGACATACCTTCCTATTGGTCCAACAGTGTAAGCCAGACCTGTATTTTACCAAAGCTTTGTATGTGGTATGCTATGGCTTATTCAGGCTTGATACAAAATGTCTCTGCCCAGAATTAAATGATGACATTTATACCTAAAATTACTTAGGGTCATTATTAACATTTAACGCATGGTGAGGTTTTTGTTTATACTTCTCCTTTTCCCTTTCTTTCTTCTTCCTTCTTTTATTTATTCCTTTCTTTCTTTCTTTCCTTCCTTCTTTCTTTCTTTCTTTCTTTCCTTCCTTCTTTCTTCGTTCCTTCCTTCCTTCGTTCCTTTCTTTCTTTCTTTCTTTCTTTCTTTCTTTCTTTCTTTCTTTCTTTCTTTCTTTCTTTCTTTCTTTCGTTCTTTCTTTTTTCCTTTTTCTTTCCTCTTTTAGGAAAGGGGTATGAATTTAGATATTTTGTTTGCTGAACAAGTATTGTACCATTAGAACATTCTTTTTTGATTGAGTTACTTTGCTCATAGGTTATCAGTTTTGCTGAGGGCCAAACAGAGGCTAAGTTCCTCATTTCTGTCTGCCAAGTAGCTGGAATCACAAATGCATTCCAACATGCCAGGATTTAGGATGATATGTGACTCTTATTACTTTCCTTGCACACTGGTTCTGAACTGTGATGCTCTCAAGTTTTACCTCTTCAATTAGTGATGTGAGTTCCAGTAGCCTGCCCTCAGTATAGATTGTCTAAATGAATGACTGAAGGCAATTTCACTTTAATCTCTTTTTCTTTGCCAGTCCAGGTACTGTTATAGTTTTATTTATAGACAATTTTTGTGTATATGTGCACATTAATTGTAAAATGTTACTTTTTCCTCCTGTTTTCCTTTTTTAATTTTTCTTGGTCATGGGGCTTGAATTATGGGTCTGGGCGTTGTCCCTGGGCTCAGTGCCACTTCCGGTTTTCTGGTGGTTAAATGGAGGTAAGAGTGTCAAAGATTTTCGGCCAGGGATAGCTTTGAACAACCATCCTTAAATCTCAGCTCCTGAGTAGCTAGGATTACAAGAATGAGCCACTGGCACACAGCTAAAATGGTACTTATTTTAAGTTCTATGATTTAGTTGAGGGAGTAGCATGAGTGTGTAGAAAGGTAACTTTCAAGTCATCTCTCTAAATAATTTTTTCATTTTCATAATATTTATTTATTTAATAACAGAAGCTTCCAAATTAACAGTATGATCCTTCATTTTCTCCCTCCCATAGATACTATTGGAGACAATGAGTGAGATTTAAGTCTAAGACAATATATACTTGAAATTATAAAAAAATATTTTGATGATACATAAAGAGCCAGATAACACAACGTGCTTTTCATTTTCTATAGAAAGGAATGTCATACAAGTATGTTTATTGGCAGGCTTTTTTCATCTGAAAAACAAAGAAAAAACAATATCCTAAAAAAGCTGATAGCAATCAGCAACCATGAAAATGTGATATAGCATTGGAGACTTGAAGACATGAATTGGTTCAGGTAAAATAATTCTTTGAGAAAGGTATCTGTTCAATTAACTTATTCATTGTAAATTTTTTATTTACATGTTAATATATAAATACATACGTGTGTGTGTGTGTGTGTGTGTGTGTGTGTGTGTGTGTTTGTGTGTGTGTGTATCAGCAGTATGTGTCCAGTAAACTGTTTGGTTATGTATGGTTAGGTAATTTCATCATGTCAAGTTCATCAAAAGGATGGACTTCCATAAATATTAACAACCCTGAAACACCACTGCACATGCAAACTTAAGTGTTCATCATTGTAAGCTAGACCTGTGTTTTACCAAAGCTTTATATATAGTGTGCTATTTTTCATTTAGGCTTGACACAAAATATGTTTGGCCCTAGAAATAAATGATGGCATTTATTACTATGATAATTTAGTGTAAACCTTTACATTGAATACTTGGTCAGTATGAGTTGTTATTTCTTTCCTTTTCTTATTTTATATTTAGGAAGTTGATTTGAGTTTTGATGTTGTGTTTGCCAGACAGGTACTCCACCACTGGAGTCACATCATCAATCCTTTCTCATTTAAGTTACTTTACTCCTAGAGTAGCAATTTTTGCACTCATACCAGAAAGCAGGGATTATGATTGCATTCCAATATCCCTACCTAGTAGGTGGATATGAGTGTTTCTTTTCCTTCCTAGACTGATTCAGAACTGTGATCCTCTCAAATTCTATCGCTTTATTTTATGGTGTGAGCTCCAGTTCTTCCTACTTCTAGAAGATATGACAGAAATAAATGATTACAGGAAATTTGAGTTAATCATTGGTTAATATAGGTGATTTGATATAAAAATGTAGGGTAAGTTTGAAAGTATAATCACAGTAGTTAGATATTTTGCTAAGTAATTTTGTTTCACATTGAAAACACCTCTCAACCAAAATTAAGGAATTATTTTTGTTGTCTGTCAACTTGTATGTCATTTGGGAAAATAAACTTCATGTCTTCCATGTGTGATAAAGGATTTTGAGTGGTCTGATGTGTTAGTTCACATCTATAATCGTGGTTAGCAATCAGAAATAAATAGATCACAATTTGAACATAGGCTAACCAAAAAATTAAGAAGTCCCAATCTCAACAAATTAGTGGATCATGTTGAAGCATGTCATTAATTTCAGCACAACAAGAGGCTAAGTCTCTGCCAAGTACCTGTGCCACTTAGGTAACTGGCTCTCATGGAGCCAGTCATCTCTCCTGATGCAGAAACAGGGCTATGATTGCCCAAGAGGAGGGAGGAGTCTGCCACACTTTCCCAGGTTGGACCTCACAGAATGCAGTGAGCATGCTTGCTTTACTCCCCTAAATGCCTTAATATGCTATGCTGCTGAGTGTTCCTTATTTGATTCAACTGATCTGTGATAGAGTTTTAAGGGAACATTAAATTAAAGTTCACATTCACTAATTGAGCTGGTCTTCCCAGCCTGTGAGTTCAGCTCAGCAAGTGTTCATTATTTGAGAGTTAAGAATACTGAGGTAGGGGAGCCTACCTTAGAGAGAGAAAGACAGACAGAGAGAGAGAGAGAAGAAAGGACGGAGGGAAGGAAGGAAGGAGGGAAGGAAGGAAGGAAAGAAAGAAGAAAGAAAGAAAAAAGAAAGAAACAGAAAGGGAATGAAAATGATTGACAATGAATTTTTTAGAGTATGAAGTCTAATGGCAGAGGTACTTCCTGTATTTAATATTAGGTCTGCCCCAGGCCATGCAGACCCTATGCAGATGCCTTTTCACTTCTTGGCTAAGTTTCCACCCTTTATGTGTTATCTAAGTATCTGGAACACCTGGAGGCAGCCACCTCCCCCTCCCCCTAAGTCATGACCTGGTCAGCCTCTGATCACACTTTCCATCTGATCGGAGGTGAGTCCCAGGCCCTGATGTCACATCTAGATCCAGTATGGCTAGTCTTTCCTCCCACCTGGCTACACCTCATCCGATCCTTTGCCTAGATACATCCTGGCCCGAGGTTGGGCCCGAGGTCGCCCTATTTTTTGTTCATGCCTTTCCACCATGTATGGCATGGGCAACAGTTCAGTAATAAACTACTTTACCTGGCTTAATACTGTGCTATGTTCTCGTCATTGGCTACCTAATGAAATTCAACTAATTAGTATGCTTTACACTTCAGAATGTCTAGTTATGAATCCATGGATATTTTTGTGACAAATGTGAGTTCAGTATCTAGAAAACACGTGCATTAACTCATCATTTAACAGTATAATTCTGCCAGGAATCTTTAATAACAGATTAATTAACCATAAAGTCTATTTTGTTTGCTTTCCTTTGGGTTTTTTTTTCTTAAAATAATAAAAGAGTTGTCGGGACAATCTGAAAGGATCGCTGGTTCCATATTTTCTAATCACACTGGGCTACAACCTGTGTGCTGCCAGTTCAGATGATGGTACTTTGAAATCCTGGAAAGTAGACGCACTTCATAAGGGTCAATGGCTACGGGATTTCTCAGATTTTTTTAAAAGTGTAATTGTTACTAATTGTACAGTGAGGTTACCATTTCACAATTCATGTAATGTGTACATTTGCCTTGTAGACAATGCCATCCTTTCCTGAGCTTTCTCCCAGTTTCTGTTTTTTTTGTTGTTGTTGTTGATTGTTTTTGTTTTTGTGCCTGACTTTCTATTGAACTCAGGATTGGGTGTTGCCTCTGATTTTTTTATTTTTTGGGGGTCCGGTTGTGGGGCCTGAACTCTGGGCCTGGGCACTGTCCCTCACTCTTCAGCTCAAGTCTAGTGCTCTACCACTTGAGCCACAGCACCACTTCTGTTTTTTTTCTTTGTGCTTATATGGTGCTGAGGAATTGAATCCAGGGCCTCTTTCATGCAAGGCAAGAGCTCTAGCACTGAGCCACCTTCCCAGCCCCCACCTCTGACTTTTTGTAAGCAAGGCTACTCTACCTCTGGAGCTCCAGCTCCATTTATAGCTGTTTGGTTGTTAATTGGAAAGAAGAGTCTCACAGATTTTCTCACTCCAGCTGGCCTTGAACTGTGATCATCAGTCTCCTGAGTAGCTAGGATTAGGCCTGAGTCCCCAGTGCCCAGCTCATAAAGAGTTGGTTTCATGCTTTCCTGGTTGTGTTACCATTTTCCTCACCTTTTGACACTAATACTAATATTGCCTGGCTCAAATCTGAATTGGTGGAACATGCTTGTATTTGAGGAAGGCAGGAATAGGAAACTATAGGCCATAGGAACATATAAGCTAAACAAATCATTCGGAATATCGCATAAAGACAAATAAGTTTATTGCAAGTTGACTGTGTCCTGTTTTTACTGTTAATTCTGCATGGCCTGTGAATGATGACATACATATCCAATTAGCCATTGGCAGAAATAAGGATTCTCTTCCTGTCCTAAAAACAAAACAAAAACCAACCAAAAATATTATGTATGAGTCCAGCAATTTCCTCTAATTAGAGACCAATCTGCCCTAGTTTATGAAAAAATGTCCTTTATTCAAGTGCTGCTACTTTTTCTAACCACAAGTATAATGAAATCTGTAGTAGACTGTAGAATTGTATACCAGAGCTGTCATTTTAATTCAGAAGAAATTCAGACATTTATATGTTTATTTTTTTGTCAGTTGTGGAGCTTGAATTCAGGGCCTGGGAACTGACTCTGAGACTCCGTGCTCAAGTTAGTTAGCACTGGGTCAATTGAGCCATGGAGCCACTTCAAGTTTTTGAGTTGTTAATTGGAAATAAGAGTCCTATGGGGAGTTTTCTTCCTGGGTTGGCTTTGAACTGCTATCCTCAGGTCTCAGCCTCATGAGTAGTGGGGATTACACACATGAGCCACTGGCACCTGGCTTCACATAGACTTTTTTTTTAATTGTGAAAATAACATACAGAGAAATTACAATTAAATGGACAGGGTATTGAATACATTTCTTATCAAGCATTGCTGCCCTGTCCTTTGTTTCCCCTTCCCATACCTTCTTATCTCCACCACACACCTCCCAAACCCCCCCACTGCCTACCCCTCCTGGCCAAAGTTGTAAAGTTCGTTTTTCAACATAATGGCTTGTACATCTCATTGTTGCACTGGGTCCACCTGTATCCTTATTTAAAAACGTGTTTTTTCCTTCCCCTCCACAAATTACACCAACATCAAATACAGTGAAAGCAGTGGACATACTGTGGGGGAGGGACATACAAAGCAACAAAGAAATAATCTTATGAATTTGTTCGAAACAATCGCAAGAAAGAAAAAAATATTTGAATCCTTCTCTGGGGGTTTATTTCATCCAACATCAACTTAACTGACCTTTTCTGCATGTCTCAGACATATACTAGTAATTGAAAATAAGGGAAACCATGGGACCTATGTTTCTTTGGGCCTGGATTACTTCACTTAATTTAATTTTTTCCAAGTCTTTCCATTTCCTAACAATTGGGGCAATGTCATTCTTTCTGATGGAGGCATAGAATTCCATGGTGTATATAGACCACATTTTCTTGATTCATTCATCTACTGAGGGGCATCTGGGTTGGTTCCATATCTTAACTATGGTAAATAATGTTGTAATAAACATAGGTGTGCTGGTAGATTTAGTATGATCTTGTTTGTGATCATTTGGGTAAATGCCAAAAGTGGGATTGCTGGGTCATAGGGGAGCTCTATGTGGAGTCTTTTGAGGAATCTCCATACTACTTTCCAAAGTGGTTGAACAAGTTTACAGACCCACCAACAATGCAGTAGGGTTCCCTTCTGTCCATATCCCCTCCAGCATCCTTTGTTATTAGAGTACTTGATTAGAGCCATTCTATCTGGGGTGAGGTGGTACCTCAATGTTGTTTTGATTTGCATTACTTTTATGGCCAGGGAGGTTGAACATTTCTTCATGAGTTTATTGGCCATCCTTCTTTCCTCTTCAGAGAAGTTTGTCTTTAAGGCTTTAGCCCACTTATTTATTGGGCAGTTGTTTCCTTGAGGATTTGTTGTTGGGGGCTTGAATTTTTTGAGTTCCAGGCATAATTTAGATATGAGACCCTTGTCCGTTGTATGGCTAGTAAAGATCTTCTCCTAATCTGTGGTTGATCTATTGATCTTGCTAGCTATGTCCTTTGCCATGCAAAAGGTCTGCAATTTCATGCAATCCTATTTGTCTAACCTTTCTTTGATTTGTTGTGTTTCTGGGTGTCTTTTAATAAAGTTTCGGCCTGTGCCAAAGAGACCTAGGTAGTCTCTTATTCACGGATTCCAATCCCAAATTACTCCCGGTGATTCAAACTTTTGGCAAAGCAACAGGGTATCAAATTAACCCTCAAAAATCAATGGCTTTTCTGTATGCCAACAATGAGAAAAGCGTGGCTGAAATTAGGATAACAACTCCATTCGTAATAGCCCCACAAAAAATAAAATACCTAGGAATTAACTTAACCAAAGAAGCAAAGGACCTCTATGATGAAAACTTTAAAAACCTTTTAATGGAAATCAAAACAGAACGTAGAAAGTGGAAAATCCTCCCATTCTCCTGAATTGGATGGATCAACATCATGAAAATGGCAATACTTCCCAAGGCTATCTACAAGTTCAATGCGGTACCAAGCAATATTCCAACCTCATTCTTCAAGGAAATAGAAGTAATCCAAAAATTCATATGGAACAATAAAAGACCCCAAATGGCAAAAAATTATCCTTAACAGAAAGAACAGTGCTGGAGGAATATCAATACCAAATTTCAAACTCTACTACAAAGCCATAGTAATCCAAACAGCTTGGTACTGGCAAAAGAACAGACCTCAGCACCAATGGAATAGAATTGAAATCCCAGAAATGAACCTACAGACATACAACCATCTAAACTTCGATAAGGTAGCTATAAAAAGAATGGAAGAAAGACAGCCTCTTCAGTAAATGATGCTGGCAAAATTGGGTAACTACTTGTAGAAAAATAAAGCTAGATCCTTATATATCACCTTGCACCACAATCAACTCCAAATGGATCAAAGACCTTGGAGTCAAAGTAGACACTCAAATAGTCATTTTATAATGATGAACTGCTTAGTACCTCTGGCTAACATATATGATCCAAGCTATAGTTAGGAATAAAGGTATGAAAAACAAACACTGAGTGTGTGTTGTTCATGATGCTTTGCATTGGCATGTTTTAATATTGTTTGTTTCTTATACTACAATGCTCTTTCTTTATTTTTACCTAGGTGGGGGAGATAGGTGCTAGCCAGTATTGAACCTTCTTTGGTTGAGAGGGAGCCATGTGGAAGTTATTGACTTGTATGGCATGTAATTGAAATCCTCCCGCTTTCACCTCCCTATGGACCAGGGTGATTCCATCATGCACAGCCAGGGGTTGGGGATCATTGCAGGTAAAACTTCACTGGTCTTGAAATGATGTCCCAAATAGCTAGCTTTACAGGCATATGCCTTCAAAACCTTGTTGTATTCCGTTTCACTTTGAAGTAGTGTTTGTACATACTTAAAGATAAAATGATAACACACTACATGTTTAATATATAGAATAGTCAATATAATTAGCAAGTTTATCTCCTAAAACATTGCAGCTTATGTATTTTGGTAACTTCCTCACTCTGCTAGTCATTTTTTCGAATATACCATAAACATGAATACATTGATAACTTGCACTAGAACACTGCATGTTAATAGATAGAGACAAGTTAGACTATGTGTAGTGAATATATATTTATCTATTGCTGCTCTGAAGAACATTATCATATATTCACCATAACAATACCCCCATATATTCACCATGACAACAATTTTCCTGCAGTGTAGAATTTTCCATTTCATAATCTGCCATTTTTTTATCTTTTTACATTCTCATAAGTATGAATTTTTTCTTGTTTCTTATAATGTTTTGAAATTATTAAGATGGAATTAAAAAATTCGTAGAGTCTCCTAAAATTAGCTCATTTTGTTTGGTTTTGTGTTGCTAAATCATTAAAACTAAGGTTTCCTGAAAGTTATGCTAGCAGACTATATCACTAAATGCATCTTATTATTGTATTTTGATATAAGGATTTGCTGTTGTTGTTTTATGATATAAAGTGTTGTGAAGCCGGACTGAAACTTGCAACCCCACTGCCTCCAGGAACAATGTTTTATCACCAGGTTCTGGAGGCTCATAATTATAACTCTAGCTGATCAGGAGGTTGATACCTGATATTTAGTTCAGACAGCCTGAGCAGGAAATTTTATGAGTCTTTCCTCTCCAGTTCACTAAAAAAAGCTTGCAGCTGAACTGTAGTGCTATTAGTAGAGCACTAAGGTCAAGATGCTTGGGATTGTCATGTAGCCCCCGAGTTCAAGCCCTAAAACACAAATATGCACAGACACACATTCATACACACAGACACACACACTCCCACACACATGTACACGCACAAAGTCCCAGGCAATGTTGTATCTTATATTCTTATCCAGAGATTGGACAACAGCCTACTTATTTGTGAAGGTTTTTTCCTTGATTATTTTGATGGAGGAGGATAGTTCATGGGACACAGACGACAAGACTTTAGTGAGGAATACTTTATAAATGACTAGCTTATAAAAAGAACAGGAGCACAGTTTTTATCTTCAAATATTACATTCCTTCAACTATACTATTTTTAAAAAATAATCATTGAATTATTAGAAAACAATGCAGCACCTCTTCCCTTCTCCCCTTCGCCTCTCTCATAAAATATGACAAAAGATTCAAAAATACTCTTTTATCTTACAAGAATGTACATCTGTAAAAATGTCTGACTATATTGTAATGTTTGTTTTCCAATACTGGTTTGATTTTCCCACCGATAAGAACTTGCCTTTTTTCCAGATGACAGCACACTGGGACTTCAATGGCAAACAAGATTAGGAAACAAAAACCTAACAATGTCTTAGGGAGTAGACGTCAAAAATAGATGCAAGAAGCACAAGGCAGGCCGAGGGGGCCCTGAAAGGCAAAATGATTTGTGCAGGATGAGAGGAATAGTGACAAATAAGGCCTGGATCTGACCTAGGAAGGGCTCTTTGAGGCTGAGTCATGACTGTATCTTGGCCTAGCTGAGGATATAGGGATTTGACAATGTCCACATGTGTATAAAGTGATGTGGGAGGGGAGATTTCATCGTTCAGTTTGTCTTTGGGATCGTCTTATGTGAGCAAGCAGCTTAGATCATTGGGCTCTGAGAGCCACGCAACTGTAACCTACAGTCAGCTCAAGCCAGCTCACTTGGCCTGTGGCTCAGGAACAAGAAAGATGTTCCTGTGTTCTTTTCAAAGTCAAGAGACTCAGGTCTCAGGCATGAGAGGTGTGAATGCCTCACTCGATGCTGCAGACATTGGATCAGTTCCAAACCACGAATCCAATGTCTCAGGATTTTTTATAAGAAGAAACCAAGGAAATCACAAGGAAATTCAGGCCAGGTATAACTATGACAGAAACCTATTTAATCTCATCCTAGACCACACTAGAAACTTTTTCGTATGTGCTCTTATATGTGTAGGCAGTGCACTTTTCAATCCACTCTATTACAATTACTCAGTTTGAAGTGTACTCCCATTTCCATGTTTCATAGATCCATTCTTTTTTACCACCTTAGTGTGACAATGAGTCAGCCCAAACCCTGAATGTGCCGTATAATATATGGAGCCTGGACTCGGGCTTTCTGGAAATTCTGGTAATGGACCTGGTCCCTGCCTTCCAGAAAGCTGATCCCTTCTATGTTGGAAACTTACTCCACGACTACACAGAGTGGAGGACAATGGAGCAGTTGCTGGATATTCTGTTTAAAAAGTGAATGTCCTTGGGTGGAAAGGTGCCTCAGTGGTAGAGAGCTTGCCTTGCATGCATGAGGCCCTGGGTTCGATTCCTGACCACCACAAAAGCAGAAAACAAGCCAGAAGTGGTGCTGTGGCTCAAGTTGTAGAGTGCTAGCATTGAGCTGAAGAGCTGAGGGACAGGGGCCAGCCCCAGAGTTCAAGCCCCATGACCGGACACACACAAAAAAAGTGAGTGTTCCTAAGCCAGGCAACAATAATTCGTGCCTGTAATCCTAGATACTCAGGAGGCAGAGATCTGAGGTTCATGGTTCAAAGCCAGCCCTGGCAGGAAAGTCCATAATACTCTTATCTCCAATAAACCACTAGAAAACCAGAAATGGTGCTGTGGCGCAAGCGGTAGAGTGCTCCCCTTGAGCTGAAGGGCTGAGGGATAGCACCCAAGCCCAGAGTTCAAGCCCCATGACCAACAAAAAAAAAGTAAGTGTTCCTCCTTCAAACCCAGGGCTGATGAGACCCCATGGCAGAGTATTGGAATACTTAGTACATCTCTGAGACAGTTTCACTGGGGTCTTATCAAAGGAGCTTGGCTTGAGACAATGAAGTGCAGTCCTTGGCTAATTCCTTAGGATTGGGCTGACAGAACATTTTATTTGCCTCATAAGCTAATGGAGCCTTAGCAATTTGCTTGCTGAGAGATTAGTATTTAAGGAAGGAGCCAGTGGCACCCAACGTCCACGCTCACCTAGGAAATCACTATCTTGGAGGCCTTTGAAGGAATATAGACAGAAGAAAGGAGGCAACTTTAACTTTAATTGGAGGCTTGAGTGCTGTCCCATTTCTAACACACTACCAATTGAGCCCCAGGTAAAATTCTGGTCTTTGGCTGGTTAATTGAAGAAAAGTGTATTTAGATTTTTACAAACTAGCCTGGGTTCAAACTGTGATTCTCAGATCTCACCCTCCTGATTAGTAGGATTAGAGGCATGACCCATTGTGCATTTTTTGGACAGATGCACATAAACATCTTCACAGAGTTACCATGAGGTTGTATAGACATATCTCCAATTTTGTCTGTCATGTTTACATTACCATGTGAGACTTAGCAAGTTCCATGTGTGTCCCATTAGTTCAGAAAAGGAGAAGCATAGATTTAACTTCCTTCTCTCCTCCCATTGGTACAGATCCTTCTACCATAACTGGGAGGAAGATGAACAAGTGAAGAAGTAAGTGGACGCTAGCACAAAGAGAAGTTCTGTCCTTGAAAACTTGGTATCTTTGAGGTTTCTGAATCAAACTCAACTTTCTTCTTTGCACACCAGTTGTGATTTTCACCAGGGGGTTGAGGCTTGGCACTTCAGTGGATAACAGATTACACAGTTGTGATTGTGGTTGTGCTTTTGGACTCTCATGATGACAGGGAGGGCTGTGTATAGCAAGTCAGATCCAGTGGGGAAACAAATTTGTCTTCCTATTACAGGGAGAATTTTAGAGGATTATATTTGAGAAATTACTAGAAGTGCATTGTGAGGAACATCCTCCTTGCAGGAGTCTCTTCCCACTTCCCAACATGGGATGGGGAAGGTTGGCTCTCATTTTCCTTGTCATCAATCTGCTCACAGCCTTGTTTTTTTCATCCTCCCTATGTGGATGGACTTCTACCCTCATGAATTTCTATGAGCCCAAGAACAATGACACCCTGAAAGAACTTACACAGTATGTCAAGCTCAACATGCCCTCTTCAGACCTGCTCTTCCGCTTACATATTTTTCTGGACCAGCTGGAGGAACCCATGAGACCAAGAAAAAGAGTAAGAGGTCCTTGTTTAGATGCCTCAGAGCTTGTGAGTAGGGATGGAACCTGAGTCTCTAGGGATTGGCCAAGAGCCCTTAGACTCCCCAGCTTGGCAAAATGTCCTTTTATGGATATTCTTTGCCAGGTAATGTCTGTTTTCCTTTTGAAAGAACTTGGAAGTAGCCACTCGTTAGAAACAGCCTACCTCCACATCAGTGTTCAGTCCCAACTCAAATTCTACTGCTTCTCCCATTAGATCCTCTTGGAAGTTTAGTGACACCTTAAATACTATGGTCTACTCAAAGACTCCTGTACCTATTTTCATTCTCAGGTTTGCATCACCGTAGAGAAGCTCCTGCAGAACTCCAGATAAAGAACCCATCAGTGATGTAGTCTATGGTGACTGATGGAGAAGGGAAGCCATTGCTGATCTCCAGAAATCATGTGAAGGTAGAAGGGATTTTTCAATTTGTAGAAAGGCCCAAGTAGGTTTAGAGTCCTGTGGACATCCCACTGATTCTGAACCCCACATGTGATGCAGGTGTATCTACACATACCACCAAGGAAGAAGACGATACAGAATGTCTTCCATTGATATTCACTATCCAGCTAAATCAGCTCTAAATCAATCAGAAAAACAAACAAACAAACAAACACGTATTGGTGTGCAGGGTAAATGTGTGCTAATGGAAAAAGACCCCAGTCTATGTTTAGGAAAACCAATAAGTGAGGCCCAAAATCTAGATTCAGTTGAGGAAAGGGAATCTGTCCTCACAGAATACCCAGACCAATCTCTCCACTTGCAAGGATTCCAATTTCCAATTGATAAATTAGAATCTGTCCCTCCCTGGACTCAGGAAGAAAATCCTGATCCCTTTGAAGAATCTGAGGCAGAATTTCTGCCTGAAGGCAACTTAGAGGCCAATCTAGATTTTGAGATTCCTTCTCCCCTTCCTGGAAAATCCTTATTTTTCTTTTTGTCCTGATTTTTGTAAAAGGTTCATTCTATTTATTTTTCTAACTTTATTAAAATGTCAATGTTTTTGACATATTCTAGAATTCATGAATCCTAAATATATTTCTTTTTAAACCTACAATCTGAAGCACCATGCATACCTATTCTGGTGGTGGGGAAGCAGAGTGACAGGGGGCTGTAGAAAAGAGCCTACTGGATATAATGGGAGCTATTAAATGCAAAAAGAGTGGCAAGGAAGCCAGGCCATGCCTGCATGGAGTGATAAGGTGGCTACAAAAGGTCTAGGACATAGCAGATCAGATGTCCTAGAAAGCTATTCTGTCAATTGGGACAAATACCACAATACTTATAGTGGTAACTGGGACTCTCTTCCAACAACAATGAGTTTAAATCTGTATACATTTTCATTGTATTCATTTGCTTTGGGCAAATATGGCAGAAAAGTTTGGCTCCAATAATATAAAAAGTCTACTTTGGGCTGAAAATATTTGACAAAATATATAGGAGATATGTATGCTGGACAGTAAAATCCATCATCAATAGAAGAAAGAAGGCATACATAGATGAACAAACACAAAATCAGGAAAAGTTTCCACAATTAAATCAGTTATATGTAAATACATGTTATATTCTTTATGTTATATATAGTATATTATATAATATATAAGATTCAATATGATTTTTCAAACTAAAAAGGCATTTAAAATTTTAGAATTGAGTGTTTTTTGCCCAAAACATTAGTGTAAATATCATTGGAGAAAGTAGTGATATAATTTGATTATAATTATATGACTATATATTTGTGTGTTTCTAAATATAACACTGATTATAAATAAATATTATATGCATATATTTGTATATATCTGTCTATGAAGTGAATATAATGAAAGTGAATATAATGAAACTGACTATAGTATGTATAAAAAAGTTGAGTCCATGAGACTCAGACCTGTAATCCTACTGTTGTAGGAAGCTGGGTTTTGAGTTTTAGTATCTCTTATCCCCAAGCCTTAGATTTTTCAGAGGAGGCATGGCCCCTTCAGTGTAGCAAACAGACACATATGCCATGGGATCACACTCCCTGACTCCAGAGGAAAGTCAGTAGAAATCAGGACAAGCCTCTTATCTTGACTGTGTACTCAGTTCCTGTACCAAGAAGGCCATCTGTAGAACACCAGATGGAAAATTGGCATTCCCTCCAAAAGGTTCTAAAAAGATCCTTCTGAACGATAGTCTGACTATATTGAATTAAATCTTTTTTCCCTTCGCAAGCTGCAAACACATAGAAATATGACAAGAGCTCAAGAAAGATGGACAAAGACTTACAAATACATAAAATTATATACTCTGTTTCACTAATTCAATGACAAATCATCAAAGGCATGTCTTGAATTTTTTTTAAGGCAATAGAAACATACTCTGAGTTTATCAGGAACTGGATGATATTTTGGTTGCTGAATTGTTGAATGCACTTCTGGTCAAAGGAGACACATATCTTGGGAAAATTGTGTGGGGTTGGGTGTCCTCACACAGCTTCACAATAAAATGGCCATAACTTCTAGGATGTCACAGCCAACTTTGCCATGGCAGCAAATAGGTGTTAGACACTGATTTTGCCCTGAAGTGAACCCAACAACACCAACAGGCACAAAGAATGAGAGGGAATGGCTACTAGCCACCAAACTTCAGCTTGAAGAGCTGTCCTGACCAGGAGCTAGGATAAATTGAGCTGGAGAAGGCTGATCTCCATGTAAGGCTCTTGAGCACTAAGGACTAGTGTGTGTGTGTGTGTGTGTGTGTGTGTGTGTGTGTGTGTGTGTGTGTGTGAATACTGGGGCTTGAACTAGGGAGCTGACCTTTACCTTTTTTAAATCAAAGGTAACAGTCTACGACTTGAACCAAACTTCCATGTCTTGATTTTGAATGGTTAATTGGAGATCAAAGTTTCAGTGTTGCACATGTTCATTTTTTGTCCCTCCTTTTCAATGACCCCTTTAACTTCTGAAATAGAGATAAATGTAAAAAAAATGACAAAAATGAAAGAAAATAAATATCATCTTGTTTCTGTTTCCTGGTCACTGATTATTTTTGAGATAGTGCTTCTTACTAATAAGAATAAATGGTAAAATCTGAAAACATATTTGAGTAATAAATAGACTAGGAAAAATGTTGTCTCCTATTTTTTATCACTACATTTCTTTTTGTCTAAGTATAAATGCCAGACTTACCCTAAGGGCCTAGAATAAGCAAAATGGCTTATAGAGCTCAGATCATATCTTTCAACAGAAGATGACAGCCCCAGAAGAAAAACAGATCCACAACTTGCACAAGGAAGAGAGAGTTTGATGTCTCCTTAAATCTTAGGATTGAATGCTCATGAGGAGCCCTCGGGACTGATGACAGCTTAAGGACCTAACATTTCCTGTGTCATTCCATCATAGGCACAGTCACCAATCTCCCATCACACTCTAGGTGCCGCGCCTGACTGGTGACCTTGGCTGTGTCATGAGAACATGTAGCAGGGCTCTGTCATGGTCATTGGAGAGTCAGGATTGCACACTAAGAGGACATTCATGAAAATGGTAACAAGGCCTGAGTCAGGGTTTTGTCAGATCTAGATGATTTGTAACAGGCACTACTGTCTTCTGGCTAAGAATGTGGATATATCATTGCGGTCTTGCACACAAATATATCTTGTTAGCTTACAACATTTCCGTATGAAAGCCAACAAAAGGTCATCAATGCCCTCTGAACATATTCTCATCAATTGTCCCGACCCGCAGGACTTCAACCAGGGCAATGAACCTAAGCAAGAAGGAATGACGGGACAAGAGACACAAAGAATGACAGCAAGACAAGGATTCTGATCAAGCTGCCAATTTTTATTTTTCACACAAGGGTATTTATATGCTTGGACTTAGGGCGTGGTGAAAAGGTGGTCGTTAGTAGCTGCAGGGTGTTTACGTAGGGCATGGTGAAAAGCCTCAAGAAGTTCCAATGAGATAGTTAAGCCTATTACATTGAGAGACTTAACTTTTGGCTCCCAACATCTCCCCCTTTCTTATTTAGAAAATTGACCATCAACTGTTGGCTGCTTTTTTAAAGGGGTGACAGAGGCTCTGTTCCTCTAAGGGCCCAGGGTTTTTCTCCACTCCCAAGCGAGCGTCCTCACTCGGGGAGGGGAGTTTTACAGGCCTTGGCATGTTTTTTGAGGCGACGGCTTGTGGGTATGCATGCCAACCGTCATGCACCAGAGCTTGCCACTCAGGGGTCTTGGGTTTTGGGATCTCGCAGATCCATCCCCCTGCAGTCTTACCTGCACCCTTGATTTGAGCATTTTTTCTTCCTCCCATAGGTGCATCCTCCCCCAAGCGGAGGGGCCTATAGGAGGAGGGGCGAACCTATCCCTTATGGCAAGGGCGCAATAGGTCTTGCCCGTTGAATGGTCAGGAGTTATGGAAGGGTTTTCTAAATAAGAAAAAGGAAGGGGGGAGTGTTTCTCACATGGCAAAACACTAATTAAAAGCCTGGGGTAAATCCTAGATCTCAATACCATGGTCTGCCATATCAAGGCGATGGTGATGAACTTATGTGGGCTTAGAAGCCAAGAGACTAATCTGTTATTTAATAAATTCAAACAGGAAGGTCCACGTCTGGAGTTCTAGCTGCACCTGTAAGAGAAAAGGCATCATCCTGGGGGGGGGGGAGATTTTCCCCGGGTTGTGGTAAGCTATTCACTTGTTTTATCAAGCCTTCTGGCAGCCACCTTGGGGCCGCTTGTTCTTTTTTTTTTTTTTTTTAATTTTAAATGTTATTTTTATTATAAAGATGCTGTACAAAGGGGTTTCAATTACATGAGTAAGGTAATAAGTACATTTTTTGTAGAACATAGAAGGAGTCTTTTTTCTTTTTTTTTTAAATTTTATTTTATTTTATTTGAGAACATACTGTACAGAGGGGTTACAATTACATGGGCAGGATAATGCATACATTTCTTACCAAGTATTGCAGCCTCCTCCTTTGTTTACCCTTCACCTCCCTTCCCAGCCTCCCCCCTCCCCCCCACCCAATCATACCCCCCTCCCCCCCATACCGACATTGTAAAGCTGGTTTTGACATGACATTTTGTACTTCTCATTGTTGCAACAGGTCCACCTGAATCCTTAAACGAATTGTTTGTCCCCATCTCCTCCACGTGTTATACTGACATCAAATATAGTGAAAGCGGGGGTTAACTGTGGGGGAGGGACATACAAAGCAACAAAGAAATAATCTTATAAATGTGTTAGAAACACATGCATGAAAGAAACGAAAACATGAAAAGCCACTGGTTCTAGATCTAAAAGACAATGAGTGGCAGGGAGTGGTCTACCTAAAGCTTGGGAGGGCATTGCCCCTTGGCTTTGTTTGCCGAAGGGACATTCACTTGCAAAGTGACCAGGTTGTTTACAAGTAAAACAAGTATGGGAGCCTAGAGCCAAGGACTGACCTTTGAAAAGCCTTGGTAAAAGCAGCGCCCATGGCGCCCATGGCATGGGCGGTTCCTACTCCAGCAAAATGCCTGAGGAACTCAGATAGGTCACCCTTGTTTTTATGTGGCCAGAGGACATCTTGTCATGCAGGGTTAGCATTTTCAAAGGCAAGATGTTTAACAAAGGCACTTTCACTTTCACTAGGCCCAAGAAGCCTTTCCACAGCCAAGTTAAGCCAGGAGACAAAGTCACTGTAGGGTTCATCTCGCCCCTGTCTAAGTTTTGCCAGGGAAGTAGTAGCCGATCCCTTTTGAGGGAGACGCTTCCAAATATAAAGGCCAGCATTTTGAATTTGCACCAAAAATCCGGTAGGAAAGCTCACCTGTTTACCATTGGTATCAAAGGGCACATTACCCAAAAGTTTAGTATAGGTCCAGGTTTTTGAAGATGTTTTAGCCAATTTTTTTTTTTGCGCGGTCTCTCTACATTGTTCCTTAAAGTCCGCATTCCATAAAACAAAATCACCCTCACTAAGGGTGGCGTGGGCCAGGAACTTCCAATCATTAGGGGTGAGCCAGGGCACACTTTGGTTTTCTAACAAGGCTAACCTATAAGAGGGAGTCGGGCCATATTGGGCACATGCATTTTTAAGCTTTTCGACAAACCAGAGGCTAAGCCTCTTATACTCTTGTTGGCCTTTTCCCTGGGTGGGTTGTTTCTCTTCATCCCCTGTATCCTGTTCCTCATCTTCCTTTTCCTCCTCTTCTGATTCATCCTCCTCACCCTCTGAGGTCCTATCTGTCTGGCTCCGAGTTACTGGAAAGGTGAGAACTGATTGATCGCCTGATCTAACCTTAATTTTATTAGGCAGTTTTGGCGTATCCGCCAAGGCCAGTGTGCGGAGTTCATAATCAAGGGACCGCAGTTCTTTTAAAAGTTGAAGGTGTTCTCGCCTATGTTGAAGGGTCTCTTGTAAAGGGGCCAGGTTAGGTAAAGGGGGGGGGAGAATAAACATCTGGATCTGGAGGGGCAGTGGGCCCTTGAAGGGCCAGGCCACAAAAGGAAGGGATTTTCAGTAAATTGACCAGCAGTCATATCTAATACAACTGATGGGCAAGACGAGGGGGGCCTAGAGGCATGTTGGAGAACCTCCTTTCCAGTTTTTACAAGATTTAAAATTCCACTATCAAATAGAGAACATTTTAAAACTTCGTTAATCAAATTCCAATAGGAAAACGTGGTAGCAGGAACCTTTTCCGAACCAAAGATTTCATAATAATCTTTTAAACAATCTCCTACTCTTTGCCATCTTTTTGCATCTATGATTCCTTCAAAGGAGAACCAAGGACACACATCCTCTATGAATGAGAAAAATAATTCTAAATCCTTTTTCTTAACCCACGTTCCCCGTGTCTTGAAGGTCTCCTTGAGGTCTGACAGAAATAGATCATATGACGATATTGCTTGTCCCATAGTGGGTCACTCACCATGCGCCATCCCCACTCTCCTCCTGGATCTGTCTTTCCGCGGGGTCTGTCGAGGCGATCTCGAGATCTCGGACTGTACTTGGCCAAGTTTGCCCGGAGGACAGTGTTCCTTCCTTAGTCAGAGCCTCATGCTCCACGTTGGGAGCCTGTTGTCCCGACCCGCAGGACTTCAACCAGGACAATGAACCTAAGCAAGAAGGAATGAAGGGACAAGAGACACGAAGAATGACAGCAAGACAAGGATTCTGATCAAGCTGCCAATTTTTATTTTTCACACAAGGGTATTTATATGCTTGGACTTAGGGCGTGCTGAAAAGGTGGTCGTTAGTAGCTGCAGGGTGTTTACGTAGGGCATGGTGAAAAGGTGGGATTCTGTAAACTCAGCCTCAAGAAGTTCCAATGAGATAGTTAAGCCTATTATGTTGAGAGACTTAACTTTTGGCTCCCAACAATCAATATTTAGGAGGTAAAAAGCTATAAAATCAAGTTCATCATGAGGAAAAACCCGAAATGAAAACCAAATTGAGGAGCATTTACAAAAAATGTTTTTCTGTATGTATCAAATGTGACAAAATATTAAAAGTTAATGAAGCTGGGAAAGTTAAATTGATTTCTTTTTTTACTATGGTTGCAACTATCTTTTACATTTCAACTACTTAACAAAAAGAAGGTAGGCCAAGCACCACTGGTGGGTTACACTTGTAACTCTAGCTATTTAGAAATATGAGAACTGAGGAAAGTAAATTGAAGTTAGACTACTTAGGAAAAACCAGTGAAACTTTGATCTCCAATTAACCATTCAAAATCAAGACATGGAAGTTTGGTTTAAATCGTAGACTGTTACCATTGATTAAAAAAAGCTAAAGGTCACCTCCTTGAATTCAAGCCCCAGTATTCACACACAAACACACACACACACACTCACACACACACACACACACACACACACACACACACACACAATCTCAAAAATAACCAGTGACCAGGAAACAGAAACAAGATGATATTTATTTTATTTCATTTTTGTCATTTATTTTTACATTTAGCTCTCTTTCAGAAGTTAAAGGGGTCATAGAAAAGGAGGCGCAAAGAATGAACATGAGCAACACTGGTACACTGGTATTCAATTGGTATTATATTGAAAATGACCTATGCGATTTGTTTTTGGGGAAGAACGGGAAAACAGAAAAAGAGATAAAAATGCACTCAGGGAATTAGAGTTGTGGCTCAATATGAGTGCCATTATTTAGCAAAAGAGCTCAGAGAGAGTGTCCAGGCCCTGGGTTCAAACCTCATTACTAAAACAAAAACAAAGAAAAAAGAAATGTAATCATTACCACACAATTGTAACTAAACCCTCTACAGCACAATAATAATAATAACAATAATAATAATAATAAAAGAAGATGATGATGAAGAAGAAGAAGGAAGTGGAAAAAAAAACAAACCAGTGAGAAAAATTGAGAGAGCAAGGGAAGGACTGACCTTTCAAAAAAGAATATATCTGTATCTAACTTATATGACTGTAACCTCTGTGTAATTCACATATATAATAATCATGCAAGAGAAAAAACAGAAATTTAGTGCTGGAGCCATAACTCAAATGGGAGGTCAGACTAATATGTATGTGATATCAAGGTCAAACCCCTTATCAATTTCTCCTTCAAAAATGGCTCTTCTCATCACTTGTGCTTTCCCTAGCTTATAAAAGGGGGTGCAGTTAAAGAAAGAGAAAGGTAATCTGTCAGGCACAGTACTGTACTTGCAGAGAGCAGTACTCACTAGAACACATGTTTACTAGACCACATGATGTCTCCATGTTTTCTGAAATAAACAGAACTAATTGGGCTTGAATACATGCTCCACTATATACTAGATAGGGACTCAAAATTAATGAAATTCTCTGGATCTCAAATTCTTTTCAGGTAAAGTGAGCATAACAATACATATCTCACGGGATTATGAGATCTGGTTGTCATCAAACATGGAGCGGGTTTTATCTTAGGTGTGTGTGCAACATTCAAACACTGCTGGAAGGAGTATAAACTGGCATGATGTTTACTATATTACTTTACAGTAATACAACATACCTATAATCCTACTTACAAAAGTGGCTGAGAAAAGAGGATCAAGGTTTTAAGTCTGGACAGGAAACTGGATCAGACTCATCTCCAATGATCTCTAAAAAAGCTTGAGGTAGAGTTTGGTTCAAGTGGTAGAGTGCTAGACTGGAGCATAAGCCTCAGGAACACTTCTTAGGCCCTGAATTCAAGCCCTAGGACCAGCACAAACACACACACACACACACACACACACACACACACACACACACACACACACTAAATTTGGTGTGTTCCTATCACCCTGCTTAGCAATATATTCCCTCTTCCAAGCTCACCTGATTTGTTTTGTTTTAAAAGGGACTTCCTGTAGCACAGGCTGCTCCTAAACTTACAATCCTCCTGGGTACTGGGAGTACAGGCATGCCTACTATAATTGGCTTCACTCAGTAACAACAACAACAACAAAAGACCCAATGACTGGGAATGTGTTTAGTGGTAGAGTGCTGGCCTTACATGCAAGAAGCACTTGATTTGATTCCTCAGTATGACCTAAGCAGAAAAACTGGAAGTGGTGCTGTAGCTCAATTGGTAGTGTGCTTGCCTTGAGCAAAAGAAATTCAGAGAGAGTGCACAGGCCCTGATTTCAAGCGCCAGCTCTGGCAAAATTAAAAAAAAAAAAACAAGTGCAAAATGCTGTTTGTTGAAATAAATATGTTGAAGAATTTTTGTACTCACTGGAAAATTGTGCTTTTGGGAATTCATAATGAACTTTGTTAGGAAAAATTAAAATAAATTAATGAAATATTATCTGGCATTGGAAAGGACACAGTGAGATGTAAAAATGATTGCTGCCTATCGTTACTTGATACAACAATGTTACAGATACACTTGCCAGATTGTGATTTTTTTTAAGTATACAATCGTGGGTTTTTTTCTTTTTCAAAATAGTTTTACTGCCAGGCCTAGCTACTAAGAAGACTGAGAACTGTTCAAATCCAGCCAAGGCAGGAAAGTCTGTGACACCTTTATATCCAACTAAAGTTTCAGAAAATGTGAAGTGGCACTGTTGCTCAAGTGGTAGAGTGCTAGTCTTGAGTTGAAGAGTTGAGGTATAATGCCCAGACTTAGAGTTCAAGCACCACAACTGACAAAAATAATAATAGTAATAATATTAAATTTATTGTTACTATTAAGGTGTTATACATAAAGGCTACCAATTCATAAGTTTTTTCTTTGCTAAAAGAAATACATATCAATCTTCATTGCCAACAGCCAGGATATGGCCATCTGCTTTCCAGCTGATCTCTGTGTGTAGAGGCAATGTGTAATACGAAGCAATACAAACCATTTCTGCGTATAAATAATTTTTCTCTGCACATCTTGAAAATCAATGCTGACAACATGAAATAAAAAATCCCTTTAAAACATTCTTCTAGACAAGTTAAAGAAATCCTGATAAGTATTTTAAGAATAATTTCAGAGAGCTTGAACTCAGGGCCTGGGTTCTGTCTATGAGATTTACTACTCAAGATTGGGGTTGCCGCTTTGAGCCACAGTGCCTCTTCCAGTTTTCTCATGGTTAGTTGAACAGAAAAGTTTCACCAACTTTCCTCTCCAACCTGGCTTTGAACTAGGATCTAGAGATCTCAGCCCTCTGAGTAGCTAGGATTATAGGCAATGAGCCCCTGGCACCTGACTTTTTGCAGACCTGAGATAGAGGCCAGTTAATATTAAATGTCAATCATGTTTAACTTTGTAAAATAAAGTTAACTGAAATGACTTCCACTAGAAATAAGGAATCAAATGTGTAGGTGGGTTACAAAGTTCTTACCAAAAGTTACATATTTTCCTTGTGTTTTTTTTTTCTTCCAAAATTGTGTGCTTTCCAGAATAATACCTTACCTTTACTTCCTGGTTTATTTAATTTATTTCATAAATGTCCACAGCTTCTTCAGCCATCATTTATTTATGTGAAGAGCTTTAAAACATCTGTTTTCAGTCTAAATTCCTTGTATGCACCTCTCATCCATATATTCAACTGCCATAAAAACTTGTGAAACAGTAATCATGTCTTATCATTATTGGATATTAATGTGTAATAAAATTTAAGAAAATAAAGAATAACATCAATAAATAACGCATGATTTTGATAGTAATGCTAAACATAAATATAACGTTGATTATATGCTTAGAATTTAATAAAAACCTCAAGGAAAAGAAATCACTTTTTTTAGTGCTGATATTATGGTTTAAACTCAGGGCCTTACCTTCTCAATTAAGCTTTTTTCCCTCAAGGGTAGTGCTCTGTATTTCAACCACAGCTCCCCTTGGAATTTTATTTGGGGGATAATATAGAGATAAGAATCTCATGGAATAAAAAAAAAATTTGTGTCCCTATCTTGGGGTTCATTTCACATAACATTCTCTTATAAGGTTATATGGTACCATGCATTACTTAGTGCAAGGAGGTTAACCATGGGAACTATGGTTATTTGAGCCTCGCTTATTTCACTTAATAAAATTGTTTCTGCATCTTTCCATCTCCTAGCAAATGGGGCGATGTCATTCTCTCTGATGGAGGCCTAGAATTCCATTGTGTGTGTGTGTGTGTGTGTGTGTGTGTGTGTGTGTGTGTGTGTGTGTATCACATTTTCTTGATTCATTCATCTACTGAGAGGCATCTGGGTTGGTTCCATATCTTAGCTATGGTAAATAATGCTGCAATAAACATAGTTGTGTTGGCAGCTTAGTATGGTCTTGTGTGTGATCATTTGGTAAATGCCCAAAAGTGGGATTACTGGGTTATAGGGGAGCTCTAAGTGAAGTCTTGGAAAAAATTATATTAAGTAAAGTAAGTCAGACAAAAGAAACATAGGTCCTATGGTTTCCCTTATTTGGAATAACTAGTGTATATCTGGGACAAGCATAAGAGTTCAAAAGCTATGTCATACCACCAGATAAGATGATGTTAAGCGAAGTGAATCCCAAGATAGGGTTTACAATTTACCATGTGATTTTTTTTGTTTTTGTTTTTATTTCCCCCCCCCCAAGGTATAACTCCTGTTTTCACTGTATTTAAGGTCGGTGGCCTACATCTTGTATACAGCGTTTCTCTAGTTTGGGGAGGGCAAGGGAAAAAACAAAATGTTTAAATGGGCAGGTTGACCCACTGTAGCAATGAGATGCACACGACACTATGTTAAAAAAGGAACTTTACGATATGAGCAGGGAAGCAGGGAAGGGAGGAGAAGGGGAGTGTAGTTGTGGAGGTGGGAGGGAAGAAAGGGTAGGGGGAAAACAAAGGAGGTAACAATGCCTCATAGAAAATGTACACATTACCTTGCTCATGTAACTATAACACCTCTATACCATATTTTTACAGTAAAAACCTTTTATAAAATAGAAAGTGTCATGTACACCAATTGTAGTAGCCCACATGTGTAATTCTAGCTGATTGGGAAGCAGAGATGACAAGGATCATAGTCTGAGGCCATGTCATAGAAAAAAACTGCCAAGACAGCCATCTCAACAAATGAGATTTCCATAATGGTTCACATCTGTAATCCTAGCTAATTATGTGGGAGGCATAGGTAGCAAAGTCTCAGTCAATCTAACATCAGATCTGGGCAAAACGTTCAAGACCTCAAGTAATTAAATTGACTAGAAGTATGGTAAAAGTAGTTGAGCTTCTTGATGCTATACAACCAGAGTCCTGTCTAGCAAGCAGAGAACCCCTGAATAGAACCCTTCCACCAAAAAGCCTAAATAACTTTATCCTATTTGAACATCTAATTTTAAGGCGACTGACAGATCCGAGATGATGACATTCTCTTTAAAATTAGCTATTCAAAAGAGACAAAGTTTTTTAAGTTTTGAAAAAATTGAAAAGGAAAATGCATGTGATTTTTGTTAGCTCTATAATTCTTGAAAACATAAAATGTACTCAAGTATTTAATATATATCCATATGTGTGCATATATCCATGTAAGTATGTATATCCATGTATGTATGTATATATGTATATATATATATATATATATATATACACATACATATAAATGGTTCATCTCTTTTCTGTGTAGCCAATGTTACAAATGAATCTGTATAATCACTACTTAAATGCATGAATAGACAAAGAGAATGAGCAGAGAACTCATATTCAGGAAATTATGGCTAGCCCATAAACCTGAAAATCTTTAAATCAGTTTGCATGTTTCAGTTACTGCAGTACAGGTACAGTATGACAACAGTGGGATACCAGGCAGATGAATTGAGAAATGAGAGATACAAATGTTAAAATATTCTTTCTGATGGTTAAGTAGAATTTCTTGTGTGTGTGTGTATTACAATTTCTTGATTAATTTTTCTCTTGAAGGTTATCTGGGCAGTTTCAATAAGAATGGTTGGGCTGAAACCTTTACTATATCCTGGTTTGTAATCTTTCAGGTTAATGCCCAGGAGAAGAGTTGCTGGATCATATGGAAGTGGGTAGTCAAAAGAGGGGTGAAGGGTTAAAAGGAAGAAGAATGAACAGGAGAAAAGGGGGGAAATGCAGAGTGGAATCCAATAAATATCCTACAATATTAAGAAGAGTAAAGGAAGAAGTGCATAGAGCAGGGAAAATTAGAATATTGAAAGGGCTGGCATTGATCAAGGTATATTGTACGCATAAAATGCTTTAATGATAATTCCTATGCTACTTAAAATAATAAGTAAAAATTCATGTCCCTGAACTGTTATGCAATTAGAAACAAAGAATAGAATTTGCTCAGATCAACTCCAGGGTCTATAAGTCTTTTTTGTTAGGATAAGTTTTAGAACAACACTAATGATACATATCACCTGAAGAAAATTTAATGATTTTTAGCTATTTAAATAATCATTTTTGGAGATATAGCTCAAGTGGCAGAGTGCTACTTAGTGAGCAAAGCTGCAAGATAATGAATTGAAGTCTCAATCTCGAACAAAAGTAAAAACAATCAGTAAAATTCAGGCACTTTCCTGGGCACTGGTAGTTCATGAGTTTAATCCTACTTTTAATCAGAAGGCAGAGATCTGGGGAGCTCAGTACAATGTCAGCTTAGATAAGAACATCTGTGAGACTCTCATCTCCAATTCACTGCCAAAGAAAGCTGGAAGTGGAATCATAGCTCAAGTGGTAGAATGCTAGCCTACAGCAAAAAGCTCAGGGGCAGAACCCAATCCTTGAATTCAAGCCTTAGAATCGTGCATATACATACACAAAGGAAGTAAATCACTCAAGTTCTCAATCTTCCATTTCCCTAATCCTAACTGAAATCTTGGACAGAACCCTAAGAGCAACCTTGATGATAATAGTAACCCAATCCTAAAATTAATGGAAAATATATCCTAACAGATACTCATTGTCTTTGAAATGATTTGCAATGTGCTCCAAATCCTACAGATTCCCTGACTTGGATTCTGAAATCGTTCCCTATTATGAATCAGTAACCTCAAATCTTCATATCATGAAAACTACCGTAGTTTCCACTGATCTTAACTTTTACTGAACTCCTCTATCTCCAAAAAGAAGTTGCAGGTTTACTTCAAATCTACTATCGTTCCTAACCCTAACTATAGATCTAAACCCTACTAGAAACCTAATTCTAAATTTAACCCTATTGAACCCTGAATAGGAATATTAGGAAAACTCTGTAGTTTTTGGTAAATTTCACACTTATTTTACTTAAAAGTGTTAGCAGAAATCTCAGTTTTACCTTAAAGCTTACCCTTCCCTAAGCCTAAGTCTAACCTGAACTAGAAAAGCAACCCTAGCCCTAGAACTAATAGCCTTTGGATTCTAAAAGCCATACAAATACATTACTTTTTATTCATCATAACTATGATTCAACTCATCTCTCTCAAAATAGTTTGCAGTTTTATTCATTATCTAGCCATTTTTGTAACCTTAACCCTAACTGGAATATTGAGGCTAACCCTCACACTGACCATACCCTAATCTTAGTATTATTAGCAGTTTCTTATTTCACATTCATCCTAATTCTAACTAGACTTGTTATTCGAAGATTTACTTTCAGTTTGACCCTAAACATTCCATTTCCCTAATGCTAACACTAACTCCAGCTGGAACTGAAACCTAACTTTCACCCTAATGATAGTCCAATTCTAATGTTTAAGAAAAATACTCTAGTTTTTATTCATTCTAATGAATACTCCAGTTTGCACTCTGGAAATGAGTTTGTTTGTCCTAATTCCCACAAATTTTCTGACTCTTCCTCTGAAGTTATCTTATTCCCTAACATGAACCATTATATTATTTTTCCTCACATTGTCTTATCAGGAAAAATACTGAAGTTTCCAATGATTCTACCTTTTCCTGAACCCCTGTGCCCTAAAACAATATCTGATTTACTTTCCATCAATTCCATTAATTAACTTTAACTCTCAACCTAAACCTGGCTGGAAAACTCTCATTAAGCATTACAAGAATGATCACTGAGAAATAAATATAATGATAATGGTCTAGTTACTGTTCAAACTCATATTTTTGCTTCCACTTGTTAGTGAAAACTGAATATTATACTAAAAACTTTCCTATTCATAACACTATTCATAATCAGAACAAAATACTGACCCTAATGGTAATCCAAATTATATGTCAATACTAACACTAACACAAGTACACTAGTTTTCACTCATCCTAACTTGATTCAAATAAGCCTTCCAAAAATTGGTTTCAACATTTTTTCCAATATCTTAGTCATTTTCTAACCCTAAACTTAATCTTACCTGGAACATTGAGAATAACCATAACCCTAAATGCAAGTAGATTCTAATATTAATAGCAATACTCTAGTTCACATTCATTCTAATTCCTGCCAGGCTTATTCTAAAATTTACCTTCAATTTGACTCTCATTTTTTTTCCTCCACTCTAAACCCAATCATGGCTAGAATCCCAACCATATCCTTGACACTAATGGTATCTCACTTCTAAAATTTATGAAAAATGCTTGTTTTGTGTCATTCTTTACTGAAATTCCACCTGTAATTCTTGAAATAAATTGCAGGTTTTCCTAAACCCTATACATTTTTTCACTCTTAACTCTGAATCTATCTTGTTCCTTAACAGGAATCATTATGTCCATTGATCTCAAATCCTGATATTATGAAATACATTGTACTTCCAATATCCAAGCTTTTCCTGAATTCCTAGAACCTAAAATAAGTTCAGATTTACTTAACATTTAACACATTTCTTTTCTTTTTCTTTTTGTCCAATGTGGGGCTTTAACTCTGGGCCTGGGCATGATCCCTGAGCTCTAGGTCATGAGCCCTCAGCTCTTTAGCTATAGGTGTGCACTTTACCACATGGCCACCGCACCACTTTTGGGTTTTCTGGTGGTTCATTAGAGATAAATGTCTCATGGACTTTCTGCCCCGGCAGGCTTTGAACTGCGATTCTCAGAAATCAGCTTCCTGACTAGCTTAGATAATAGGCATGAGAAACTAGTTTAACCAATTTCTTTATCCTATTCTCAACCCCCTTTAACCAGAAACCTAATCCTAATCACAATCTGATTTAACACCAAATAGTTACTGTAAGGAAAATTGTCTAGATTCTAGTCAACCACACATTTTTTTGCTTCTACTTCTTATTGGAAAACTAAATTTTATACTAAAGCTTATCCTTCCCTAAACCTAATGAGAACAAAATGTAATTCACCCTTTAAGCCAAATTATGTCTGAATGTTTAAAGTAACACAGACACTGGTTTTCATTCATTCTAACCTTGATGCCATTCATTCTTCTTAAAATATGTTGCAGTTTTACACCTTTTTATATCTTACATTTTTTTCTCATGCTAAACCCAGCTCTAACTGGAACACCTTGCCTAATCCTAAACCTACATGTAACCGAATCATAATGTTAATAGCAAGCCTCTATTGCACTTTTATTCTCTTGCCCAGCGTGTAGGTCTAAATTTTACTTGCATTTTGAGCCTACATTTTTTAAGTGTCTTTCTATTTCCTGTCAGGTTTTCTTTTTCGTTTTTTCTTTCTTTCTTTCTTTTTTTGGTCGGTCATGGGGCCTAAATTCTGGCATTAGACTTTGTCCCCCACTCTTCAGATCAAGGCGAGCACTCTGCCACTTGAGCCACAGCGCCACTTATGGTTCTATAGTGGTTTATTGGAGATATGAGACTCAAAGACTTTCCTGCCTGGACTGCTTTGAACTCTGATCCTCAGACATCATCCTCCTGAGTAGCTAGGATTAAAAGCGTGAGCCACTAACGCCCATCTTCATCATGTTTTTAAATTTTATTTTATTGTAAAGATGCTTTAAAGACAGATTAGTTACACGAGTAAGATAATGGGTATATTTCTTTGTTGAGCATTGTTACACTCTTCTTTGTTGTTCTCCTACTACCCCACCTCCCTTACTCCTCCCTCGCCATGGGTGTAAAGTTCATTTTGAACATAGGGTCTTCTGAGTATCATTGTTGCAATGGGTCATCCTGTATTGAACCTATTTCACTAACCCTAATTCTAATTCTGTCTGGGATCCTAAACCTAACCATAATAAAAATGATAGCTAAATTCAGAAGTTAACAAAAATATTCAAGTTTTTATTCATGCTGTTAATCCACTATACAACTTGAAATAAATTGCAGTTTAGTTTAATTTTTTCTCCAAGTTAGATTATATGTGCATATATAAAGACATAACTTTATGTGAAATACAGAAGATCTTTGGAAGAAGAAGTAATGAAAAGAAAATAGAAGGAGGGAGTATAATCAAATGCTTTAAACATATTATGGAATTGCCACTTCTGACTATTAATAACCATTAACAAAATAACTAAAAATTAATAAAGAACACACTGCCGTTTAGTATTTTTAGAGAGCCATGATATGTCTTGTGAATAAAATACTTGTGTTAGATAAACTTTGTTCATGCATATTTTATATTGTTATTGGTCAATTACTTAACTTAATGAATAAGAATATATCAAATAAGATTCCATGAAAAAAACATAAAACAGTGTTTTAGCAATTGTTTGAGAAAAAGTTATATTCATGAATTTTAGGAAACTAAATTTCTATTTCCCTATGAAGCAATGATTTAGGTTTACTAATCTAGTTATTTTAGAGAACATAATTTGCATGAAAAACAACTAATGTACATATTGTTTCTTTAATGAGTGATGTTTAAATATTGTCTTTCATTCAAATGAATACTTAGGTTTACTTTTCAAAATAAATGCAATTTTATCTCCTTTTAGAAGTATTTACCCTGCAATTAAATGTATTAGTATGTTCAGGTATTTAAAAGCTAAAATTTCGATGTTTGTTACGTAGCTCTACATATTCAGGGTGACACGATTTTTGTATTCGTAAATGTCTAACCAGTGGGATTTTTGCTTCATCAATATAAATTATCTCATGAGGTTGTTACAAAGGCTCCAGTAACCAGTGTGGTCAAAAACATTTCCTGAATTCTAAATTTTAAATCTAATCATTTTTAGACTTTGATTATATCATTTATTATATCTTCAGAGCAATTAAGCTAAACTAAATACTACTTTTTAAACATTTTGTTCACATTGTAAATAATATCAACACGGATCACAAAGAGACTAATTATTTCAGACTCATCATGTTTGGTAAAGTTAGTGTGAAGAATGTAGAGAGCAGAAGGTTCTTATACTCAATAAATATTTTGGTTAATTTAAATTAAATTAAATATCTGGATTTCTAATTTGGAGGTTAATCACATGGAAAGAGGAAGATAATTTTTTAAAAATAATTACTTTGGGACCATTTTTCTTCTTAAAATATGAAGCAAAAATATCTCTAGGAAATATTTTTTTCAATAAAATGTTTCAACCCTTAGTAAAGTGCTTTATACTTTAAAATAAAGTCTGTCTCAAAATAGAAATTCTGCAACTAATCTAATATATGTTTTCATGCACAAAATTCTGTGACTTCTAGTCTTATGTGATTTTAATTATATGTTATAGTTGTGACATGATCCCTACTTATATTTATACAAACTTCTGTAATTATACAAATCATGCCAATACACACTAACTTATGAAAGAAAATATTCAAACAAAATTATCTTTTTTTTCCTGTCTCCAACAGGGAAGGATGATGTGCTAAAGTATATTAAATGAAAGCACTCTAACAAAGAGTCTATGGAGTGGAAATTTGCAACATGAGGATGGGAACATGAGCACTTTCTACTTGGCTGAACAGGAATTTTTGTTTCTACAGTACTTTCTTACCTTTTAATCACACAGGAAAAGACATTAAAATTTGAAATTCATATGAAGGAATTGCATTACTAAAAGTTGTGGCAACCCTGTTCAAAAGCTGGATCTTATCACTAGTTCTTTGTGATTGCTGGCTGATCTATTTCTCTATCATATGTTTCATATTATTAAATATATTAGTAATTGAGCAGTAAGTACATTACAGGAGATTCCTGAAAATCACAGCTATTGCAGTTTAATAATCTGAAGTGAGGAAAAAGATTATATTAATCTCCAATTTCTCCCTTTGGCCTTCAATGTGCCAATTAATTTTCAAAACAATCATGTAAGATGTTAGTTTATTTTTCCCTTTTTATTTATTTTTTTTTCTTTTTTTTTTATTGTAAAGCTACTATACAGAGGGTTACAGTTACATGAATGAGGCAATGAGTACACTTCCTCTTGAACATTGTTACCCCCTCCATTGTTGTCCCCCTACCATCCTTCCCCGAGGTTCTTTTTTTTTTTTTTTTTGATTGTGATTAAATGATTACATAATTTCAAAGTCACAAGTTCATTCTAACTTCCCTGGAGCAAATTGTCTACCACAGTCTGTAATATATAACAGTGTTCACATGTTATATACCATATTTGTGATCAGCAGCATGGGGATATTTAGTAGTGGTTCAACCAGATGAGCAGGAGTTCTTTGTTTCTTAAGTCCTGTTAGTTTTGTCGAATCACCTAACCTTTTGGATTTAGCATCCACTTATCAGGGAGACCATGTACCATTTGTCTCTTCGTTCTTGGCTTACCTCGCTCAACATGATTCCTTCTAGCTCCATCCATTTCCCTGCAAATGCCATTATTTTGTCATTTCTAATGGCTGCATAATATTCCATTGTGTATAGATACCACAATTTTTGGATCCATTCATCTGTGGTGGGGCATCTCGGTTGTTTCCATATCCTAGCTATTGCAAACAGTGCTGCAATAAACATGGAGGTGCATTTGTCCTTGTATATTGGTTCCTGTTGTTCAGGGTAGATGCCTAGAAGTGGTATGACTGGGTCGTAAGGGAGGTCAATCTTTAGCTTTCTAAGGACCCTCCAGACTGCTTTCCAAAGTGGTTGTATAAGTGTACATTCCCACCAGCAGTGTAATAGGGTTCCTCTTTCTCCACATCCCCTCCAGCATTTGTCATTGGCTGATTTGTGGATGTGGGACATTCTGACTGGGGTAAGGTGGTATCTCAGGGTTGTCTTTATTTGCATTTCCTTCACCACCAGGGATGATGAACATTTCCTCATGTGTTTCTTTGCCATTTTTATTTCTTCATTTGAGAAGTCCCTCTTTAGTTCCCTTGCCCATTTAGTAATTGGTTTGTTAGGTTTGGGAGGGATTAGTTTCTTGAGTTCCCTGTATATACAGGATGTTAACCCCTTGTCTGATATATTGCTGGTAAATATTTTTTCCCAATTAGTTGGTTGTCTTTCTAGCTTAGTTGCGATAGATTTAGCTGTGCAGAAGCTTTTTATTTTAAGGTAGTCCCATTTGTCGAGTCTCTCTCCAACTTGTTGTGACCCTGGGACTCTGTTCAGGAAGTTCCTTCCTGTGCCTATTAGCTCAAGTGTCTCTCCTACTCTGTCCTGCAGTAGTTTCAGAGATTCAGGTTTAATGTTAAGGTCTTTAATCCATTTTGAGTTGATGTTGGTGCATGGTGATAGGCTGGGGTCCACTTTTAGTTTTCTGCATGTGGCTGCCCAGTTTTCCCAGCACCAGCGGTTGAAGAGGCTGTGTTTCCTCCATTGTATGTCTTTGGCTCCTTTGTCGAATATCAGCTGGCTGTAGGCCTGTGGATTTATATCTGGATCTTCTATTCTGTTCCATTGGTCTTCAGGTCTGTTTTTGTGCCAGTACCAAGCTGTCTTTGTTATTATAGCTCTGTAGTAGAGTTTGAAGTTCGGCATGGATAGCCCTCCCATATTGTCTTTATCCCCTAGAATTGTTTTGGCTATTCTAGGTCTTTTGTTGTTCCATATAAATTTTTGGACTGTTTTCTGTATTTCAGTGATGTACGTCATTGGGATTTTAATAGGAATTGCATTGAATTTGTATATTAGTTTTGGAAGTATCACCATCTTTACTATATTAAGTCGACCTATCCAGGAGCATGGGAGGTCTTTCCATTTCCTAGTGTCTTCTGCAATTTCTTTCTTTAACTTTTTATAGTTCTCATTAAATAGTTCTTTTACATCTTTGGTTAGGTTAATTCCTAAATATTTTATTTTTTGGGAGGTTATTGTGAATGGGGTTGCTCCCTTTATTTCCCTCTCTTCCTGTGTGTTATCAGTGTATAGGAAGGCAACTGATTTTTGTGGGTTTATTTTGTATCCTGCTATTTTGCCGAAGTGACTTATGATTTCTAAAAGTTTGGGGATGGAGTTTTTGGGATCGTGGAGGTATAGTATCATGTCGTCTGCAAAAAGGGATAGTTTAACTTCTTCTTTCCCTATGCGGATTCCTTTAATGTCTTTTTCTTGCCTTATTGCCCTGGCTAAGGGTTCTAGGACTATGTTGAAGAGGAGTGGAGACAGTGGGCATCCTTGCCTTGTTCCTGTTTTTAGGAGGATTGGTTGTAGCTTTTCCCCATTAAGTATAATATTGGCTATTGGTCTGTCATAAATGGCTTTTATTGTTTTTAGAAATGTTCCTTCTATTCCTATTTTCTCCAGAGCTTTTATCATGAATGAATGTTGAATTTTATCAAAGGCCTTTTCTGCATCTGTGGCGATAATCATGTGATTCTTGACCTTGGCTCTGTTGATATGCTGGATTACATTTATTGACTTACGTATGTTAAACCATCCCTGTGTCTCTGGGATGAAGCCTACCTGATCATAGTGTATTATTTTTTTTATGTGTTTCTGGATTCTGTTAGCTAGAATCTTGTTAAGGATCTTTGCATCTGTGTTCATCAAGGAGATTGGCCTGTAATTCTCCTTTTTGGTTGGGTCTTTGCCTGGTTTGGGAATGAGTGTGATATTGGCTTCGTAGAATGAGTTTGGGAAAGCTCCCTCCTTCTCTGTTTCTCTGAAGAGCTTGAGGAGTATGGGTATTAATTCTTCTTTAAAGGTCTTATAGAATTCTGCTGTGAATCCATCTGGTCCTGGGCTTTTTTTTGTTGGAAGACTTTTGATAGCTTCCTGTATCTCATTATAGGATATTGACTTATTTAATTGGTTAACTTCTTCTTTGCTCAGTTTGGGTAACTTGTATTTCTCTAAAAATGCATCCATTTCTGCCAGATTTTCTTCCTTTAGAGAGTATAGCTTTTGAAAGTAGTCTGTTAGAATTGTTTGGATATCTTGGGTACGTGTTGTGATGTTTCCCGTGGCGTCCCTAATCCTATTAATATGGGTTTCCTCTCTTCTTTTTTTAATTAATCTTGCCAACGGGCCATCAATTTTGTTTATTTTTTCAAAGAACCAGCTTTTTGTTTGGTTTATTTTGGTTATGGTTTTCTGATTTTCTAATTGGTTAATCTCTGCTCTCAATTTGGTTATCTGGCTTCGTCTAGTAGCTTTAGGTCCCATTTTTTCTTGTTTTTCTAGCTGTTTTAGTTGCAACATGAGATTATTTACTTGGTCTGTCTCCATTCTCTTGATGTGGGCACTGAGGGCAATAAATTTGCCCCTCAGGACTGCTTTTGCTGTGTCCCACAAGTTTCTTTGTGAGGTGTTTTCATTTTCATTGAGTTGTAGGAAATGCTTTATTTCTTCTCTGATCTCTTCTGTTACCCAGGCCTTGTTAAGGAGTGTGCTGTTCAATTTCCATGTATTAGAGAAATTTCTGCGGTATGCTTTGTTATTGAGAGCTAGCTTGATTCCCCTGTGGTCAGATAGGATACAGGGGATTATGTCGATCCCTTTGTATTTGCTTAAGTTCCTTGCATGAACTATGATATGGTCTATTTTGGAGAAAGTTCCATGAGCTGCTGAGAAGAATGTGTACTGTGTTGTTTTAGGGTGAAATACTCGGTAGATGTCAGTTAATTCCGCTTGAAGTATGGCCTCACTTAATTCGGTAGCTTCTTTGCCAATCCTCTGGTTGGTAGACCTGTCCTTTGGTGAGAGTGGCGTGTTAAAGTCTCCTAGTATTATCGTATTGGGATCTATTTTATTCTGTAAGATTGAGAGCATTTGTTTAACATATCTGGGTGCACCGATATTTGGGGCATATAAGTTGATGATGGTTATATCCTCCTCTTGGATTGTTCCCTTTATTAATATGTAGTGTCCGTCCTTGTCTTTCTGTACTGATTTTAATGAAAAGTTTATTTTGTCAGATATCAGGATAGCTACACCTGCTTTCTTATTGGAGCCATTTGATTGGTAGATCCTTTTCCACCCCTTCACTCTGAGTTTGTTTGTATGTTTGGCTGAGAGGTGGGTCTCCTGAAGGCAACAGATGGATGGGTTTTGTTTTCTGATCCAGTCCTCATTCGTTTTCTTTTAATTGGCGAATTCAGCCCATTTATATTAAGAGAAAGTATAGAGAGATGCATTGTTGTCCCTGCCATTCCATTTTCCTAAGTTTTTCTTCTTTCCTTTCCTCCTGTGCTTGCTCAGTTAGACTTTGAGTAATGCCTGTTTGGGGCAGGTCCCAGTTCCTGGTTGCTTTCTTCAGGTTGTGTCCCCCTTCTTAGAATTCTTTGTAATGCTGGCTTAATGTTTATGTATTCATTTAGTTTTTCTTTGCTATTAAAAGTTTTCAGTTCTCCATCGAATGTGAATGCTAGCTTTGCCGGGTATATCAGTCTGGGTTGGCAGTTATTGGCTCTCAGGGCTCGTATGGTGCTTTCCCAGGCTTTTCTTGCATTCATTGTTTGTGTGGAGAGATCTGCAGTGATTCTAATTTTTTTCCCATTGTAGTATAGCTCCTTCTTCATTTTTGCTGCATGCAGGATTGTTTCCTTATTATTCAGATCCATCATTTTTACTATAATGTGTCTAGAAGTGTTTCTCCTGGGATCTTGCTTGTTGGGTGTTCGATAAGCTTTTGTGATGTAGTTAAGATGGTCGTTTTTGAGGTGGGGAAAATTTTCATTGACTATCTTGTTAAATAGGTGTTGCATTCCCTTGTTCTGGAATTCCTCACCTTCGTCCACTCCGATTATGCGAAGGTTAAATTTTTTAGCATTATCTGCTTGCTCTTGAATTTCCCTTTGGTTTAATTTGAGTGATTTTTCCATATCTGTCACTTTTTAGTCCATTTGGTGTATTCTGTCTTCTGTATCTGACACTCTACCTTCCATTTCATTCACTCTGTTGACCGTGGCTTCTATTGTGGTTTGCATGGTGGAAATGGATCCCTTTATGGATTCAATGTTGGTTCTCAGAGTACTGATCTCACCTCTCAATGAGGTGAGATCAGTATGCATTACCTCTAATTTGGCGTTTATCTCATTTCTTACTGAGGTTTGTGCAGCTTCTATTTTTGCATCCAACTTTTGTTTGATATCCTGTATATCTTTTGATAGTTCATCCTTGTGCTCTTTCAATTTCTGATCCATTTCTCGCTTTATTTCTTGAGTCACTGCCTCCAGCAACCCTTGGATGTAGCTTTTGTCTTCCATTCCTGCTTTGCTCCCACTGGGGCTCTCCCCTGCGTGGCTGCTGGCTTTTGAGGTGAGCTTGCTATCCTGGGTAGTGGTAAACCTTGTGATTTTTCTCTGTGATTTTCGCATGGGGGTTCAGGAGACTGCTCTTCAATCTTGTTTTGGTGTGTCTGTCTTTGCTTGGTTGCTGATTCTGTATTGGTAGAGAGAGTCTGTGCCTGATCTGGATGCTGTTGGGAGCCTATTTCCAGCTGCTATTCTGACTTACTTAGGATTCTCAGCTCTCTGCTGTAGATTGCTGGCAATTCCCGCCTTTGGAAGGGTTGAGCAGCCTAGACTGCTTGTGTTTGCTCCTGCGGGTGCTCTTGGGAAGATCAGATGCTCTGGATGCACTCTCCCAAATACTGGAGTCTGCTATGGGCTCCTGATGTGTTTTTGTTTGTTTGTTTTGGGCTGGTTGTGGGCTTGAACTCTAGGTTTGGGTGCTGTCCCTCAGCTCTTCAGCTCAAGGCTGGCACCCTACCATTTGAGGCACAGCACCACTTCTGACCCTTTTTGCTTTGTTCAGGCGCCGGTCCCCGGGCCTGGTTCCGGCCCCAGCCTGGAGCGTGCTCGTTAGGCCTGTGCTAATGTGTATACCACCTAGGTTATGCAGCCTGGAGGACACAGTTCAAATTTCTTCTACTGTTGGTAGTCTTGACCCAGGGGCGCTGTTCCTGGCTTGGGCATTTAAGCTCCCTTCCAGGGGCGCTCTTGCTCTGGCCTGGCCAGCAGAGTATGCTCCACCGGCTGGTGGAGCTCTCGAACAGTTCCCAGTTTTAGTGGGTCCTGTGGTCCGGGTGTTGGGGTAGGGAGTCTAGGTCAGGGTCTGGGGATTCCCTCCAGCTCTGGTCTCCCTTGATGGATTCACTGTCCCCTGTGGGGTACTCACCCTGTAGGTCGTCAGTTGTTGTTGCAATCCGAGTTCAGTTGGGGTGGTTGCGGGCTGGGTTGGACGGCCCCCTGCCGGGTAGTTGCAATCGCGATTGGGCGGGTGGTCTGCTGACAGGTCCCTTTGTGGCGCTGCTGGTGCCGGGCGGCTTTGGCGGGAT
Source organism: Dipodomys spectabilis (assembly GCF_019054845.1). Lineage (NCBI taxonomy): Eukaryota > Metazoa > Chordata > Mammalia > Rodentia > Heteromyidae > Dipodomys > Dipodomys spectabilis. The sequence continues at coordinate 3,551,951 of NW_024870724.1, forward strand.
GGAGCCTCTCCGCTCCGGTGGAGAGTGTGGGGTGGGGGTGGGATCCTCGTGGAGACTCCCAGCTGGTAGGTTTCTCTGTTCCTGGCGATCCGCTGTTCTGCAATCCGGTACCTAGTGATCTGCAAGCAGCCCCCTGTGTCTCTGTGGCTCCGGCAGCCCCCGCCGGGCCGGCTGGCCGGCGGCTTGGCGCACTGCAGCGCGGCCAGTAAAGGTTGGGGGAGGGGTCTTCGCTCTTCTCTGTTCTGAGTTTCTTCTTTTCCTCTCTTTCTTTTTTTGTTATTTTCCACCTCTGGTTTTTCTCTGAGTGTTCATCTTTTTGTTGTTGTCAGTCTCTTGGGGAGATTAAACGTTGGAACTCGAACTCTCTTTTTGGTTGGAGAGAGCTGTGGCGTTTCCCTACTGCCCCGTCGCCATCTTGGTCCGGAAGTCTATTTTTCCCTTTTTAATTAGAGATTAAGCAAGTGTGTTTTTGCAGTAGAAAGTGATGACAGTGGTATCAGAGCTCTGGTAAGGGCACCTTCTCCTTAACAAGTAATGCTCTATGGACTGGAAATATAGAAGCCACACTAAAATTCTCTCTCTCTCTCTACACACACACACACACACAAACACACACACACACACACAAACAACACACACACACACCGCTGCCACCCAGACACATCAGAGATATGTTCCATTCCCTTGTAATGATAGTTGATTGATGTTTGCTGCATTGCTTTATCTCAGCTTCAAGAACTTCCCCCGAGATCAAGTCCCTAATTCTTAGTATACTGTGTGTCTGTGTATTCACAATAGGTTCCTGGCTGCTTCAGGCCAATTAATACCCTCAATACAGTATCCTCAAACTTCACATCCAAGTCAAACTCCATGAATTTAAACACCGTTGCAAAATACTAAAATTTATTGGATGTAGAAACCAAGAGAACACCCACCTTGTTACTATAGTACCAATTGACATCATGAGAGTAGAAGAATATTGATCAACAACTGAGGTAAAAGAATGGGAGAATGTCTAAAATGGAGAATACTGGATGTGTATTACAGATACAAAATCATCATCTATAGGCTTATTTATTGAAAACGTCATTATATATTGAAATCACTATTTACAAATACAGTTTTCCAGTTACTTTGCTTACCTATCACTTCTGATCACAAATCCGCTCATGAATTTTTATAGTACCTTTGAATAAATGACACGATTTGCATGTATCATCTTAAAAAAAGACAGTATGATTTTACATCTTCCTTTCTATATGACAAGTCCTTATTTTTTGTTTCCCTGTTTGCTGAATAAATATATTCCTGAAAACAGGATATTCACATCAAATCTGGGTGTAATTTTTATTTTTTAAATTTGAAATATAAACTTTGTTATGACTAGTCATTTTCTAAAGATGAGTGATATTCATGAACACTAATATGTTGGCGCCTTTAAGTAAATTGAGACTTGATGTGGTTTTGATAGTTCTTGTGTCTAATTGACATAACCATTAGATGATTCATGTATAAACATGTGCATTGCACTTTTTTATTTTTATATATAAAATAGTCCCCAAGGATATACTTTAAAGTGATAAGGGGAGGGGGTTGTCTCCATGTTCCATACTTTATATTTATTTCAGTAAAAGTACTAGAAATAAATGATGTTTACTGGAACAATATAAAAGAACATATTTTCTTTAGAACGTATTTCTAAAGATAATAGATTTATTGTTTAAAGAATAGAAAAGAGTAAATTAGGTTTCTTGCTTGAGACTGCATAAATTACATATGAATGTAGCTCAAGATGAGACTCAGAGATAAATTCATATTAATATTACTGAGATTTATATCACAATATAAGCAATATAGGTATTTTAAGGAATGGGTCATTCCAAGCCCTAGATACCTAATGGATGAAGAATGGTATTGAAAATAGCAGAGGAAAACAATTCAACATGCAGATGTTATGATTTCATAATACTAATACAAAGAAAATGGATTATTTGCCTTTCTGAAGAAGAATGTTTAGCCAGTAATTTCAGTGAAAGGCATCAGCGGTAATCAGTCTAAAGTCTTTTCCTCCAAGATATCCAAGAGTACTATACTCATCCTCTGAAGAATAAATAAGAGTTAATTAGCTTTGCTTAATATTAATTTACTTGTAGCAAATAGGTTAAAATGTCTACACTCTTTCTTTCAATGTAATAACTTACATTTGTTTTACCTAAACTCCAATCCCCCGAAGACCACCAGAGACCTCAACCAATGCAAATAACAAAGGCGTCTTTTATTTGTAAGTTCCAGGCTGCAAATAAAAACAAAGCTCTGTGCAATCGGTAACCCATGACACTAAGAGACCCCTAGCATAGAATCAGCACAGTTTTTATAGTATTGAACAAACAACTTTAAGGAAGTTTTACATGAGAAATTACATGATTGATTAACATTTTAAGCAAACTAAGCTATACATATATGATTGGCTAATATCATTGAGGTGTTATTGATAGGAAGTGTCTGGCCACTGGGTCACCGTGTCCTGCATGGCCACCCAATGTTTGGACAATGCATATGGAGAAAATTCCTGTGGCTTTCCCAAGGATTGTTTATGTCTCGGTTGTTCAGGAATTGATTTTCTTTTTGTGTCATTTCTGGGTCCAACCCATGGTTATTTTCATAATTCATACCTCACAAGATGGTTGCTAGCTTGTAATGAAGTTACTTAGGACTTCATTGTGCCTCATTATGCTTTAAGCTCTTCACATTTTATATTATTACTGTCTATTCATACAAGCCTGAAATCACTATTTCAAAGTAACACAAACAGAAAAACAAAAATAACTTGATACAACCATCACAAATCCTAAATTATGTGAAAAAAAATCCTCAATATAATAAATGAACCAGAGGAAGAGGAAAAACAGTGGCAGAATAACAACAGAAAATTACCCTAGATTTCTCAAATGAAACAGAGATTTAGAGTCCTAGAAGGTAATCCATTTCTAGAGTGTCACACCAAGTTAGGTATAATTATATATAGATATTCAATTCAAAAGAATATTTTATACTGTCTTCACAAGAAAACAGAAATCTATGAAGTTACCCAACCAGGAAGGTGACTGCTGTGACTCTGTCGACCAACATATTCAAAAACACAACTGCAGTGTGGAAATGAAAGGGCCACATGGGAAAAAAAAATCATGAACAGAGACAGTCACATATAAACATAGACACAATTCACCTTACCACTGGATAATCGGAATTGTCGTTGGAACCACAAGTATTAATTTGAAAACATCTCTCACAACTGATCTCTTCTACCTACACTTAATGGTCTAGACAAAAACCTAATTACAGAGAAACAAATCACAACAGAAGACCAAAGCAACACCTGGCAAATCATCCAAGAACATAGATAGTCACCTATTAAGATCATATATCCCCCAAATGAAAGCCAAGAAATACTTCAAATGAGCAGAACAAATCAGAAAAATATGAGAAAAGTCATGCCAAGGTAATACAACTCACACAGTAAATAAACAGGCATTAGAACAATCAGTTACCTAGAAGATAGTTTTCAAAATACATTACAAATACTGCTGAAAAATGTGATTAATGAAAAGATACAAAACCTCTACAAGGAAATTTGTGAACAAGATAAGACCAAGCAAAGATCAGTAAAATAATTCATGGAGACTCCAAACACAAAGAAAAACAAATTCTGAGAAGGCAAGAGAGTCCAATGGAAAAATGGATGCCTAGATTAAAGATATGAGAGAAGACACAGCTAAAACACATACCTCCCAAGTCCCCACCCATCTGTTTATTGGGTGGGGGCGTGGAAGGTATACAAGACCTAAAATAAAGCTTTATTAAAGAGATAGAAGCCCTAAAACAATAACCAATTGTAAGACAGGGAAATCACAGAGATAGGCTCATTCAGATAAGAGAAGCCTTTAGAACACCAAACAGAGTATACCAGAACAGAACAAACCACCATCACATCATAATCCATTACAGGATCATTAGACATCAATGAAGGGATTCTTAAATCTGTCAGGAGAAAAGACTGATCATTTATAAAGGATATACAGTCAGAATAAATACAAATTTCTTAGCTGATATGGTAAAAAGGGGAGCCTCGCATTATATATGACAAACATTAAAGGCAAACAACTACCAACTGTGAATATGGTCCCAACCCAAACTCTCCTTTACATTAAAAGTATATATAAAAATATTTCATGACAAAGAAATCTTGAAACAATATATCTCCACCAAATCAGCAGGATAGAAGTTAATCAAATATATCCTACATAGAGAAGATCATGAAGAACAGGTACTGGTTATATAAAATGCTCCCTACCAGTGAACAAGGTAAATATATTGAGAGTAGATGAGACACAGAGCCTAACAGCAGGTGAATAACATAGCAGGACTTATGAGATATTTCACAGACTTAACTCTCAATATTAATGGACTTAACTTTCCAATTAGAAAACAGACTAAATAATAGTATAATAAAACAAGATGCATGCATGTAGTATCTACAAGAGACACATTTTATTGACAAAAACAAACACATACTCACACTGAAAGGCTGGAAGGAAAATTTTCAAGCAAAGAACACCATAAACAGGCCACAGTAAAATTACTAACATAAGATAAAATAGAATTCAAAATAAAATTACTAGGACGAGACATTATATATTGATAAAGGTACATCTCCATAAGGTGGATATATCAAGTCTAAGTATCAATGCCTGGAGCACCCCACTTCATCAACCCAAAACTACTTAACCTAAAAACAAATCTCAACACATCATTGAAATTCATGGATAGCTCATCCAGGAAAAACTCAACCAAGAAACTGAAGACCTAAATAAATACATTGAACGCCTAGCCCTCACAGACATCTACAGAATATACATTCAGCATCAGTATACACATTCTTCCCAGCAGCTCATGGAAGCGTCTCCAAAATAGAACATATCCTATGTCACATAGAAATTCTATCCAAATTGAAAGAAAAAATATTTGAATTCCCATATCTTGTCAGACCACAGCAGAATAAACTTAGAATTAAAAAGCTAAAGCAAAAAAAATTCCCAAACTCATGAAGACTGAACAACACATTGCTGAATGACCAGTGAGGCACTGAATACATTAGAATGAAAATCAGAAAGTTCCTGAAAATTAACAAATTGAACACACCAAATACCAACTCCTCTGGGAAACAGTAAGTGCAGTATTTAGAGGAAAATTTATAGCTCTAAGTGCCTATATCAAGCAATTGGGGAAATCTGAAGTCTGTATATTAATTGTATACCTGAAAATTCTTGAAAACAGGAACAAGGTCAAACCCAAAGCAGAAGACAGAAATAAATAAAAATAAATAAATCAGAAATAACTAAATAAAGACAAACTAAAACATAAAAAGATCAACAAAACAGAATTGGTTGTTTCAATAAATTAACAAACTTGACAAACCCTTACCAAATCTAAGAAGAGAACTTACATAGATAGAAAGATAAATAGAAAGTCCACAGAATGGGAGAAGTTTGTTACTTACTCTGCAACAGGCAATGGCCATACAACTCAAATATATTTAGAGCCCCAAAAGTTAACTGCCCCCAAAAACAAATCTTCAAAGAAACAACCCTCTTAATAAGTGGGCTAAACATTTAGAGAGACCTCTCTGAAGAAGAAATATGAGTGGCCAATTGAAACATGAAGAAATATGCAACATTTCTAGCCATAGAAATACAAATAAAAGCAACATTGAGATTCCACCTCCCCCCAGTTTGATGAACATTATGAAGAAAAGTAATAATAACAGAAGCTGCTGAGCCATACGGGAGCTCTATGTGAAGTCTTTTGAGGAACCTCCATACTGCTTTCCAAAGTGGTTGAACAAGTTTACATTCCCACCAACAATGAAGTAAGGTTCCCTTCTGTTCACATCCCCTCCAGCATCTGTTGCTGTTAGAGTAATTGATTTTTGCCATCCTAACTGGAGTGAGGTGGTATCTCAATGTTGTTTTGATTTGCATTTCTTTTATGGTTAGGGATGTTGAGCATGTCTTCATGTGTCTATTGGCCATCCTTCTTTCTTCTTCAGAGAAGTTTCTCTTTAAGTCTTTAGACCACTTATTTATTGGGCAGTTGTTTCTTTGAGGATTTGTTGTTGGGGGATTTAATTTTTTGAGTTCCAAGTATATTTTAGATATGAGACCCTTGTCTGTCGTAAGGCTAGTGAAGATCTTCTCCCAATACGTGGGCTTTCTATTGATCTTGCTAGCTATGTCCTTTGCCATGCAGAAGCTCTGCAACTTCATGCAATCCCATTTGTCCAACCTTTCTTTGATTTGTTGTGTTTCCGGGCCTCTATTCAGAAAATTTCTGCCTGAGCCAAGGAGACCTAGGGTTTCTCCTATTCCATCCTGTAAAGTTTTCAGAGTGTCTGCTTTGACTTCGAGGTCTTTGATGCATTTGGAGTTGACTCTGGTGTAGGGTGATATATAAGGGTCTAGCTTTAGTTTTCTACAAGTAGTTAACCAATTTTGCCAGCACCATTTACTGAAGAGGCTGTCTTTTTTCCATTCTACTGTTTTAGCTCCCTTATCAAAGATTAGATGGCTATAGGTCTGTACGTCCATTTCTGGGTTTTCAATTCTATTCCATTGCTCCTGAGGTCTGTTCTTATGCGAATACCAAGCTGTTTTGATTACTATGGCTTTATAGTAGAGTTTGAAGTTTGGTATTGATATTCCTCCAGCAGTGTTCTTTCCGTTGAGGAGCATTGTTGCTATTCGGGGTCTTTTATTGTTCCATATGAATTTTTGGATTGCCTCTTCTATTTGCTTGAAGAATGAGGTTGGAATTTTGATAGGTATCACATTGGATTTGTAGATAGCCTTGGGAAGTATTGCCATTTTCACGATGTTAATCTTTCCAATCCAGGAACATGGTAGGTTTTGCCATTTTCTAAGTTCTGTTTTAATTTCCTTTTTCAAGATTTTAAAGTTTTCATCATAGAGGTCCTTCACTTCTTTGGTTAAGTTAATTCCTAGGTGTTTTATTTTTTGTGGGGCTATTACAAATGGAGTTGCTTTCCTAATTTCAGCCACACTTTTCTCATTGTTGGCATACAGAATAGCCATTGATTTTGGGGGGTTAATTTTATACCCTGCTATTTTGCCAAAGTTTTGAATCAGCTTGAGTAATTTCGGAGTGGAGTCTATGGGATTCTTTAAATACAAGATCATGTCATCTGCAAAGAGGGAGAGTTTTATTTCTTCTTTCCCTATTTGGATCCCCTTTATGTCTGCATCTTGTCTTATTGCTGTAGCTAGGCATTCTAATACTAGATTGAAGAGAAGTGGAGATAGTGGACAAGACCACACTAAAGCTACCAGCACAATTATGTTTATTGCAGCATTATTTACCATAGCTAAGATATGGAACCAACCCAGATGCCCCTCAGTAGATGAATGGATCAAGAAAATGTGGTATATATACACAATGGAATTCTATGCCTCCATCAGAAAGAATGACATTGCCCCATTTGTTAGGAAATGGAAAAACTTGGAAAAAATTATATTAAGTGAAGTAAGCCAGGTCCAAAGAAACATAGGTGCCATGGTTTCCCTTATTTGCAATATCTAGTATATGTATCATTCAAGTGGAAAAGGTCAGATAATATGATGTTAGGAAAATGAATCCTTAGATATGTATTTTAATGTTTTTTTTTCCTTTCATGCATTTGTTTCTAACGCCTTTATAAGATTATCTCTTTGTAGCTTTGTATGTCCCTCCCCCACAGTATAACCTCTGCTTTCACTATATTTGATGTCAGTATAACTTGTAGAGGAGGTGGGGAAAAACAAGTCGTTTAAGTATACAGGTGGACCTGTTGCAACAATGAGAAGTACAAGTTGTCATGTCGAAAATGAGCTTTACAATGTTGGTGCAGGGGGGTGGGAAGCGGGGAGGATTGGGTGGGGGGTTTGGGGGGGAGGCTGGGAAGGGATGTGAAGAGTAAACAAAGGAGAAGCCTGCAATGTTTGATAAGAAATGTACGCATTAACCTGCCCATGTAATTGTAACCCCTCTGTACAGTGTGTTCACAAAAAATAAAAAATAAAATAAAATAAAAATAAAAAAATAAAAAAAAGAAGGTCAACAACCAAAAAAAAAAAAAAGAAAACCAGAAGCTGGTCTGGTGGGAATATAGCCGAAAAGGAATGTTACTACATTATTGGTTGAAAAGTAAACTTGTTCAAATACTACATAAAGAAGTATACAGGTTCCTCAGAAGGTCTCCCCTATGACCCAGCAATCCCACTACTGGTCATTTACCCAAATGACCACAGACAAGGCCACACTAAAGTTACCATCACAGCTCTGTCAATTTTGCATTATTTATCATAGCTAAGATATGGAACCAACACAGATGCCCCTCAGTAGATGAATCAATCAATCAAATGTCATATATATTCACAACAAAATTCTATGCTTCAGTTAGAAAGAATGGCATTGCCCCATTTGTAAGGAAATGGAAAAACTTGGAAAACATAATACGTCAAACAAGCCACACCCAAAGAATCATAGGCTACATGTTTTCACTCATTTAAAAAAACTAGAATATGTCTAGGATATTCTTATAAAAGATCACAACAGCTCAATAGGTATATGCATGTCACCATAGAAAATGATGCTTATTGAAATGAGCTCCAAGAAGTGGATACAAGGTAATTGTATAGTGAACTGACTTTAGTTATTTATATTTGCTTTTTCCTTTTGGTTTATTCCCTGTAGTAACTGTTTTTGATATCTGTACCCTTTGTCTGAAACAAAAGTTTATCTGATTTGGGGAAGGGAAGGGAAATCACAGAAATGGTCTGACAAAGATTAACCAAAGCAACAGTGATATACACTAAACCCAATGTTAGAAATGAACTTTACAACTTTGGGGAAATGGGATATCAGAGTTGGGAGAAGCAGGAAAAAATGAGGAAGTGGTAACACTGTAAAAAAAAAGTACTTATTACTTATGTAACTGTAACTCACCCCTTGGAATATCATCTTCATAATAAAAAAAATAATAGAGCTGGCAGGAAGCTCGGCCTGACTTCTCTGTCATTCTCCCTAGGACAATGGGTGCTATTCTGTCCACTTCTTGTGGTGGGAAGTCCACTTCTTGTCAGTCGTAGGGCTTGAACTCTGGGCCTGGGCACTGTCCCCGAGCTCCTCAGATCAAGGCTAGCGCTCTACCACTTGAGTCACAGCACCACTTCCAGTATTCTGGTGAATATTTGGAGATAAGAGTCTCACAGATGTTCCTGCCCAAGCTGTCTATAAACCATGGTCCTCATAACTCAGCCCCCTGTGTCCTTAGGATTATAGGCCTGAGCCACCAGCACCTGGCTTAAATGTAATTCTGAAGCTATTTCTCTCTTTCTCTCTCTCTCTCTCAAACTTATTTAATGGGTGCTGGAGGAGGTGGCCCAGCATCCCCATGTGGCTGGAACCAATGTGGCCCTCTCATTCTGGAGGTGGGCTGTGGGTAGGAGTTATCTTGCTCAGTCTGTTTTTCCAGCTCCATGAGGTAAGCCCCTCTGTGTTCTGGCTAGACTGTGACAGTTATTCATTGTCCATCTATCTTTACTGGACTCAGTATTGTGTTCAATATCCTTTTCTAGCAAAAATTTCTGGCTAAAATTATGATACGTAGTTACGGAATGAAAAAGTAATGCCATCTTAAGAAAGTCATTTAGGGCTCTGGGAATGTAGCTTTACAGTACGGTGATTGATTAGCATGCATGAAAACTTCGGTTCAATTCCTCAGTACCATATAAACAGAAAATCACTGAAAATGATGCTGTGTTTCAAGTGGTAGAGGGTTAGCCTTGAACAACAACAACAAAAATAGTTGAGGAATAATTCCCTATCCCTGAGTTTAAGCCCCAGGACTGGCAAAACAACAATAACAACAACAAACATTTAGTTCGTAAATGCAAAATAAACAACTCATACTTGGAATATATAACTGCTCCTTCCATACTGATAACTGACAATAATCCCTAATTCATGTACTTTACCTATATTAGTATACAATTTTGAAAACAAAAAACAAAAAATTTGTTCATTAAGTCACGGCAATTAATACCAGGAATTTGCTTAGATGTCAGGTGAAGATTAATTCTGGAAATTCAAAGATTCCAGGCTTTTGAGTGGTCACTGCTAATCAGAAGAGTAGCATAAGTGAGATTTGGAAATCTTTTTGATAAGTCATGGCACCAAAAAGGCAGAGGCTAATTAATAGTTTTTACAGAAGAGAAGGAATAACTCCAGATGGAAGGAATAAATGGTAATAACTAAGTTATACCACAAAATGTTCTAGGGAACCATTTTTGGTTATTAAAGAACTAGTCATCAACTAGGCTTATTCCTCATTGCCTTTAGCATTATATTAATTAGGATAATTCTTAATGTCTGTGTGATAAGTTGTATATCCTTCTATGCTGTACTTTCATACCTGAACTCCTTTGTTTTCTAAAAATCTCAGTCTTTTATATATCTCTATGAACAATTTCTGATACTAAGTCGACAAATGCAGACAGCAGAGGATGCTAATGTAAGAGTCTCATAACACATGAATCATTAATGTAACAGCATGGAAAAGGAGGACAAATTTATTGCTACCTCGATTTTTCTGAAAAGTTGCAATGTCATCATTTGATTCAAATTTCCATTCTTTGTCTACATAGTGTCAATAAGTGCACATAAATGCAAATATAAGATGGATGCTGGTGGCTCACACCTGTAATCCTAGCTACTCAGAAAGTTGAGACCACAGCATTGTGGTTCAAAACCAGCCTGGTCAGGAAAGTCCATGAGACTCTTATCTTTAATTAACCACATTAAGCCCAGAAGTGGTGCTGTACCAAAAGTGGTAGAGTGCTCAACTTGAGATGAAGAACTGAGGGACAGAATCCAGTATCAGATTTAAAGACACATGAGCAACAAAAAAGTGCAAATATGACTTTAAGTTTCCCCAAAAGGAATGACAAAGTCAATAGTAATCTTCACAAGTAGAAAAAATAATTCCAAAATGATTCAGTGCACCTACTTTTGTTGAGTTATTTAAGTTATGGTTTCTTTGCTTGACATATTCTCTTCGTTTAAAAAATGTCAAATATTAGATTTATAATAAACTTCATCTAATATTTCTTGGTTCCAAAGAGAAATCCGAGGGGAAACAAAGGAGGAGGCTACAATGCTTGTTAATAAATGTACTCATTATCTTGCCCATCTAATTGTAATCCCTCTATACAGTATTTTCACAATAAAAAATAAATAAAAGTTAAAAAAAATAGATGTCCATACAGTTGAAGTCACTTGGATTTATTATTATCTCAGTTTAAAGCCAACCCAGGCAGGACAGTCTAACTCTTATCTGTAATTAAACACTAAAAAAGCCAGAAGTGGAATTTAGGCTCAACCAATATAGTACTAGCTTTAGGGGCAGGTGGGCAGGAAAGACAACTGTACAGGGACAGGGTCCACCCTCTGGGTTCAAACCCCAAAACCAGCACAAACTAAACAAACAAACAAGCAAATGAAAAACACCATGTTTCTTTGTGACCATCATTAAAGCACTGATTTGAGAAGAGGCTCCTTTTGCTGATCATACTCTCTGGATCCTGCTTTTTGGAGTCCTTATTGCTATGGAGACCACAGAACGAGCCTAAAGCATTGGGTAACTGACTCCTGCAACAGGAGAATCATCTCAGGAGTGAAATATCCGTGCAAAAGTCTCTTTAAAACCCCCATATCTTTGTTTCTTTGCAGGAGAACACTTTTAAGACAAAGTTATTTCCATTTATTATATGCTGGCCTTCAAATGGCATATTGTTTCCTTTTGTTATACTCTCAACTAGAAGTTTACAGAAAAGTTATATATAAGTAAAGGACACACTTGAAAAAGTCAGGGACAGTTTCCTTCAGGCCTTGGATTCTTTTCTTGTACCGTATAAAGGACAGCACAAATTACCTTGAACTTTGTCATTTTTCTATGTTCAATTCCTCTCTTGGGCTCAGTTTCCACTTGCAATAAAAGTTCCTTCCACTTACTTCCAGTAACAATCTATGGTGCTACTCCAGGTAAAATGAATGTTTTCTGGCTTCATTGAAATAGCACAAGTATATCTTTGGACATGAGGTAACATGTGTTTCAGAGATAACTTCATAATGAGAAAATATGGAATTTGCATGGCTTATCAAACCTTATTCATGTACATATGGCCATATAAGATGATGTTAAGTGAAATGGAACCGAAGATAGGGACACAACTTGCTTTTTCTTTCTTGCTATTTTTTAATGTATCTAACATGTAGTATGTGATTTTTTTGTTTCTCTTCTATTTTCTTCCTCCATGGTATATAACCCCTGTTTTCACTATATTTATTGTCAGCTACCTGCATCTTGCATATACATTTTTCTAATGCAGGGAGGGGAAGGGAAATAACAAAATGATTTAACAAGTATACAATATGGCCTATGTAACAATGAGTTGTACAAGGCACTATGTAGAAAATTAGCTTTACAACTTGAGGAGGGGAGAAGGGAGTTGGGTTGGTGGGGAGGAAAAGGATTGTAGAAGAAATACAAAAGAGGAGGTAACAATGCTTGATAAATAATGTTCTCATTAACTTTCTTATGTAACTCTAACCCATCTTTAAACCATTTTTACAATAAAAAACATGAAAAAAACATCCTGGACTACTTTAAGCTCAAATTTCCTAAGTGCTCTGTTATTAAGACCAATTTTATGTGGGAAGAATGTTCTCTGAAACATTTTTTGTGAGTGTGTGTGTTGTGCATTATTTCCCAACTGTACATAAGTTAGCAGTAGGAGAAACAATAGGAATAATAGGAGAAAAAGAAGTTTTGTGCTTAAGTATAATGGTTCACTACACTATAGAAGACTCTTCAAACAAGACAACTTTGAAACAATAAATCCAAGGCCAGTATGTAGATCTACGGGAGTGATATAGAGAAACATTACTACTAAGTGGAACATGAAGGATGAGGCCACTCTTGTTTTCTACTAGATCTAAATCATGGTAGTTAATCATGAAAATTTGTAAAAAGTAGAACAGAAGAGTAATTCTGGTTCCAAAACAAGTCAGATATAAGAGCATGGACAACTGTGAAAAAAGTCCATGTTGAGAGAGCAGGAAATATAGCAGCAATGAACTGGTGGATAAGATCACATTTCTTTTTCTTTTTTAGTTAGTTTGTTTGTTTGTTTTTTGATGGTTGTGGGTTTTGAACTCTGGGCCTGGGTGATGTCCCTCCCCTCTTCAGCTCAAGGCTAGAGCTCTATTATTTGAGCCACAGTGCCAATTCCAGTTTTCTGGTGGTTAATTGGAGATAAGTGCCTCAGAAAACTTTCATACTGGTGCTTGATCTGAACTGCAATCCTCAGATCTCAACCTCCTGAGAAACTAGGATTATAGTTTTGAGCCAGCAGTACCAGACTTAAGATCATATTTCTAGCAGTGTACACTCAGGATATGTAATGTGTATGTTCATCTATCTTTGTATGAATTCTTGAGTTAAAATCTAGGCTACAGGTTAGACTTTACATTCACAAAAATGTTTGTAGTTTAAAACCATACTCCTGGAAAAAATTAAAACTAAGAATGTAAAAGAGTCTGGAAAGTTCAGTTTGCATCCAGCCTCGGCAGAACAGTCTTTGCAAAACTACCTATAATTAACCAGCCAAAAGCTGCATTGGACGAATGGCTCAAGTGATGGGATACTAGTTATGAGCAAGAGTGCTGAATAATAGCCTGAGGTGTTCGCATACATACATACAAACATTTACATACATATAGAAGTACTTATATGTGTGAACACACATATGAAACAACTCTCACAATGTGTAAAATAGTTAGAAAGTAATAGAAAATATATCCTGAGTAAGACTATAATCAAGTGATAATTTTTAATATTAGAAAGTCGTCAAGTGAACTTTCAACCCAAAAGCTTGAGACTATTACATAGGTAGAGACCAGAGATAGAAAAAGAGCCAAGTAATAATTATTAAAGGGATTGGATCCATGGAAAAATGAATCAGAGACCCCTGCTGGTGCATCTGAAAATGTTCTTATCCTGTGTCAAATGTTAGAACATCTTTGAAAATTGTACAGAAACAGTTTGAGCAGTCAGTCGTGGATAAGATCATCGGAGAAGTTCAGAATTACTAGTATGTTTCTCGATTAATAAACATAAATAATCTATGGCAGGACAATGTGATACAAGTCTGGAATTCTAGCACTCAGACTAATACAGGAGATTAGAGAGTGGATTAAATAGTAATATCTTCCCTGGACTAGGTAGTATAATTTTGCCTCCATAAAACAAACCAAAGAACAAGAAAGGAATTGACAGTTGGAAGTTTGGGCTAATTTTGTCATTATATTTTGAGAAGTCAAGTTTCCTATTGAAATGCAACTCATATATCATCCTCAGAAATGTTTTAAATGCTCTCTTCATTACAGAATACTTCTAGATGCAAAATAAGTCAGGATTCTGAACCAAAAATTTGAAAAATTTAGCATCATTCTGTTGGATTCCAAAGAAATAATCGAAGGATTACAAAAGCTTAAGTCTGGACAAACAGCAAAGTTATCTAATGTAGGACTTTGTAGACCTTACTAAATTATCATTTAGATTTATATCTTTTGCTTGTAATTTCATATTCTATAGGATACTACAAAATACTTTTTAAGTAGAAGTTTTCATTTGCAAATTCACAAATGATTCTAGCATTCTATTTGTCTAGAATATTCTTTCAAGAGAGTTGAAATTAAGACTTAATTAATAGATAATTCCAACAATTCATGTAATGTGTATAATATAGAAAGAGTTGAGAATCAATGGATGCTATTAATTTATAAATTTAGAAAAAGAGCAATGTTTTGAGACTTTCGTGTAAAATGGTGTGAAGAGAGTTACTGTTTGAAAACTTTTTTTCTTCTACCTGTACATAACATAGGAAGAAATTTCCTTAATTATATATCTCTGTGTACAATGAGAAAAATTCTAGGTTTGGGGTTTGTTTTCATTTTGTTTTTGTTGTTTTGTTTGTCCTAGGGCTTGACGTCTGGGCCTCGGCACTGTGCCTGAGCCTGTTTTTTGCTCAAGGATACTGTTCTACCACTTGAACCTCAGTGCTACTTGTGTCTGGCTTTTCCTGAGCAGTTTATTGGAGATAAGAATCTAAGGAACCTTCTTACCTTGGTGGGCTTTGAGCCATAATATACAGATCTTTGCCTCCTGAATATCTATGGTAGACAAAAAAATATGTATAAATAATATTTTCAGGTTTTCTGATCTGAAGAATACCACTAGAGGGAAAATGATGCAGAAAAGTTTAGTGTAGTGTTCTTTCAACAATAGAAAGCGCATAACATTAGCAGAAGTGTAGAATTTTTTCACAATAGTGATAAGCTAGTCATGCTGTGAATTTAGGGAATATTAAGGTGCACCTTACAAGGTGGAAACTGTTGGGCTAGAATGACTTTATTGCATAAAATGTTGGGATTGATTGTCATTGAAATAATAGCTTACTATGATGAACAAATGTTTACTCTATAAGAATTAATTATTATAGATAGTTCATAGTTTTATCTTCTACCAGAACGTGGCTAGTTTCTCTGTTGACCTTTAAATATGTAATGCCCTATTGGAAACTGCATCTATTGCAGAATTAAATTAAATGCATACAGGCACTGCTTTAAATGTCTCTGGTATGGCATGCTCAAAATTTGAAAATTAGTAGTTAGTAGAACACATATATTCTGTCCTCTTAACAAATATTCAGTTTTAAAAATTAGGAGTTTCCAGAGAATGGAACTATTTTCTATTTAGTATGAGACAATACTAAAATAATGTTTTTTTTAAAATAATGGCAAGTATATTCTGAAAATTTTGTATAGTTTGATAGCATTCAAGTTGATGACCCTCTGAAAAAGAAAGGGGCAATTAATTCAAATTAGAAGCCAAATATAGTTCATTTGTTTAAAAATGTAATACATAGAATATTATTTACCATAGAAATACAGTGAAATTACATTTTATGTAGCTTACTTTTAAATTTAATTTTATTGTCAAGGAGATATATAGAAGGGATTGTAGTAATTGTAAGGTAGTGAATATCTAACAAGTCGAACTTTTTATGCCCTCCCTCATTTTTCTCACACTTTTACTTCACACCAATAACCCTCACAAGTTGTAATGTGAATATCCTACATGTTGTTTTGTGAGTATTGCTATTGCATTGGTTTGCCCTTTGTTCTTTGTCTCGCCATTTTGTTGTTCCTCTTCCGTTGCCAAATTAAGATAAATGTGTATATAATACACAGGATACTGACATCAAATACAGCAGGGAATAAACCATAGGGGAAAACACAAAAGAAAAATGAAATCACATAGTACAGTAAAAACAACAACCACAAAGACAAACCTCTGTTTCCATGTCTAGGAGTTCATTTTGCTCAGCATCCTCTTATATGTATGTACACACACACACACACACACACACACACACACACACACACACACACAAATAGCTATTGAGCCATTCTGCTCATCTTCTAGGACTATCTTAGATATTACCTAATTATTACACATGAAGAAAACCAATGAATCTGTTTCTTTGTGTCTTGCTTATTTTTCTTAGTAGAATTTTTCCAAGTCTTTCCATTTCCTCATGAATTGGAACCATATAATTCCACCCTGTGTGTGTTTAATGGATTATTTCATCTTCTGAGTGGCATATTGGTTTAAATCATGATTGCATGTAAGTATCATTAGGGTCATTCAAAAATGACAGATGCCACCTCCCAAATATACTAAAATCATGATTTCTAAGTAAGATAGTTTTTTATGGTGGTACAAGTGTTGAGATACCTGGATAAGTCTAATGTATTTCTTGCACTGAGTTAGGCAGGAAAACATCATATAGGATAAAAATGGTAGTGACAAAATATTCCCTTGAGAAAGATTTAGGAGGCTTCCAGAAATATGAAGAAATTCAGATAATTTTTAAGAATTTAGAAATGCAAGCTCAAGTACGTCTCTTTAAATAAAAAAATTTGTAAGTGGAAGGGCAAAAGAAGAAATACCTGACAGCAGATCATTATTCCAAGTTAGAGTATAAAAAGACATTATCTATAACTTCCCAGTTAAAAAGAGACGAACATAATACGTCCCACTTAATTTAGGTACCTGAAAAATATTTACTTGGCTTTTTCCTATTTTAATGCTCTAAATAAATGAAGACTTATAAGAAAAGTTATGTGATTCCCATTACTTCAAACAGAACACTAACTGTGATGAGTCCTCTTTTTCGCACTTTGCACTTGGAAAATAGTCCTTAAGTTGATGATGTTGTGGCTCATTAGAGTCAGAGTTAGGGGCTTCTACGTGTAGAATTATCCCAAAATAGTTTAAAGCAGTTTTTTCCCCAAGATATCCAACTGCATTGTCTGAAGGTGTACTTTGAACACACCCTCAAACATGAGTACGTAATTTGAAATTATACTTCAGCATTTCCTTGGCACATTCAACTGTGTGCCTTTGTCTTTTTTGCACATTCCTTTTGAGTTCATAGTTGCTCTATGTCAATTTCATCTTTATAAACTACTAAGAACATTGTTCAACTACCACTTCTTGTTTGCACACACCCAGTGTCTGTATCAAGGTACTTTGTCTATGTTAAACAATAGGGTAGTACTCACTCTCTGAGGAGAAAAGTTCCACAGTATAACCCTATGCCCACATTAGAGGGTGTAGAATTTAAAGCATTTTGAGACAAACAGTGATATTAGAAGTGAAAGCCTCCTTAGGGACATTTGCTTGGAGCTCATTAGTTTTCCCAGGAGAAATATAAATATCCACAAAATTCGGAGCTAATTAGTAAGTAACCAAATTAACACTAGATCCTAGAAGTTGTGTTAATTCAAGTCACCATTGTATTATTGTTATATCAGAATTCTTCCCTATTTGCCAATGTGTATGAGAAAATGAAAGATTTGGATTAAATGGTGAGGGTAGTGTCTGAACTCTTCCATTCAATAAAAGCTTGAAGTTTACTATGGCACTTCCTACATATAAGAATTTGTGGCAGGTTGATTGACAGGGATATTTAAGCATGGAGATATTTCTAACAAGAATTAGATTTCAATAGAGTATATGGCAGTTATGATTTGTTAATGTCTACTGAAGCATTTTCTGTTCTAAAGAAGAATCAATTCAAGAACCAATTCAGTCACATCAGTAAAGCTGTATGTTTAACCTAATACTTGGTGTTACTTGTCCTACATTTGGGATGATTAGGCTGATAAGATATACAAACAAATCTGAACGTATTGCAATAAAATCCCAAACTGATGTGGATACATGAGTAACTCATTGGAACTGTAGGACAAATTAGGCTTGTCTGTGCTGTAGTTCAATCTCTAATGTCCTGTCTAAACAGTCTTGAAAAATATTCACAAAATACCTCTAAGGAAAGTTCATGACAGTTATATCCGTATAATTCTTCTAAGGTCAGGATAAAAGCATTTGCTCCCAGCATTTAAAATCAACAGGATCTGTTGAATTCATGGATCCAGAATTTTATAGCTTCACATTCCTACCACAAAATTTTATCAATATGACTTTCACCGAAACACTGTTCTTATTGAACTTGTCTATGTCCTTTTACTTTTCAAATCCAAATATCATATTTTCTTCAATATATACCTGCAAATTCTTTCCTTTACTTGTGTAAATCTGTGTTTATTACTTGTTTGTTTCCTTATTTATCTCTCTCTTCCAGTCTTGTCCACACTGGTGCTCACATTGCTCACACTTGTGTCAGAATTTTTCTTTTCCTCCTCCCTTTAATAATGCCCCCGATTTTATATTCTTTTGCATATTCAAGGTCATGGATATTTTGATGATGTCTAAACAGACCTATATTCGCATCTCTTTAACATAAACCTTAGAACTGAGAGTCTTTTCCTTTAAGTCCATATTTTCCACCTGTAGTCCTTTTCACCAAGAATATAACTAACATTTGCCAACCAGAGATGTGGATGCATTTTAGATTTCTTCTTACCTTTCTTCTTAGTTTTCTTCTTACCTTTCTTACCCTCCCCTTAGATAAGATGAATGATTAAGATTTTCTCAGTTTCTGTCACTAATACAATTTCTATGTACTCCTTTTTATGTCCATGACACCAGCCTGTTTCAAGTATTCATCACTGGCAACCTAGTCCTAAAACAACCGTTTACAAAGTATGCTTTTTTCCCCATAGTCTTTTCATATTGGTCCTCTCCATCACTTTGTAAGCACACAGAGTGAAGAGCTCAGACAAAAATTCTAGTAACATTATTTACTCACTACATTGACTGTTGGCCTTACATTTCTCATCTGTAAATGGATGTAATCTACCAGAACTATTGAAGAATATTTGTTGACTTCTAGAACAAGAAAAAAAGTGGAGAGTCCTTACATTTTCCACTTTAGCTTACAAATAAGGAAAGAGTCAAATTCAGTTTGTTGGTATAAAGTCACAAGTTATTTCATGCAGAAATAAAAATAAATTTTAACTCCTGGTGGTGCTCATGGTTTCCAGTCCCGTCAGTCATACAGTCCAAAAATCAATAAACAGTACAAACAAAACACATGCAGGCCTGACAGTTATCACAAAAAGCTTACAAAGTGGAGATTTCACAAATTGGTCCACTGACTCCTGTCATGGCGGGTTTCCACACCCATGCCCCACAGCAGAAGGTGCAGAGCCCCAGTGGGCAAGTTTAGGCCTCGGTTAGGAGGCCCTCTTGGTCAATTCCGACCCAACATGGAAACGACCCCCTTCCCAAAATTCACATGGTGGTGTTCCAAGAACCCCCTCCCCACCGGCCCACCCCACACAGTGGGGTTACAACTCCCTCCCCACATGGCAAGGTTCCAAGGACCCCCTCCCCACAAGAGGATCTGGGACTTCTCCCAGTTCCTTCAGGGTTGTTGTGCAAGCGCCTCAGCTTTGACAACCCTTTAGGAATCAGAGCAGCCATCCTCACAAAGGAAAATGAAAGTCAAACAGACAAACGACAGGACAAGACAAATTAACAAAGATAGTGCTGTTTTACCTTTGGAGTCTGAGATCTCGGGCGTCTTTGGGGGAATCCCGGAGGACCCCCACTAATGTTATACCCAGGTTGCAGGATCCCCACCAAGAAGACCATCGAGAGTCAGACTTTACAGTTGTTTTAAAATTTTATTTAAACGGGCTGTAGCTTGGGTCTCGTCCTACACTTCAACACAGCAGAGCCTAGGAGGAGAACCCTGAGCTAAAGATTAGCAGGGTTTATAAAAGCACACAACCAACCAGGTGTTTGGATTACCACCATGTGTTGCTCTGCTAGAAACAAGCAACAAATATTCACTGCCTCAAAACTTTAACCCTTCACATGAAGATGCTACTAGTGTGTTATAGACATTTAAGGTTGGAGACACAAAGCACTCAAAATTATTAAATCATTTTATAGGCAAAAGGAACGATTCAGACTCTATGAGGATCGCTCCTTATATCCTGAGACATTAAATTCACAGCAGCTCAATACTAAGTGACAGAACTGGCATGTACTGTGGATATTTGCTCCCAAATCCTGTGACACTCATTTCTCACTTTTGGCCTCAAACCTGTGACCAGAGGTTAAGATGAGGAGAGAAAATCCTTCTCAGAGAAAGCACCTATAAAGAACATTGGGTAGATTACATATAAATTCAAACCATGGGAATGACCCTGTTAAGAAGACAGATTGTCCAGATTAAAAATGTGAAGAAGAGAAGAAATAAGGTGCCAGTAGCTGCTGTCTATAATCCCAGGTCCTCAGGAGGCTGAGATGTAGAGAATCTTAGTTTGAATCCAGCCAGTGTAGGAAAGTCCATGACACAGATATTTCAAAGAGATCACAGAAATACCCAGAAGTGAGTCTGTGACTCAAGCTTAATGCACTATCCTTGAGCAAAAGGAGCTCAGGGACCACTCATAGGCTCATACTTCCACCCCAGGACCTGCCCCTTCAAAAAGAGCCTGTACTTCCATGTCTTTGTCTATGTATTGTATTCTTATAGGTGAAATTCCCGAGTAGCTATGATGAATGGCACCAACCTAGGAAATTTTATTCTATACAATGAGTTCATAACAGAGAGACTTCTTTCAAGAAAGTGCATGTTCTGGGGCTCCGTTCACTGTTTACAGTGTAACCTGAGAGTTTCTTTGCATCCAAGGCCTGCTGGAGGAAGTCTCTCGTTGTCTGGACAGGCACACAAAAGACCTCACTTCTGTACAGCTGGGTAAAAACCAACTTCATCTGGGCCAGTTAGTGAGGATTAGCGTGGGTGGGCTCTGAAGGTCAGGAGAAAAAAGCCTGTTTGTACCCTTAGCAATCTCTCTCCCTAGTGTTCTGTTTTAACAGGAGGCTTTCATTTTTGCCACCTCCCATGGAAGTCCAAGTTCTGTGCACATATCATGCCTTTATGAGACTATATTCCGCTGTTCAGTTACAGTGCTCAATAAAATTCAGGAGTCCTTTAGGCAGACAACTATGGCACTGAACACAAGGAAACGTTTCATTGCAGGCAATGTTGGGCCAATGATGCCTATCCTATGTTTCTGGAAGCTTGGGAAATCCAAGCACATGTTGGATATCACAAAGCTTCCTGTCATCTAGGACTGGTGAAGCTCATCAGGTTTTGAAACTTTTGACTTCTTCTAGTTGGGCCCTGGGTGGCTAGATTTGGGGGTTGAACACAGGGCCTGGGTGATGACCATGAGCACAGTGCAGAAGCCCAGTGCTTTACCATTTTGTGTAACAATATCACTTCTGATCTGTTAATGTATGTGTGTGTGTGTGTGTGTGTGTGTGTGTGTGTGTGTGCATGATGGTGTGTGTGTGCGCGGGTGTGTGTGTGCGTGCACACACATACATGAGTCCTGAAGCTTGACCTCAGTCCCTGAGCACTGTGCCTAGTTTCTCTTGTATAATGATATCCCTCTCCCACTTGAGCCACAGAGCCACTTCAGGCTTTGTTCTAGTGATGTGGTCCTGAGAAAATGAAGCCCAGAATTTCATATATGGAAAGCACTTTACCACTAAAGCACATTCCCAGCCCTCTACTTCAGCTTCGTTAGTTTATTTCTGTCTTTTTTTATTGTTGTTGTTGTCGGTTGAAGGAGTTGAAGTCTTGGCCTTGGTGCTGTCCCTGACCTCTTCAGCTCAAGTCTTGTGCTCTACCACTTGAGCCAAAGAGCTACTTCTGGTTTTCTGGTGGTTCATTGTAGCTAAGTTTCTCAAGAACTTTCCTGCCTAGGCTAGCTTTGAACCATGATCCTCAGATCTCATCCTCTTGAGTAGCTAGGATGAGAGACATGAGCCAAAAGCACTCAGCTTCCCCTTCAGGTTCTTAGTAGTGAATTGGAGATAATAGTCTCATGGTACCTTTTGTGTCTGAAATAGTTTGGAACCCAGATCTTTAGAACTCACCTTCCGGAGAAGGCAAGATGACAGACTTCAGCTACTGACACATTGGCTGTGGGCTCTGCTGCAAAGGGGTCCATGGCTCCACGTGGTGGAGTGCTAACCATGAGCCCAAGAGGTAAGGGTCAGCGCCTAAGCCCTAAGTTCAAGGTTCATGACTGAGAGAAAACAAAACCAAATCATTGTCTGCTGTAGACAACTCACTAGTCTTCAGTAATACATAATGTTGTCCCTGACATGGAGACCTTTCTGAGCCTCAATATTCTTGTCTGTATAATCATCTAAGTTGTGGAGCTCTTACATAGACAAGATGTAAGAATGCACCCGGTTAAGGACACAGCACATGGCACTCTTTGCACCACTCAGCACACAAGATCCTGTTAAAGAATCAGCACCCAGCACCCAATGCAGGACTCAACACACTGCATCCTATGAAAGACTCAGCACACAGCACCCTGTGCAGGACTCAGAACAGAGCACCCTATGGAGGACTCAGCACATAGCTCCATCCCACAAGGTGTCATTAGATTTAGGGTGCTTTCATCAGTATCACCATTGTTTGAGGTAAATTTTACAAACCATACAAGTTCACATCTAATGGTTTAGTGGGGTGTCTTTTGGGGCAGGGGATGTTAGCGATGGTGCTTGAAGTCAAAGCATGGGGATACTGTTCTAATAACATTTGCTCAAGGCTAGAAATCTACCTCTTGGAGCCACATTTTTAGGTGTCTCTCAGACTTCCTGCCAGGACTGGGTTTTAAACCCCCTGAGCAGCTAGGATGACGGGCATGAGCCAGGATGACGTGAGTAACCCGTGGAGCTGGGTTGCAGCAGTTTACATGTGACTAAGTCAGATTAGGTGGCAGCTGTCAGCACCAGACTCCTAGCTTGATCTGTAATGAGGTATTTGAAGTTCTGTCCTTCGATAATTGCAGTTAGAACATTCTACATTTTTTGGCATCAGACCTGGGGATTGAGTAAGAGCTTAGACAATGTCCCTAAACGTTTGTGCTCAAGGATAGCATTCAATTGATTGAAAGACAACAGAACTTCTGGGTTTTCTGTTTTGTGGCACTGAGGACTCGAACCCAGGGCTTATTAGGGGAGCACTCAACCACTGAGCCCCAGGACATTTATTACTCTTATTTATTTTTTATGTATTTTATTTAGTACTATTACATATATAACATTTATTTCATTTATTACATCTTATCACATGGATTTATTTACATATGGATTATACATCATACTGAGACCCACAACTTTCACAGAGAAGGAAAAAAGTGGGTCAAAATGGGCTTCTGGCTCCACATATAAACTTTTGGCCATGCTGGGATTTGAATTCACAGCCCACAATGCACAAATCATGAATGGGTCAGTTGTAAAATAAAAGCCTTTGGCAAACTGAACTGCCAGCCAGTTCTGAGGACCTGTGATCAAGCAATAGTAGTGCTGGATAGATAGATAGATAGATAGATAGATAGGTAGATAGAAGTCAGTATTCCCTAATTGGGAGAATCATACCATGGTGCTGGAATGGAAGACATTATCCAATACTTTTTGTGTGCCATTCTATAGGAGAATCATGAACTAACTGCAAATTTAATTGTTACTTTTATAACATTTCATTAGGCATTCCCATGGATAGGAATGATTTTCTCAAGATCTCCCTCCATTTGTAGGTAGCAGTCCAGGCACTTCAACTCCAGGTTGTAACTCTAGGCTGCAACCCAGCCTAGAGTGATCAATGCTGAGGCACAGCTGCCATTGAACTTGACAAACTAAAAATACATAATACATACATGCATACATACATATATACATAGATACATTAAAATATTTAAATAATTATGATGCTACTTGGCGTATTCGTGCCATTTTTTCTGCCAGGCCTGGGATTTGAACTCAGGGTCTGGGTAAATCTTCAGTACTGTGGGGGAAGGGAAAGCTCACAATGCTGGAAGAAAAGAAAGACAGGCCTGTTCCCAGGGGCTGAATTCAAGTCCTAGCATTCACATAAATAATATTCATATGCATTTTAAATACATGATTTATATTTACATACATATGTTTACTGCATATTGCAGTTAGTGTAGTTATTCATTTTATTTTGTTTTTTATTTATTTATTATATATTTTAGAGAGTATGATTACATGTATACAGTTTTTTACATCCTATTAAATAGAACATAGATTTGCCTATGTATTATACATCATTCCTGAGACCCAGGACTTTCACTGATAAGGAAAACAAGTGGGACAATTGGCTTCTTCTACCAGGATTAAGTTTTTGGCAGTTCTGTGATTTGAACTCCGGGCCTAAAAGGCCCACTTCATGAATGGGTCAATGCTAGCACACCAGTCTGTCGCAAGTGAATTTGCAAGGCAAATTTGAGGACCTGAGATGAAGCCCTAGGAGTGGCCAATATATAAACAGATAGATATGTAGATTGCAGTGTGTGTATTTACATATGTATATGCATCTATAAATAAAGTTATAGAGACAGATAGACATTTATGTAGATTCTAATGTATAAGTCTATATAAAGAGTGATGTCTATATCTTATTTTTATATATTCTATTAATATGAATTATTTGGTCTAAAATTATGTCTCCATTAATTAATCAGAGTGGGAGACTTAATAAAGTATTAATTAATTTAATCAATGACCTATATTTATTGTGTGCAATCTTATACTACAATGACTAGCTAATTAGTAGTTCAACTGGTACATTACAAAGATTCTATTATTGTTCCTATATATAGTAACGAGTGGGTGGAAGTCCTAGGATCAAACTATGGGCCTTGGTTTCTGGGTTTGGCTCAGGCTTCACTGACAGCCCGACAGCCTTCAGCCATGCAAGGTTATGTACAATTTTTAAGCTGAGTCATTGAGACCCAGGATGGTCACAGTGCAAAGGAAACAAAGGTAAAACTGTTGTCTAAAACTTCCTGGTTTTTCCTCCTCCATCTTGGTTGGCTTATTTTTGTGCCAGAGCTGGGAGTTGAACTCGGGTCCTAGGACCCCTGGATCATCTGTGGGTGTAAAAGCTGCATCCCAGCCTAGGGTAATCAAGGCTGAGGCAGAGTTGTGGTGACCATAGTACAAGCTCCGTGCCTGCCACCCCAAAAAAGTTAAGGTCCTGGCTAGGAGTTTGGGTCATTTTATCTGCCATACCTGGAATTTGAACTCACGGACTGGGTAAATCTATTGTGCTCTGGGTGAAGTGAAAGCTAACCTCCTAGAAGAAAAAAAATCCGGAGCATTTCCCAGTGTGTGAATTCCAGCCCTAGAACTGGCAAAAATAATATTTATATACGTGTATAATATATATCATATATATATTTGTATAGATATTACATATTGTTCCTAGGACACAATATTTCCACAGAAAGGAAATCAGGTCATCATTGCCTTCTTACTCCACCTTTTGACTTCGGCACTGCTGGGATTTGAACTCAGTGCCTGGAATGTCTATTTCATCAAGGGGTCAGTTTAAGCACAGCAGCCTCAAACAAATTCAATGCCAGGCAGTTCCCAAGACCTGAGTTCTAGCCCCAGGAGTGGCCAATATATAAATAGATAGACGTGTAAATTGCTGCAAATACATGTATATAAATATATTGAGAGAGAGCGAAAGAGATAGAGATGTATATGTACATTCCACTGTACATTTAAATATAAATATATAGAATATGAGATGTCTATATATAACTAAATTACAAGTAATATATTACTAATAATTATTAGGTATTTGCCACGCCTACTCCGGTGGAGTCTGCTTAGCATGGGAAACCTACTTTCAGACCTGAGAATGGGGCTTCATAGAAGCCTATCTCTGAGAATGGGACTTCACTGAAGTCTACCTCAGAGAATGGGGCTTCAAAGAGGCCTACCCCCTGGAAAGGCTGGCAAGCCCCTGGGAAAGATGTGTTTTTGTTCCTGTTAAGAGTGCCTATTAAGCTTTTACTGTTCCTGCTGCTTATTGTACTCACTCATGCTCAACGTTCCCTTATTCAAGGCTCTTTCTTAAAAGTGTTGATGACTCCAACATCCGATGAGTGTCCTGAGAATATGACTAACTCACCAGAGTTAAGTGCTACCCTGAAAGCCCCTCTTATGGAGGCTAGTAGACAAGTCATAAGTAAATATAAAAGTATTGGGGGTTTCATGATGTCACTTCAGCAGAAGGAATTGTTTGTAAGAGATTTACAAGAAGCTGTAGGCACAGCTAGAGCAGAAAGAGTGTATGGCTATTCCTTTAATTCTAAAACATATACAATAGATTCATATAGATATCCTGTAGATAAGAAAGATGTAGAGGGATATTTAGACCAAAAGCTAAATAAGATTCCTAAAAGGTTGGTAGATGAAAGGTGGCAATGGCTTTTCAGAGGAAAATGGTGGGATCCTCCATTATCTAGAGGACCCCAAAGACATCCCCCAGATCCAGCCTTTAACAGGTGTATATGACAAGGATGGCAACCATTGGGAAAACTACTTAGGAGAAAGAACTTCCTGTTACTCTCTTTCATTCACTGAGAGACTTGCTAGATCTAGGCCTCATTGGTGCTTACTATTAAAGAAGGAACAAGAAAGATCTTATGAGACAGTTAAGGCCTCTATAGAAAAGAGTAAACGATTATGTGAAAGGTTTACAGAAAAGACACTAGGAGCTTAAATTTGATATATGGCCAGATTTAATTAAGTATAGTGAATATCATGATTTTTGGCCACAAATTGGTAACCCTCTAAGCACAATTGCTTAGAAAAGATTTAAAACGTATAAAGTACAAAACTAAACAAAAGTAACTATGAAGTACTAGAGTTCATGCCTTTCTGTTCAACACCTTGCCCATATGCTCTGGTTAATGGTTAATTGGTGATAAACATCGAAACCCATTGTATTTCTTAAAAATAGAGGTAAAGCTGAAAACAAGTGCCTATCGTCATAGCTCGTCATCCAAAAAACAAGATCAGGCGACCAGCTGGTGAATACCCAAGAACGAAGCCTTGCAGTAAGATTGTGTAACATTTTGCCCTTTCTCATGGAGACTTTTGCTATAAAAGCTTGTTATCCTCTGCATTAAATCGCACTCAGCATCCACTCCTCTTGTGTGTGAGTTGTCTGTTTGCCATCTCCCCACCTATTCCAGTTCCTCCACTAGGTGTCCTCCATCGTCCCGACATTGCCGGTCCGCGGCAGGTATTTAATTATGCCTCCATTTAATGAAGTATCATGGATTAAGGCACAATAAAGTAATTCCTTGTGTAAATGGAGCTCAGCGACAATTTCTAGGCTCATAGTTCAAGCTCAGGACCTGCACTAAAAAGAAAGAGCCAGTAATTCCATGTGTCTGTGTATATATGCATGTATTTCTATCAGTGAACATCCATAGTCATTAGGAAGAATAGCACCCAGCTAAGAAATTTGCTTTGAATAGAATGATGTCATAGCACAGAGAGTGCTTTCAAGACAGTGCATGTTCCTGGTCAAAAAAAAATTAAGACCTTGGCTTGGAATTTGCATCATTTTTCTGGCAGGCCTGGGATTTCAACTCAGGGTCTGATTAAATCTGTGGCACTGTAGGGGAGGAGAAACTCACCATCGTTGAAGACAAGAATTTCAGACCAGTTTCCAGGGCCTGAATTCAAGCCCCAGCACTTGAAAAAATAATATTCATATATGAGATCTATTTACATACATGTGTTTACTCCCTATGACATTACCCTTATTTATTTTTTATTTATTTTATTTAGCACTATTAATATATAACATTTGTTTCATTTATTACATCTTATCACATGGATTATTTACATATGGATTATACATCATACTGAGACACACAACTTTCACAGAGAAGGAAAAAAAATGGGTCAAAATTGGCTTCTGACTCCACATATAAACTTTTGGCCATGCTGGGATTTGAATTCACAGCCCACAATGCACAAATCATGAATGGGTCAGTTGTAAAACAAAAGCCTTTGGCAAACTGAACTGCCAGCCAGTTCTGAAGACCTGTGATCAAGCAATAGTAGTGCTGGATAGATAGATAGATAGATAGATAGATACATACATACATACATACATACATACATACATACATACATAGATGTGTAGTTTGCTATATATATTAGAGAATGTGAGAATATTAAATTATATACATTATGAATTGTTAGTTATTTAATTATGCCTCCTTTTAATGAAGTATCATGGTTGAATACTTATTAAAGCATTAATGTAAAAGAAGTCAGTATTCCCTAATTGGGAGAATCATACCATGGTGCTAGAATGGAAGACATTATCCAATAATTTTGTGTGGCATTCTATAGGAGAATCATGAACTAACTGCAAATTTAATTGTTACTTTTATAATATTTCATTAGGCATTCCCATGGATAGGAATGATTTTCTCAAGATCTCCCTCCATTTGTAGGTGGCAGTACTGGCACTTCAACTCCAGGCCTTGGTATTTTACTTCAAAATGCAAGCCATTGAAATTACACTGTGAAGATTTCAGATTGTCAGGATGAAAGGAAAGAATGAGAAGAAAAGAAAGCCAAGTGTCAGTCGATCCTATCTATAATCCTAGCTCTTCAGGAGGCTGAGAGGTAGAGAATGCCAGTTTGAATTCAGCCAGGACAGGAAAATCCACCACACTCTTATTTCTGAGGGATTACAGGAATAAAAAATCCCCATGAATGGGGCTATGGCTCAAGGGCAGAGTGCTAACCTTAAGCACAAGAACTCAGGGGCAGTGCCTAGGCTCATAGTAAAACCCCCGGACATGGCAATAAAAAAAAGCCAGTAACAACATGTCTCTCCATGTATGTATGCAAGTGCGACGGACCAGCTCGGCCGGAGCACTAGGACTGATGGGACAGGGATCTCAGGATAGGTGGGCAAAGGAGTCGGCGAAGTGACAAACAGACACAGCCTCAAAAGAGTTGCATCTGAGTGTATCTTTATTGAGGAGAATTAACATTTTTATACAGTGTGAGATTGTGACATAGATTCCTTGTTTATTTAAGCATGTAATCAATTTTTTTAAAGGCAAAGCATTGATGAATTACATGAAAATTGATGACTATCCCACCAACTGTTTAAGCTAAGTGGTGTGAAACAAGTCTAGCATATTGTTTAATAGAATACGTCATCTATTCAGCCTTTTTATGTTTAATAATTAACAAACCTAAGACAGGGCTGTACTTACATTGTACTCTTTTTAATTTTATCCAACTAATTTCATCTTTGTAAGCTCCTGTATAAGGAAATGGTTCTTGGTTGGTTCAGGAAATATGTTACTAACTTTATATTTTGTGTGAAAACACCATCTATTCCCTATAACGTAAGTTGGACTAAACTTAATCATAACTGTTGGGAGAATCTTTCTTTTTCTTTTATAATCAGAGGTCCCTTCTTTTTTAGAACTCTCTGAACTACTGGGATAACTCTTTCTAACTTAGTTTAATTCATTGATTTTATCTATTGGACATATCTGGAAATTTTAAGTCTCTATATTTACTATGCGTGAGCTGCAAAACCGCTTGTGAAGTTGTAGTTCCTGGAGGCACCGTCACATCAGATGATAGATTGATTGGGGCATTGCCAACTTTTAATCTTTGGCCTTAGTGTTTATTAGTTAGAGAAGCCGTCTCTATTGGACTGGAAAAATACAACACGCTCTGTTCGTGGATCAATAGAAAAATAGCCAAAATGAAAATAAAGGCAATGAATGTACAGCCAAGAAGAATATAGTAAGAATAAAGGTAGAGGCTATAAAGGTGCAGGCAAGTGTATGGGAAGCCTTGAACCAACAACCCCTTCCTGAGGGCATGCTTCCTTAAAGCTCTTTGTCCAACGCAATCTCACGCAGACTCCGCAGAAGGTGGCGTGGCACCCACTGGTCACAGAAAGATTTCCACTCAGTTGGAAATACCAGGAACCACTGGAAGTGCAGAAACTTAAGCGTTTGACCTTGTTTCTCTGGCCAGAGACTATTCATTGAACTTGCAGTCCCTTATTCTGTTGTCGATGTCAAATCAGAAGCCATCTATCCACCACAGGCAGCTTTATGGAAGTGCTCCGCCCACCTGCGCCGGCCTCTCTTTGCTGAACCCAGCTAAGGACTCCTTGCAGACACATCTTTATGGCTGCTTTGCCTGCTGTAATCTCTGCTCCTTTCCAAACGCTTGCTTCGGCAGCTTCCCCTCCATGGTGCCTCTCGGACTGGGTTCCCATGGTGGTTGGATACTGAGCTGCTTGTTAGAGGAGGAAACAAGATTTGTTGTATACAATGGCAGGCCTGAACTGGCCTGGAGGCAGGATAAACGTTCTCCCAGGTGGGACTTGTCAGGGCACAGGGCAGGCATCCTGCCACTGGGCCCTGGGTCACTGTGGTGAGCAGCAGTCACACTGGAACTTCTCTTTCTCAGAGAACAACTGGTTAAGTCTGACCAGATTGTCTTTTTTAGGGAATCCAGTTCTCCACCAACTCCTGGGGGATGCCTGGAGCTTGAGTCTATGCCAGGCTCCACTCCTGTCCAGAACCTTTCATTCCAGAAGTTTTAACCAAGTGTATGTGGCGTGGCATGCATGTATTTCTATTGGTGAAGGACCAGAATCCCTATGATGAAAGGCATCCAGCTAGGAAATTTGCTTTGAATAGAATGATTTCATAGCACAGAGAGTTTTCAGACAGTGCATCTTCCGGGGCTCCTCTCACTGTTCCCATTGTAGCCTGAGGTTTTCTCCACATCGGGGACTGCTGGAAGAAGTCTTCCTCATTGTTGGAACAGGCAGACAAAAGGCCTCACTCCTGTACAGCTGAGTGACAAAAAACTCCTTCTAGGCCAATTAGTGAGGAGTGTGGGTGGGCTCTGAAGGCCAGGAGAAAAAGGCCTCTTTGTACCTCAATCTATCTCTCTGCCCAGAGCTCTGTTGTGACAGGAAGACTTCATTTGTGCCACCTCCTGTGGCAGGCCAAGTTCCCTGCACTTATCCTGTCTTTGTTAGACTATGTTCCAGTCTGCTACAATTAATTCAAGGGTCCTTCTGGCAGACAACTAGGGAGCTGAACCTAATGAAATGATTCATTATTGGCAATGATGCCTCCCTGGGTTTCCAGAAGCTTGCTAAATCAAATCACATACGTAATATCACTATGCTTCCTGTCATTTAGGGCTGGTGAAACTCATGAGGATTTGAAACTTTGACCTCTCCTAGTTGGGCCCTGGGTGGCTGTGTTTCAGGGTTGAACACAGGACCTGGATACTGACCATGAGCTCAGAGCAGAAGCTCAGTGCTTTATCATTTCGTGTCACAGATTCACTTCTGTTATCTGTGTATGTGTTTGTGTGTGTGTGTGTGTGTGTGTGTGTGTGTGTGTGTGTGTGCGTGTGTGCATGTATGTGTGTTCATACACTTGTCCTGGAGCTTCAACTCAGGACCTGAACACTGTACCTGAGTTTCTCCTGTACAAGGATAGCACTCTACCACTTGAGGCACACAGCCACTTCAGGCTTTTTTCTAGTGTAGTATTAAGGAATCAAATCCAGGGATTCATACATGCAAAGCACTCTACTCCTAAGAAACATTCCCAGCACTCTATTTCAGGTTTCTTTCTTTCTTTTGTTGGAAGTTGGGGGAATTTAAGTCTAGGCCTGGGTGCTATCCTTGAGCTCTTTAGCTAAAGCCAATCACTCTACCACTTGAGCAACAGCACCCCTTGAGTTTTGTGGTGGGTCACTGGAGAGAAGCGTCTCAAGGAATTTCCTGCCCAGGCTGGCTTTGGACCGTGATCCTCAGCACTCAGCATCCTGAGTACCTAGGATGACAGGCACGATTCAGCAGCAACTAGATTCCACTTCAAGTTTCTAAGTAGTGAATAGGAGATAAAAGACTCATGGGACCTTTTGTGTCTGGGATAGTTTTGAACCCAGATCGTCAGATCTCAGCTTCCTGAGTAGACAGGATGACAGACCTCAGCTACTACATGCCTAGACTGTAACACTCTGTTGCAAGGGGGTCCTTGGCTCCATGTGGTAGGGCGCTACCCATGATTCCCACAGGTAAGTGTCAGTGGCTAGGCCTTGAGTTCAAGGTTCATGATCAAGAAACATAAACCAAAACAATTGTCTGCAGGAGACAACTCACTAGAGTTAGGTACATACAAAATTTTGGCCATGAAATGGGGCCACAAGTTTCCCATCTGCATAATCATCTTACTTGTGGAGCTTTTACAAGAACCAGATGAAAAAATGCACCCCATGAAGGGTTCAGCACACAACAACTCATGAAAGACTCATCACATAGCTTTATCCCACATAATGTCATTAGAATTAGGGTGCTTTATCAGTATCACCATTCTTTCAGAAACACTTCACAAACAGCCCAAATTTGGATTTTAGAGAGGTGAGTTTTTTTGGGGGGGGAGTCAACCACGGGGATTGCACTGGAATGTTGGGGGTACTGTCCTAAGGTCTTTTGCTCAGGCTAGAACTCTACCACTTTGAGCTACAGCTCAGAGTTTCGTAGACTTCCTGCCTGGGCTGGGTTTTAAACCCACCAGTGTCAGATCTCAGCCCCTGAGTATCTTGGATGACAGGGGTGAGAAAGCCAGCAACATCTAGTCCATAGAACTGGGTTGCAGCAGTTTACTTCTGGCTAATTCAGATTAGATGGCAAGTGTCAGCACTAGACTCCCAGCTTGCTCTGTGAAGATGTATTTGCAGCCCTATCCTTATATAGTTGCAGTCAGAGCATTCTATCATTTCCTTTTTTTTTGTATTGTTGCCCATCCTGGATCTTGAATAAGGGTCTAGACACAGTCCCTAAGCCTTTATGCTCAAAGCTAGTGCTCTAGTGTTTGAGCTACAGCAAAACTTCTGGATTTTTCTATGCAAATGGTAGTGAGTAATTGAACCCAGGGCTTCCTACTTACTAGGCAAGCACTCTACCACTGAGCCCCCGTAATGACAACTGTATAAACAGATAAATGTGTAGATTGGTAGATAGATACATAGATACATAGATACATAGATTTAACAAGAGATGTCTGTAAATTATGAAATTGCATATATATTTCTATCAAATATTGCCAATTAAATTATTCCTTCCTTGTTTAAGTATCATGATTGAATACATAATAAAGTATTAATTGAAAATTAGTCAATGTAGTATACCTGTTGTGTATAATTTTATAATATAATCGTACACTAACTACTAATGTAATTGTTACTTTTACAAAATTCCATTTGTACAGATGTCTTTTGGAGCGTTTCTTAGAATCTCCCACCAGCCATTCATTAGTGGCAGTCCCGGGATTCAACCTCCAGGCCTAAGTTGCCAATTTCGGTTTTGCTTCCCTAATAGCCAGCCAAACATCAGCAATGTAAGGTCATGTACATTGTCTGGGCATTGTTATTTAGACTCAGGATGGTACAATACAAAGGGAAAAAAAGTGAAATCATCTGATTGAACTTCTCAGTTTTATCCTTTTCCTTTTATTTTTTTTTTTTTTTGCCAGCCCTGAGATTTGAACACAGGACCTAGGATCCCAGGATCGGCTTTGGCAGAGATGCCAAGACCTGAGTTCAAGCTCGGTGCTTGGCCTAAAACCAAATAATAATCATAATGATTACAACAACAACAACAACAATAACAATAATAATATGGCCTAGGTTTGGTATTTGCACCATTATACTGGCAGGCCTGGCATTTAAACTCAGAGTCTGGGTAACTCTGTGGCACTGTGGGTGAAGGGGAAGATCGCCGTCCTTGAAGACAAGAAGTTGGGAAAAGTTCCAAGGGCCTGAATTGAAGCCCCAGTACTGGAAAAAGTAATACTCATATATGAGATTTATTTACATACATGGGTTTATGCCATATGACATTAATTACCCTTATTTATTTAGTATTATTACACATAAATCATTTATTTTATTACATCATATCACATATACTGAGACCCTGGACTTGCACAGAGAAGGAAAAAAATGTGTCAAAATTGGCTTCTTACTCCATGAATACATTATTGGCCATGCTGGGATTTCAACTCACGACCTACAATGCCCAATCCATAAATGGGATCACAGTCTTAGCACACCAGCCTCCAGAAAACTGAGCTGCCAGGAAGTTCCGAGGACCTGTGATCAAGCCACAGTAACACCAAATATATATATTATATATATACTTATATATAATATATATTATATTCATATAATATATATAAATATATGTACTGACAAAGGGAATGTGAGGATATTATTAAATTATATATTATTACAAATTATTAGTTATTAAATTATGCTTCCATTTAATGAATGGAAGTATTGAAGATTTGAATTAACTCCATTTTGAGGCAGCAGCCGTTCTGTCCTTTATGTTAAATTATGAGTGACCCAGAGCAAACATAAATTCCAGGAACTGACCTGTCCATGTTGAACTTAACCAGAGTTCACATAAATCCAAAGAACAGAGTTATCTGTGGCCACAAACTTCCCTTGCTTCACAGATAACCCGCTGCCCTTTATTGCCTTAGCCCAAATGGTCTAATAACCCACTGCCTTTTACTGCCCTAGCCAAATAGTTTGACAACCCCTGCCCGTTATTGCCCTAGCCCAAATGGTCTGATCACCCTGATCACCCCCTATCAACACTTATCACCCTAGAATGTCTTGTTAACACATCTGTTTACTGTAACTTTGTAGTTTTTGCCTTTATAAGCCCTATGAAATTCCAGCTCGGGGCTTCCTCCTAAGCTCCGCTGTGTCAGTGTGTAGGAAGAGACCCAAGCTGCAGCCCGACTGAATAAAGCCTTGCTTTTGCATTTTGGAACGTCTGACTTTCGGTGGTCTCTTTGGTGGGGGTCCTGCGACGGGTTCACTTCAGTATCATCATCTAATACTTAAAAAATCATTAGTAAAAAATCAGTCAATATCCTTAATCATACCATGGTGCTAGAATGGAAGATATAAATTCAGTAATTTTTGTGTGGCATTCTAAAATAGAATCATAAATTAACTGCAAATTTAATTATTACGTTCATAACATTCCATTAGCATTCACATGAATAGGAATGAGTTTGTCAGGATCTCCTTCCATTTGTGGGTGGTAGTCCTAGCATTCGAATTCCAGGCCTGGGAAGTTTACTTCGAATGCAAACCATTGGAATGACACCTTGAGTCACAAGTAGGGCAGAGGGTGGGGTCCCAGAATGAGGCCCAGGGAAAGATTAGCTTGACATTTCACCAAAGACCCCAGCCAATTTCTGTGGCTGGAAGCCTATTTTTCTCAGCTCCTGACCCTCAGGCCCTCTTTGCATGGAGGAGTCAGGGCAAATGCAGGGAAGAACTCTTGCTTAAGAAAAGCTTCTAGCCCAATGCCACCAGTGGTTCAACCTCCGTAAATCCTAGCTACTCAAGAGACTGAGATCCGAGATCGTGGGTCAAAGCCATCTCAAGGGAAGAAAGTTAGTGAGACTTTCTTGCCCATAAACTAACAAAAGCCAGAAATGGAGCTGTGGCTCAAGTGGTAGCATGTCCTCATTGAGAGAAAACCTTAAGAGACTACAGGCCAGACCCTGAGTTCAGGCCCCAGTACTGGCACCTAAAAAATAAAGAAAAGCTTTCAGGAGCTCCCAGTCCACTGTGGTTAATGGCCAGATCAGCCTGGCATGGGTTGCTTATGCTGGTCCTCCTAGCACCTCAGGAGGCTGAGATGTGAGGATTGCCGTTCAAAGCCAGCTTGGTCAGGAATGTCAGGGAGACTCTGATCTCCAAGGATCCACCAGAAAACCAGAAGTGGTGATGTGGCTGAAGTGCTAAGCTGAAGAGCTGAGAGACGATGCCCAGGCCCAGACTTAGAGCCCCATGACCAATTCCTGGCCTGCTTTGACCTCATGTTGTGGCTCTAGCAAGTACTTTCCAGTGGGCTCCTGATGGTCTTCCAATGTCTATGTGTCCTACAAGTCTTGAGAGCAGCCTCCTTGAAGGCCTTTGCCTACAGAGCAGGACACAGTACCAGAAAAGGATCAAGCCTTGTGGCATGCAGGTCATCTGCGGGTCATCAGAAGGGCATCTGTCATGAGTGCAGTGTGGATCTGAGCACTAAATCGACGTCTCAGATCACAGTTCTGGGCCAGAAGGGGTAGACCAGTTAACGCCAGCTCACAAGGGAATTACAAGAATGTGAATTTGTCAGGCACACCTTGGGCAGGTTTTGAGTTGGGCTTATGAAAGACTTGTAGGCTGAGGAACAAAAGCAGGCTGGCTGCTGCTTGTACAGTCACTATATTCCAGGAGTCCAGTGACTCAGAGCCCTGCTTAACTCACCAGTGTTCAGGGGCAGATGAAGGTCTGCAATCATGGGACAACTACAAAGAAGCATCCATAGTGTCCTTCACTTGGTTTATGTCCCCGTGCTGGGATGGAGGGGCAGGTTCCATGGAACTTACTGCCATAGCCCAGACCCCTCAGCCCAAGAAGGACTTAAGGAGAAACAACTGATGTGGCTTGAGAGTTTACTATGATTATGCCTCAGGACTGCCCCCAGTTCTAGCTCAGCTTATCATTAGTACCTTCCTCTGTGTGTGTGTGTGTGTGTGTGTGTGTGTGTGTGTGTGTGTGCTGGGAAGAAGTAATACTATAGTTCAAGTGTTAGAGCACCAAACTTGTGCAAGAAGCTGAAGTTTACCACCTAGGCTCTTCAACCCTTGGTAAACACACACACACACACACACACACACACACACACACACACACACACACACACAACCCATATGCATGCAAAATCAGAGATTTCTACACTGTAACCTTTGGGTATCCTCTACCTTTTTCCCACTAAGTCTGGTGGTTGTTGGCCTATGAGTTCGATGCATCCAACACCACCTGACATCTATAATTTTGGGGAACAGAATGGCTAGAATGTCAGCCTTCCCCAATCCCAGTTCCTTGATTGGGTATTGGTCTATCCAGGCCTTTGGGGTTCCTTTTACAGACTCGCCAAGATCCTTTAAAAAGGCATCACATGCTGGGCACTTGTGGCTCACGCCTGACATCCTAGCTACTCAGGAAGGTGAGATCTGGCTTCCAAGCCAGCTTGGGAAAGAAATTGTGTGAGACTCTTATCCTCGATGAACCATCAGAAAACAAGAAGTGTCCCTTGGCTAAAGTGGTAGAGTGCAAGCCTTGAGAAAAAGAGCTCAGGGACAATGCTCATGGACAATAACAACAAGGAGAGGCATTGCATGTTGGCTTTGGGATTGGCATGGGCCAAATATTGGAAATTTCAAGTGCACCAAGATAAAACAGTACCTCCTCTAGTCCCGTGCTCCTCTGTCTTCTCCACCCCCTGGCCTTGGCCGTGCTTTGGGTCAGGATGGCTCTGGCTTGACAGGAGGGCTCCAAGGAGGAAGATCCCAGACCAATTGCCCCGGGTCCTTCCTCCCTGATCACCCTGCTGCTTCTGCTCTTTGCCATAGAACATCTTCCTGAAATCCATCCATGAGATCATTGACACCAACACAGTGGTGAGTGGTGGGTCCAGCCTAACTCTGGGAAGTCAGAGATAGAAGTCAGTTTGGGACTAGGAGCATCTACCCTGGGTGTGGGCTGAGGCCAGGGCTGATATTTATTTCATTCTGAGCCTTGCAGGAGTAGGGAGACAGTGTAGATACAACACTGAGTCAGGTAAGATGGAAATCTGTAAGACGACTTGTGTGGGGGAGGCTGTGGGGCTCAGGGGGCCACTGTTCTTGGTACTCCTCTCTCAGATGTCCCTCTCCCTCTCTCATCCCTCAATAGTAAAAGAGAAACTTTAAATAAGGTTGTCGAAGAGGAGGCAGGGGAATATTTCCATGTGAACCAGACTTGTGTTTCATATTCATCCTAGCCCCTACTTCCTATTTATCTGAGGAATAGCCATATGGGTTTGGGGACAGGAGATCATCCTAGCTGAGAATGTGGCTCAGTGATAGAGTGGTCGCCTAGCAAGCCTGAAGCCCTGGGTTCGATTCCACAAAGAAAAAGCTGGAAGGGGAGGTGGGGCTCAACTTGTAGACCACCAGCCTTGATCAAATAGAGCTCAAGGACAGTGGACAGGCCCTTAGTTCAAGCCCCATAACTGGAAGAACAAATGTTTGTGGAGGCTTTTTTTCCCCTTTGGAAACGATTTATTCTTTTTGATAAGCATAACATGGGCCTCTTCCCTGGCCACCAATGGGCCATTAGATGTTCCTGGAAGTTGGGCCTCCTCGAAGCAGCCTCTGCTCCACCAGGCCCATAGTTTACCCTTCCTATCACCAGGCAGATGGAGGCCTAGAGAAGCCCACCTGGCCACCTAGTTCTGGTGGGTGCTGAGGATTTTGGGACTCAGTAAGTCACATAGGGAGTCATCATCCCCATCTGTCTACAGAAAAAAGAGACAGAGCACAGCAAGCCTGAGCGCACCAGCTGTGGGAAGTTCTGGATGTGGGGATCTGCAGCAGGACATGCTCTGTGGGGGAGTCCTGTACGGGGCAGGGAACCTTGACCTCTCCTCTTGCAGTTTCCACACTATCCTGAAGTTGCAATTCTTCAAAACCTTTCTGCTTCTCCCTGATTTTGACCACCCAGGAGCCTGAGGCCTCTGAAACAACTGCACTGGTGGGGAGCTCAGCCTGTGTTGGCATCTGGAGCCCCGTGTAGGAGTGACAGAAGCTCTTGCAGCTATCTACTCTTCATCTTCTCCTGGGACAGCTGGCACATGCACTCGGCTTTCTCCTGACACAGCTGATCCAGAATGAACATCTCTCCTTTACATGTCAGGAGGGACTCCTGGATGGTGCAGATATGTGCCGAAAGCTGATTGCATCAATGGTGTAGCTCATCTGCAGGACTCTGGAAGTCGACCTTATCAGGCAGGTTGTGGATGAAGAAGATTTTCTTCTCAGACGCCCACGTGTCCCACTTGCCATCCTCACACATGCTGTGGTGGCAGCTCATGGGGCAGGGGATCTGTGGCTCCAGCTCTATCTGGCACTGAGCTGTCGGTGGGAGGGGGTAGTGCCTGCAGCAGTCCCGCCACTCCTGTGGCAGGAGTATCCCCCGGTGGATCTCAGCCTCCGAGAGTGCTAACAGTGCTACCTCCCTCTGAGTTTGGGGGACATCTCCATTCTCTGCCATGGGCACATCGAGGAGAGTCGCTTCCTCAGCTTTTGCTTCTCCAGGGTTCACAGCTTCTCCTTCCCCAGGGAAAGCCAGGAAGCTCAGCTGGGCCTGCAGGCGCTCCTCCTGTGGACTGATCATGTCCAGGCACTTGAAACTGTCCTGCCACTTTGGGGTCACCATCTAGTCCACCCAGTTGGTCGGACCCTGCACTTGTTTCAGCTTCTCCAACAGCTGGGTCTGCCTCTGCAGGTGCTACTGCAGGACCTACCTCTTGGAGCACAGCTGCTCATTGGAGGCAACGTGCTGCTCACAGGTGACTCTGAGCTCCTGAAGC
Organism: Dipodomys spectabilis; assembly: GCF_019054845.1. Lineage (NCBI taxonomy): Eukaryota > Metazoa > Chordata > Mammalia > Rodentia > Heteromyidae > Dipodomys > Dipodomys spectabilis. The sequence goes on from NW_024870724.1 coordinate 3,592,033, forward strand.
TGGGCCAAGGACTGCTCCTGCTGCTCCTGGAGCTCCCGAGTCGCTTGGCTCTCTCTCTCAGCCACCTCTTTCCCTTCCTCTATCTTCTCCTCTGAGCAGTACAGCTGTTCCCGTAGATGTTTCTTCACCTGTTGCTCTGAGTCCACGATGCTGGTGAGCTCCTCCTTCTCACTGCTAACCCTGTGGAGAGCGTCCCGCAGCAAAGCCAGCTGTTCCTCCAGCTGTGGGTTTCACACGCATGCACATCATGGGGTCTCAGGGATGTCCTGCGGATCCTTGGTTTTCTCCTCCAATCTTCCCAGTTGCTCCCGCTGCTCTGCATTCTGGAGACTGAGATTCTAGTTTTCCTGTACCTGGATGTGAAGTTGTTTCTCCAGGTTTTTCAAGTCCATCTGCGTGAGGTAGGTGTGGACCCGCAGGTGCTGCTCCTCCTGAGATGGACCCACAGAGGGCCATGGCTTTGCCAGCTTCCTTCTCAGTTCCCCCAGCTCATTCTCTAGGTGCAGCACCTATCTTCATCCTCACTCCTTTTCCTCTGTCAGTTGGTTCACCTGCTCGGTCTGCCACCAGGGCTCCTCCTTCTGCGTGGACCTCTCAATGCTCAGGTTCTGCGAGAAGGTGTCTGTCTCCAGATTCGCTGTAGACACCATTCAACTCAGGTTGTCCTGAAGTCTCTTTAGTACCTCACACCCCTCCAGCACTTGTTGGAACTTTCAGATTCTGTTCTTCCTGTTGCTCCTCTATGTCCAGAATGCTTACACCTTTTCCTAAAATTCTGTGTTCACTTGCTGCAGGTCATAGAAGCTTCTCTTCTTTTTCTTGAGCTGAAGTGTTACATCATTTAGCTGTTTGAACATTTCGGCCACCTTCTGTAAGTAGTAACCACAGAAGCCACCATCTCCAGCTCTGCCATGTGTTGCTCTTCGGCCTGTAGGCAGCTGGTGAGAGCTTCATGCTCCATTTCGCTGTCATGGGCCATGAGCTGCATGTGGGCTGGTGCTGATTGTAAATCACTTTCTGCCAAAACCAACCTCTATATGGGTGGCTTGTGGATGTCTAGCTCTGTTTTTGGTGCTTTGTGTACTTTGGCTACCTTCTCCTTCTCTTTCTCTCGTCAATCCTGCAGGTCTGTCTTTTCCTGTTTCAGTGGTTGGATCTTGGCATAGAGCACCTGGTTTCTCCTTTTGCTGTGGTCCAGGGCAGGAACCACATGTCGCTAGCACCTCTGCATATTCTTGGTGGTATCGGGACCCTTGACATTCTGGATCCTGGTGGCTGTGACTGTGTCCAAAGGCAGGGGAGGCCAGTGGTCAGCATCACCTTTGGCCAGACCCTCAGTTGAATCACCCTTCCCAGAGGTATTTGTCTTTGGGATCCTTCCCTTTTATGTATTCTTTGTTGTCTTGAATGCTGAAGGTCTGCTGGGAGGATTTCTTCTGCTGGTGTTCTGGCAGTAGTTTGTTGCCCACAGCTCTCTCATGGAGTCTTGTTGTTTCAGACATCTGAGCTCTGGGATGGGAAAGATGGGCTGGCCACATTCCCAGGCTCTGGGAAATCCTCTATTCTCCCACTCTCTGACTAAGTTGTCAATTTCCTATTGTACTCCAAATTCGCCTCGAGTCTCTTGTTTACCACTCAGTTACCTCTACCTTCCTCAACTGCTGGTAGTGGTGTCAACCAACAGAGGGAATCTTGGTGCTACAGGGCAGCATGGAATGTGGGTGGCCACGATTCTTGTATCTCATTGGTCAGAAAGAACCATAAAAGAATGGGGGTATGGCTGGTATACTGTGATGCAGGCAGAATGGGCAGAGTCAAGATGACAGCAGCCCCTTTCCCAGGGAACTCTGTCCAATCCAGTTGTGAACAAGAGGGAGACCTGCTTTAGCCATATAGCTGCACAGATTTTTGTGTGTATGCCTGTTTGTTGCCAGTCCCGGACATTGAACTCAGGACCTAGGCACAGTTGGTGAGCTGCTTTTGCTCAAGGCTACCCTTCTACCACTGGCTCTACTTCTGGCTTTGTTGACACTGAAGTTGGACAGGGGTCTCAAGTACTTTCCAGCCTAGGGTGACTTTGACCATGAATCTCCTTTCACAGCCTTGTAAGTATCATGGAGGACTGCTGAGAGCCACTGGTGCCTGCTTAATTATTGGTCTTGATGATGTTCTTGAGCAGACCAGTGAGTTCCCTATCTTCGGATTTAAGTAGTGGGAGCTAGAGCCCACAATTTGAATCCTGGTCCTGCCACCTCCAAATGGCAGAAGATCCTAAAAACTCATTTCTATCCATATGAATACCAATGGAATGTGATGTATATCATGATTGAATGGACAGTTTTTGAATGATTCTAGGATAAAATTATACACAATTATATTCTAGGACACTGATTGATTTTAATCAATACTTTATGAAGCATTTAAAAAATTACATTCATCAAATGGAGAAATAATGAAATACCTAAGAATTGGGCATCCCATAGCATAGAGATGCCATTTTTTTCTGCCAGGACTGACATTGGAACTCATGGTCTGGGTAAATCTGTTGCACTGTGTAGCAAGGGGAGGCTTGCTTTTTTGAAGTCAAGAAATTCAAGTCTGTTCCTTAGGCCTGAAATTGATCCCCACCACTAGAAAACATCTTATTTGTGTACATTTTAAATATATGATTTATATTTATATACATATATTGACTCTATATTGCATTTAATGTAGTTATTCATTTTATTTTTTGTTTTGTTCATGTAGTGACCATTTATTTTATTGATTATTATGGCACATAGAATATTGATTACATAAGATATAGGTCTGCATATGTACTCCATTGCATACCTGACACACAGGACTTTCACAGAAAAGGAAAACATGTGTCACCATCTGCTTCTTACTCCACGATTCCTTGTTTGCCAGTGCTGGCATCTGAACTCATGGCCTACAGGGCCAAATTCATGAATGATTGAGTGTCAGCATGCCATACTGGGGCAAACTGAGCTGACAGGCATTTCCCAGGACCTGAGATTGAGCCCCAGATGTTGACAAAATAAGAACAGATTGACACACAGATGGTAGTATGCTAATAAATATATATCTTTATTATGTGCCAGAGATGTCTATCCATTATTCAGTTATATAGACTACATTCCAAACAATTCTTGGGTATTTATTATGCCTCCATATAATTAATGTTATTTTTTTAATCCTTAATAAACAATTAAGTAAATCAGTGTCCTGAAATTAATGTGTCCCTGTAAGAAATAGTAGTGTTTTTAAAAAGAGAAACCTTTGTTTTTTTGTCAGTCATGGGGCTTGAACTCTGGACTTGGGCGCTGTCCCTGCACTCTTCAGCCCAAAGCGAGCACTCTACCACTTGAGCCACAGCACCACTTCCAGAAATAGTAGTCTTTTAATGCTTCATATTAAATAAAATTAATCAGCCTACTGAAATCATAATGTCTAATTTTATACGAGTATCATTCATGAGCAACTCATTCAACTGTGACACTTACAATATTCAATCATTATGAATGGATCAAGAAAATGTGGTATATATACACAATGGAATTCTATGCCTCCATCAGAAAGAATGACATTGCCCCATTTGTTAGGAAATGGGAAAACTTGGAAAAAATTATATTAAGTGAAGTAAGCCAGGTCCAAAGAAACATAGGTCCCATGGTTTCCCTTATTTGCAATATCTAGTATATGTATGAGTCAAGCGGAAAAGGTCAGATAATGTGATGTTAGGAAAATGAACCCTTAGATATGTATTTTAATGTTTTTTTCATTCATGCATGTGTTTCTAATGCATTTATAAGATTATTTCTTTGTTGCTTTGTATGTCCCTCCCCCACAGTATAACCCCTGCTTTCAGTATATTTGATGTCAGTATAAATTGTGGAGGAGATAGGGAAAAACAAGTCGTTTAAGGATACAGGTGTACCTGTTGCAACAATGAGAAGTACAAGTTGTCATGTCCAAAACGAGCTTTACAACGTCGGTGTGGGGGTGGGAGGAAAGGAGAAGGATTGCGATGGGGGGAGGAGGCTGGGAAGGGATGTGAAGGGTAAACAAAGGAGGAGGCTGCAATGCTTGGTAAGAAATGTACGCATTATCCTGCCCATGTAATTGTAACCCCTCTGTACAGTATGTTCAAAAATAAAATAAAATTAAATTAAAAAAATATTCAATCATTATTCTTACAAATGGGAATGAGTCTCTTAGGATCTCCCACCATCCGGAAGTGATATGACTTGGATTTGACTCTAGGCTTATATTGCCCTGCAGGACTATCTCTTCCCCAATACCCTGCCAGCCTTCAGCAATATAAGGTGAAGTAACCTTTGGAGCCATGTCATTCAGACCCAAATGGTCATGGTGCAAAATGTTAAAACTTCTTCCCACCGCTTCTTCTCTGTGCATTTTTCCCCTCCACAAGGCCTGGAGGTCTAAGATCCCAGGATTGCCTCTGGTTCCAGTGGCTGCACCCCAGACAAGTGTGATAGAAGCTGAGGCAGAGTTGCCATGACCTGAGTTCAAGACCTTGCATCGCACAAAATAAATAGATAGATAGATAGATAGATAGATAGATAGATAGATAGATAGATAGATAGATAGATAATCTCCTTGGCTTACAATTGGTGCCGTTTTTTCTGCCAGGCTTTGTATTTGAACTCGGGTCTGGGTAACTTTGCAGCACTGTGGACAAAGGAGAAGCTCACCGTGCTTGAAGTCGAGAAAGTCAGGCTTGCTCCCTAGGTTTGAATTCAAGCCCCAGCTCTGGGAAACTTACTATTTATATATATTGTAATGATAAGATTTGTACTTACTTATAGATGTTCAGTACTATCCTGTTTGTTGTGGTTATTTATTGTATTTCTGTTTTATTCATTTATTTACCATTTATTTTATTGACTGTGATAACACGCATTCCATTTATTATTTTGATGACATCCTGTCACATAGTAACTAGATTTGTAGACGTGTTCTCTATCATGTCTGACGCTCAGAGCAAAGGAAAACAGGTGTCACACTTGGCTTCTTACTCCACGATCCAATTGTTGGCAGTGCTGGGATCTGAACTCAGGGCCTAGCAGAACCAATTCATGAATGGGTGTGTCAAAATGGCAACCTCTAGTCCAGGAAACTGCCAGGCAGTTCCCAGACCCTGACATCGAGCCACAGGGGTGGACAAAATAGCCATACATGGATAGGCAAGTGGTAGTATACCAATAAATATATATTTATATAGAGTGCCAGAGACATCTACCTAGGATTCAATGACATCAACTACGTTCTTACCAACTCTTAGGTAGTTATTATGCACCATTGAAGGAATAGGATTCTTTTCATGCTTAATAAACTATTCAATAAGATCAATGTGTCTAATTTTAGACTAGACCAATGCATGCAGAAACTTCTCAATCATAGTTTGCTAACATTCCATCGGTATTCCGATGCATAGGAATGAGTCTCTTGGGAAATCCCCCGATTGGTAGGTGTCAGGACCAGCAGTTGAACTCAGGGCCTACATTGCTGCATGGGCCTATGGCTTCCCTGATACCCCACTAGCCTTCGCCAATGCATGGTGAAGTACCCTTTGTAGACGTGTCATTCAGACCCAGGATGGTCACCATAGAAAGGAAAAAAAATGTAAAAAATCCATCCCGTGGCTTTTTTTCTGTGTGTGTGTGTGTGTGTTTGTTTTCCTGAAAGACTTCAAGGCCTAGGAAACCAGGATTGGCTATGGGCCCATGGCAGCCTGTCACCCTGAGGTTATTAAAGCTGAGGCAGAGTTACCACGAACTGAGTTCAAATCCCTTCCTTGGCAAATAATAATAACAAAAATAATAATTATAAAGCACCCTGGCTCAGAACTGGCACGATTTTTCTACCACTGCTGGGTTTCCAACTCAGGTCTGGGTAAATCTGTAGCACTGTGGAGGAAAGGGAAGCTCACCATCCTTCAAGACTACAATATCAGGCTAGGTCACTGTGAATGCACCTATAACATTTATTACATTCATTCAAATCTATTCCATAGCATTTAGCTTTGCAGATATATTATACATATCATACATGACACTCAGCACTTGCACAGAAAAGGAAACAGGTATCATACTTTCAATCTGACTCCAGGAAGACATTTTTAGCAATGCTGGGAACTGAACTGAGGACCTAGAGGCCCCATTCATATATGGGTGAGTGTCAGCACAGCAGAATTTAGCACATTCAGGTGCCAGGTGGATCCCAGGACCTAGGATGGAGACACAGGTTTGGCCAAAATAGCAATACCTTTCTATGCAGACGGTGGTATACAAATAAATATATATTTCGATATTGCCAGTGATGTCTACCTGTTATTCAATGACATATACTACCTTCCTAGTGATTCTCAGGTATTTAGTGAGTATTTAGTGAGTAGAATAGTATTCTTTTAGGGTATGGGAAGGTGGCTCATTGGGAGAGTGCTTATCTTGCATGCGTGAGTCCCGGATTAGATTCCTCAGCAACACATGATCAGAAAAAGCCGGGAATGGCACTGTGTCTCACATGGTACCACCCTAATCCTGAACTGAAAAGCTGAGGGATAACGCCCAGGCCTGAGTTCAGTCCCCAATACTGATAAAACTCACGCACACACACACACATACACACACACACACACATACATAATGTATTCTTTTAATGCATAATATACTATAAATTATAATCAATCCACATCTTGTGAATACTTGATTTAGTTTTTGCTAGTATAATTGACAAACTACTCATCCAACCATAACATTGATCACATTCCTCTGGTGTTCCTATGGACAGGCAATAGTTTCTTATGCTCTCCAGCCCTTTGTAAGTGTCATGACAGGGATTCAAACTCAAGGCCTAGGAGTGCAGATTGGCCTATGGCTTCGTTGACAGCCCGCTGACAGCAATGCCAGGTGACCTACAGGTTGCAGTCGTGTCATTTGGACCCGGGATGGTCACCATGCATGGAAGGAAAACTGAGAAACCTCTAACTGTTCGCAATTCGTGGCTATGTTTCCTTGTCATTTTCATTTTTTTCCTGTCAGCCCTGAGGCCTAGGATCCCAGGATGGGCTGTGGGTCCAAAGGCTGCACAAACCCAGCCTAGGGTGATGGAAGGTAAGGCAGAGTTGCCACAACCTAAGTTCAAATCCCGTTCTTGGCTAAATAAATAAATAAATAAATAAAATACATAGAAAATAAAATAAAATGAATTTTAAAAATTTAAAAATACTAATGGTGCTCCCTGGCTTGGATTTCATGCTCGTTTTTTTCTGCCCGGCCTGAGATTTGCACTTGGAGTCTGGGAAAATCTAATGCACTCTGGGGGATGGGGAAACTCACCCTCTTTGAATACAAGCAATTCAAGCCTGTTCCCTAGGCCTGAATTCCATCCCCACCCTGTTAATTAATATTCATTCACATTTGAAGTGATTAATATCTACATATTTATGTTTACTGCATATTGCATTGAGTGTATTTATGTTATGTATTATGAATTCATTATATTTATTGACTATTAATACACTTATAACACATATTAAATTTATTACATCTTATGAAAATTATACAGATTTGCATATGTATTATATATCTTACTTCAGACCCAGGTCATTCACAGAAATTCTATAGTAGATGATCCCATGCTAAGAAAAACGCAAAGAATACACTAACCAAAGTCTAATTTATCCCTAGGCACCCCAGTGGCTCACATCTTTAATCCTAGCTACTCAGGAGGCTGAGAACTGGAAGATGAAATTTCAAAGCCAATGAAGGCAGAAAAGCCTGAGAGACATCATCTCCAATTAACTGGCAAAATGCCAGGCTACAGGTATAGCTGAAGTGGTAGAAAATCAGCTATGATCAACGAAGCCAAGAAAGAGCAAGCTGAGTTCAAATGTGAGGAGAGAGGGTAGGGGGAACAGAGAACAAAACAATACACAAATCCCACCTAATTTATGGTACCAACCAAACTGAAAAGAAAAATAAAGCTTTTTCATTTGTATAACTTTACATGAGCACATATGCTCTTAGGTACACTTCAAAGTTATGTTTTTAATAATATATATATATATAAATAATGCATATATATATTTAAATAAACTAAGAAACCAGCCAATGAACAAATACTTCTGAATTAGTGCCTTAACCATGGCATTATAAATTATTTATACTAAAAGTGTTTTCCAAGTTTCTTTTCTCAGAATCAATCTTTAAGATGTTTTTCATGTGCCTGGCACCAGTGACTCATGCCTATATTCCTCGCTACTCAGGAGGCTGTGATCTAAGTTCGGCAGTTCAAAGTCAGCCCAGGCAGAAAAGTCTGTGAGACTCTTATCTCCAGTAAACCACTAGAAAACCGAAGTGGCACTGTAACTCAAGCAGTAGATCACTTGCCTTGAGCTGAAGAGCACAGGGATAACCCCTGAGTTCAAGCCGTAGGACCTCCCCCCCCCCCCCGCAAAAAAAAGAAGTTTGTTCATGCAGATCATAAAATTCTAACATTCTGAGCTTTAGGAAACTTTTCTGCCAGGGTCTTATGCTCTTTAGGAAAGTACTCCACTACTGAGCTACATCACAGTCCCATTGTTTTCGTTTTACATTTTACAATCCAGTTTATTCCCAAATTGCTTATAAGTACCTACTGTCCTCACAGAAGTGAGGTTTTATTCAGAAATCCTACCTTTTGTGCTATGAGGACTCCCCTAGTGTATTTCGTGGTAGGCACTGAAGAAACCTCATATGACACAAATGCAGAGAGTTTATAATTGTAGAAATAACTTTAAATAGAAATAAATTCAACAGTCCCGACCTTCTAGGGAGAAATGATGTCCTTATTTTCATTCTCACTCTTCAGGGCAGATGGTCAAAATAGAAACACCAATGTGCTATGCTGAAATGTAAAAGTTTAGACCCATTTTTTGAAAAACTCTCATGTTATAAAATCAATATGTATCAAATAAAGGCGAAGTGAACTTAAAAAATATTAAAAATGCTAAAGAAGCTGCCTGGCTTGGAATGTGTGCCATTTTTTGTCTGCAAGTCCTGGAATTTGAACCCGGGGTCTGGGTAACTCTATTGCACTGTCGGAGAAGGGGAGGCTCACCCTGCTTGAAGACCAGTAAGTCAGGCCTATTCCATAGGCCTGAATTAAAGCCCCAGACCTGGAAAATGTACTCTTTATATACATTTTAAAGATAGGATTGAACTTCCATACAGATGTTCAGTCTATATTATGTTTGGTGTGGTTATACATTACATTTTTTTTTCATTTATTTACCGTTTATTTTATTGACTGTGATGCATCCTAACTATGTATTACATTGTTTACATCCTATCACATACCATCTAGATTTGTAGATGTGTTCTCCATCATGCCTGACACCCAGAACTCTCCCAGAAGAGTAAAACAGGTGTCGCACTTGGCTTCTTACTCCAAGATTAAATTTTTGGTAGTGCTGGGATCTGAACTCAGGGCCTAGCAGGTCCAATTCATGAATGGGTGAGTGTGAGCACAACAGCCTCTAGCTAATGAAGCTGTGAGGTGGTTCCTAGGTGCTGAGATCGTGACCCAGGATTGGCCAAAACAGCGATACAAGGATAGGCAGACAGTAGTATACAAATAAATATATATTGGTAAAAAGCACCATAGTCGCCTATCTATGATTGAATGACATATACTACATTTCTACTAACTATTAGGTATTTATTATACCACAATTAAAGGAATTCTATTCTTTTCATGCTTAATAAAGCATGAAATTAAGATCAATCACTGACCTAGGATTATTGCATCCAATTTTAGGCTTGACCAATGCACAAACTTCTCTTTCAATTGATATTCCTATGCATAGGAATGAGTGTCTTGTGATCTCCTGCCATTGGTATTTGTCAGGACCTGGATTTGAACCCAGGGCCTATGTTGACAGGTTGGCCTATGGCTTCCCTGATAGCCTGCCAGACCTCAGCAATGGCAATTAAGGTGTACTTTGCAGCCATGGCATTCAGACCCAGGATGGTCACCGTGCAAAGATTAAAAAAAAAATTAAACCCCCATCCCTCTGCAGCTTGACACTTTTTGTGCCATCCCACTTTTTTTTTTCTTTCTGCAAGCCCTCTGGACCTAGGATTCCAGGATTGGGTATGGGTCCCGAGGCTGCACCTAGCCTAGAGTGATCGAAGCTGAGGCAGCGTTGCCACGACCTGAGTTCAAGCCCTAAAAAAGCCATAAAAGAGAAAAAATAAAAATAATTGATTATTTAAATAAATTTAAAAAAAATGGAGCTGTCTGGTTTGGAATTTCTGCCAGTTTTCTTTGAACTCAGGATTTGAGTTCAGGAACTTGTACTGCAATTTGAACTCAGGAACTTGTAGCAATGTGAGGGAAAGTGCAGATTTGCTACTACTTGAGTTCAAACCCCGTGCCAAGCCAAAGCTAAAAAATTAAGTCACTGAGCTTGGTAGGGGGAGTAGTTGTGGAGATGGGAGGTAAACAAAGTATGGTAGGGGGGAAACAAAGGAGAAGGTAACAATGCACAATAGGAAATATACTCATGACCTTGCTCATGTAACTGTGACCATTCTGTACAACATTTTTACAGTAAAAAACATACCAAAAAGGAACCATGTTGTACTCCCAGAAGCACTTTGGGAGTAAGGGGAGGATGTCTGAATAGATGTACAAAATTCTACACTGCTTTTTATTTAATGTTCAGTATGGAACTGAACAAACATAACTGCTTCCATTAAAAGATTAAGTCACTGTCTTGGAACTGGGGCCAGTATTTCTACCATTGTTGGGATTTGATCTCACCGTCAAGGTAACTCTTTTGTACCATGGGTGAAGGAAAAATTTACTGTCCTTGAGGAAAAGAAATTCAGGCTAGAGTTCCCATGGCCTGAATGAAGGCCCTGCAATGGAAAAGATATTTCTATACATGTGTAATATATGATATATACTTACATATGTATATTTATTACATGTTATTATTTTCATTATTGATTTTGTATTTCTTTTTATTTTTTATTTGATTCATTTTTATTGTTTATTTTATTTATATTATCGTTCCCATTTACATTTTGCACATGTATTATAAAATTATACACAATAATTTATGACATTGACTCATTTATCATTAAAAATTTTTGTGTTGAAACATGATACATAATTAAATGGAGGCATTTGTCCCAGTCTTCCCACGTTTAGAGTCTCTCCCAAGAATGAGCTTTGTTTTATTTATCTTTGGACACCTTCCTATAGGGATCTCATTAGATGATTTATACTGAGAAGCCTTTTGGCAAGTTGTAGGATAAAATTGTAAGGGGGAGGCTAGAAATGTGGCTTAGTGCTAAAGAGCTCACTCAACATGCATGAATACCAGGGTTTGAATCCTCAGTGCCACATACTCAGAAAAAGCCAGACGCAGTGGAGTGGCTCAAGTGGTAGAGTGCTAGCCTTGAGAAAAACAATCCCCAGGACTGTCAAAAACAATAGGCCAGACGCTGGTGGCTCACACCTGGAAAACTACCTCCTCATGAGGCTGAGATTTGAAGACCACAGTTCAAAGACAGCCTAGGCAAGAAAAGCCTGTTAGACTCTTATCTCCAATGAACCACTAAAAAAATCCCACGTGGAGCTGTGTCTCAAGTGGTAGAGAGTTAGACTTGACTGAATTGCTCAGAGACAGTGCCCAGGGTTGATACAAGACACACAACTGGAAAAAAATTGAGGGTTAATCAAAGTACTTTTCCTATTTGCTAATTACGAGAACATTCTCTGGAAAAATCAATGCTGATATACACCAGAATAGGAGTCAGACCTCCAGGCTTAAGTGTAGCAGATCCACATGTCCAGCCTCACAGACTCTAGCATTGTAACCTTGTTTCCACAGGGTTCTGAAAAGTCCAATGTTGAAAGGCTTAATATGCTCCCCAAACCCTTTGTGATAAGCAGTTGACTTGTATTGTCAATGTCATTACTCATCTGAATTTAGCAGAGGACCAGTAGCCCTTGCCCATCACCCTAGCTCAGGAGGCTGAGGTCTCAGGATCACACTGAAGCCAGCCAGGGCAGGAAAGTCTATGACACTCTGACTTCCAGGTCTGAAAGGTCAGATGTTCAAGACCTTCTTGTTTTTCCCTTGGTGATGAGAAGTTACTCTAAATGTTCTTAGTGTTCTTGACCCATTGACCCTTCCTGGGTTCAAATGAAGTTCTCAGGATCCAAGCCCTGGCAGAGTTAGCAGGAAGAACTCCAGTGTAACACTGTATTTGAAGGACAGAAAACAGTTTCAAAAGCCAGGCTAGGTGAAGAGAACAAGGAGGCAGAATATACACACTCAACAGGGAAGGGAGCTGCAAAACCACTTAATTCATTCCAGGGACTACCAGCAATGGGGGGAAACCTGAAACATTTGTTAGAGTTACACCAGGGTCAGGCTTTTCTCAGCTTCCTCAAACAATGACTAATCTTCCTCCCTCAGGTAAAGAGAGCCTCAGGCTCTCTTTAGGTTACCAATAGAGAGCCAGTTTAGTGAGGGAGAGGGGCGGAACAGATTAGAAAAGCCCTGCTCAAGGATTGGGATTGGGGGGGAGGGGGGAGGCTGGGAAGGGATGTGAAGGGTAAACAAAGGAGGAGGCTGCAATGCTTGGTAAGAAATGTACGCATTATCCTGCCCATGTAATTGTAACTCCTCTGTACAGTATGTTCACAAATAAAATAAAATTAAATTAAAAAAAAAAAAAAAGAAAAGAAAAAAAAAGAAAAGCCCTGCTCTCTGGTCTTAGGGAGTGGGTTTTTTACTCTCCATCTATCAGATTTGAAGGCCCTTCTTCTACCTCTACCAGTCTTTTCTCCTTCCTTCATTCTCCACATCATTAATGCTAATCCCTAGTCCAAGGTGAGGCAGAGTCATTTCTCTTTTGTCTCCAAGCAGCTGAGTTAGAACCTGGCTCTGCCCTCTTGGCTCTGGGGCATTCGGCTGCCTCAGAAGTGGGAAAGAGACATTTTTCCTGCTCTGTGGTTGTGTGAAAGTGATGCGGGTGTCCTGGCACACTGCAGAAGCCTCATGACTGGGAATTGTTCCCTTCTTTCCTCCTGAAGTCCAAGACCAGATTCATCTATCATTTTTCTATCTATCTACCTATCTATCTATCTATCTACCTATCTATCTATCTATCTATCTATCTATCTATCTATCTATCTATCTATCTATCTATCTATCTATCTATCTATCTATCTATCTATCTATCTATCTATCTACCTTTCCTTCTTTCTTTCTTTCTTTCTTTCTTTCTTTCTTTCTTTCTTTCTTTCTTTCTTTCTTTCTTTCTTTCTTTCTTTCTTTCTTTCTTCCTTCCTTCCTTCCTTCCTTCCTTCTTTCCTTTCTCTCTTTCTTTCTTTCTTTTTTCTTTCTATGTATCTATCTATCTATCTATGTACCAACCTATCTACCTGCCTACCTACCTACCTACCTACCTACCTACATACCTACCTACCTAAGTAACTAACTACCTACTTAGTTATCTCTTTGACATTTCTTGGGCTGAACTCAAGGCCTGGGCCCTGTCTCTATCACTCGGCTACTTGAGCCACAGCACCAATTCTGGATTTTTCTGTGTATGTGTTACTGAGGAATCGAATCCAGGGCCTCTTGAATGCTAGGCAAGCACCCTCCCACTAATCCACATTCCCAGCCTCCTCATCTTTTTTCTTAATGATAGTTTTTCATATTTATGCTACCATTTTGCATCCCCAAGTATAATTTTCTGAATACCGCTTATTTCTGTGAACTCTGATCTTCTCTTCCCCTGCCAGATTTATGACTGCTCCTGCATTGGCCTCATAATAAAATGTAAATAAAGGCTGCTGAGAGCTTCAGTGTGCATCATATAAGGAAACATGCCTAGAATCCTGGAAGAGAAAATCAATGGGGCTGACATGAAGAGAATGATGCAGTATGTACAATGAGCATATCTAAAACATAAATCTGTAAATAAAAGCAGAAGTTTTGTATACAGCCTCTTTGCACTTAGGGAAGTAATATACACACGTAAGTAAGTAGGACACTGATACATAAACTTTGCCTTCTCTTTTTGAATTTTATTTTGTGGCCATCTCATGGCTTAAACTGAGGACACGATGCATTCCTCAGTTGTTTTTCACAAGGCTGAGGTTCTAACACTGCCACAGCTCCACTTCCAGCCATCTGGTTGTTCAATGGACATAAGCACCTCTCAGGCTTTCCTGCCTGGTCTGGCCTGTATCGCCTGCTTGGCTTTCTCTCTCAAAGCTGGATCTCTACCCTCTAGGCCATTGCTCCACTTCTGGTTTTCTGGTGGTTTATTGGAGACAATAAACCTTTCCTTCTAGGGCTGGATTTGAATGGAGATCTCCTGAGGAGGCTTCAAGTGGATTTCCTCAGGGATTCACCTAGGAGCCGCTCCACCCGAACCTTTAGTCTAAATCTCGAGAGGTACTAGAGAAAAACAGAAACAGGGACATGCTTCTAGTGTGTCCTAGATACTTAAGGTTGGAGATACAAAATACTCATAGTTATTAGATCATTTTATAGGCAAAAGGAGCAATGCAGATAGCATGAGGATTGCTCCAGCTTTCGGTCCTCATATCCTGAGACAGTAAATTCACTGCACCTCAATGCTAAGTGACAGAACTGGCATGTCATGTGGACATTTGCTCCTAAATCCTGTAACACTCATTTCTCACTTTTGGCTTCAACCCTGTGACCAGAGGGTAAGATGAAGAGAGAAAATACTCTCAGAGAAAGCAGGTATAAAGGACATTGGGTAGTTTACTTATAAGTCCCAACCATAGGAATGACCTTATTAAGAAGTCAGTCCAGATTATAAAACAAAGAAGAAAAGAAAGAAGGTGAAAGTGCCTGCTGACTGTAATCCCAGATCCTCAGGAGGCTGAGATGTAGAGAATTTGAGTTTGAAACCAGCCAGTGTAAGAAAGTCCTTGACAATGTTATTTCTAAGAGATCACAGAAAAACCCAGAAGTGGGGTTGTGACCCAAGCTTAATGCAGTACCCTTGAGCAAAAGGAACTCTTTGACCAGGCCTAGGCTCATAGTTCAACCCCAGGACTGCCCCCTCAAAAAAAAACCTGTACCTCAATTTCTTTGTGTATGTATGGATGTATTCCTCTAGGTGAAACTCCTGAGTAGCTATGATGAAAGGCACCAAGCAAGGAAAATTGTATTCAATGAGTTCATAACACAGAGACTGCTTTTTATGATATTGCATGTTTCAGGGCTCCCCTCAATGCTCCCAATGTGGCATGAGGGTTTCTCTTCATCCCAGGCCTGCTGGAGGAAGTCTCCCTCATTGTCTGGACAGGAACACAAAAGACCTCACTCCTGTACAGCTGTGTACCAAATAACTCCATCTAGGCCAATTAGTGAGGATGTGTGGGTGAACTCTGAAGGTCAGGAGAAAAAAGCCTGTTTTTACCCTTAGCTATCTCTTTTCCCAGTGCTCTGTTTTAACAGGAGACCTTCATTTTTGCCACCTCCCATTGCAGGCCAAGTTCTGTGCTCTTATCCTGCCTTTATGAGATTATATTCCAGTGTTCAGATACAGTGCTCAATATAATTCAGGCAGACAACTGGGGCACTGAACATAATGAAACGTTTCATTGCCGGCAATGATGGGCCTATAATGCCTCTCCTAGGTTTCCAGAAGCTTGGGAAATCCAAGCACATGTTGGATATCACAAAGCTTCCTGTCATCTAGGACTGGTGAAGCTCATCAGGTTTTGAAACCTTTGACTTCTCCTAGTTGGGCCCTGGGTGGCTAGGTTTTGGGGTTAAACTTAGGGCCTTGGTGCTGACCATGAGCTCAGAGCCGAGGTCTAGTGCTTTACTACTTTGTCACAGCTTCACTTCTGCTTTCTCTCTGTGTGTGAGTGTGTGTACGTGCATGTGTGTGAGCATACACTAGTCCTGGAGCTTGAACTCAAGACATGAGCACTGTACCTAGTTTCTCTTGTACAATGATTGTCCTCTCCCACTTGAACCACAGAGCCCCTTCAAGCTTTTTCCTAGTGATGTGGTTCTGAGAAATCAAGCCCAGGGTTTCATACACGCAAAGCACTCTACCCCTACGGCACATTCCCAGCCCTCTACTTCAAGTTTGTTAGGTTGTTGCTGTCTTTTTTGTTGTTGTTGTCATTGTAGGAATGGAAATCTGGGCCTGGGTGCTGTCCCTGAGCTCTTCAGCTCAAGTCTTGTGCTCTACCACTTGAGCCGCAGAGCCACTTCCAGTTTTCTGGTGGTTCATTGGAGCTAAGTGTCTCAAGGACTTTCCTGCCCATGCTAGCTTTGAACCATTATCCTCAGATCTCATCCTCCTGAGTAGCTAGGATGACCGGCATGAGCCACAAGCACCTAGCTTTCACTTCAGGTTTCTTAGTGGTGAATAGGATATAATAGTCTCATGGTACCTTTTGTGTCAGGGATAGTTTGTAACTCAGATCTCAGCTCCTTGAGAAGGCAGGATGACAGACCTCGGTTATAGAACCCTAAGCCGTGGCACTCTGCTGCAAGTAGATCCTTGGCTCTGTGTGGTGAGTGCTAGCCATGAGCCCAAGAGGGATGGGTAAGTGCCTAAGCCCTGAGTTCAAGGTTCATGGCTTTGAAAAAACAAGACAAAACAATTGTCTCCTGTAGACAACTCACTAGTCTTCAGTAATACATAATTTTGTCCCTGCCATGGGGACAGATCTGAGCCTCAGTATTCTTTTCTGCATAGTCATGTCAGTTGGAGTTCTTACAAGGACAAGATGAAAGTATGCACCCTTTGAGGGACAAAATACATACACTTTTTTTTGTTGGTCATGGGGCTTGAAATCTGGCCCTGAACACTGTCCTTCAGCTCTTCAGCTGAAGGCTAGTGCTCTACGACTTGAGCAACAGCAACACTTCAAGTTGTCTGGTAGTTTATTGGAGATCAGAGTTTCAGCGGACTTTCCTGCCTGGCCTGGCTTTGAACCACTATCCTCAAATCTCAGCCTCCAGAGTAGTTAGGATTAGAGGCGTGAGCCAATGGTGCCCGGCTTCAAATAACCCTCTTTACAGGACTCAGCACACAGCATCCTGTGAAAGACTCAGCACCCAGGACCCAATGCAGGACTCAGCACTCTGCACCCTGTGAAGGACTCAGCACATAGCATCCTGTGCAGGACTCAGCACACAGCACCCCGTGAGGGCCACAGCACTCCAGGAAGTACTCATCACATAGATGCATCCCACAAGCTGTCATTAGTATTAGGTTGCTTTCATCAGTATCACCATTCTTTCAGAAACACATCACAAACTGCACAAAGTTCACATCTAATGATTCAGAGGAACATTTTTTGGGGGGGAGTCAGCCACAGGGATTGCACTAAAATGTTAGGGGTACTGTCCTAAGATCTTTTGCTCAAGGCTAGAGATCTATCACTTTGATCCACAGCCCAGACTTTCACAGACATCCTGCAAGGATTGGGTTTTAAATCCATCAGTGTCAGATCTCAGCCCCCAAGTAGCTTGGATGACAGGGGTGAGCAAGCCAGCAGCATCTGGTTCTGTGGGGCTGAGTTGCACTCGTATACCTCTGACTAAGTCAGGTTAGATGGCAGCTGTCAGCACCAGACTCCCGGCTTGCTCTGTGATGAGGTATTTGAAGTCCTATCCTTATAGAGTTGCAGTCACAACATTCAGTATTTTTTCATGCCCATCCTGGACCTTGAGTAAGAGTCTAGACACAGTCCCTAAGCTTTTATGCTTAAAGCTAATGCTCGACTGCTTGAGCGAGAGCACAACTTCTGGATTTTTATGTGCATGTGGTAGTGAGGAATCGAACCCAAGGCTTTGTATGTACTAGCTATTGTTATACCACAGAGCCCGAGGAGTGACAAGTGTATGAACAGATGTAGATTGGCATATATGTATATGTATATACATACACACACACACACACACACACACATATATATATGTATAAGAGAAGAGAAATGTGTCTGTATATTATGAAATTACATATATTTTATTACTACCTATTATTGACAGTCAAATTATTCCTTCCACTTTTAAGTATCATGGTTGAATACATAATAAAGTATTAATTGAAAATTAATCAATGTAATAAGATTGTTGTGTATAATTTTATAGTATACTCATACACTAACTACTAATTTGTTACTTTTATAAAATTCCATTCAAATGAATGTACATGGAAATGGGTTTCTTGGAATCTCCCGCCAATACTTAGTGACAGCATTGGGATTCAACCTCCAGGCCTAAGTTATGGTTTTGGTTATGGCTTCCCTAATAGCCAGCCAAACATCAGCATGCAATGTCATGTACACTTTCAGGGCTTTGTCATTTACACGCAGGATGGTCACAACGCAAAGGGCAAAAATGTAAAACCACCTTCTTGAATTTTTCTGTTTTATCATTTTCCTTTTTATTTTATTTCTTGCCAACCCCAAGATTTGAACTTTGGTCCTAGAATGCCAGGGCCAACTGTGGCAGAGATGCCAAGACCTGAGTTCAAGCCTCGTGCTTGGCCAAAAAAAAAATAATAAAATAAAATAAGGCCTTGGCTTGGAATTTGCACCATTTTTCTGGCAGGCCTGGGATTTGAACTTAGCATCTGGGTATCTCTGTGGCACTGTGGGTGAAGAGGAAGCTCACTGTCCTTGAAGACCATAAATCCTGATTTTGGTCATCCTAGACCTCACATACACTCCTGCCACTTCCACAGTACTGCCACAAGTGGCCGGTGTGTGGCCAACACTGGGTTAAGAAGTGAAAGTACATAAGGGGGTGCATAGCCAGGTCAACACTAATACCCCAAAAAAATGAGGTATTGGCCATACCAGTTTTTATTGTCCATACCAGTCTCTCATCCCTCAGTTCCCTGGTCCTGGAATCTAAAGTCTGTGCCTCTGTATTCTGAGCATCTGGAATTTTCTAGAAGGACCTGAGAGGCCCAGTTGGGGCCAGAAGATAGACTGTCCTGTGATAAAGTACATTTACATTTCCTAGAAACTGACCTATACTTCCAAGCCACCTTAGCCTCACATCCCATGTAGCCCTAGATCCTTCTTGCTTGGGCAGCCTTCAGTCAGCTGTCAAGCTCATGTTGGCCAGAGCCACCAACAATCCCCCATTTCCCACTCCACTGCCAGCCTGCTGAGAGGGATGTGCAGTCAGAGGCCCAGCTGAGGAAAAGGATAGGACATCACATGACTGAGGCCCTCCCTCTCAGGCAGAGGAAACACTATGCCAGCTGGCATCACTGACCCAGAATCCCCTGGAGGCGGACAAATACAGGGACAGCCAGACTTGTGCCTCACAGAAAAGTTGGAACACAGGCCTGTGGCAATTTAGGACTCATTGTATACCCTGATAGGGAGCTAAAGGCAAGGTCGGTGTGAAGGAGGGGCACCATCTGAGGTCAGAAAGAGGCAGACCAGCAACCAGGTAGGGGACAGAAAAAGACGAGGGAAAATTACACACACACACACACACACACACACACACACACACACACTCACATACACACACACACTCACACATAGATATTCCAAGCCCTTAGCAGTTCCTGAAAACAAAACCATGAACTCCCTCTATTAGGATCACATCCAACCCGTGAGAAGATGGCACTACCATACTCAGACTAACTGTAGACACAGCATTGAGCTTCTCATATCTGGAATGTCTCATAACCCAGCATGGAATTTCCTACCGTACACACTGCAATGTGGAAAACTCAGCCAACCCCTTAGTTTATTGTTGGTCATGAGGTTTGAACTCTGGGTCAGGGCGCTGTACTTCAGTTCTTCAGCTGAAGATGAGCATGCTACAATTTGAGCCACAGTGCCGTTTCCTGTTTTCTGGTGGCTCATTGGATATCAAGACCCACAGACGTTCCTGCCCAAGCTGGCTTTGAACTGTGGTCTTTACATCTTAGCTTTATGAGTAGCTAGGATGACAGTTGTGAGCCACAGGAGACCCCAGACTTCATCCATCTTCATATACCCAGAGGAAACCAAATTCATCAGGCCACAAAATTCATGCAACTCTTTACTTCAGACTTTGACACCCAGCATCCAAAACCATCCTTCATTAGAGAGAATCAGACACAACAATCCCACCCATGCACCCATTTGCCCACTCCCTGCCTGCCATAGGCTTCGACCACTTGAGTTCTTGGTAAGGCACCATCCATTCTGCTGTGGCTTCAAAGTGGTGCAAACTTGGGGAGTTCTTAGAAATGTCTGTAAAGTGAGGCCAGCACCTGGTCTCTCAATCACAGCACCCTCCCACACATACCTCTACATCTTTGCATCGAAGATGTTTTACTTTCTTTCTTTTTTTTGATTGTGGGATTTAACTCTGGGCCTGGGTGCTGTCTCTGAGCTCTTCAGCTCAAGGCAAGCACTCTACTGCTTGAGTCACAGCACCCCTTTCAGTTTTCTGGTGGTTTGTTGGAGATAAAAGTCTCAGGGTACTTCCTGCCCAGTCTGGTTTGAAGCGTGATCCTCAGATCTCACCTCCTGAGTACTTAGGATGACAGCCATCAGCTACTGGCACCCAGCAAAACATATTTTTCAATGCCTGTCATCCTATCCTCTCAGGAGACTGAGATCTGAGGACTGCAGTTGGATGCCACCCTTAGAAGCATAGTGCATGAGAACTCTTTATCTCCAATTAAACACCCAAAAAACCTGTAAGTGGAGCTGTGGCTCAAGCAGTAGAGGGCTCGCCTTGAGCTGAAGAGCTGAGGGATAGTGCGCAAACCCAGAGTTCAAGCCCCATGCCTAACCAAAAAAATATTGTTTTCACTAACAAGTAGGAACAAAAATGAGAGATTGAATAGTAACTAGAGCATTATCGTTATATTTATTTCTCAGTGATCATTCTTGTAATGATTAATGAGAGTTTTCCAGCCAGGTTTAGCTTGAGAGTTAGTGTTAGGTAATAGATTAGATGGTAAGTAAATCTGAAATTGTTTTAGGGTACAGGGGTTCAGGAAAAGGTAGGATCATTGGAAACTACAGTATTTTTTCCTGATAAGAGAATTTGAGGAAAAATAATATAATACTTCATGTTAGGGAACAAGATAACTTCAGAGGTAGAGTCAGAAAATTTGTGGGAATTAGGGCAAATTGAAACGCATTTCCAGAGTGCAAACTGGAGTATCCATTAGAATGATTAAAAACTAGTCTTTTTCTTAAACATTAGAATTGGACTATCATTAGAGTGATAGTTAGGTTTCAGTTCCAGCTGTAGTTAGAGTTAGCCTTAGGGAAATGGAAAGTTTAGGGTCAAACTGAAAGTAAATCTTCGAATAACAACACTAGTTAGAATTAGGATGAATGTGAAATAAGAAACTGCTAATAATATTAAGATTAGGGTATGATTAGTGTGAGGGTCAGCCTCAATGTTCCAGTTAGGGTTCGGGTTACAAAAATGGCAAGATATTGAGTAAAACTACAAACAATTTTTAGAAAGATGAGTTGAATCAAAGTTACAATGAAGAAAAACTAATGTATTTGTACGGCTTTTAGAATCCAAAGTCTATTAGTTCTATGGTTAGGGGTACTGTTCTAGTTCAGGTTAGACTTAGGCTTAGGGAAGGGTAAGCTTTAAGGTAAAACTGAGTTTTCTGCTAACATTTTCAAGTAAAATAAGTGTGAAATTTACCAAAAACTACAGAGTTTTCCTAATATTCCTATTCAGGGTTCAATAGGGTTAAATTTAGAGTTAGGTTTCTAGTAAGGTTTAGATTTATAGTTAGAGTTAGGAACTAGAGTATAATTTAAGTAAACTTGCAACTTCTTTTTGGAGATAGAGGAGTTCAGTAAAAGTTAAGATTAGTGGAAACTATGATAGTTTTCATGATATGAACATTTGAGGTTAATATTCATAATAGGGGATGATTTCAGAGTCCAAGTCAGGGAATCTGTAGGATTTGGAACAAAGTGCAAATAAATCATTTCAAAGACAATGAGTACCTGTTAGGAAATATTTTCCATTAATTTTAGGATTGGGTTACTATTATCATCAAGATTACTCTTAGGGTTCTGTCCAAGAGTGCAGGAGGAGAGACATAAAAATTAATATAGAAATCATCTTATAAATATGTTAGAAACAACTGCATGAAAGAAAAAAATTGAATACTTATCTTGGGGTTCATTTCCCTAGCATCAATTTATCTGAACTTTTCTGCTTGCCTTGGACATATACTAGTTATTGCAAATAAGAGAAGCCATGGGACCTATGTTTCTTTGGGTCTGGTTTACTTCACTTAATATAATTTTTCCAAGTCTTTCCATTTCCTAACAAATGGGGCAATATCATTCTTTCTGATGGAGGCATAGAATTCCATTGTGTATATATACCACATTTTCTTGATCCATTCATCTACTGAGGGGCATCTGGGTTGGTTCCATATCATAGCTATGGTAAATAATTCTACAATAAACATAGGTGTGCTGGTAGCTTTAGTATGGTCTTGTTTGTGATCATGTGGGTAAATGCCCAAAAGTGGGATTGCTGGGTCATAGGGGAGCTCTATGTGGAGTCTTTTGATGAACCTCCATACTGTTTTCCAAAGTGGTTGAACAAGTTTACACTCCCACCAACAATGTAGTAAGGTTCCCTTCTGTCCACATCCCCTCCAGCATCTGTTGTTATTAGAGTACTTGATTATAGCCATTCTAATTGGGGTGAGGTGGTACCTCAATGTTGTTTTTAGTTGCAATTCTTTCATGGCGGGAGAGGTTGAGCATTACTTCATGTGTTTATTGGCCATCCTTCTTTCCTCTTCAGACAAGTTTCTCTTTAAGTCTTTAGCCCACTTATTTGATGGGCAGTTGTTTCTTTGAAGATTTGTTGTTGAGGGATTTAATTTTTTTGAGTTCCAGGTATATTTTAGATATGAGACCCTTGTTCGTTGTAGATCTTCTCCCAATCCATGGGCTTTCTAGTGATCTTGCTAGCTATGTCCTTTGCCATGCAGAAGCTCTGCAATTTCATGAAATCCCATTTGTCAAACCTTGTTTTGATTTTTTTTGTGTTTCTGGGTCTCTATTAAGAAAATTTCGGCCTGTGCCAAGGAGACCTAGGGTTTCTCCTATTCCGTCCTGCAATGTTTTCAGAGTAAGATTTCAAAATTTAAAGTTTCAAGTATTACAGGAAGATCTTTGATTCATGTTGAATGGATGTGAGTAGCTTGAACTGTTGCATAATTCGTGTGTGTGTGTGTGTGTGTGTGTGT
This sequence comes from Dipodomys spectabilis, assembly GCF_019054845.1. NCBI lineage: Eukaryota > Metazoa > Chordata > Mammalia > Rodentia > Heteromyidae > Dipodomys > Dipodomys spectabilis. The sequence continues at coordinate 3,615,345 of NW_024870724.1, forward strand.
GTGTGTGTGTGTGTGTGTGTGTGTGTTTGTAAGGGGGGTTATGTGTATCATTGACATCAAGGATAAGGAACTTGGTTCCTTTTTCTGAGATGTACATTATGGTGTTTCTTTGTTGGTGGTAGACGCTGATTGCTTGCCTTTGCCTGATGTGATCATTCTAGCTCAATTTTTCAATTAAAGTTTCTAAATTATTATTGAACATATAATGGTCTGATATTGCTTTGTCTTTAGTCTGCCATCTAGGATGTTCTTTTCCTCTTAAATATTAACATTCAATTTGAATTTTACCTCCTGACTAATTTTCCCCTTTAATTTGCATTTTGAAATAAGAATTATAATGTCTTTGATCTCTGTATTCATGAAGAAAAAACATTTTGAATTCTCTATTTAATGTAATAATACCTGGACAGATTTGTTAGCACCAAGACCTTAAATTTTCTTTTGTAGTTTTCATTTAAAATAACCCTCCTTCATGCTTTTAGAATGGGTAGACAAAGAATTCCCACAATGCCTCACAACTTTTATCTTTCACTTTGTCTGTGCTTCCTTGTCACTGCTAAATTGTTCTGGATACCTGTATTAGAAACCCCAACCCCTGCAAAGCTGTTTCTGCTACCCAATTTCCTGCCACTGCAACTCAGAAATTACAGTCACATTTAACCTTTCCCTGGTATCCTATTCTCTGCAACTCATTTTGCTACCCATAATTCTTAACACCATGGTTCCAGCCACCTGATCCCTGACACCCCTGTCTCTGCTACCACATTCCCAAACAAAGCAAAGCAAGAGTAGGCACAGACCTTCGACTTGGGTAATTCTTTTGCAGGCACAATGGGACATTATTCCCCAGGTATTTAACATGAGGGATTAACTAGTGGTGTAAAGAAAAGAGGTTACTTAGAGGGGACTAAAATCCAAGGATATCAACTTATAACTTGTTGCTAGGAAAAGCAGGCCCTAAAGTGAAAGTTAATGAGAAAAGAAAATTTGACAAAATTTTGGGGATGATACAAATAAAAAATTTAGCTTAATCTCTTCTACCAGTGATCTGAATTATTTTATGACATAGATATGTAACTACTTTACAGTTTAAAAAGTATATGAAGATGAACATTTATCTGGTACTTATATTAATTTATGGAATATTTGCATATGACCATGTTAATGATACTCAATAGTTTATGCTTTATGAAATGCTCATGAGTCTGCCTTTGGCAACATGAATTGAGCTCTCTAACAATAAATGGAATTTCACGGTCAAATACTACAAGGATATTACTGAGGCTAATACCAAAATGAAAGCTGGAACAAGAAAACTGAACAAAGCTACAAGTTTGAAGGGAAGGGATCAGTGGTAAGGGCTATGATTAAAGAGAAATTTTTCATCATGGAATGAATCTTTGTTGAATTACTAGCTTTTTAAACATTCTTAGAAAGCAGAACATGATTTTTGATTCTTGCCTTTTGGAACCTCTTTAATGAGTGGTTAAACAAAAAATTATCAAAATGACTGAAAATCCACTGACATAAATTATTAGATTAACATTATACTCAATGTTGCCTTGAGATGCAGGTAGGCTGGATTCCTTTTCTATTAAATTAATGGAATAATCTTCCTTTTGAATGGCTGGACATTCCATGACAATTGTTCCAAAACAAGAAAAGATACTGGAGAGAAAAAAAGAGGAAGGAGAGTCAAGGCTGCTGAAGTTAGCATATTTCCCATTTGGACTTTAATGGATTGTTTCTACAAAGATTTAGAATTTCATCTTAAGATAATAATTTCAAAATGGATGTGCTAAAGGATAGCTTTGAAATGTAATATTTAATGCTTTTGAATTACTTGAAGACAAAGGTTTACAGAAAACTTTAAATTCCAGAAAAACTGTAATGTTCCAATAAACACCTAGGAGAAATATAATTTAAAAATTCATCTGTTCAAAGCAAATCCTGGCATGAAAGTCTGTGAGTCACCTATCTCCAAACAGGAAGTGGCACTGTGGCTCAATTGGGAGAGGGCTCCTCTTGAGCTGAAGAACTCTGGGATATGTTAATACCCAAGCTCTGAGTTCAAGGCCCATGACTGACAAAAAGAAATTTTAAAGAATTAAATCATTAGGGCTGGAAGAAAACTCAGTGGTAAAGTGCTTGTCTTGCATGCATGAGGTCTTGGGTTCAATTCCTCAGCACCACATAAGCAGAAAAAACTGGAAGTGGCACTGTGGTTAAAGTGGCAGTGCGCTAGCCTTGAGCTGAATAGCTCAGGGACAGCACCCAGACCCAGAGTTCAGGCCCCCCTACCAACATTATCAACAACAGCAACAAAAAATTAAAGCATCAAACAAACTGAAGATGTTGTCCAGAATAATGAATGCAGCATTATCCGTTGACATGACTTAGTGACTTGAAACCAAGTTTACCAGGGGAGATAGTGGGCATTTTGTGTGTGTGTAAAAACCTGCAAAATTATTTTATACTTTCCCATGGAGGGTAAAAGGAGGAAATGGGAGGGGGGAGGTGTTTGGTGGACTTGCCTTTCCGTTCACTGATTGTTTTCTGGAGTCAAATTCAGAAAAATTCTGCCTTCAATCCTAATTGTATGGGCAATGACGAAGCCATGTCCTGAAAGTGGTTTTGTCCTGTCCTTGGCCTGGTTCCAACTACCACTGGATAATCCAAGTCCCACTGCAGGACCAAGATGCCTCTAAGACTACTTATCTATTGGGCAGATGGACCTAACCACCGCCAGAATAGGCAGAAAATGCAATTCCGAGGGCAGCACTGGAAATCTACAGTAGGCAGAGATTTTTTTTAAATACATTTTTATTGTAAAAATACTGTACAGAGGGCTCAGAGTTATAGGACTAGGTAATGAGTACATTTCCTATACAGCATTGTTACCTCCTCCTTTGTTTTTCCCCTACCATCCTTTCCTTCCCCACATCTACAACTCCCCCCTCCTTGACCCCTGCCTGAGATTGTAAATTCATTTTCGACACAGTGTCCTGTACATCTCATTGTCACAATGGTCAACCTGAATCCCCATTTAAGCATTCTGCTATATCCCTTCCACTCCCCAAATTACAAATATATATATTTTTTTCTTCATGTGTCTAATGGAAATTTTTTATTTCCTCTTCAAAGAAGTCTCTCTTTAAGTCTTCAGCCAACTTAGATATTGGACAGTTGTTCCTTTGAGGATTTGTTGTTGGGGGATTTATGATTTTGAGTCCTAAGTATATTTTAGATATAAGACTTTATCTGTTTTATGACTCATGAAGAACTTCTCCCAGTAAGTGGGCTTTTTATTGATCTTGCTATCTATGAACTTTACCTTGCAGAAGATCTACTGTTTCATGCAATCCCATTTGTCCAACCTCTCTTTGATTCGTTTTGTTTCTGGTTCTCTATTAATATATATATGTGTATATATACATATATATATATGTATATATATATATATATATATCACCCTGCATGATTATTATTTTTTCAAAATAATGGCAAGTAAATTCTGAAAATATTGTATAGTTTGATAACGTTCACGTTGATGTCCCTCTGATAAAGAAAGAGGTAATTCAAATTAGCAGGCAAAATGTTCATTTTTTAAAAGGTAATACACATAGAATAATATTCACTATACCAATACAGTGAAATTAAATTTTATGCAGCTCATATTTAACTTAATTTTCTTGTCAAGGTGATATATAGAAAGGTTGCAGGAATTTTAAGTTAGTGGATACATAACATGTAAAAATTCTTATCCCCTCCCTCACTTTTCTCACACTTTTCCTTCACCCCAATACTCCTCACAAATCGTAATGTAAATTTCTAACATGTTGTCTTGTGAGTATTGCTATTGCATTGGTTTGCCTTTTGTCCTTTGTCTCACCATTTTATTGTTCCGCTTCCCTTGTCAAATGAAGATAAATGTATATACAATACACAGGATACTGAAATCAAATACAACAGTGGACACACCATAGAGGAAAACACAAAAGAAAAAAGAAATCACATAGTACATTAAAAAAAAAAAAGCCACAAAGAAAAACCTTTCTTTCCATGTGTAGGAGTTTATTTTGCTCAGCATCATTTTATGTGGTCATTTATACATAGCTATTGAGCCATTCTGTTCATCTGCTAGGAATATCCTAGATATTTCCTAGTTATTACAAGTGAGGGAAACCATGGAATCTGTCTTTGTGTCTTGCTTATTTTTCTTAGTAGGATTTTTCCAAGTCTTTCCATTTCCTTATGAATTGGAAGCATAGAATTCCTCCGTATGTATATAAACCACATTTTGTCAATTCGTTCATCTACTGAGTGGTATATTGTTTTAAAACATGATTGCATGTAAGTATCACTTAAAGCCATTCAAAAATGACAGATGCCAACTCACCAGATATACTAATATCATGACTTCCAAGTAAGATAGTATTTTATGATGGTACAAGTGTTGAGATATCTGGAAGAGTCTAATGTATATCTTGCACTGCATTAGGCAGGAAGATATCCAATATCATATAGGATAAAAATGGTAGTGACAAAATATTTCCCTTGAGAGAGATATAGGAGGGTCCCAGAAGTATGAAGTAGTTCAGATAATTTTGAAGAATTTAGAAATGCAAGCTCAATTATGTCTCTTTAAAGAATAATTATGTAAGTGGAAGGGCAAAAGAAGGGTAAGAGAAGAAAATAACTGACAGCAGATCATTGTCCCAAGTTAGAGTATAAAAAGACATAATCTATAACTTCCAAGTTAAAGAGAGACCAGTTATGATGTGTCAATAGCTATTGAGGCATTTTCTATTTTAAAGAAGAATCAATTGGAGGAGTCTTCAGTCACATCAGTAAAGCTGTATGTTCAACCTAATGATTGGTGTTACTTGTCCTACATTTATAATGAGTAGGCTGATAAGATATCCAAACAAATCTAAATATATTGCAATAAAATCCCAAACTGATATGGATAGATGAGTTACTAATTGGAACTATAGGACAAATTAGGCTTGTCTGTGCTTTAGTTCAATGTATAATCTCCTGGGTAAATAAAGTTTACAAAAATATTCAGAGAATACCTCTAGAAAAAGTTCATGATTCATATCTGTATAATATTTGTAAGGTCAGGATTAAAGCATTTGTTACCAACATTTAGAATCAACAGGACCTGTTGAATTTATGTATCCAGAATTTTATGTCTTCACATTCATATCTCAACATTTTATCAATATGACTGTCATCAAAACAGTTCTTATTGACCTTTTCTATGTCCTTTTACTTTTCAAATCCAAATAGTAGATTTCCTTCAATATCTTCCTGAAAATACTTTCCTTCCTTTTCTTCTGTAAATCTATTTATTACTTTTTTGTTTCCTTATTTATCTCTTTCCTCCAATCTTATCCACACTGATACTCACATTGTTCACACTTTCATCAGAACTTTCCTTTTCCGCTTCCCTTTAATAATGTCCCTGATTTTATTATTATTTTTCATATTCATGTTCGTGGATATTTTGATGATGTTTAAACAGACCTATCTTTGCATCTGTTTACATAAACCTTAGTACTATCAGAAAGTTTTTTCCTCTAAATCCATCTTTTCCACCTGTAGTCCTTATCATCAAGAATGTAACTAACATAGGAGACAGAGATGTGGAAACACTTTAGATTTCCTCTTACCCTACCTTCATCCATTATATAAATGAATGATCAAGATTTTCTCAGTTTCTATCACTAATGTAATTTCTATGTACTCCTTTTTATGCCCCTGATACCAGTCTATTGCAAATACTCATCACCAGCCCCTCAGTCCTAAAACAACTGTTTACAAAGTATGCATTCTCCCCATAGTCTTTTCATATTGGTCCTCTCCATCACCAAATTGCTGTCCTTGTAAGCACACAGAGTGAAGAACTCAGACAAAAATTCTAGTGCCATTATTTACTCACAACATTGACTGTTGGTCATACATTTCTCATCTGTAAATGTATGTAATCTACTAGAAATATTGAAGAATATAAATGTTGACTTCTAAAGCAAGGAAAAAGAAAGTAAACAGTCCTTACATTTTTCTACCTTAGCTTACAAATAAGGAAAGAGTCAAATTCAGTTTGTTTGTATAAAGTCAGAAATAGTTTCATGCAGAAATAAAAATAAATTTTAACTCCTGGCTCTGTAGCTTGTGTCCTTTTATGGTAACTGCAGATAAGTAAGTGGTATTATGTAAATTGTGTCATGTATTTACTGCTGTAATGAAGAACATAGTCTTAATATATCATTGGAAAACATTGGTTATTGAGTAGTATCTATATGAGAATGTTATTTGAACTAATCACACTAAGTGGAAACCTACATCTTAGTCCATCAAAATATGGAAATAAAAGATTTAATTTATAAGAAAATAATATCACCAAGAACAGTGAGTATACATTAGAAAGACTACTGGAATAACATTAAGGTTTTTACTGTCTCTACCTGTTTATTTGATTGTATTTCTTGATATTGAAACTCTCCTCTTTTTATTCTGGGTTTATTTTTTTTTTGGCTCGTCATGGGGCCTGGACTCTGGGCCTGGCACTGTCCCTCAGCTCTTCAGCTCAATGCACTCTACTACTTGAGCCACAGTGCCACTTCCCGCTTTTTCTGCTTATGTGGTGATGAGGAATCAAATCCAGAGCCTCATGTAAGCAAGGCCAACACTCCGCCAATGAGCCACCTTCCCAACATTCCTCTTGTTATTGTTATTGTATATAATCCAACACTGTTTATAACTATGCACTCAATGTGGGAAATTTAGCTTCAAAGATAATTGAAGTTTTTTGTTTTTTTTTTTTTCCTTTTCAATCACAACATCGTCATTGTCAGGCTACACTGTGGTCATCATCCTCTCCATCCAAATTATTATTAACATCATAAGTGCTAATTATTGAACGTTGGTATGTGTCTATGATTTTACTATTATTTGTCTTTTGATTAATAATTTTAATGTTACCAATGTGCATGCATCCATATTGAAATTTTGAAAAAATAAACAAAAAAACTAAACCATATCAGGTAGCTTAACTATGTGCTTATAACAAATTATGGAATAGATTTTTTGAAGCATTGCAAATTCCTAATCAGTGTTAATTAACTTCCTCTCTCTCCTTAACTACGACAAATATTTAAGAGTTTGGGCAGAACCTTTTCAAGTAATATACGGTAAATATTACTACAATATCATGTGTATGTCTAAAATTCCCTTGAAAATAATAAACTCTACTTTCTATTGAAATATTAGTTATTTTATTCTATGAAACTTTTAGAAAAATAGACTGTATATTTTTGAAAGGAAAAAGGTAAAAATACTAACATAAAAGTTTTAGAGGGAGTCTGTCATATATATATATATATATATATAGAATAGTACATTTTTAGAGATTATTTGTCATCAGAAATATATACATATATCTAAATTTATTTGCAGAATGATATACATCATAGTGAAACAAACATCTTAAAACATAATTAAAATTAAAAAAAAAAAAAACTTCATGAAACCAAGTGCCGGTAACTCACCCTTATAATACGAGCTATTCTGGGTGCTGAGAACTTAGAATTGTTTTCAAAACTAGCCCAGACCGAACAGTAATTGTTAGCTTCTTATCTCCAATTAACCACTAAACACAGGAATTAGCTCTTTTCCTCAAGTTATAGAGTGCTGTCTTTGAGCATAAAAAGGCTTAGGGACAATGCCCAGGCCTTGCAAACAACACCCACAACAACAAATTGTATCACATTAATTTCACAAAAGCATCTTTTAACTGCTGTGAACATTTCTTAGAAACACGAATACATACCCCTGGAAAATGTTAAGTAAAAAAGTATAGAATATTTACATCTATGTTAAAGACATGACTATTTAGATTGTTTAAGATATTTAGGTAATGATTAGAAGTTAAGAATAATGATAGGTAGGTCATATATTGGGACTGTTTTTTTTTTATTCTATTGTACAATAGTAATAAAATGATATTTATAATGATTATATAAAATTACTCTTGCTTGGTATTTGAATTATCATAAGTGATAAATATTTTTAAATGATTTCCAAAGCAAAGGGGGTATCAATTCTTTTGTAATTTCAAAACAATTAAGAAAATGGTTTCAAGTCTGGTTCACTCTAAGTCTATGTTTGTTTTCTTGTTCTAGTTTTCATAGGAGAAATTAAAATTCCAAAAATTTAATGGATATTGGCATTCAGGAACATCTTCACATACACTAATATTGGAGTCATTAAGTGGAATTGTTTTATTTCATTTGTTACTTTCACAAATAAATCAAGATGATTGTGTATTTTCTTCTTTTCACTGCTTTTGGCTCTTATCTTGAGAATACATTTTTCCTAGCAAGGTAGAGATAAGCAATTGGTTTGAGCAAGTAACATATGACTTTCATAAAATGCAGATGCATAGATTTGTATCTTCTGTCATTTGCTAAAAGTTTCTTCCAGAAAAGTTTCTCAATTACTTAGAAGTTTTTCCCTTTCCCCTCCACAAATTATACCTACATCAAATACAGTGAAAGCAGGGGTTATACTGTGGGGGAGGGACATACAAAACAACAAAGAAATAATCCTATAAATGTGTTAGAAACAATCACATGAAAGAAAAAAAACATTTGAATACATATCTTAGGGATCATTTCCTTAACATCACCTTATCTGAACTTTTCTGCTTGACATACATACATATACTAGATATTGCAAATAAAGGAAAACATGGGGAAAAAATAGGGATAAAGGTCGACTCATTGCAACAATGAGATGACAAGTCCTTATGTCGAAAAATGAACTTTACAACTTTGGTGGGGAGGGGTAGGGGGGAGGATTGGGTGGGACAGTGGGGGAGGATCGGAAGGGATGGGAAGAGGAAACAAAGAGGAGGCTACAATGCTTGATAAGAAATATACTCATTATTTTGCCCATGTAATAGTAACCCCTCTGTACAGTATATTCACAATAAAATATAAAAATAATAAAAAAAATACTTAGAAATGATGCATAATTCCTAGGTATAGGTATTCCAGTTATCACATTTACTTTTGGATTAAGTTATCTCTGTATAAACTCAAACGGACAAAATACCCTCAAAATAAACAGAAATCACATCTTTGTTTTTTTTTTTTGGGGGGGGGGATGTCAGGTCTTGGGGCCTGAACTCTGGGCCTGGGCATTGTCACTCAGCTCTTCAGCTCAAGGCGAGCGCTCTATCACTTGAGCCACAGCACCACTTCCGGCTTTTTTCTTTTTGCTTATGTGGTGCTGAGGAATCGAACCCAGGGCCTTGAGCATGCAAGGCAAGCGCTGTAACACTGAGCCACCTTCCCAGCCCCACATCTTTGTTTTAAATGTAGTAGTTTACCAAGAGTTTTTAGCCAACACCAAAAACATCTTTTTAGCTATTCAGCATTTTGTGTGAAGAAGTTTTAACAATAGTGATTTTTTTTCCTGACATGCAATTCACTTACAATATATTATCACCTTTTATTGTATACATTTTAGTGCTTTGGAAGTGAATTGTACTTTTATAAGTTTTCAAAGCCTAATTTTCACAAACTTGCATTTCTTCAAATAGAAATGCTATAAATTTTAGAACAGACATGAAAATAGACATAAAATTCAGTTACCGGAATTTCCCCAGCATACATCCTCTATAGTGTGTCTTTTCAAAATTTGTTTTTGGGGATCATTTCCAGGGTCTCACACATACTATTCAAGTTCACTGTCAACAAACTACATTCTCTGTCCAAAAAAGTTTTTTACTTCTGTTTAATACCTTCATAGAAGTGTATTGCCTGGATCCTATACAATTCTCTTTCACCGTTTGAAGACTTGAAAAGTTGTTTGCTAAAATGATTGCAGTATTATACAAATCGATCACTATGAGAAGTATATCAATTTCTCCACAAATGCATTACTATATTTTGCGTCCTCTTTTTATATTATGGTCATACTAGTGAGTTTTCTTTTTATTATTTCTTATACACTAAAGAGGATCTTATTTCATATGCTCCTCCTATTGACTATTAATTTACATATGTTATTTAAAGAAATATCCTATTCAGGAAAAAATTTATATAGAATTAGAAGATATAAAAATACTTAAGTTTCAGAATCATTATAGCATTAACATTGTAGCATTAACAAATATGTGCCCTCTGTTGGATATGTTTTCATTTCTGTTATAGTGTCCCTTGAATTATGAAAGATTATCACTTGATATAATCCAGTTCTTGCTTTTCTTTAGCCAGTAATGTTTTCCATGTCAAATTTTAAGAAACCTTTACTGATCAATGTCATGAATTTTTTCATTTATGTTTTATAGGTTTTTACATCTCACATTTAGTTTGATAATCATTCTTTATAAGGTTTGAGGTAGCCAGGTGCCAGTGGCTCACGCCTGTAATCCCAGCTACTCAGGAGGCTGAGATCTGAGGTTCGTGGTTTAAAGCCACCCCGAGCAGGAAATCCATGAGACACTTATCTCCAATAAACCACTACAAAAACGGAAGTTTTGCTGTTGCTCAAGTGGTAGAGTGCTCACCTTGAGCTGAAGAGCACATGGATAGTGCAAAAGCCCAGAGTTCAAACCCCATGACCGACATACAAACAAACAAACAAAGGATTGAGGTAGTAGTCTAAGATCGTTCTTTAAATCCAGAGAGGCAATAGTGCCAATACAACCATTTAAGATTCTGTTTTTATTTCATAAAATCGTAGAATCTTTTTCAAAATCTGTGGACCATAAAACTAAGAATTTATTTTTGAAAAATCTGTTACCTTATTCTATGTGTCTGTTCTTATAGTTGAACTATGTTGTCTTCACTACTAAACATGGTAATACTATTCAAACTAGTATGAAGGCTCAAGCTAAACCATTTTACAAGATTGCTCTGACTGACCTGAATTCCTTGAATTTACATACAAGATTATTGAGCAGGTGGACCAATATTCTACAGAGATATCTAAATATTTGATAGTCACTCATATTTCGCACCTTGTGAAAATACAAACCCCTGATATTATATATAGAAAATGTCTTTAGAGACTGCTCAATGCAACTAAAATTAATTTAGGAATGAGATAAGATTTAGATAACAGTACAGCATAATAAAGCTGAATAATAACGACTTGAGCTGTACTGCAGAAGAGAGTGAGAGGGGGAAGAATGGTGGACCACATAGGAGCTGTATGTCATTGGTATTGTTTCAAAAAACAGAAAGACTTCAGAGAAGACAAGGAGAAAAATATAGTGTCCTGAATCTAGTTTCTTTTTAATCCACTGATAGTTTGGACTGAAAGTCAGATAACATGGGAAAAATAAAATAGAAAATAAAGCATTGTATAGAGCTATTACAATGTAAAGAAGTTGTAATAGGAATATAATTTATTTCCAAAGAAATAAGAGAAAGAATAACAATAACAATTGCTAACGTGGATAGAAGATGGATCACATTTCATCATATATAATTTTTAAAAAACATACTACGAAAGAAAATTTAAAAGTCATAATTTAAAATACAATTTGTATTATAACTAGATAGTATAGCTCAGTGGTAAAATATTGGCCTAACATATGTGAAGCAATTGTGTGATCTCCCAAGCATTGCAAAGTACACACTAAGCACACATACAAAAAACCCACATAAACACACACACATACCACATACACACATTTGGAATATTGTTATTATCATATTAAACAGAGGAAATTATCACAAATAGTAAAACCATTTTAATATATGTAATCATAATATTGCTCATACTATTTAAAAGTTTAGTAGAAGTAAAATAGTCACAAGATACTTGGATTCTTATAGATTGAATAAATTGAAAATTAAGAAATAAAAGACATGAGAACTTTACAAACAAATTTTAAATAATAAACATTTTGAAATATGTGTCCTTTTAGTTTGACAAAAGATTGATGTTACTGGTGTTTTAACTCAAGATTTAGAAGATGATAACCAAGTGCTCTATATCTTGCTAGGGATGGCTATATCTCTAATCATTTCACTCTGGACATTTTATGATAAGGTCTCATAATTTCTCAATCTCGCCCGAATTACAAATCCTATTTACACTTCCCACCATAGTTAGAAAATGCAGACCACAAATTACTATGCCTAGCTCAAATATTTTTTTTTAATTCAAGTACAAATATTTCCAAAAAGTGACCAGATAATAAAGCCTTTTTTAATAAAGTATGTGCTTCTTGAAAATATACTATTTGTTACATAGACAAACATGTTTAGCACTATAACAAAATAAATTTATTTAAATTCACCAACCATATAAAATTTAAGAAAATAATTTTTTACATATTCACATGTTAAGTATTTTGAAAGCAAAATATATGTCTGAATAATTTACATGTGTTAAAATTATGCAAAACTAAATTAACTAATCCTACAACTCTGAAAAAAGAATTACCCTAAGGAAATAAAACAAAATAAGTTCAAAATTTGAAATTTAGAAAATAAAGTGTACTCTTTAGTTGACTTAAGTAACTGTAAACCCTCTGTATATCAATTTTATAATAAAAAATGCATGAACATAGAAAGAAAAGTACCCATTGGTCAATAACAACAGGAAAAACATCAGTAGATTTTTTTTGAGTGTTCAAAAAAATCAATGGAAGGGATAACAATGTTCCTTCCATAATAAATGTACTCATTACCTTACTTAAGTAACTGTATCCCCTCTGTACATTACCTTTACCATAAAATTAAATTGAAATTAAAAATAAACTATATAATATACCAATTAAGAATTTGTAGAGAGCTAGGAAGGTGGCTCAATGGTAGAGCGCTTGCCTTGCATGCTTGAGTCCCTGGGTTCGATTCCTCAGCATCACATAAACAGAAAAAAAAGCCGGAAGTGGCGCTGTGGCTCAAGTGGTAGAGTGCTAGCCTTGAGCTAGCCTTGAGGGAGAGTGCCCAGGCCCAGAGTTCAGGTTCCAGGACCAGATCCCTCCCCCACAAAAAAAACCAGAATTACTAGAAGCCATTGGTTAAAACTTTTTAGAAAACTGCCCTGAGTACCCAAGTAATATAATTTGATGATACTATTTATATACTTCAACTTCAGCAGAGAAGCTAAAAGTTTAAAAACTGTTACAAAGTAAAGTAATACATCAGAATATATTACTGTTAATAATAATCATAAGATGAATTTATAGTGGTAGTCAAATATGTAAGAAATGAGGCAATTTGCCATTTGTTTGCACTTAATAAGTGAGAAAGAATTTTCTAGGTCTTTTTAAATATATAATAAGTTTAATAAAGAAACTATTCTGTCACATCATATGATAATCAGATGAAGCTGATATTAGAACAAAGAGCAGATTGTACTAAGTTTTGGATGTTAATGTATATACTTATTTTGGTTGTGGGAAATTGTGTTCAACTTGGGGTATTGTTTTTGTTAGACTGGTTAATTTTTGGATAAGGGTTCCCTTTCCACAAGAACAAGCACCTGATCTGTATTTTTAGCCTTCCCATTACCAATGGCATAAGAGTTGCACACAACTTGTCTAGATTCCTACCTTGGCTGACCTGGATTCTGCAGTCCTTCCAATCTTAACCTGTAAATAGTGCAGGATGGTGGAAATAATACAGTGCATCGAGCGATAGATTGAGAAGGAAGTCCACTAAACTTTTGGCCTGGGTTCTGTTCTCAAGCCTCCTCAATAGTTAAGAGTTCAGTTGGAAGCCCCTGATGCCAAGCAGTAAGAGTATTTTTAAAGCAACTAGACACATATGACTTAGGCATGTGAACACCTCAGGACAAGAATAAAAGAGCAGTGAAGCATAGAGGACAGGCCCAATTTTAACTAGCTACTTAGAGGCTGAATAAGCTTAGCTAGCTACTCGGGAGGCTGAGATATGAAGACCACTATTCAAAGTCAGTCCAATCATGAAAATAAATGCGATTATCTCCAAAAAATCAGAAGTGGAACAATGGCTCAAGTGTTAAACCACTATCCTTGGTCACAGAAGCTTAGGGAGAGTGCCCAGGCACTATCAAGCCTCAGGAATGATGAATGAATGAATGAGCACTTGCACGTGCCCGTGCATGTATACGTGTGCATGTGTACACACACACACTCTCTTTCTCACACACACACAAATGAGTATTTCAATGCGAAGTTCTTTTTTTTTACCTTGCTGTAATCTATTTCCCTGTATTAGTTTACAAATTAACAAAATCAGCTAAGCACCTATTTACATACAACTCATCTTGTTTCTCTAAAGTCTACTCTCTTTTTGGAAGCATGCTTTTATTTGACCCAAATGTAAATTATTCAGAAGGTCGATTCATCTCCCTCAATTCTGTAGAATTAGATGATTGTTTAGCTTCCTCCAAGCAATATAATTTTGTGAAATCCTGCATCAAGCAATGTATTTCTTTCACTAGAAGGGAAGTCTCTGTCAAACAATTAATAATAGGTTTTTCTTCTCCTTGCTAGCATCTGTAGTTTTATTATCTTCATATATTTCATGATCTGTCTGTGTATGACAAAGACTGTTGTGAAAATAAAAAGACCCTTCGCAGCACTTATCATTTATATATCATTCATAGATATGAAGGTGTTTGAATATTACTGAAATTGCTTTGGAATGAATCATGTTCACATTGACTATCGTGAAAAATAAGAATTGGTTTCTCAGAACTTTAGGTAAGAACTTGATTGAAAGAAACAAAAGGAAAAGTGAGAAACAACTCAACACATACATTAAAATGAAACAAAACAACCCTAGAAAACAAATTAATTCATTACACAAGAACCTGCAGGAAATGCAAAGGCTTAAAAAAAACATCAGCTATGACAAGCTTATGAAAATCCTGACTACATGGGAGTCTACTCTTGTGAGGATAGAGGTTAAAGCCCAGAGTGGACGGAAAGATATATACACAATGCCATGCACCTGTTAGTCTAAATTCCAGGAAGAATAACATAACTTGGACTGAGCCCAAGATCATACACAAGTATCTGAAAAATAATCAGGATAATTTAGGGCTGGAGACATGAAAACGTGGTAAGAACACCCATTTATGGGGCACAAGACACTCAATTTAAACTCTAATATTATGGGTATTAAAGTAAAAAGCTATGATTTTAAATAATTGTAAGATTTGAGTATTTGAGTGGAAAAATGCATGAGAGAGATAGAATGAACCCATGCAATGCTTTCAACTTAAGTGAAAATGTTTTGTGGTACTTCAGACAAAACAGAGTTACCTTGCAAATGAGCATGGTTGTGCATTTGAGTGATGGAAATACTTTACTTACACAGGTGTAAATTAAATAGATTTTATATGGGTAGATTGTATTTCTTGAATTAAAGCCTGGATGATGTCCCTGAGATTTTTCTCTCAAGGCTACCATTCTACTACTTTGAGTCACAGTTCCAATTCTGATTTTCTGTTGATTGTTTAGTGATAAGAGGCTCCTGACATTCCTGTCCAAGATGGGTTCAAATCATGATTGTCAGATCTCAGCCTCCCGAGCTACCAGGATGCCAGGCAATAGCCGCCGATAGTTTTAATAATTTAGAAAATTGTACAGTTACTGAAGTTATTCATTATCATTATAACCTGTGTAATATATGTGTGTGTGTATATATCAATGCATATGGATAGAAATATTTTAACATATTTTTGTATCTACAGTAGATTTATGAAATCATTCATTATAAAATAAAATGGAAACTAAAGTTAATAAGGAGCAAAACAAAGGAAATTATCACTTTTGTTGTTGTTGAATGGAATACGAATTGCGAGAATCAGTTTGGGAAAACCGTCTCTACGTTAACAGAATGGATAAGAGGTATTAATTCCAATCCATCTATTTTCCCATATTGTGCAACCTCACACATGAGTGTCAAAATCAAACCACACTTTTTGCCTTTGCTTTTAACTCACTTGTTATAATTTATGGGTTAGTTGAAGTAATCAAATAAAGATTAGAATAACATTATGTGAAGTTATGAATTAGAGCTGAAAATGATTTTAAATGTGATAATACCTAATTAAATTGCATATTTCTTACTTTTACTCTGTAATGTCCCTCATTTCCACATTAGGAAAGTACATAGAAGGTTCTCATTAAATTATGTGTACATTTATGAAATAATGTATTGAAAGAATATGGGCACAGTGTGGTTTTAGCTTATTGAGACCTGTGTTTCTGAAGACTTGCAATACATTGTGATGAAGGGAGGGATGTGCTTATTCTGGAAAACTGGCTAGAGGATTGCTCACATAAAGGTAGTGATGAATTCTTCCAAAAAGTTACAGTAAAATCACTTTCACAACCATGTTCACTGCTGCACTATTCACCGTAGCCAAGTTACAGAAACAGCCCAGATGCCCTTTGGTGGAGTGATGGTTGGAGAAAGTGTGGCACATATAAAAAATTGGATTTCAACCGTCAATTATGAAGACTGTTACATTATTTGCAACGAAATGGATAGATCTAAAACTGTATTAAGTGAACTAAGAGCCAGACACACAAAGGACCCATGTTCTGTCTCATATTTGGAAGCTAGAATTTTATTACAAGTTTATACAAAAATATTAGCCAAAGCATGCTATGTGCGGAGGAGTATTTCAAAGGTGTAATTTCTTATAAAAGTGAACTTTTAATCCAATAAAATATATATCAGGAAACTATCAGTTGGAAGATGTGAGGGGAAGTCAAAAGGAAGGAATAAGGAGAGTTATGGAGGAAGACAGTAAAAGTATAATATTCAATGTAGATAGTATGAAACTAGGAAAAATTAAAGTGGGGTGAGATTTGGAAGGGTGTGGAAAAGTTATATAAAGATCCTTTATACTTAAAAAAATTGGTTTGTTGAATGGAAATTCCATTGTCCAAGTATTTAAGATAATAAAAATATAATTAAAAACAATGGAGACATCTGATCTTAAATTCTATTTAAATCTCTTTTAAAAAATAAAATTGCTCTATAAATTGATCAGAGGGATGGATTTTGTGGCTAGCTAGATCATTGCACATCTGTCTCTCTCCTCTCCCTTTCATGGTTTTCATAGGTAATATGATTGCTCCATAATTATCCTAATTTATTTTGCTTTTATATTTTTGATTGCATCATTTCACTTTCTCCTCCGCCATTTCCCAACTAATTTACATAGAAGGCATTATTTCCTATTTTCTCATTCCTAGAATAAGCTGCACATGAAGACACCACTGGCCCTCATTTTCAGTCTGTACCTTTGAATACGGAGGAAAATCTTTCCTCTGCTCTCTACCAATTCCAAGTTAGAATCATTTAGAATAGTAAAAATGATAAAAAGAGAAAATAAATAATAGTGAAAAAAAACAGATGCAGAAAATTCATCGGATTTTTCTGACCAGGTTATCCAATGTGAACTATTGGGAAAATACATGGACACCTCATTCTCACTGGCACTCAAAGTCTCTAGCTAGGCAATTCTGATGAAGATGAGTAACAAGTTGAAAAAGTGAGAAATTGTATCAATTGCAAGAAAAAATGGAGAAGGATTCAAGCAAATTTCTTCTTTGGTCTACCGAAAATAATCACCTTACTACAGTGCAGAAACTACTTTCCAAAAAGGCCACTCATCTGAATACTAGGGATAACAATGAGTGTACTCCTCTTCATCGAGAAGCCTACAGTGGACACTTAGGCTTCTTTATTTCATCATGATGCAGATACCAATAGCCAAACTAAAGGCCTCTTGACCCCCTTGCTTCTTGCTGCTGGGAATAGAAATAGCAAAATTATGCTAGATCTCCTTCTGTTGAACCATTATATCAAACCAGATCTGAAGCACAACTTGGAAGAAACTGCATTTGATATTGCCAAAAGGATAAGTATTTATCACTACCTCTTTGAAGTTGTGGAAGGCTGTACAAATTGTTCTCCAAAGTACTAATGGTTTGGTTAAGTTTCTTAAATTTCAAAATTGCCAGTCCATCCTATGTGTCCATACAAAATATTTTCACAATACAAAGAAACAGCAATATCTTACTTTAAAAATTCATGGATTGCATGGTATTCTTCCAAGTGAATTGCCTGTCTTTGATGTCAAAATATATTCGAGTTGTTTGTATACTAATGATTTCTGTAGAGTTTGTGATTTTTTAATAAGAAATAATTTTAACTTATCTGTTGAAATGAGTAGTACAGAAACTAAAGATATTTCTGATGCTTGTCTGAAAAATGTATATTTTAAAATATTTAGTATTCTGTTTGTATAATATCCATAATCTATTTCATTCTCTCCTAGATATAATACTTTGAATTCGACATTGTTTTATAATATATAGGTTCTTAATAAATGTGTCCTTTCAGATTGCATTCCATATAGAAACAGTTTAAGATTCCTTTAATTCCTAGGTCCCTATAGAATTTTATATCTTTGGGATAAAATAACAATGTTATCTTATTTCCAAATTTTATAAAGGTTATACTATGTAAAGGCCTTTCTGAAAAGGTGAAGATTGAAAACACTGATGTCAAACTAACTTTTTTTCTATGAATTACATGTATTATTACACTTGTATATTTGTAATCAACTTTTTAATAACTGTTTTTCATTTCTTGAATCTGAAGAATGAAAAATATGGAATACTTCACAAATTTTCATATCATTAACATGGCTCTTATGGAAGAGCCATGTTAATCTCTGTATTGTAATTCGGGTAGACGTGCTGCTGAAGCATGTAGTATCCTGTAAATTTAAGTATTTAATGATGCAGTCTTAAGACAGGCATATATCCTTTGTTGCCTTTTTGTAACAAGGAAACTTTATTGTTACCTAAATTGCTATTCATCTTATTTCTGTAAAATTCTGTTTATGGTGGAAAAAAACTTATATTGTTTGTTCAATTGCTCACATTTGCAATTTTTGTCAATAACAGTTTTAAGTCTTTTTCATTTGAAATTTTATCATACTTTGAAGCCTTTATAGCTAGGTCTAAAGGTGATGGCTTTTCAAGTACTTATTTATCAACTGATTTAGCTTTGTGGAGCTAATGTATTCAAAGTAAGCCTTGCTTAAGAGCTACTTCTAAAATTCTCCAGCTTAAAATGTCCCAAATGAGGTCTTACTGGCCCAAATATCTGCCTGACCCATTACCCGTGCTCCATGTAGGAACAGACCAACCAGAATATCTTACCCTGATAGCATAGCTTGTCATACTGGAGCAAAACAAATTTAGTTACAAGAGGTCATAGAGAGATGAACAGTTCAGACAGAACTGTTCAGACTAGAACGTGTTTTTTTTTTTTTAATTTAATTTAATTTAATTTAATTTGTGAACATACTGTACAGAGGAGTTACAGTTACATGGGCAGGATAATGTGTACATTTCTTACCAAGCATTGCAGCCTCCTCCTTTGTTTACCCTTCACATCCCTTCCCAGCCTCCCCCCTCCCCCCCTAATCCCAATCCTTCTCCTTCCCCCTCCGCCCCCCCCCCCCCCCCCCGCACCAACGTTGTAAAGCTCGTTTTGGACATGACAACTTGTACTTCTCATTGTTGCAACAGGTCCACCTGTATCCTTAAACAACTGGTTTTTCCCCATCTCCTCCACAAGTTATACTGACATCAAATATAGTGAAAGCAGGGGTTATACTGTGGGGGAGGGACATACAAAGCAACAAAGAGATAATCTTATAAATGTGTTAGAAACACATGCATGAAAGAAAAAAAACATTAAAATACACATCTAAGGGTTCATTTTCCTGACATCACATTATCTGACCTTTTCCGCTTGACTCATACATATACTAGATATTACAAATAAGGGAAACCATGGGACCTACGTTTCTTTGGGCCTGGCTTACTTCACTTAATATAATTTTTTCCAAGTTTTTCCATTTCCTAACAAATGGGGCAATGTCATTCTTTCTGATGGAGGCATAGAATTCCATTGTGTATATATACCACATTTTCTTGATCCATTCATCTACTGAGGGGCATCTGGGTTGGTTCCATATCTTAGCTATGGTAAATAATGCTGCAATAAACATAGTTGTGCTGGTAGCTTTAGTGTGGTCTTGTTTGTAAACATTAGGGTAAATGCCCAAAAGTGGGATTGCTGGGTCATAGGGGAGCTCTATGTGGAGTCTTTTGAGGAACCTCCATACTGCTTTCCAAAGTGGTTGAACAAGTTTACATTCCCACCAACAATGAAGTAAGGTTCCTTTCTGTCCACATCCCCTCCAGCATCTGTTGTTGTTAGAGTTCTTGATTTTTGCCGTTCTAACTGGAGTAAGGTGATATCTCAATGTTGTTTTGATTTGCATTTCTTTTATGGCTAGGGATGTTGAACATTTCTTCATGTGTCTATTGGCCATCCTTCTTTCTTCTTCAGAGAAGTTTCTCTTTAAGTCTTTCGCCCACTTATTTATTGGGCAGTTGTTTCTTTGAGGATTTGTTGTTGGGGGGTTTAATTTTTTGAGTTCCAAGTATATTTTAGATATGAGACCCTTGTCCGTTGTATGGCTACTAAAGATCTTCTCCCAATCCGTGGGCTTTCTATTGATCTTGCTAGCTATGTCATTTGCCCTGCAGAAGCTCTGCAACCTTATGCAATCCCATTTGTCCAACCTTTCTTTGATTTGTTGTGTTTCCGGGTCTCTATTCAGAAAATTTCGGCCTGAGCCAAGGAGACCCAGGGTTTCTCCTATTCCATCCTGTAATGTTTTCAGAGTGTCTGCTTTGAGCTCAAGGTCTTTGATCCATTTGGAGTTGATTCTGGTGCAGGGTGATATATAAGGATCTAGCTTTAGTTTTCTACATGTAGTTAACCAATTTTGCCAGCACCATTTACTGAAGAGGTTGTCTTTCTTCCATTCTATTGTTTTAGCTCCCTTATCGAAGATTAGATGGCTATAGGTCTGTGGGTTCATTTCTGGGTTTTCAATTCTATTCCATTGCTCCTGAGGTCTGTTCTTATGCCAATACCAAGCTGTTTTGATTACTATGGCTTTATAGTAGAGTTTGAAGTTTGGTATTGATATTCCTCCAGCAGTGTTCTTTCCATTCAGGAGTGTTTTTGCTATTCGGGGTCTTTTATTGTTCCATATGAATTTTTGGATTGCCTCTTCTATTTCCTTGAAGAATGAGGTTGGAATTTGATTAGGTATTGCGTTGAATTTCTAGATAGCCTTGGGAAGTATTGCCATTTTCACGATGTTAATCTTTCCAATCCAGGAGCATGGGAGGTTTTGCCATTTTTTAAGTTCTGTGTTGATTTCCTTTTTCAAGATTTTAAAGTTTTCATCATAGAGGTCCTTCACTTCTTTAGTTAAGTTAATTCCTAGGTATTTTATTTTTTGTGGGGCTATTACAAATGGAGTTGCTTTCCTAATTTCAGCCACACTTTTCTCATTGTTGGCATACAGAAAAGCCATTGATTTTTGGGGGTTAATTTTATAACCTGCTACTTTGCCAAAGTTTTGAATCAGCTTGAGTAATTTGGGAGTGGAGTCTATGGGATTCTTTAAATACAAGATCATGTCATCTGCAAAGAGGGAGAGTTTTATTTCTTCTTTCCCTATTTGGATCCCCTTTATGTCTGCATCTTGTCTTATTGCTGTAGCTAGGCATTCTAATACTAGACTGAAGAGAAGTGGAGAGAGTGGGCATCCTTGTCTTGTTCCTGAGTTAAGAGGAAATGGCTTTAGTTTTTCACCATTGAGTATAATGCTGGCTGTAGGTTTGTCATATACAGACTTTATCGTATTGAGGAATGTAGAACGTGTTTTTTCAAAATATAATTATTTATTATCCCTACCATTTCAAAAGTAGCTAAAGCCAAGAAGGTGAAAAAATTGTTCATATGCATGATTACCTAATGTCCTGGCCTGTCTACAATCCAACCAGGCAGAAACTTACACCACTGATTTTCTATCACCAAATATATTCCATAGCTCCAGGAGAAGTCCATATGTTTCTCCTCGTTATTAATCCTTAAATTGGTAATGTTTTAATCATAGTGTTTCCTCTTGCTTCTAGGCTGTACATCTCTGAATGCTAAAGCTTTAGGTCTAATTCTACCAAACACTGAGGTAGAGGTAATGGAATTATATTTTAAAACAGTTGCCTTTGTTACCCTAACCACAACAGAAAAATGTAAAATATTTTCTTATATTATATATACTTATATATTTTATATTTATATGTGATGATTTTATATTTAACACAATGAATCTTACTGGAATTAATTGATAATTTGACAAATTACTTGATATTTATTCCAATAAATAGATTGGAATATAAATAATCAAGATTAGAATATATATTAAAATATAAAAACTATCAATACAATGTTTTCGGTATAAACTTGTGATACCTTCTAAGGGTTCTTTGTTTCTGAATTCATATGGTAAAAAACAATGTTGTTTTCCTCTAATCTATAAGGGATTTTACTCTGCTGCTCTGTTTCTTGTTTTAACTCGCTGATCCCAAACTGTTTTTCTTCATATTTCAGAAGCATTCCTACTGATTATACCCAAATTTTGCTGATATGATAACTAAAAGGTATTGTTCTTGTACAGGATCCACGGGTCCTAGGATCCCAGGTCCCAGTTATCTGCATCATCAGATAACTAGGGCAAGAGTTCTTACCTAGGCCCATGCAACCTGCCAACAGAAATTAATTGAAAACCCATCTCAATTTCTCATTTCCTATATGTCAGGGCCCCAATTCCTTGAAATTCAGGAATTAGCAGTAAGCAATTGGGAAATTCAAGGCAACTTAAAATGCAAGATGAAATCACAAAATATGAAAGTACAGTAATTCAAATTTTCAATTTTCAGATGACCACCCCATATGAGTGAACAAGACCACAAATGTCACAAGATTATTTGTAATACCCCTCTCCTAATGATTAATGAATGATTTCAGTCCAGCATCATCAGGCCAAAAAATAGTTCCTGGAACGATAGATCCATAATTGGTCTACCTAGGCTAGGAAAACTTGACATAGAAGTCAAATATAATTCAGAAAAACATTAATTGAGAAGATCCTTAGTGCTTCAAAACACTGGTACTTCAGTAAATCTTGGTTCTTTAGTATAAAAATGTTGTCATTCTCAAACAAATGATGACCTAGATTTAATCTCCTGAAAGTATATTCCTTTTCAAATAAACTTTTTAAAATCACATTTGCCAAAATAACACTTTACAAGTAGATAATATTTAGTGACGTTACAAGTTTTTCAAGTGTAGGGAGTAAGTTACAATAGAGTTGATTTATTTACCCAGCATTAATGCCAAACAGGTTCAACCATTCATTAAAGTGTAGAAATAGTACCCCCCCACCATTTGTGTTGTTCAGTAGGTGACTTCGAAAATTTATTAAAAAGATCCGCCTCCCATATTTCAAACCAAAATATTAGCTAATAAAGTAAATTTCATCACATAATAAGTACATTTTAAAAAGTCATGAATAGTTGCCTTATCATATGGTGTTTTATGTTTTCCCTATCTGTCTAACATAGTAAGAAATATGACTTTAAGTCCTGACAAACATAAAATCTGTCTTCTATTTCTATCATATTCCTCTACAGTAGTAAATTTTAGTTTTCTTCTTTTTCCAAAACTTATAGGTAGTAGAAAATATCATTTCATGTAAAATAAAATAATCACAAACCATTGTACAACACCCTTTTTAAAACTGGTAGTTAGGAATACATTCTAAGCCATTTTTAAACTTTCTTGTTGACTACAGATTAATCTTCCAAATAGAGGGTAATAAAATCATGTCTAGGTGCTTCATGTCTCCACTCTTACAAATTGTTACTTCAGATGAATGATTTATGGAAATATAAGCTGACATCAGTTCAAGTATATGCAGGATATAAACTCCAAGGAATGAATATAAACCTTTCAAAGTACTAGCAGACAGTTTAACAGAATGACTATCAGGAAGTTGAAACCAGAGAGGAATAATAGTAAAGACATAGAATGAATGAAAAGGGAACAAGGAGCAAGTACAGCTAGAATACTCAATGTACACATGTGAGAAAGGACGTGGTAAATCAGAAATAAATCTTGTAGAAGGGGTTGGTTGAGAAGATAGAAGGAGTGACTCTGATCCCGAAACATTGGAAAATTTGATGGACGTACTTAATTGTAACACACTTGCACAACCTTTTGAAATTCAGTGAAAAAACACAACAAAAAAAAACACACACACACAAAAAGCACAACCAAACAGCATCTCTATAGAGTAAGATTATGATCTCTCAAAATTTTAGTTAATGAAGGACAATCTTGGGAAAAGCATACAAAGCTGTTTAAAGTAGGCAGTAGGTTGAGGAGAATTTTTAACAGATTTAAATAGATTGTCTAAGGTTATAAATCACCTACATCTGCTGCAAATATTTTCTTCTGTGAATTCTCTTGGCCTGAACTGGATAATCCAGTCCTGAGCCACACTTGATAGCTTGTGAAGATAGAAAGGAAGAAACAAGATCAAAAACCCATTACTCCACTGGAGAGGAAACAGTCCTCTATGCTTTCTCTCATTTCTCTTGACTAGTTTTATTCATAATTTTAAGTCAAGTGATTTTGAATTATATTTTTTCCTTCTTTGTTCTGGCAAAATAATTGTTCAAAGTAATTTACTAAACATTATTTGCCATTTTTTTCTATCATGCTGTTTACTTGTCCAAGTGAGTCCATTAAACTTCCCCCTTTCATTTGTTTGCCATGGAAACCCAGCATCAATGTTAATGAGGATAATCTCTAATGTAAAACTTTGTCTCCAAAATACCAGTCCAAGAAGCTGTGATCACAAATATTTAGCTTTACTTTTTTTCTTTTTTCTTTTACCTTGAAAGTCTTCTTGTGTCTAAAGTGCCCTCAAAAATGGATACTCCACCACTTTTTGGTTCAATCACTTCTAACCTCAAAGATACACTTTGCTAACAAGATGCTTAGAGGAAACTGAAGAATACTTCAATTTTATCTTCTCTCTTAAGACTCTCCCTAGATACCATATCAGGATCAGTGAAGTTATTCGTTCCAAAATTATTTCAATAGATTATCGTTCTCTTGGTCTTGCATTTGCTCAGAAAGATGTATGGAAAACAACAGAGTTAAATCATTCATACCTTGGATGACAGTGTCTGTTACAAAAGGACAATGCTCCTATGTCCTATTTCTCTGTCCTCCTCTTAGCTCTTGCCTGATTTCCAACTAATCACAGATTCTTGGCTTCAAGTCTAGTGAAGGTGAAGGACTATAAGTCCTTCCCCACTGCTACATCTTCATGGTTTCTCTTTTAAAACTCTTTTATTTGGATGTGGAATTTATTTTCACGTCTTCATTCAATCCGTTCTAAATTGTAAAATCACTTTAGGTAGCAAAAATATTAAGACAATGTATCAAAAATTTTGGTCTCCCTCCACTGATGAAGCCAATATGGTTAGCTAGGGCTTCTAAGAACGCGTTTTCTTGCCTTTTCAATTGCTCAATTCTTTACTGATCCCAAATTATTTGGCTTATGTAATAAGAGAAGTCTTCACTATCTCATGTTAATAAGGATATTATATTTTTGAGCTACTAAGAAATGTGAAATCGTTGGTTTCAAGTATCCAATCAGGTGTTTTTCTGTAGTTCAGTGCTTCACATGCAAAAACATTGTAGAAAGTATTACAAACAGAAAAGTGTAAACCCAATACCTACTTTCATTGTTGAGGGCACTTTCTCCCTAAATATTTTGAGCCACATTATCTTTTTCAGAGAATTACTGGTTAGTAATTAAAGTCAATTCAAAATTTTGATGTCTTTTTTTTTTAAGAACGTAGAATTTAAATTCCACTACAACCTTGTTTCAAACAGTGAGTAGATTTCCTGGGTAAGGACAATTCTCAAGGGAACCTACAGGATTTATAGCAAGGTTTCTGAGGTTTGTTTGTTTAGTGTGAAAATGAGCCATCTTCACCCACTTTGCTCCCTCTCAGCTAGTCTCCATTGATTACTTTGCATGAAAGCCTATTTTCCCAAGCAATTTTAAATTTTCATAATAGGCTAAGTTGTTAAAAAGTTCGAACAAATTAAAATTTACCTGTCATAGTTTTTTTGGGGGGTCCAGTTGTGGGGCCTGAACTCTGGGCCTGGGTGCTGTCTCTCAGCTCTTCAACTCAAGGCTAGTGCTCTACCACCTGAGCCACAGCGCCAATTCTGGCTTTTTTTTCTTTTTGCTTATGTGGTGCTGAGGAATCGAACGCAGGGCCTCAGGCATGCAAGGCAAGCACTCGACCACTGAGCCACCTTCCCATGCCCACCTGTCATAATTTTAAATCTCTTTTGAAATTCCTTTATTAGAACCGTGAATTCATCAATCCTAACTCCACCTTTATCATCAAAAACAGTTAACATGTTGTTTTCATGATACAGTGTCCATGAAACTATTATTTTCCAGTGGCTTTGTTATGCATATATATCACCTTATAAGCTGATGCTAAGCAAAATGAACTCCAAGATATGGAAATAGAGAGTACTATGTATGGTTGTTGTTTTAAATGTACTATGTGATTTCTATTTTCTTTTGGGGTTTTCCCCTATGCTTTATTCCCTGCTGTATTTGATTTTGGTAGCCTGTGTATTGTGTATATATTTACCTTAATTAGGGAAGGGAAGAGTAACCACAAAATGGTGAGACAAAGGACAAAGGCAAACCAATTCAATAACAATACTCACAAGACAATATGTTGGAAATGTACATTACAACTTGTGAGGGGTATTGGGGTAAAGGAAAACTGTGAAGAAAATGAGGGAGGGGGGTAACAAGTTTGAAAAGTTATGTATTCACTACCTTAAAATTATTGTAACCCCACTGTACATCACTTTGACAATAAAATTAAATTTTAAAAATAAGCTGCATGAAATAAAATTTCACTGTATTGGTATAGTACATATTATTCTTTATGTAGTAACTTTTTAAAAATCCATACTGTTTGTTGTCTAATTTGAATTAATTACCCCTTTTAAATCAGAGGACTATCAACTTGAATGCTATCCGACTAGACAATATTTTCACAATATACTTACCAATATTTTGAAAAAAGAATAAATACAGTACTTTCTCATACTAAAAGCGAAAACAGTTTAATTCTATGGAAACAAATAACTTGTAAAAATAAATAAGTTGTTAAGAAGACAGAATATATGTGTTCGTCAACATTCCAATGACTAGTAACTACTCATTTTCAAATTCGGAAGATTCCATACCAAGGAGATTCAAAACAATACCGGCTTGCATGTAATGTAATTCTGCAATAGATGCATTTTCCAATGGGGTGTTACAGATTGAGAGGCAACAGAAAAATTACCACATTCTGGTAGAGGATAAAACTATGTAGCATCGGTAATAATTAATTCTTCAAGAGTAAGCAATTATTTATCACAATAAGCTATTTTTTATGACCACCAATACCAATATTTATGATATAGCGTCATCTTAGCCCAAAATTTTCCAACTTTTAGGGTGTACCTCAAGCTTCCCTTAATTCATATGAATAACTTATCTCTATTGTGAAAAAATACAACTCCGCTAATGTGATGCCATACATGTTCTGGTAAGAACATCACAATAAACTGGGTTGCATCATTTTCCCCTGACTGGTATTCTTGAGATCGCAACACTTGCAAATATTATTTATATTTATAATTTTTTAGCTATCATATAAATTCTGGATGCTAAGATCTGAAGATTATAGTTGAAAGCACACCCAGGAAGGAAGATTCCCTAGATTCTTATCTCCAATAAACTTCTCAGCAAAAGCCTGACGCAAGTGGCACTGAGGTTGAAGTGGTAGGGCACGAACCTTGAGCATAAACAAGCTCAGAAACAGTGTCCAGGCCCAGAGTAAAAGCCCTAGGACAAACCAATAAAACAAAAACAAAAATAAAAACAAATCCCAAACCTAACATTTTTCTCAGTGTATACAGTAGCAAATAATTAAGGACATTGCTTCCTGTGTTACATACAGGTAGAAGAAAGAAGATGTCACACAATTTTTCTCTTCATACCATGTTATACCAAAGACTCCAAAAATTGCTCTTATTCTAAATTTATAAATTAATATTATCAATTTGTTGGCAACTCTGTCTACAACATTCACATTATCATTTTATACATGAACAGTTGGAATTATCTATTAACTAAGTTCTAATTATAACTCTCCTGAAAGAATATTCTAGGCACATATAATGCAAAATCATTTGTGAATGTCAATTAAACCCTCTACTTAAAAAGAATTTTGTAGAATCCTATAGAATATAAAAAATTCTAATTTAGCAAGATTTTCAAAATCCTACATTAGACGAACTTTGCTATTTTTCCAGGCTTAAGCCTTTGTAATTCTTCATCATTTCTTTGGGACACAACAGAATGATGATAACTTACTTTTTCAAATTTTGGATGGGAATCATGAGTCATTTTGCATGTAGGAATGTTCTGTAATTAAGAGAGAATCTAAAACACAAGTGAGGATTAAGTATGAGTTGCATTTCAACAGGAAATTTGACTTCTCAAAATATAATGACAAAATTAGCCCAAACGTCCAACGATGTATTCCTTTCTTGTTTGTTTTGTTTTATTAAGACAAAATTATACACCTTGGTCCAGGGAAAGTATCACTATGTAATTTCATTCTCTAATCTCCTGTCTAAATCTCAGTGCTAGAATTCTAAGCTTGTATCACATTGCCCTGCCATCGTTTCTTGTTTTATTTAATCTAGATACAGACTACCAATTCTGAACTTCTCCAGTGATTTTATGCACCAGAGTGACTGCTTAGACTTTTACTATTTTCAAAGATGTTCTAACATTTGATACAGGATACGAACATTTTCAGACGCACCTGTGGGATCTCTGATTCATTCCTGCATGGATCCGATCCCTTTAATAATGATTATTGACTCTCTTACTATCTCTGATCCCTACCAATGTAATATTCTCAAACTTATTTGAAGGAAGTTCATTTGAGGACTTTCTAATATTAAAAATTATCACTTGATTCTAGTATTACTCAGGACATATATTTATTGTTTTCTAACTTTTCTACACATTCTGAGTTGTTTCATTTGTGTATTTGTGTGTGCACAGATAAGTGCCTCTGGGTGTATGTGTATGTTTGTATGTATACATGCAAAAGCCTCAAGCTCTTATTCAGCAATTTGCTCATGACTGGTATTCTATCACTTGAGCCATTCTTCCAATCCAGATTTTGACTGCTTAATTTTATATACTGTTGCAAAGAGTGTTCTGCCCAGGCTGGATGCAAATTGAACTTCCCAGACTCCTTTACATTCTTAAGTTTTATTTCTCCAGAAGTATCAACTTTTAAACTACAAACATTTTTGTGAGGGTAATGTCTAAGCTGTAGCCCAGATTTTTAACTCAGGAATTCTTTTTTTTTTGTTTTGGTGTGGGATCCGGTCATGGCGCTGAACTCTGGGCCTAGGCTCTGTCCCTCAGCTCTTCAGCTCAAGTCTAGCACTCTACCACTTGTGTCACAGCGCCAATTTCAGCATTTTTCTTTTTTGCTTAAGTGGTGCTGAGGAATCGAACCAAGGGCCTCATGCATGCGAGGCAAGCGCTCTACCACTGAGCCACCTCCCCAGCTAAAGAATTCTTATAAAGATATATGAACACACACATTACATATCTTGAGTGTACACTGTTAGGAATGTGATCGTAAACTGGGTCATGGTGAGATATGAGGATTGAGGTTCAAAGCCAGCCCAGGTAGGAAAGTCCCAGAGATCTTTTCTCGAATTAACTAAAAGAAAACTGGAAATGGCACTGTGGATCAAGTGGTAGAGCATTAGCATGAACTGAATAGCAGAGAGACAGCTCGCTGGCCCAGAGTTCAAGTGCCAAGACCACTGCCAACAAATATATATATATATATATATGTGTGTGTGTGTGTGTGCGTGTGTGTGTGTCTGTGTGTGTGTGTGTCTGTGTGTGTCTGTGTGTTAGTGTGTCTGTGTGTGTAAAGAAAAAAAAAGAAATGTGATCTTAGCCACCAGTTCATTGCTAGCAAAATCCCTGCTCTCACAAGATGGACATTTTTCCAGTTAAATCCATGCTCTTATATCTGACTTGCATTGGAAACAGAATTATTCTTCCATTCTACTTTCTACAAAGTTGCATGATTAGCAAGCATGATTTAGAATGGGAGTGGCCTCATACTTCATGTTCCACGAAGGAGTCTTGCTTTCTGTATATCACTCCCATAAATCTACATACTGGACTTGGCTTTATTGTTTCAATGTTGCCTTATTTGTAGTCTTCTATATTGTATTGAACCTTCATACTTAAACACAGAACTTCTCTTTCTCCTATTATTGCTATTGTTTCCCTTACTGTTAGCTCATGTACACTTGGGAAATAATAAACAGCACGTACACTCACAAAAAGAATATTCTGAAAACCTTCTTCCCATTTAAAATTCGCCTTAATTTACAGAGAACTTACAAAGTTTGAACTCAATGTACTCATGTATAATGTATTTATCAACAATATAAATTTCATATTTTCTCTTTACTAAGTTGTCTTGAAACACATGTTACCTCAGGTCCATAGATGTTCTAGTGTTATTGCAGTGAAGCCAGAAAACATTCATTACACCTCAAGCAGCACCATCGATTGTTACTGGAAGTAACTGTTACTGGATGTGGAAACTGACCCCAGGAGAGGAATGGAACATAGAGGAAAAACAAAGTTCAAGTTACCTTGTGCTTTCCTTTTTACTGTACAAGAAAAGCATCCCAAGGCTTGAAAGAAACTCTATCCCTGGCTTTTTCGAGTGTGTTCTTTACTCATATAAATTTTTTCTGTAAACTTCTAGTTCATAGTGTTACAAAAAGAAATAATATAGAATTTGAAGGCAAGCATAGAACAAAAGGAAATAATGTTGTTTTAAAAGTGTTATCCTCCAAAGGAACAAAGACATGGAGGTTTTAAAGTGTCTTATGGATGGATATTTCACCCCTGAGATGATTCTCTTGATGCAGGAATCAGTTATCAATTCCTTTGGTCTGGTCCTGAGTTCTCCAGAGCAATAAGTATTCCAAAAAAGCAGTATCCAGTCAATATGATCAGCAAAAGAAGCCTCTTCTCTGACCAGTACACCTTTAAGGAGGATCCCAAAGAAATATCTGGGATTTTTGTTTGCTTGTTTATTTAGTTTGTGCTGGTTCTGGGTCTTGAACCCAGAGGCTGGATCCTGTCCCTGAACAGTTGTCTTTCCTGCCCACCTGCCCCCAAAGCTAGTACTCTACTGCTTGAGCCAAAACTCCACTTCTGGTTTTTTGGTGTTCAATTTGCTATAAGAGTTTGACAGACTCTCGTGCCTGGTTTGGCTTTGAATTAAGATAGTAAGAAAGCTAAGTGACATCATTTGTATAGACTTCTCTTTTAAAACAAAAAATGTTAGATGAAATTTATTGTAAAGCCAGTATTTGACAATTTATAAAGAAAGAGGATATGTCTAGAAAAGAAGCCATAACTTAAATAACTCAGCAAAAGTAGGTGCATTGAATCAATTTGAAATTATTTTTTCTGCTTGAGAAGATTATTGATCTTGTCCTTCCTTTTGGGGAAATTTAAGGTAATATTTTCACTTTTTGTTGGTTGTGGGGCTTGAACTCTGATCCTGGATGCACTCCCACAGCTCTTCAGCTCAATTTGAACACTCTACCGCTTAAGCTTCAGCACCACTTCCGGGTTTCTGGTGGTTAATTGAAGATAAGGGTCTCATGGACATTCCTGACCAGGCTGGCTTTGAACCACAATAGTCTGGTCTCCTGAATAGCTAGGATTCCAGGCGTGATCCACCAGCACCCAGCTCATGTTTGCGTTTGTGTGCACTGAATGACACTATGTAGACAAATAATGGAAATTTGAATCAAATGATGGCATTGCAGCTTTCCAGAAAATTTGAGGTAACAATACATATGTCCTCCTTTTCCACGGTGTTTCATTAATGACTCATGAGCTATGGGATCCTTAATTAGCGTTCTCTGCCATCTGTGTAGGTGTATTTAGTATCAGGAAATGTTCAAAGAAAAATATAGAAAGATTTTTTAGAAAGCAAAGAAGTTAAGGAAGAAAAAACAGCACAGAAGGAGATACATTTATTACACAGAGATTAAGAAGTAGCCTAAGAGATTTAGAATGCTAAAGGTAATGAGGAATAAGACTAATTGATAACTATTTGTTCAATAACCAACAATGGTTCTCTAAAAAAGTTTCTGGTATACCTTGATTACTATCATTTATTACTTAACTCTGGAGTTATTCCTTCTCTTCTGTCACAACTGTTAATTTGCCTCTGCCGTTTTGGTGCCATGAATAACCAAAGAGATTTCCAAATCTCACTTAGACTACCCTTCTCATTGTGATTAGCAGAGACCATTCAAAAACCTGGAATCTTTGAATTTCCAGAATTAATCTTCAACTGACATCTAAGCACATTCAAGACATTAATTGCTGTGACCTAATGAACAAAACTTTTTCAACACAATATCCTAATATAAGTAAAAGTACATGAATTAGGGACTATTGTCAGGTGTCAGTATTGCAGGAGCAATTATATATTCCAAGTATGGGTTCTTTATTTTGCATTTACTAACTAAATGTTTTTTGGTTTTGGGGTTTTTTTTTGCTTTTTTTGCTCAAGGCTGTCACTGTACCACTTGAGGCACAACACCATTTCCAATGTTTTTCTGTTTATGTGGTACTGAGGAATTGATTTCAGGGTTTCATGCATGCTAGGCAATCACCATATCATGAAGCCATGTTCCCAGACCCCTAAATGACTTTCTTAAGTTGACTTTACATTTTCATTCAGTAACTATGTACCATAATATTGGCCAGGTGCTAGAAAATAATGTAGAAAAGAATACAATATAATAAATCCAGTTAGGCTAGATGGAAAATGAATAACCCTCACAGCCTTGCAAGGACATAGAGGGCTTATCTCATGGAGATGTATCAACACGCTGAATGAGACAGCTCCTGACCCACAGCCCACCTCCAGAATGAGTGGGCCATCTTGGGTTCCAACCCCCTGGGGACGTTGGCCCACCTCCTACAGCACCCATTGTACCAGTTTCTGAGAGCAACAGTGAGAGAGAGAGACAGAGAGAGAGAAAACCAGAATTACACTTAAATCGGGTGCCAGTGGCATAAAACTCTAATCCTAACTACACTGGAGGCTGAGATATGAGGATCATGGTTCATAGACAGCCCAGCCAGGAACAACTGAGAGAATCTTAACTCCAAAGTACCACCAGAAAACTGGAAGTCGCACTGTGGGCTCAAGTGATAAAGCGCTAGCCTTGAGCTGAGGAGCTCGGCAACAGTGAGCAATCCTAGAGTTCAAGAACCACGACTAAAAGAAGTGGACTTCCCACCACAAGAAGTGGACTGAATAGCACCCATTTTCCTAAGCATGGTAGAGAAGTCAGGCTGAGCTTCCTGTGAAATTGAGGTCATAAGTAGGTCACCTGGCTTCTCTGTGCCTCGGTTTCCCCAGCTGCAAAAGTGAACAAAGTGAAGGATCCCCTTCCTCATCGGGATAGGGTAATAATGAAAGAGAGCCATGTTTCGGTTCATAATCCCACACCTGTTGTATGATTAATAACAGGCCCCACCTGAGCCCTTTCTGGTATCTTCCTGTCATATGCTCACGGAATTGCCAAAACCTTATCTGAAGGCTGCTCCCTCTCTTCCTAGCCATTTTCCAGAGATCGCTCTCTATAAATCCCTTGTTTCATCACAACTGTTCTGTGAGGAGAATGAGGTCCAATGGTTGAGGCCCTATCAAGAGCTTCACTTGTGGTCAAGAATCCGCTGCTATGGACTGAGATTGGGATAATCCATCTAAACCGATGACTTAGCATGACACCACATGTCTACCATCCCAACTACAGAGGACCAGGCCTGGTAGAGCATACCTTTGATAGGAAGACCACGATCCAGCCAAGCCTGAGCATATATTTAGTTTCTATCTCAGAAATCCTCAAGACAGAAAGATGGCTCATACAAGCTGGGGTGAGGAAACAAGCAGGGGGGTCATGGTGCCCCCAGAGGGGTGTTTGACCCAGGGTAGGTTGTTGTTGGGGCGGAAACTCACCTGTGCTGCTGGGAGAAGCTGTTGGCAGCTGCTCCAATTGGGGCAGCAGCGATGGCGGCAGCATTGTGGATACATGGGCCCAGAGCAGAAGACTAGGTCCAGGGACCAGGTTGGGGATTTAGGCCAGCTGGCAGCACGACATTGCTTGAGGTTTGAAACCTGGCATTGCATGAAGGGAGGGGAGGGGCTGGGTGGGGGTGAGAGCATCAATTTTCTATTATACTCCAAAGTCACCTCGAGTCTCTTCCTCACCACTCAGCTACCTCTACCTTCCTCAACTGCTGGTAGTGGTGTAAACTAACAGGGGGAATCCCAGTGCTACCTGGCAGCATGGAATGTGGGCGTGGCCAGCATTCTTGTATCCCATTGGTCAGAAAGAAGCATGAAAGAATGGGGGTGTGGCCAGAATCCTGTGAAACAAGCAGCATAGGCAGAGTCAAGATGACAACAGTTCTCCCAGCCCTTTTCCCAGGGAATTCTGTCCAATTCAGTTGGATACAAGAGGGTGACCTGCTTTAACTGGATGGCTCCACGGATTGTTGTGTAGTTCTGTTTGTTGCCAGTCCCAGACTTTGAACTCAGGATCTGGGCACAGTTCATGAGCTGCTTTTGCTCAAGGCAGGTCCTCTACACTAGAGCCACAAGGCTTCTGAAGTTGGCACTAAAGTTGGACAAGGGTCTCAAGGATTTTCCTGCTTAGGGTGGCTTTGACCATGATCCTCCTATCACAGCCTTGTAAGTATCAAGGAGGACTGCTGAGAGCCACTGGTGCCTGCCTAATCATTGTTCTTGTTGACGTTCTTGGACAGACTGGTGACTTCCCTATCCTCGGGTTGAAGTGGTGGGAGCTGGAGCCTACAATTTGAATCCTGGTCGTGCCACCTTCAAATGGTAGGAGATCCTAAGAAACGCATTCCTATACATATGGTTACCAATGTAATATGATGTAAGTCATGATTGAATGAACAGTTCTTGAATGATTCTAGGATAAAATTAAACGCAATTATATTACACGACACTGATCGATTTTAGTTAATATTTTATTAAGCACTTAAGCAATCACATTCATCAAATGGAGGCTTAATGAAATAACTAAGAATTGGGCCTCAAATACTATAAAGGTGACGATTTTTTCTACCAGGACAGGGATTGGAACTCATAGTCTCGTTAACTCTGTTGCACTGTGTGGCAAGAGGAAGCTTGCCTCCTTAAAGTCAAAAAATTCAAGTCTGTTCCTTAGGCCTGAAATCGATCACCAGCACTAGAAAACACCCTATTCATGTACAATTTACATATATGTTTTATATTTTTATACATATGTTGACTCCATATTGCATTCAGTGTAGTTATTTTATTTTTTGTTTTATTCATGTATTGACCATTTATTGTATTGACTATTATAGCACATAGAACATTGACTACATAGCACATAGGTCTACATATGTATTCCACTTCATACCACTACATATGTATACCACTTCATACACAGAAGATTCACAGGAAAGGAAACCATGTGTCACCATCAGCTTCTTACTCCACGATTCATTGTTTGGGAGCGCTGACATCTGAACTCATGGCCTACAAGGCCAAATTCATGAATGGGTGAGTGCAAACATGCCATCCTTGGGGAAATTGAGGTGACAGGTTGTTCCCAGGACCTGAGAATGAGCCCCAGGTGTAAACCAAAGAAGAACAGATTGACATGCAGATGGCAGTATGCTTATATATATATATAGAGAGAGAGAGAGAGAGTGCCAGAGATGTCTATACATTATTCAGTTATATAGACTATATTCCTACCAATTCCTGGGTATTTATTTTGCGTCCATGTAATTAACGTTATTGTTTTCATCCTTAAAATATTAATGAAAGCACTCAGTGTCCTGAAATTATTGTGTTCCTGTAAGTAATAATATTCTTTTAATGCTTCATAAATATTAAATAAAATCAATCAGCCTTCTGAAATGATGCTGTTTAATTTTATAGGATCATCATTCACAATCAACTCATTCAACTGTGACATTGAAAAAATTCCAGTGTTATTCCTTTGGATGGGAACCAGTTTCTTAGTACCTCCTGCCATTGATTGGTGTCAGTACCGGGATTCGAAATGAGGGCCTATGTTGCCACGTGGGCCTATGGCTTCCCTGATAGTCTGCCAGCCTTCAGCAATGCAAGGTGAAATACCATTTGCAACAGTGTCATTCAGACCCAGAAGGGTCACTGTGCAAAGGAAGAAAACACAAAAGGCCACATTTTTTCTGTGCATGGTTTTCCCGCGACCCGTGGGGGTGTAGGATCCCAGAAGCACCTGTGTGTCTAGTGGCTGCACCCCATCCTAGGGTGATCGAAGCTGAGGCAGAGTTGTCACGACCTGAGTTCAAGCCCCATGCTGAGAAAAAAATTAGCTCCCTGGCATGCAATTCACACAGTTTATTCTTACAGGCTTTGAATTTGAACTCAGGATCCGGGTAAATCTGCAGCAATGTGGTTAAAGGGGAAGTTCACCATTCATGAAGATAAAAAAGTCAGGCATGTTCACTAGTCCTGAATTCAAGACCCAGCCCTGGAAAACATACTATTTCTATATATTGTAATGATAGGGTTTATACTTACCTATAGATGTTCAGTCCATACATGTTTGGTGTGGTTTTCCCTTGTATCTTTTGTTTTCATTTATTTACCCATTCTGTTTATTATATTGATGACAACCTATCACAGAACATCTAGATTTGTAGAAATGTTCTCTCTCATGCCTGACCCCTAGGATTCTCAGAGAAAAGGAAAAAAAATTTTCACACTCTCCTTACTCCACGATCCACTTGTTGGTAGTGCTGGGATCTGAACTCAAGGCAGAGCCAAACCAATTGGCCAATCAGTCAAGGTGATCATACGAACCTGTGAGGAACTAAGGAGTGTGGCCAATCCCAGAATCTGACATTGATTCCCTGGGTGGTCTACTATAGTCATAAATTCATAATTTAAACATAGGATATATATTGACATACATGTGTGGTCAGCATCTTGTGTTCAGTGCAATTATTCTCCTTATTTTGTCTCTAATTCATGGAAGTATTGTGTATTTTAATAAGTATGGTGACAGGTATTACAGTGCTGACATGGATGACAATCTGTTCAGAAGGATACAGTGTTGTCTATGCATTCTCCATCATATTTTTGACTCAGGACTTTCACAGAAGAGGATAAAAGGCACAATGACTGGCTTCTGACATCAGGATGAATCTTTTGTCAGTGCTGGGATTTTAGCTCAGGTCTGGGTAACTCTGTTGCACTGTGGGAGAAGGGGAAACTCACCATCTTTGAAGAGTAGAATGTCAGGCCTCGTGCAGGGCCTGATTTGAAGCCCCAGCACTGGACAAAATAACAAGCCCACCTTTTTAAAACAGGATTTCTCTATACTTACAGGTGTGGTATGCATCTTGCATTCAGTGTAGTTATTCATTCTATTTTGTGTCTTATTCATGGATGTATTGTGTATTTTATTGTGTATGGGGTGACAGATATAACTGTGCTGACATGGATGACAACCTATTCCCATGGCTAAGAGTTGCCTATATAGCATTCTCCAGCCTCAATGAGACCCAGGACATTCACAGGATAGGAAAACCTGTGCCACCAGAGGCTTCTTACATCAGAATGAATCTTCTGGTAGTGCAGGAATTTGAACTCAAAGCCTAGCAGGCCCAATTGGTGAATGGGTCATGGTGAGCACACCAGGCTTTGAGCCACTAAGGAACTAGGCCATTGCTGGGACCTGAGATGGAGCCCTGGTGGGGGCCAATATAGTCATAAATTCATAATTAAACAGTGGATATATATTTCCCAACATGGGTAGGAGGCATCTTACGTTTGGTGTAGTTATTCTCTTTGTTTTGTGTTTTATTCATGGATGTATTGTGTATTTCCTTGAGTATAGGATGACAGATACAACTGTGGTGAACTGGATGACAACCTATTCCCATGAGTATAGAGTTGCGTATACATTCTCCTTCCTAGCTGAGCCCCAGAACGTGCACAGTACAGGAAAACAGTTGCATTAACTGGTTACTTTCCTCAGGGTGAATTTTTGGCAGTGCTGGGATGCAAACTTTGGGCCTAGGAGGCCCAACTGCCCAATGGGTCCAGGTGATCACACGAGACTGTGAGCCACTAAGGAGCTGGGCCATTCCCAGGAACTGAGATTGAGCCCCAGGGAGGCCAAAATAGTCCTCAATGATCATTGAAACATGAGATGTATATTCAAATCCGTATGTGGACTGCATCGTGCATTGAGTGTTTATTTTGTATGCTATTCATGGGTGTATTGTGTATTTTCTTGAGTATATGATGACAGGTATAACTGGGTTGACATGGATAACAACTTATTCCCATGGCCACGGGGTGGCCCATACATTGTCCATCCTAGCTGAGATCGAGGACTTGCACAGGAAAGAAAACAGGTTCAATGATTGACTTCTGACATCAAGATGAATAAAAGGGCGGGGAATCTGAACTCGGTGCCTAGCAGGACCAAGTGGGGAATGGGTCCACATGAGCACACCAGCCTTTGGAACCTGCGATTGAGCCCCCCCCTAAGGGGAGAGCGGGGAGCACAACAGTCATCCATTCATAAGCTGAAGGTAGTATGCAAATAAGTACACATTTGTATAGAGTAGGAGAGATGGTAACCTGTGGTGGAATCCAATCTGCATGACTACTGATTCTTGGATCTTTCCTGATGCCTCCATTTCATGACTGTGATGATTATTGTCATGCTTCATCAACTTCTTTACAAATAATCGATACCCCTTGGGTCTTGCCTATCATTTCCTACTTGCATCATGCACAAACTACTCATGCAAGGATGAGATCGATCACATTCCATGACTCTTCCCAGGTCCAGGAATGAGTACCTCAGGATCTCCTGCCATTCCCTCTGCATAGGGGGACTGAATTCAAGCCTCAGGCCTGGAAAAGATACTCCTTATATAATTTTTGGGGGGTCCACTTGTGGGCCTAAACTCTGGGCCTGGGCGCTGTCCTTCAGCTCATCATCTCAAGGTTAGCGCTCTACCACTTGAGCCACAGCGCCACTGCCAGCTTTTTTTTCTGCTTATGTGGTGCTGAGGAATCGAGCCCAGGGCCACATGCATGCAAGGCAAGAGTTCTACCACTGAGCCACCTTCCCAGCCCTCCTTATATATATTTTAAAGATAGTATTCATACCTCCTTACAGATATTCAGTCCATATTGTGTTTGGTGTGGTTATTTATTTTATTTTTTGTGTCATTCATTTATTTAGAATTTATTTTATTGACTTTGATGACATCTATAACATTTATTACATTGTTTACATCCTGTCACATAACATCTAGATGTTAGATATGTTCTCCATCATGCTTGGCAGGCCAGGATATGAATTTAGTGCCTAGCAAGCCCAATTCATGATTGGGTGAGTTTGAGCATGGCAGTCTCTAGCCAATGAAGATGTCAGGTGGTTCCCAGGCTCTGAGATCGACCCCCAGGTTTGGCCAAAACAGTGATACATGGATAGGCAGACGGAGGTATACAAATAAATATATATATTTGTAAAGAGTTCCATAGCCGTCTATGTATAATAGAATGACACCCACTATTTTCCTACCAATTCTTAGGTATTTATTAAACCGCCATTGAAGGAATATTGTTCTTTTCATGATTAATAAACTATTAATTAAGCTCAATCAGCATTCTAGGATTACTGCATCCAACTTTAGAGTAGACCGATGTATAAACTACTCTTTCAATCAGTAGGCCCTTTGTGAGCTCATAATCTGTTTTCAATCTGATATTTCTGGTATGACAGGTGATATCAGAAATCCCCAGTGACATCAAACTGCCAGATGTCATGACCATTTTGTCACATTGTGACCCCACATTTCTAACAAAACATGCCTTTGGAGACATTACAATCCCTTTTTGAACTCATATATTCATTGCCAGTTAATGACAGTTGAGATCTCCCATGCCACTCTGACATCGTGAACCCATTGTGACATCACAAACTTATTGTGACCTCATCACGAGAATAACATCAACAACTAATTGTTGTATCAAATCATTATTTTGACATGATATTGTGGTATTACTGTTGTGATATCACTCTCCCATTGTGTTTTTACAAACCTGTTATGGCCTCATCAGATCTTAGAAAATTCATGGACTTTGAGACTTCAAGCTCTTTCTGTGTACTCATGTACATATGACCTCTAAGGCAAGGAGACAATCCATTGAGTCACATTTAATATAATAAACCATTTTTCACTAGAAAGGGGACTGTGATTAACTTATCCAGGACTGGATACCCAGGTTCAAGAGCAGCCTTGACCACCAAACCTCAGACCTCCAATGGGCAGCTCCACCCTTTCTTAATTGTTCTGCAAACCACCAACCACAAAATTATGATCTCCAAAGCTCCAAAGCTCAATGGGCAAGGCTTTTCTCTTTTCCATTCTTCCCTCCTTCTCTACAGACCTGTCATTCCTTCCTCGTATTTCCCTTTTTCCCTTCCACCTCTTCCTTCTTCTCTTCAGGCCTCTCCACTCTCCACAGGCCTGCCTTACTCTGCCCCAGTGACCAATTGCCAACCTTCTGCTCTCCCTCAGCTTTCCCCCTTCTCAGGTTTTTCCTTTCCTGCTGTCTCACAACTTTCTTCCATCCAGGTAGCTCCCATTTTTATCTCCCCTTACAATGCCCTGAAAATGCAACTTATATATAGGTTGTACCCCTCCTCCCTCCAACGGATCTCAAGACTAACAGTTTTCAGCCATCACTTCCAAAACTGCCCAATGCTCAATCACTTCTTGACAGCTCACCGTGTGAGGCTTGACACCTCCACCTTTGGCAGCATTCCTCACACTCTCCGGTGGGCCAAGCCAAGAATTTACAATGAATATCGGCTCCCACAGGTAATTCTGGCCCCACTGGTTATTATAGTATCCTCATAGTGAATTAGAAGAAATTGAAATTGTCTATGTCACTGTTATATTTCAAACTTGATGAGACATCTTTAACTCTTTGTGACCTCATCACCTCGGAGACATCACAAACTCTTTGTGTTATCACATTGCCATTGTACAAACATGATCACATTGTGAAATCCCAAAACTATTATGACTTCAAAAGCTTCGAAAGAAAGCATGGCCTTTGTGACATGACAGGCCTTTTGCATACTCCTATCCTCATGTTGAGCTAATGACAATTGAGATCAGGCATGCCATTTAACATCACAAAACCTTTGTGACATAATCACCAGTGTAACATCACTTTGTCATTATGATAACATCAGCCCATCATGACATCATAAAACAACAATGACATCAAATCACATGTAATTGTGATGTCACAGATACATTGGAATGCCTATTCTGTGATTTCATTCTATTTCAAATATTGCTGGTGGGTTGATATCAGAAATACATTGTGACCACATAATCATCATAATATCAGAATACCTTGATGACACCACATTGCCATTATTATATCACTAATGCACTGTGACATCACAAAACAGTCTTATCCTCATAAATTTTTTGACATGCTGCCAGTGTGATCTCTTTGGCCTCCCTAAGTTCATAAATTGTTTAACTCATAATACTTCAGGCATGACATGTGATATCAAAAATCCACTGTGACATCACACTGCCAGATTTCTTGACACTGAGTCACATGAGGACAACACAAACATGTTAAGACTCATTACACTTGTGCCAACATATGCCTTTGGATATATCATTATCCCTTGTGAACTTATATATTCATTGTCAATTAGATATCTGGCATGAGATTGTGACATCACCATCCCATTGTGAAATCACAAACCTATGTGTCCTCATCACCTGTATGGCATCACCATTTGTAACTTCAAAACAATACTATCTCATGTAATGGTAGCATCACATTGCCAATGGGATATCTCTGTCTCATTGCATTTTCACCAGCTTATTATGTCCTCATAATATTTTACAAAATTCATGGCCTTTCTGACTTCTACCTCCTTACATGAACTTGTATCTTCATTGTGATCTAGTAGAATGAAATTGGACATGTAATGGTGATATTACACATTCATTGTGACATCACTATCCAAGTGTGACCTTATCACCACTTGACATCACAAACCCATTGTGACATCATATTGCCACAGTGATATCATGATCACCGTGTGACATCCCAAAACTGTTATGACCCCTTATCACCTTTGAAAAAGCACATGGTGTTTGTGATATCATGGTCCCTTTGGGTAACCATGTTGTCATTATGAACAAAGACAACTGACATCAGACATGGCAGTGTACCATTACAAACACGTTGTGACATCATCTCCAGAGTGAGATCACATTGTTGTTATAATACCATCAGCCCATTGTTACATCCCAAAATGACAATGACATCTTGGCATTATGACATCACATTTTCATTGTGAGGTCCTAGAGACAATGCGATTGCCTAGTCTGTGTTTTCATTCTATCACAAATGTGGGATATAGGTTGATTTCAGAAACCTATTGTGACCACACCATAATTGTGACATTACATTCCCTTTGTGACCTCATATTGACATTGTGATATTATTAATGCAATGTAATATCACAAACCTGTCTTGTCCTCATAAATTTTGTAACAAGTAACTACCTTGGCCGGGCTGGATGCGGAGAGCTAAATTCAATCTCAACCTTGAACCCTCAGACCTCCAAAGAGCAGTTCAGCCATTTGTTAACTGGTCTGCAAACAACCAACCACCAAAATAATGATGTCCAAAGCTCCACACTTCAAGGGACAAGGCTTTTTCCTTTGTCTTCATTCTCTTTCTCTACAGGTCTCTCCTACCTTTCAGGTCTTTTCATTTTTTCCTTCCAACATTCCATTCTTCTCTTCAGGCTGCTCTGTTCTTGACAGGCCTGCCCTGCCTTGTCCAGGTGGCCAGGTGTCTTCCTTCACCTCCTGCTCTCTCTCAATTTCCTCTCCTCCCAGGTCTTTGCCCTCCAGCAGTCTCATCACTTCTTTCCATCCAGGCCTTTAACCTTTTTCTCTCCCCTTCTCTTGCTCTGAAAATGAAGTTTATATATAGGCTGTACCCTTCCCCAACTGAAATAATTTCTTGCCTTCCAGTTTTCAATTATCACTTACCAAATGTCCATGCCCAATCACTTCTTGGCAGCTCACCATGTGGGGCTTGACATCCTATCTCCTTCAGCAGCATGTCCTGCCTCCTCCAGTGGCATGCACCCTCCCTTTCAATTGGTCCAGACTAGGAGGCCATGATGACTATCTGTTCCCGTGGATTATAGGGGCATTGCTGGTTATTACAGTGTCCTCATGGTCAAATAGTAGCAATTGAAATTGGAAAAATAATTGTGATATTACAAACTCATGACATAACTAACCCATTGTGACCTCATAAACCCATTGTGACTTCACATTGTTGTTTTTGATACCAAGATCACATTGTGACATTTCAAATCTATTATAACCTCTTATAACATTGAAAAATACATAGCTTTGTGATATCAGAGTCCATTTGTTTACCCAAAGCCCCACTGTGAAATATTGACAACTGAGAATCAGACATGACATTTTGACATCCAAAACAGTTTGTGAGATAATCATAATTGTGACATCACATTATCATTTTTATACCATCTACTCATTGTGAAATCACAAAACTAAAATGATATGATAGAATTATAACTTCACATTGTCATAGTGACATCATAGACACATTATGAATGCCTTTTCTGTGATTTCATTCTATTTCAAATGTGGCATGTAGGTGATATCATAAACAAAGCAGGAACTCATAATCATTGTGACATCACAATCCCTTTGTATATCATGTTGCCATTGTGATATTATTAACACGCCGTGATATCACAAACATATCCTCTCATGATAACTTTTGTGCCATGCTGCAATTCTGATACCTTAGGCCTTATTGTCCTCATAATCTGTTGTTGACCTAATTAGATTTCACATATGACATTTGATATCACAAATTCCCAATGACATCATGACCATGGTGGAATCATACTGCCAGATGTCATATCCATTGTGTCAAATTCTGACATCACAAGCCTTTTAGGATTTCAGTATATGTGTGACAACACATACTTTTGGAGAAACCACAGTGCCTTTGGGAACTCATATATTCATTGT
This sequence comes from Dipodomys spectabilis, assembly GCF_019054845.1. Taxonomy (NCBI): domain Eukaryota; kingdom Metazoa; phylum Chordata; class Mammalia; order Rodentia; family Heteromyidae; genus Dipodomys; species Dipodomys spectabilis. The sequence goes on from NW_024870724.1 coordinate 3,659,742, forward strand.
AAGTTAGGACAATTGAGAATCATCATGTCATTGTGACATGCCCAACACATCACCAATATTTTGTGACTTCACCACCAATGTGGAATCATCAACTAATTGTGACACCAAAACAATATTTTGACATGATGTAATGAGTTGACATTGTCATGGTGATATCACTGTTCCATTGTTCATTCACAAACTTAAAATGACCTCCTAACATTTTCAAAAATTCATGTCCATTAGTACTTTCAGTTTATACTGTGAACTTGTATGCACATTGTGAAATAGTAACAATTGAAAATGGACTTGTGTTTGAGATATTACAAAATCATTATGACATCAAAAGCCCATTGTGACCTCATCACAACTGTGTATCATAAAGCTATCATGACCCCTAAGTACATTTGAAAACACACATGGCATATGTGACATCATAGTCCCTTTGTGTACCCAAATCCTCATTGTGAATACATGACAATTGAATTCATATATGCCATTTTAACATCACAAACCCTTTGTGACCCCATCACCAGTGGGACAACACATATTCATTATTACACAATTACCTCCTTGAAACATCACCAATTTACAATGACCTCATAGCATTATGACATTTATTGTCATTGTGATGTCATAGACACATTGTAAATGCCTATTCTCTTATTTCATTTTATTTCAAATGTGGCATGTGGGTTGATGTCAGAAATATATTGTGATCTCATAAATATATGGCATCACAATCACTTTGTGACATCACAGTGCCGTAGTGATATCACTAACACACTGTGATATCACAAATTTGCCCTGTCCTCATGTCTTGTGATGTGGAGCAATTGTGATGTCTTAGGCCTTTTATGAAGTCGTAATCTGTTTTCAACCTGATAAGATTGCAGTTATGATATATGATATAAGAAATCCACTGTGACATCATGACCATTGTGACATCACACTGACAGACATAATAAACATTGTGTCACACTGTGACATCACAATCCTCCTAGGACTTCATAACATTTGTGAAAACACATGACTTTGGAGATACCACAGTCTGTTGTGAACTCATATTCTCTGTGATTTGATGACAAATGAGATCCGTTATGCCATTTGGATATCACTAATCAATTGTGACATCATAGACCCCTTACCGTTTGGCATCACCAATTAATTGTGACATCAAAACATTTTGTGATGTCACAATGTGACACGATGATCATGACATCTGTCAGTGTGATGTCACAATGGTCATGATGTCACAGTTTATTTCTGTTATCTCAAGTCATACATGAAATATGAGGTTGAAAACAAATTATGAGGGCAAAAAGGTCTAAGATATCACAATGTCAGCATGTCACAAAAGTTATGAGGACAGGAGAGCTTTGTGATGTCACATTGTGTTAGTGATATCACAATGGTACTGTGATGTCACAAAGTGATTATGATGTCAAAATGGTTTGTAGGCACAAAATTGCGTTGTTGATATCAACTCTCATGCCACATTTGAAATACAATGAAATCACAGAATAGGCATTCACAATGTGTCTATGATGTCACAACAAGAATTGTTGTCATAATGCGATTCTGTCATTGAGTTTGGTGATGTCACAATGAGCTGATGCTCTCATAATGAAAATGTGATGTCACACTGTTGAGGATGTCACAAACACTTTGTGATGTTATAATGGCATGTCTGATCTCAATTGTCATTACTTAACTACGAGGATATGTATACACAAAGGGACTGTGATGTTGAAAAGGGCATGTGATTTTCAAAGGAGCTAAGAGGTCATAATAGATTTGAGATGGCACAATGGAATCATGATGTAACAATGGCAATGTGTCACAATGGCTTTGTGATGTTGTGGTGGTGATGATGTCAAAATGAGTTTGTGATGTCACAACGAGTTTGTAATACCACAATCAAATTTCCAATTTCAATTGATTTCCAATTTCAATTGCTACTAGTTCACAAGGAGGATACTGTAATAATCAGCAGGGCCCGATAATCTACAGGGTCTGATAATCAGCATGGGCCCATCTCCTGGCCAGCTGGAGAGGACAAAGAATGCCACCAAAGAAGGTGAGGCATCCTGTGGGAGGGACTGGTGCATTAATCATCATGTGTTGAGCTGTTAAGAAGTGATTGGGCTGTGGGCAGCTTGGGATGTGATAGTTGAAAACAGGCAGTTGGAGTGGAGAAAGGGTACAGACTTTATATAGGCTGCTTGTTCAGAGCAATAGAAGTTGAGGGAAAAAGGAAAAAGTCCTGGAAGGAAGGAAGTGGTGTGATAGCATAAGGTGAAAGACCAGGGTGGAGAGGAAGTTGAGGGAGGGCAGAAGGTGAAGGATAGCAACTGACGAGCCTTGCAAAGCAGTTCAGGTCTGTGGAGAGTGGAGAGTCCTAAAGAGAAGAAGGAACTGGGAGAAGGGAAAAAGGAAAAGACCTCGAAAGAAGTATAGGTCTGTAGCGAAGGAGAGATAAAGAGAAGAGGAAAAGTGGCTTTCCCTTTGATATTTGGAACTTTGGATATCATAATTTTGGGGGTTGGTGTTTTGGAGAACATTTATTATATAAAATGTGTCTCGATGGATTTTCTTGAACTATAGAGGTCCTTATTTTTGAAGGCTCCATCGAGATAATCCATTTGGATTGCATCAGGCCTTGGCCACAGGGAAAAATCCCCATAGGTGAGAGTTCAGCCTTCAGGGTTGAGAGTCTACCTGGAGTGCTTGTTTCCGGAGGTCCAACATGGACAAAAGTCATTTATGTACCTCTAGAGGTGCATCTTGGAAAGCTTGCCAGCTTGTGTTGGACCCCTCTGGAAGCTATTTGTGGCTTCCTTGGGACACCATCTGGAACCTACTTGAGAGATAATGTAGGGCTTCCATGGGAAGCCGTCTGGAACTTCATCAAGAGTACATCTGCAACTTCCTTGAGAAGCCATCTGAGACCAACGCTGGAGGTAATCTGGGGCCTTCTCCAGGGGCCAACTTGGACTTTCTCCAGAGGTCATCTGGGGCTTCCTCAGGAGGCCACCTGAGACCTCTTCAAAAGTAGTTATTGGGGCTTTCTTAAGAGGCAATCTAGGACTACCTCCTGAGGTCATCTGGAGCTTCTCTGGGAGGTCATCTCAGGTTACCATGATGAGAAATCTATGACCATCATTGGACATCATCTGGGACTTCGTTGAGAAGCTATACAGGACCTTCTCTGGAGGTCATCTGTTGCTTTCCAAAGAGGGTTATCTGAAACTTCCTCTGGAGTTCATATGTGGCCTCCTTAGTGGCCATCTGGGAGGTAATATCAGCCTCATTGAAAAGACATCTGGAAACTCCTTTGGAGATCACTGACATTTCCTTGGGAATCCATTTGGAACCTCCATAAGAGGTCATCTAGGGCCTCCTAGGGAGGACATATGTGACATCCTCCAGAGGTCATCTGTGGCCTCCTCAAGAGGCAATCTGGGATGTTCTCTCTATCATCTGGGACCTCCTGTGGAGGTCAACATTGAGAGGTATGGGACATGTGGGTTAAGTATCTGTGGCTCTTGGTCTTTGTATGTATGCTGATAGTTCTATCTGTGTCCTGTATGCACCTGTTTACTCCTTTTCTCAGGATGGGAGAACAAGGCCTTAGGTTGTCATATCCAAAAAGTATTCTCCCCCAGGTTTACAGAATCCCTCAGAGGAAGATACACTGATGTACTCTCGCTCCTATTCTTTTGTCATCAGCCACTCTAATAAGTCCTCCAATACCAAAAGTGGTTACTTGTACCAGACTGATGTGGTACAATGTGGTATGTTACCCTTATTACCCTTGAGAGAGGAACATGGAGAAGATGGTGGGCAGGACCCTATTCTAATATATGTTCCCTTTACAAGTAGTGACCTGTATAACTGGAAAAAGAAAAATCCATCCTTTTCAGAAAAAAAACAGGGGCTCATTACATTAGAGACAGTAATTTTCACACACAAGCACATCTGGGATGACTGTCAGCAAATTTTACAGGTGCTTTTCACCTGGTAGAAAAGGGAGTGAATACTGTCGGTGATTTGACGGTGGTGCTTGGACCAGACAGTCGCCCCACAATTGAACCAGACTATTTGGAGCAAGTCTTTCCCAGACTTACCCAAGCTGAGACAAACAGCAGTCAAGGTATGGAGGTGCTTAACAAGTATTTCCAGGTTCAGCTAGCAGGGATACCCAGTGCCTAGAAAGCTAAGTCTTCAATCTAAGGTGAGTGAGATGGTACTGTTCCCCAGTGAGTACCTTAATGCTTTTTCTGGAACATCTCCCAGAAACCTATAGGACCTATAGGCTATAGATCTTTAAGTCCTGGAGAATCAAAGAGCCCTAAATATGGCCTTTGTTACGCAGTCAGCCATGGATATTAGAAGAAAGCTTGAAAAGTTAGAAAGTTTTGAGGTAAAGTGGTTGCCCAGTTGGTTTTTGATAACAGAGACCCTGAAAAAAAAACAAGTCTAAGAAGCGAGTTTGAGTTTTGGTAGGAGCACCAGAATAGGGATCAAGAAACCTTTGGCAAAGACAGTACAATTCATTTGAAAATGGCAGCAGGGAACCTCTAGGACTAGATAAGTGAGCTTAATGCAAGCAAAATGGACATTAGGAAAAGGAATGCCCAAGGAGGAGAAAGATAGAAAATGACAAGTTAAGTAAGCACATAAACCACCTGGAAAATGTAAATGACAGGTTAAGTAATCACATTAACCACATTGAAAATGTGTTCATAGCTCTAGAGAAACATGCAAAGGACCTCTGAATTCCATTAAGAAATTATGGCTATGACAAAGGAGCTGGGGGGCTGGGAAGGTGACTCAGTGGTAGAGTGCTTGCCCTGCATGCATGAAGCCCTGGGTTTGATTCCTCAACACCACATAAGAAAAAACAAAAAAGCCAGAAGTGGCAATTTGGCTCAAGTGGTAGAGCACTAGCCTTGGGCTGAAGAGCTGAGGGACAGTGTCCAGGCCAGAGTTCAGGCCCCACGACCGGACCCAAAAGTAACAAGAAAAAAAAAAGGAAAAGGAGCTAGATCTGATATAAGAATATATTGGGTTGAAATACATGTCAATTATAAGCTTTGAAAAGTGTCACCAGAAATTCAAAGCAACAGAGAAAGAAGGAAAGAGTAGTTAGCAGAGAAGACGGGGAAGTGCTGTGTCATAGAAGATGAGGCCAAGAAAAAAGAACAAGAAAATATCAGGCTCAAGAAAGAGATTGTTTCTCTTCAGAAAGAGTTAAAGGACCACTTGCTTTGATAGAGAATGCCATGGAAAGGGAAAGAACATTAGGAATTAAAACAGAAGAGCTAAACAAACAGTTAAAGATCTGTCACAAAAATACACAGAAGTGGAAAACTAGAAAGAGAAACTATTAGAGTAAAAGCCCCAAAAGACTGCTGAGATCTTCACCATAAATGTAATGCAGAAGTATCGTGTCCCAGTGGAACAGGTGGAGGTGCCTAAAAATACCTCTCAAGAGCACCTTTGTGAACTTAAGGGAGGAGCTGAAGAGCAAGCAAAGGTGTTGTGAGAAGGAGCAGCAGTTGGCCAGTCAAGGGAACTCTCCTGTGACCCTGCCAAATCATTTGCTGGTTAAGGAGCACATTGAGAAGGAGAGTGGGATCATGAAAGCAAGTTTGAGATAAAAGGAGGAGAATAAAATGGAAGAAGTCTCCAAGGTTCAGAGTACTCTTCAGGAGTTAACGGAAGTAGAGACCTAAGATACAGGGAGACATCTGAGCTGATCAGGTAGCTTGGGAGACCAATCTAAAACAAGTTGGTTTTCTAGAGCTACTAGTCATCAATATTAAAGGAAGAAGCAAAAACAGTGGTAATAAGTGTGCAAATGTTGACACTGAACTTGTGAAAAATGCATACAGGCTCACCCTTTCTGTCAGTTTACATGTAGATATTTGCAACCTGGTAAATTGCCGGAGGACACTGTCTAAAACTGTTCTGAAAACCGGTGGGGCCTCAGCCTGACAATACTTTGTAATGTGTGTAGTTAATTTCCAACAGGTAAATGCTGAAATTCTGGAACACATGGAAAGAATTCATATGTGAGGATCTTCAGATGGTGAATTTAGGAAAGTGGATTCCACAGAGGTAAAGCCTGGAAAGTATGGCTATTGGTATCTGTTAGTAATAGTGGACATTTTTTTCAGGCTGAGCAGAGGCATGTAATAATACCATGATTTGGCTTACCCTTAGCTGTGGGGTCCAAAGATGGTGCTGAATTCAACGCCCAAGTTCTCAATTATTAACTAATGCCCTAGGAATAAATTGGAAGTTACAATCCATTTATAAGCCTCAGAGTTCAAGCATTAGGAAGAATGAATATGACCTTAAAGGAAACTTTAATTAAATTAAATACAGAGACTGGCCATGGCTAGGTAAGCCTCCTCCACTTCACTCTCCTTTGAGCAAGATGTAGCCCTTATGTTAAAGGATTCAAGCCCTTGAAATACTTTAGTGTAGAACACCCCCTTAAGTTCCTAAAATTAGGAAGGCTATATTAGCAAAAATGTCTTAACTACAATCTGCAGGCTTTACAACACATGCTTTTATGCGCCTATCCTTTGGTAACCAAGGGCCAACGGCCGGATAAGAAAAACTCCACTGAAGGGGAGGGACCAAGAAGGTGATGGAACAGCAGGGAAACACCACAGCTCTCTCCATCCAAATACAGAGTTTGGATTTCAATGCTCTGTTTCTCCAAGTGACCCACAAATAAAGGCAATTACTCAGAGAGATAAAGGAAGTGCAAAAAGAAAATGGAAAAACCTACAGAGACAGTAAAGTGAGAAGACACTTCCTCCACCCTTTGTTGGTGATGGGGCTCCACGTTGCGCAGCTTAAGTGATGGGGTTTTGTGCCAAGCTGCTTAAGTGCCCCGGGTCTGGACCCTCTGAGGACCACACACCCACAAGCATCCCAAATCTCCCAGGGGACTCTCAAGAGCTGGGCCAACCCAGAATATACAAACAGAAATCTCAGAAGGCAGAGCTGGAACAAAGACTCCCCTCACCCTCCCTGGAACAGCGCCTTTGCCTGGCTGGTAAAAGTAGCCCAGCCCAGTCAGAAGCAGTAGCAATTGTCAACAGTGGCAAACGACCCTAGTCTCAATGGGTGGCACCGCTGTCCTGCTGGTGTAAATAGCCTAGCCTAACCTGGAACAGCAGCAGCAGCCGGCAGTGGTGGCAAAACACCCAGAATTGGGGCACAATGCCTCTTGGCACTTGCCCAAACCAGCCCGGGGGAGCACTGGTGGCTGAGGTGGGGACAGCTGCAGTGAACAAGTCCAGACGCATGATAGTTTGTGCCTCTCCATACTGGCCTGCATAAGTGGCCCAGCCTAACCTGAGACAGCAGCAGTGGTTAACACCTGACTTGTGGTGGGGTGCCTGGCTTGCATAAGTGGCCCAGCTGATCCTGGGGCAGTGGCAGCAGCTGGGGCAGTGGCAGCAGCTGTAGCAGCAGCGGTGGCATCAACAGTGGCAGCAAACAACTCTGGACCCGTAGTGGGTGTGGCGCCTCTCCATACTGGTTTACATAAGCAGCCCATGGTGGCAAAGGTGGTTGAGGCAGGGCGTGGTGCTGAGCAACCCTTGAAAAGACTCCCTGGGCTGGCTTTGAACCTGAATACACAGATCTGAGCCTCCTGAGTAGCTAAATTAAAGGTATTCACACCAGTAGGGTCTTCCTCTTGCAACCCCCCTAACTTTTTCTAAAATAGATAATTTCTTAGTTCATACATGGAATTTAAGCAAATACAAGAGGATCGACATAATACTCTGTATTCTATATGAGCATAGTGGAATCTAACTAATTCTCAATAACAAGGCATAAAGTAGAAAAAAACATGGAAATTAAACAGCACTCTGTTGAACAATACATGGATCACAGAAGAAATTAAAGAAGAAATGAAAAAGTTCCTACAATTCAGTGAAAATGAAGATACATCACTAAGAAACCAATGGGATACAGCGAAAGCAGTCCTGAGGGGCAGATTCATTGCTCTCAGTGCACACATCAAGAAAACATAGAACAACTAAAGGATCTTATGATGCAACTAAAACTGCTAGAAAAACAAGAAAAAATTGAACCTAAAGTTGATAGATAGAGAACCGAAATAAGAGCTGAAATTAAAGAGGCAAGACTATGAAAATTATAAATAAAATTAATTTTTAAAAGCTGTTTAAAAAAGTCACTAAAACTGAGGGACCACTGGCAAGAGTAACTAACAAAATAAGAGAGGAGACCCAAATCAATAATATCAGAGATACCACAGGAAAGATTACAACAAACATCCAAGACATCAAAACAATCATAAAGAAATAATTCCAGACTCTACTCACAAAGGAAGGGAAACCTAGCAGAGAGGGATGAATTTCTACAGTAATACAAATTGCTATCCCCCCTTTCCTTTTCAGCCATTCTTCTCTACCATGTGTGGTGGGGGCAGCAGTTCGGTAAATAAACTTCTTTTCATGCCTGAATAGTGTGTGCTGTTCTCTTCATGGGCTACTTAATGAAACCTACCTATTTAATATACCTTACAAATGGTGCCATGACTGGGATGAGGTTTTTGAATTGGAAATGCTAGAATTTCCTAACCACCCCTTTTCTGCAAACCAAACGGCCTTGAGATACCATGTGAGACTTTTCACCAATACCATTGCTGGCCTTCACATCCATGTCCACACCACTTCTCTACTCTGGTGAATGAAACTACTTTCCATGGCTCTCTGTTGCTCAATCTCTGCTCAGATGTGGCGCCATTCCAGAGAGCTCCTACGGCCTTTAGCAGAAAGGATGGTCATCTCTGAAGCGGAGAATGACTGGTTTGGAGGGTTTAGCCATTTCTCTCTATAGGGGTCTGGGGCAAGCCAGAACACCACTTGTTCCTGGTCAGCTCTCCTTCACTCACCAAACTGACTCTCTAACACATTTAATGGGGTCCTGTGAGTCATGTCCAAGCCGTGAAACCCCGCTGACATGCCTCCTGTGCTCCCTGGATAGTCAGATGACCTAATATTTTTTGCTGTTCTCAGATTTAGACAATTTATGCCTCTGCAATGGTACATGGTCAGAAGTCTCTTTACTATCAGGCTGCCTTTGCTCTCTGCTATTCATGTCCAACTTTCAATATCTCTACAACTTTTTGGATTGTGCCCTGAAGAGTGCAACATGGGCTGGTTCCCAGGGAACCTTTCTAGGTTCCCTCAAAAAGGCTAGCCAAACTAGGCTTGATTTTTTGTTCAGGCTTTCTTTGCATTTTTTCAGAAATTCTCCATCTTGAGTTCATCATCTTGGCCACATGGTGGGTTAAAGGTTTGGCCCCATCCAACCTGTACACTTCCACGAAGCTTGTTACTCCTCCATCCATCTATTCTAATATGCATTGCTAAAAAGTTGCTCTTTTCACAGACCCTGGTAACTGAGGCCCAACCATCTGATGTGCTTTGTTAGCAAAGATGATTAACTTTGTTGTCAAAAATTTTAAGTTTTGAGTTTTGCCTTTTTTGTGTTGTGTAATCTAGTACTGACTATGTGATTCTAACATATTGGGCATATCTGTGCTAAGATTCCCACATCTAACGAGTTTTGTCATTGCAGAATATTTGGTCAATTCTTGATAAGGACCAGGTAAGCTCTACTTATTATATTTGATCTCTTTGTTGCTTTAATTGGAAATAACAAAGAACTTTCGTGGAAAAGATTGCAGTGCAAGCCAGTCTGGGCTGAAAAATCCCTCAAACTCCATCTCCCAACTAACCTGCAAAGAGCCAGGCTGGAAACATGGCTCGAGCCTCTATCTATATCCAGCAAACACTACAAAGTGGTAGAGTGCTAGCCTTGAGCAAAAGTGCTCAGGGACAGTGCTCAGGCCTTGAATTCAAGCATCCTGAATACAAACTGGGACTAAACAACCCAGCAACGAGCACCTAGACTCAACCAGTCTGGGGAACAAAGGAACATGGAGAGGAATAAGAGGAGATGATATCACATCATCCACTTTTTGCCTGTCTTATCAAAATTAACCAGAGCAGGGAGGTCAATAGAAGTAAGAACATTGCCCATCTAATGTCCATACCTGACTACCTTTCAACTGGACAGGAATTCATATTCTTGCCCTTGTTAATTGACTTCTTCTCTATGTAGTCTCCAGGTGTCAGAAGAAAGTAGGGACATTTCTATCAACATTTTCAGCCCCAAGTCCTTCCTCTTGCCATTTATTTGCTCTCTAGTATTTTTTTTCAGTTCTTCAATGCGTCATGAGACTTCTCCAGACTTCTCCCAAGAGACTTGCTTCCTCCAGACTTTATCTAAGGACTCAATGCCCAAGTGACAGCTGTTGCCTTCTGCCTTATCCCAGATGGGACCGCATATCAGCCTTTTACCTTACTGTCAATGCCGCTTGCAAACAGGAAGTAGCCAGAGAGAATCTTCACCTTTTTTCATAATTATCAAATGGCTGGAATGTAAGTTCTGAACAGGGACACCTCCCTCCCTCTTGGCTAAGTTTCCACCCAATATCTGTTACATAGGTACCTGGCAGACCTGGAAGCAATCACCTTCTCCTGCTAGGTCACATCCTAGCCCACCTCTGGTCACATGCCTCCCATCTGACCTTCGGAAGGTTCCAGACCCTGAGGTCACATCCGGATCCAGTGTGGCCAAAATTTTCCAGCGACTGGCCACACCTCTTCCTTTCCCTGGCCTAGATATGTCCTGGATCAGAGGTGGGTCGACAACCCTTCCTTTTCAGCCATGCTTCTCCACCATGCATGGTGGGGGCAGCCTTTTGGTAAATGAACTTCTTTTCCTGCCTGAAAAAAAAGAGAAATACAAATTGCCCAAACAGAACCAAGAAGAAATAAATCAATTACAAATGTCAATAACCTACAATGAGATAGAAGAAGTAATAATAAATCTTCCAACAGGAAAAGCCCAGGACCTGATGGATTCACTACAGAATTCTATAAGGCCTTTAAAGAGGAGCTAATATCCATACTCCTCAAGCTCTTCAGAGAAATAGAAACAGAGGAAGTAATCCCAAACTCATTCTATGAAGCCAATATCACATTCATCCCCAAACCAGGCAAAGACCCAACAAAAAAAGATCTCTTTTATTAAGACAAATGCAAAGCTCCTCAATAAAATTGCAGCCAACAGAATCCAGAAACACATAAAACAAATCATACATTAATGACCAAGTAGGCTTCATCCCAGAGATGCAGGGATGGTTTAACATATGTAAGTCAATAAATGTAATCCATCACATCAACAGATCCAAGGTCAAGAACCACATGATTATCTCCATTGATTTGGAAAAGGATTTTGATAAAATTCAGCACTCATTCATGTTAAAAACTCTGGAAAAAATAGGAATAGAAGGAACATTTCATAAGACAATAAAAGCCTTACATGGCAAATCAAAAGCCAATATTATGCTTAATAGGGAAAAACTACAACCAATTCCCTTAAAAACCGGAACAAGGCAAGGATGCCCACTCTCTCCATTCCTCGTCAATATAGTTCTGGAATTTTTAGCCAAAGCAATAAGGCAAGAAAAATACATTGAAGGGATCCACATGGGAGATGAAGAATATAAACTCTCTCTTTTTGCAGATGGCATTATTTTATAAATTAACAGTCCCTAAAGCTCCATCCCCATACACTTAGAGCTTATAAACCAATTTGGCAAATATCAGGATACAAAATTAACCCACAAAAATCAGTCGGCTTTCTGTAAACCAGCAAAGTACAAATAGAAATGGACATCAAGGAAACAACCTCATTCACAATAACCTCAAAAAAAAAAAAAGGATTTAGGAAGTAACCTAACCAAAGATGTAAAGGATCAATTTCTTGACAACTATAAAAACCTTAAAAAAGGAATCTTAGAGGATACCAGGAAATGGAAAGGCTTCTCATGTTTCTGGATAGGCAGAATTAATACGGTGAAAATGGCCATACAGCCAAAATTAATAAACACATTCAATGCAATTCCCATTAAAATTCCAATGACTTAGTTTACTGAAATAGAGAAAATATTCCAAAAGTTCATGTGAAACAACAAAAGACCTAGCATAGCCAAAACAATTATAGGCAAAAGAAAGGATGCAGGAGGGATCATGATACAGGACTTTAAGCTCTATTATAGAGCCATAATAACAAAGACAGCTTGGTACTGGCACAAAAAGAGACCCAAAAATCAGTGAGACAGGTTAGAGGACCCAGAAATATAGCCGCATATGTACATTTAGTTGATATTTGACAAAGGAGCCAAAGACATAAGGTGGAAGAATCATAACCTCTTCAACTACTGGTGCTGGGAAAACTGGCCACATGCAAAAAACTAAAAGTGGACCCTAGCCTATCACCATACACTAACATCAACTCAAAATGGATTAAAGACCTTAACATCAAGCCTGAAACTCTGAAACTATCACAGGACAGAGTATGAGATAGACTTGGACTTATAGGCAAAGGCAGGAACTTCCAGAACAGATTCCCAGGGTCACAACAAATTGGAGAATGACTCGATAAATGGGACTACCTTAAAATAAAGTTTCTGCACAGATAAAAAGTAGCAACCAATCCAGAAAGAAAGCCAAATAATTGGGAAAAATATTTACCAGCAATATATCAGACAAGGGTCTAATATCAATTATATATGGTAAACTCAAGAAACTAACCCTTTACAAACCTAACAAACCAATTTTGAAATGGTCAAGGGAGCTAAAGAGAGACTTCTCAGAAGAAGAGGTAAAAACGGCAAAGAAACACATTAGGAAATGTTCAACATCCCTGACTGTAAAGGAAATGCAAATAAAAACCACTCTGCGATACCACCTTACCCCAGTCAGAATGGCCCACATCCTAAATTCAGCCAATGACAAATGCTGGAAGGGATGCAAAGAAAGAGAAGCATTATTGCATTGCTGGTGGGAATGTATACTAATACAACCACTTGGAAAGAAGTCTGGAGGTACATCAGAAAGCTAAATATCGACCTCTCCTATGAACTGGATATACCACTCCTAGGCATCTACTCAGAACAACAGGAACCAGTATACAAAGACACACACACCTTTATGATTATTGCAGCACTGTTCACAATAGCCAAGATTTGGAAACAACCCAGATGAGCCACTACTAATAAGTGGATCCAAAAATTGTGGTACCAATATACAATGGAATACTATGCAGCCATTAGACAGGACAAAATGATGGCATTAGTAGGAAAATGAATGGAACTAAACCAAATTATTTGAGTGAGGTAAGCCAAGAACAAAGAGACAAATGGCACAGTGTCTACCTGATATGTGGATTCCAAAGCCAAAATGCAAGAAGGTATGACAAAGTAAACAGGACTCGAGAAACAAAGGACAGCCACTCTTTTTGTTGTATCACCATTAATGACTCCATGTTCTTGACCATGTAGATGGTAGAAATATGCACGCAATGGAGGGAAGCCAGGAGGAGGAATAGAAAAAGTGGGAAATGGAACAACATACAACAAAGGGGTCCATCAGCTGCACCCGACATAGAAGAAAAATAACTAAGTAACCCAAACACACTGATGGGAAGGGAGGAATGAGAGGGAAAGAGGGAATAGCGTACACTAAGCAAAAGGGAAAAAATGTAAACATCACCTGAGGTTGGAAAAATAATTTTGGTTGTCAAAGCTCATAGAATTAACAAACTTTAGACCAGGATAACGATAATTTGCCTTGTCAAGGTTAAAATGTGTTTGTAACTTTAAACAATTATCATAATTCCACAATATTGTGAAATATGTGAAATATATGTAATCACCTATCTCAATTTTGACAAAAAGGTGTGAGAAGTGAAGGGTTATGAGGGATGGGTGTCAATGTTGTCAGGCACGTTGTATTCATGTACTGTTTTGTAGAATGTGAACTTCTCTCTACAACTACTTAAAAATAATAACAATACGAAGTATTTCAAAATAAATAAACAGGATGGCAACAGATAAGTTCAAATATAAAATAAGAAATTAAATCCAATTGGAAGACAAATTTCTTTGGGGAGAGTAATGTAGTTTATTCTATAGCAAGTCTCCTTCAGCAATAAATCCAAAAGCTAGACCTCAAGTAAGTGAAGTAAACTAAGAAATGGAGATACAAAAAAAAAACTTCACCCACTCTTTCTTACCTGGACAGCTGGTGTGGCTAAAAATTTATCATGCTCCTGAGTTAGAACCAAAGTGGCAAGGACCATACTTGGTGTTGCTAGGACCAATATACAGAGAAGGCTGCAAGATGAACTGTTCTCTCCACCCAATGAACAGGCTTAAAATGTAAATTTAATAGAAAACAAGTAAATTATAGAAACACACTAGTTAGCAGTAATTAACACTTAGTAAGTCTTATCCTTAAGGGATCATCTGAGGGACAGTAGGAAGGAAAGTATGCCAATTGGCCACCAGGCCAGAGAAGTGTAGGCCTGTGGATAGTGCAGAGGCCTAAAGAGAAAAAGAAAGTGATGCAAGGGAAAAAAAGAAATGAAGGAATGTCTATAAAGAAGGTGGGAGTAAGGGAAAAGGACATAGCCTTACCTATTGAAGTTTGCAGGTTTGGAGATGATAATTTGGGGAGTTGGTGCTTTGCAGACCAATTAACTATGTGTGACTGCCCATTGGAGGTCTGAGATTTGGTGTTTGGGGCTGGCTTGTCACTGAGTGTATAGCCCAGGACAAGGTAAATGAAGGCCCATTTCGAGTGTAAATAAAGTTATTTTCAATGTGCCTCATTGGATTGTCTTGTGTTTTATGCATCATAAGTATACTAGTTCACGTTAGTAGTCTCAAAGGCCATGAAATTTGTAAAATGTTATGAGGTCATAATTGGTTTACAAATCCGAATGCGACAGTGATGGCAATATGATGTCACAATATCAAGTCATAATAATATTATGATGTAATAATTAGTTGGTGATTCCATAATGGTGATGAGGTCACAATAGGTTTATGATGTCACAATTGGGTTGTTGATGTCACAATGGCATGCTGGACTTCAATTTTCATTAACTCCCAATGAGAATATGAATTCAGAATGAGATTGTGAGATCTACAAAGTCATGCATTGGCCCAAATGTGATGAACTCCCAATAGGTATGTGATATCACAATGTAACACAATGCTCATTATATCTGACAGTGATGACACAATTTTCATGATAGAGTGCATTTCTAATATCACACATCATACATGAAATATGAAGTCAAAAACATTATGAGATCACAAAGGCCTATGTATCACAAGGGCATCGTGTCAAAGTTATGAGGAAAGACTGGTTAATGATGTCACACTGGTGATCCTGCCTCCAAGGGTTTGTAGTATTACAATGGTATAACTGATCTTAATTGTTAGACCAGAATGATTATATGGGTAAACAACTGAACTTTGATGTCACAAAGGCCATATGCTTTTTCAAAGGTGCTAAGAGGTCATAACCGATTGAAATATCACAATGTGATTGTGATGTCACAATGGCAATGTGATGCTGCAATAGGTTTGTGATATCACTTTGGTAATGAGGTCACCCATGGAATAGTGATGTCACTACTTGTTTGTAATATTACAATCACATGTCTGATTTCAATTGCTACTAGTTTACAATGAGGACAAGAGTTCAAGGAAGGAGCTAGAAGTCCTAAAACCCATGACTTTTCTAACATGTGATGTCATAATAGGTTTGTGAAAACAGAATGGCACAGTGATATCACAATGTCAATGTAATGTCACAATGTGTTAAGGGAGTTCAGAAGAAGATTGCTGAGAAGAGGTTGGATTCGAAATGAGTGCTGGCATAGAAAGCAGTTTTAGTGTTCCTGTGAACAGTCCTAGGCTAGAGAATCACACCCAAGTGTGCCATTACCGTACAAAGAGTATGGCCAGAGAGGGAAAATCCAGGCAAGGAAAGAGATCTGAGCACTTGCCAGTAGCCACGACTGCAAGGGCTGGGGTGGCAGTGGCGGCGGCCATAGAAACCATACCTACAACAGAGAGTCCAGGACAAAGGAGCCAGACACAGTAGACTAGCAGATTCTACTCAACACCAGCAAGAACTGAGAAGGAGCATATATCTTTGCCCTGCAGATTTCAGACCAGAGAGAGTCCAGGAACCAAGAATCTGGCGTGAGTAGAACCCTGACTTCCTTACTCCTTCTCAGGGAGCAGATGTGGGAAGGCCGCCCCTCCCCTCACCACCACCGGAGGTGTCCATCTTTGATACTGACAAAGGCCTGGTTGAGCAGATAGCTCCAACTCAGGCCTTGGAAAAAAACAAAAGAATCATTTTGCAGGTCACAGGAACTAGAAGTGACCTGTCAGGCTCAGTTCCACCAGGGGAAAGTCACTCTGCCCAAGCAGAGTAAAATTTGCCCTCGGAGAAGAGACTTTCTTCACTGGGTAAACAGAGCCAGAGGCTGCCCCACCCTACAGAAGCCTAGACAACAATTGGAATTAAGTAAACATAAACCCTGAGAATGGCTCCAAGCTGGCTCAGTGAGTGTCTCAGAAGCTAGCCCCTCCGGGAAAAGCTACTGTTTGCTGAAAGGCTTCAACCCTACCCAGAAACTAGCCTCATCACAGCATCTCCAAACTAGAGGAAACAGCCATCTCCCTCTGTAGTGATACTCACAGATCTCCCTCTCACTGAACTAGCCTGGGAGGAGGATCACAAAATGCTGCTTAACACAGGGCATTTTCTGCCTGACCAAACTGACTAAAGAAACCAATCAAGCCATAGGAAAACCAAACACCACAAGCAGACCAGAGACTCCACCAAGACACTGGTTACAGATACAGGGGAGTACAGGCTCTTCCCATTCCCCCTCCAAAAAAAACCCCCAAAACAAAGAACTCTTTTTTGAACATTTTTTTTAATTTTTATTTTTTAAGTGTTTTCTGTTGATCTTTATTTTCTCATAATTTTTATTTTTGGTGTGTGTGTGTGTGTGTGTGTGTGTGTGTGTGAGTGTGTGTGTGTGTGTGTGTGTGTGTGTGTGTGTGTGTTTCATCTCTTTGACCTTTTGGTCCTTTTTTATTGTTTTCATTTTTTCTCTCTTTCTTTATTTTTTGCATGACTTACTTGCTGTTCTGCTCAACTCCAGATACATACCTGTCATCAATTGTTAGACCTTCTCCCCCTTATGTACATACTTAAGCCAGAAATTTATTACTCAGTTCACAACCTCTTAGGCTTAACTTCTTTAATAGCAGTATTATCTCTTTATACCTACATAATTTTAAAGTAACTAATATTAAAAATTGTATTTGATAGTTTTCACGTTTCCTTTCTATCCCTCCCCTCCTCTCCTTCTATCCTGTTCTTCTCTCAATATCATTTCTTTAAACTTACATAATTTTTAAGTGTTTCATTTCTTAAATTTAAATTTTAGTTTTTCCATTTTTTCTTTTTCTTTTTGTAAATTTCTGTCCTATGATTCTGTCCAATCCATTTCCCTCTCAGAGATTAGGAATTGGTTACATTTACTCTCATTTTACATCTCCACATCTGTCTAGTCCTATTTTTCCCCTAATTTCTCCCTGAAGCTAATAATTTCGGTTTGCCAAATCCTTCTTCGTTGTTCTTAACCCATTAATCCATGGTTTTTTGATTTAGAATAGATTGTATCTGTTGAACTAGATTGTATCTGCAGCCATTTTGGTTGTGCAACTAAAGGACTCTGGTTGATGCTTACCTTAAAATAGTGTTCTAGCACAAAATTGCTGTTACTTTCATACCAAATGGGCAGAACAAGGCGGAAAAACACAAGAATAATGGCAAGTCCAGGTATCTGAACTCCCATTAATGATAATCAGGTGACAAAATAGTTCATGATAATAATAAGAAGAATAGTTAATGAAAATAATAATAATTAATAGTTCCCCCAAAAGCTCTGCAAACACTACTGGTAAACATGGTGAATGAAATAATTGAAAATTTGCGAAGGTCTCAGTGTGAGCTTGATAGTGACCAAGAGGAGGCAATCCAAATAGTAGTACAGGAATCTTGTGAGCATTAGGAAGCTACTTAAAGATTGATACAGGAATTGCATAAGCAGGCTGAGAACAGTCATAGAGAATTACAGGAATTGCTTTAATGTGAGGAAACTAATTAAAGAGTAAAACAGGAATTGCGACAGGGTGATCAGAATAGACAAAGATAAATACAGGCATTCCAAAAATCCATAAAGAGACAGCTGAAACAATTCAGGGAGACCACAAAGGGAATGCAGAATAGAGCCTGCCCGAAGGAATGGGAGTCCAAGGAAACCATAACCAATCAGCTAAGTGATCTGAGACTAAACACTGAACGCCAAATAAAGGAAGTAAAGCTCATACAAGATCTAAACCAAAGCTCCAACAAAGATTTTGAAGCCATCAAAGCCGACCAAGTAGAAGGAAAATAAATTAAAAACAAATAGAAAGTCTTGACAGTAGGTTAGACTATGAAGAAGATCAAATCTCGGGCATTGAAGACAGCCTAGATAGTATAGAGAAATAACATACAAATATCCAAGATAAATCCAAGAAATATGATAGATCTATTCTATATTTGGAAGACACCATCAGAAGGACTAATCTGAGGATAATGAATATAGAGGAGCACCTAGAGACAGAAGTTAATTGTCTAGGAAATGTATTTAACAGAATCCTAGCAGAGAACTTCCCAAACATTCAAAAAGTTAAGCCTATGGCCTATTCAGATAAAAGAAGTTTTCAGAACCCCAAATAGACCAGAACAGAACAGGACATGTCACTGTCACATTATAATCCACACAGGATCAATTCAGACCAAGAAAAGGATCCTTAAAGCTGTCAAGGAGAAAAGATCAATCACCTATACAGGGAAAATAATTAGAATAACCTCAGATTTCTCAGCAGAGATGATTAAAGCAAGAAGAGCCTGGAATGATGTATGTCATGCCCTAAAGAAAAACCACAACAAAGAATAGTGTACCCAGCTAAACTCTCCTTCATAACTGAAGGTCAATTAAAAATTGTCCATAGCAAAGAAAAATTGAAACAATATATCTCCACAAAACCAGACCTACAAAGGTACTTAAAGATATCCTACACATAGAAAACTAACAAGACAACGGCAAAGAAACGGCATCTAAGGGAATAAAATTAGAACTCAACATGAAACCAAAAAGACCACAATAAAGGCAAAGAAACGGCACCCAAACTGAGAATCCGAAAACCATAGGAAGAACCAAGTTGCCGCAGCCCCCAAGAAGGTGGATAAAATGGCAGAAACTACCAAACACTTCTCAGTCCTTTCTCTCAACATTAACGGACATAACTCTCCAATTAAGCGACATACACTGTCTAGTTGGATTAAAAAGCAACATCCTTCTATCTGCTGCCTTCAGAAATCACACCTTGCTCGTAAAAACACACACTTTGAACATGAAAGTCTGCAACAAAATCTACCAAGCAAATGGCCCCCATAAAGAGACAGGAATTGCAATCATAATATCAGATAAAATAGACTTCAAATTAAAATTACTGAGAAGAAATAAAGAAGGTCACTACATATGAATTAAGGGATCTTTCTTTCAGGAGGATATTACAATTATAAATACTATTCGCTAAACAATGGATCACCTAAATTTATCCAACAAATACTACTTTCCCCCAAATCTCAAACTGATCCAAAGACAAGAGTTGTTGGGAATTTAACAGACCACTATCCACACTAGATAGATCAACTCGAAAAAACTCAACAGAGAAACTGCAGATCTAAAGAACTGCCTAGATCAGCTAGGTTTAACAGACAACTACTAAATATTTCACCCAGCAGCATCAGAATACACTTTTTTCTCACCACTACATGGAACATTTCCCAAAATAGACCACTTATTTTATTGTGAAAATACTGTACAGAGGAGTTACAATTACATGGGCAAGACAATGAGTACATTGCTCATAAAGCATTGTAGCTTCCTCCTTTGTTTCCCCTTCCCATCCCATTCTCCACCCTTCCCATCACCCAACCCTCATCCCCCCCGACCAAAGTTGTAAAGTTCGTTTTTGACATAATGACTTGTACATCTCATTGCAGTGGGTCCACCAGTATGCCTATTTAAACAATTTGTTTTTTCCCTTCCCCTCCACAAATGATAACAACATCAAATACAGTGAAAGCAGGGGTTATACAGTGGGGGAGGCACATACAAAGCAACAAAGCAATAATCTTATAAATGTGTTAGAAACAATTGCATGAAAAACATTTGAATAAATATCTTAGGGTTAATTTCCCTAACATCAACTTATCTGACCTTTTCTGCTTGACTCAGACTTATACTAGTTATTACAAATAGGGGAAGCTATGGGACCTATGTATCTTTGGCCCTTGGCTTACTTCACTTAATACAATTATTCCCACGTCTTTCCATTTCCTAACAAATGGGCAATGTCATTCTTTCTGATGGAGGCATAGAATTCCATTGTGTATATGTACCACATTTTCTTGATCCATTCATCTACTGAGAGGCATCTGGGTTGGTTCCATATCTTAGCTATGGTAAATAAGGCTGCAATAAACATAGTTGTGCTGCTAACTTTCTTGTAGTTTTGTTTGTGAACATTTGGTTAAATGCCCCAAAGTGGGATTGCTGGGTCATAGGGGAGCTCTATGTGGAGTCTTTTGAGGAAACTCCATACTAATTTCCAAAGTTGTTGTACAAGTTTATACTCCCACCAACAATGCATTAAGTTTCCCTTCTGTCCACATGCCCTACAGCATCTGTTGTTATTAGATTTCTTGAATTATGCTATTCTAACTGGGGTGAGGTGGTATCCCAATGTTATTTTGATTTGCATTTCTTATATGGCTAGGGAGGTTGAGCATTTCTTCATGTATCCATTGGCCATCCTTCTTTCCTCTTCAGAGAAGTTTCTCTTTAAGTCTTTAGCACACTTATTTATTGGGCAGGTTTTTTTGAAGGTTTGCTGTTGGGGGGTTTATTTTTTTGAGTTGCTGGTATATTTTAGATATAAGACTCTTGTCTGTTGTATAGCTAGTGAACACCTTCTCCCAATCCGTTGGCTTTCTATTGATCTTGCTAGCTATGTCCTTTGCCATGCAGAAGCTATGCAATTTATGCAATCCCATTTGTTCAACTCTTTTTAGATTTGTTGTGCTTCTGGGTCTGTATTAAAAAAATTTCGGCCTGTGTCTTTGGATCTATGTGGGATTTGAGGGAAAGTAGATTTAGAGTTCCAGTAAACAGTCCTAAGCCAGAGAATCACACCAAGTGTGCCATCACAGGACAGAGAGTGAGGTCAGAGAAGGAAAATCCAGAGAAGGAGACAGATCTGATCTCTTGCCAGCAGCCGCCGCTGCTGTGGCAGCAGCAGTGGCAGCAGTGGCCGAACCTGCCATACCTGAATCACAGAGATTCAGGGACGAAGGAGACAGACACAGTGGGTGAGCGGATTCTACTCAACACCAGCAATAACCGGCAAGGAGCAGACATCTTTACCCTGCAGTTCGCAGACCAGAGACAACCCAGGAACCAAGACTTGGCGTGAGTAGAAGCCTGATATCCTCACTTCTTCTCAGGGAGCAGAGGAGGGAAGGCCACCCCCCCACCCCAGTACTGGAGATCTCCATCTTGGATACTGACAAAGCTCAGTAGAGCTGCTAGCTCCAACTGAGGCCTTGGAAGAAAACTAGAGTCATTTAGCAGGTGACAAGAACCTAACCTGACCTGCCAGACTCAGCTCCACACAGGGAAAAGTCACCAAGCTCTAGCGCCAGTACTAGGAGTGGCTTTCTTCACTGGGTAATCAGAGCCAGAGGCTGCTCCTCCCTTTAGCAGCCTTGACAATCAATTGAAATTCAGTAAACATAAACCCTGAGAATGGATCCAGGCTGGGCTCTGTATGTTTCTCACAAACAAGCCCCGGGGAAAAGTTACTGTTTGCTGAAAGGTCTCAACTCTACCCAGAATGTAGCCTCATCACAGCTTTTCCAAATTTGAGGAAAAAGCCATCTCCCTCTTTTGTGATACTCAAAGCAGATCTCCCTCCCATTGAACTAACCTGGGAGGAAGATCGCAAAATCCTGGGTAAAGCAGAGCATTTTTCTGCCTGTTCAAACAAACTGACTAAAGAAACCAACCAAGCCACAGGACCACAAGCAGACCAGAGACTCCAACAAGAGGCTGGTTACGGACACAAGGATGATACAGGATTTTTCCCAACCCTCACAAAAAAAATCAAAGAATTTTTTTTTTCCTCTTCTTCTTTTTTTTGTACCTATAATAATTTTTTTTCTTTTCTAAAACTTTTGTTTTTAATTTTTATGTTTTTTGAAAAAATTTGTTTTCTAGTAACTCTTTTTTTCCTCTAATAATTTTTATTTTAGGAGTACATGTGTGTGTGCGTTTTTCTTTCTTTTTTTTAAAAAAAATTGTTTTTTTGTTTAGCTCTACTGAACTTCTGTTCTTTTTTCTTTCTCTCTCATCCTTTTCACCTTTCTTCTCTTTCATTCTTCTTTATGTGACTTAATTGTTGTTCTGCACCTCCTCAGATAATCCCGTAGTTGACTATTAAACCCTATCCCACATTGTGTATACACTTAATCCACAAATTTATTACTCAAAACCTCTGAGACTTAAATTGCTTAATAGCAGTACTGCCTCTTTATACCTATATAATATTTTAAGTATTTTTATTTCTAAGATTTTCACATCTCCTTTTTATACCTCCCCTTCTCTCATTATATTCACTTTCTTCTCTGAATAGTTTGTTTTCGTTTCTGCATAATATTTTTAATTTTTACTTTTCTATTTTTTCTGGTCTCTTTTCTTTTCCCTTTTCTCTTTCTTCTTTTTTTCTCTGACTCTACTTTCATTCTATCCAACCTATTTCCTGCTTTGAGATTAAGACTTAGTTAACTCTCCCTGTACCTTCCCACATCACTCTATTCCTATTTTTTACCCACATTTCTCATTAACCCTAAAAATTTCTGGTTTTCCAAATTCTTCTTTGCGGTTCGTAGCCCATTAATATATAGTTGTTTGATGTTAAGTAGATGTATCTGTTCAACTAGATTGTATCTGTAGACTATGGACTGTGCAAACACAGACTTTGCTTGATGATTGCCTTAAGATAGTGTTCTAGCACAAAACTGGTGTTATTTTCATCCCAAATGGGCAGAGTAAGCCAGAAAAACACAACAAAAATAGCAAGTCCATGTATCTCAACTCCAACTCATGATAATCAGGGAACAGAACAGATAATGAATAATCCAGAGGAGACTTCCCAAGAATCTCTACAAACACTGCTGGCAAACATGATAAATGAAAAGATTGAAAACCTACAAAGAACTCTGTATGAGCGTGATAGGGAAAGAGAGGAGGCATTCCAAAAGTTTATACAGGAAAAGATTGAAAACCTACAAAGGACTCTGTATGAGGATGATAGGGAGAGAGAGGAGGCAATCCCCAGGTTTATACAGGAATATCATGAGCATGAGGAAGCTACTCAAAAACTGATACAGGATTTGCGTGAGCAGCTTGAGAATACTCAAAGAGAAAGGCAGGAATGGCGTGAACGGGCTGAGAACACTCAAAGAGAACTACAGGAATGGCATGAACGGAAGGAAGCTAATCAAAGAGTAATACAGGAATTGAGAGAGCAGAATGAGAATACACAAAGACCACTAAAGCATTCATGGGATCCATTAACAAAGAGCTGAAGGAAGTCAGGGAGACTACAAAGGGAATGGTGAATGGAACCCAAAAGAATGAATGGAAGTCCAAGGAAATAATAACCAATCTGTTAAGTGATTTGAGAACAAACACTGAACACCAAATTAAGGAAGTAAAGAAGTTCATACAAGATCTAAAACAAAGCTTCAACAAAGAATTTGAAGCCATCAAAGCTGACCAATTAGAAGGAAAAGAAATACAAATCAAAGAAGAAAGTCTTGACAGCAGGTTAGACCATGTAGATGATCGAATCTTGGGGATTGAAGACAGCCTAGATATTATAGAGAAAGTACATACAAATATCCAAGACAAGTCCAAGAAATATGAGAGATCTATCCAACACTTGGAAGACACCATCAGAAGGCCTAATCTAAGGATAATGGGTGTAGAGGAGCATCTAGAAACAGAAGTTAATGGTCTAGGAAATTTTCTTAACAGGATCCTAGCAGAGAAATTCTCAAACATGTAAAAAGATAGGCCTATTCAGATACAAGAAGCTTTTAGAATTCCAAATAGACCAGACCAGAATAGGACATCCCACTGTCACATTATAATCCATACAGAATTATTCAGACCAGGGAAAACATCCTTAATGCTGTCAAGGAGAAAAGATTAATCACCTATAAATGGCAACCAATTAGAATCACCTCAGATTTCTCAGCAGATTCACTCAAAGCAAGAAGAGCCTGGAATGATGTATGCCATGCTCTAAAAACAAACAACTATCAACCAAGAATACTATACCCAGCTAAACTCTCCTTCATAACTGAAGGCCAAATAAAAACCTTCCCCAGCAAAGAAAAATTGAAACAATACATCTCCACCAAACTAGCCCTACAAAAGATTCTTAAAGATGCCCTACACATAGAAAATGAACAAGGCCACAATAGAGGACAAGAAACTTCACACAAACTGAGAATCCAAGAATCATAGGATGAATCCAGTTTTTGCAGCCCCCAAGAAAATGGATAAAATGGCAGGAACTTCCAAATACCTCTCTGTCCTATTTCTTAACATTAACAGACCTAACTCTCCAATTAAGCGACAAAACTATCTAGCTGCATTAAAAAGCAGGATCCTTCTTTCTGCTGCCTTCAGGTATTTTGCCCATAAAAACAAACGCATTTTCAATGTGAAAGGTTAGAACAAAATCTACCAAGCAAATGGCCTCCATATATTAGCTGGAGTTGCAATCCTAATATCAGATAAAATTAGTTAGAAGAGATAAAGAAGGTCACTACATATTTATTAACGGATCTCTCCTTCAGGAGGTTATTACAATTCTAAATATCTATTTGACAAACAACAGAGCACCCAAATTTATCCAAGAAGCACTACTTTCCCTCAGATCCCACATTGATCCAAAGACATTAATTGTAGGAGATTTTAACACACAACTCTCCCCAATAGATAGATCAACTCGGTAAAAACTCAACAGAGAAACCACAGATCTAAACAGCTACATAGATCAAATAGATTTAACAGACATCTATCGAATATTTCACCCAGCAGCATTAGTATACATGTTTTTATCAGTAATACATGGAACAGTTTCTAAAATACCCACAATTTAGGCCACAAAGCAAACTTGTCCAAATTCAGAAACACTGAAGTTATACCTTGCATTTTCTCTGACTACAAGGGAATAAAATTAGAACATAACACCAAATGCCACCAAAGAAAGTCCGGTAACACATGGAACAACACTCTGCTGAATCATGAGTGGGTCATGGAAGAGATTAGAAAGGAAATTCAAATATTTATGCTATTCAACAAAAATGAGCATACAAATTACCAGCACCTATGGGACACAGCAAAGGCAGTACTCGGAGGCAAGTTTATAGCTCTGAGTTCCTACATCAACATATTGGAGAGATCTGAAACCAACAATTTAATGAGACATCTGAACCTCCTTGAAAAAGAGCAGCAAGGTAAACCCCAATCCAATAGACAGAAAGAAATAATTAAAATTAAATCAGAATTAAATGAATTAGAATCCAAAAAAACTATAGAAAGAATCAACAAAACAAAGAGTTGGTTCTCGGAAAAAATTAACAAAATTGACAAACCCTTAGCATATCTTATCAGAAAAAGAAGAGAACACACCCAAACAAACTCAGAGATGAGAATGGAAACATCACCATGGAAACAACCAAGATTCAGAACATTAGAAGGGAATAATTCTCAACACTTTATGCTAATAAGTTTGAGAGCTTGTCAGAAATGGACCTTTTCCTAGCAAATATTGACATGTCAAAAACAAACCAAGATGAGTTAAACCATCTTAACAAACCCATATCAAGCATTGAAATACAAACAGCAATAAGAGACCTCTCAGCAAAGAAAAGACCAGGACCAGATGGTTTTACAGAGGAATTCTACAAGGCCTTCAAAGCAGAGCTCACACCAATACTCCTCCAAATCTTCAATGAAATTGAAAGAGAAAGTTCACTACCGAACACATTCTGTGAAGCCATCATAACACTCATCCCAAAACCAGGAAGGGACTCATCAAAGAAAGAGAACTATAGACCAATTTTTTGATGAACATTGATGCAAAAATTCTCAAAAAAAATTTTGGTCAATCGTGGTCAACAATTCATACAAAAAATCATACACCATGATCAAACAGGATTCATTTCAGGGATGCAAACTGGTTCAATGTATGCAAATCAATTAATAATATTCATCACATCAACAGGAGCAAGAATAAGAACCACATGGTTATCTCAATAGATGCCGAAAAAGCACTCGACAAGATCCAACACCCCTACATGATGAAGTTTTTGGAAAAATTAGGAATCCATGGAACATTCCTCAATACAATAAAGGCTGTATATGACAAACCTACAGCCAGCATTATACTCAATGGTGAAAAACTAAAGCCATTTCCTCTTAACTCAGGAACAAGACAAGAATGCCCACTTTCTCCACTTCTCTTCAATCTAGTATTAGAATGCCTAGCTACAGCAATAGACAAGATGCAGGCATAAAGGGGATCCGAATAGGGAAAGAAGAAATAAAACTCTCCCGCTTTGCAGATGACATGATCTTGTATTTAAAGACTCTCATAGACTACACTCCCAAATTACTCAAGCTGATTCAAAACTTTGGCAAAGTAGCAGGTTATAAAATTAATCCCCCAAAATCAATGTCTTTTCTGTATGCCAACAATGAGAAAAGTGTGGCTGAAATTAGGAAAGCAACCCCATTTGTAATAGCCCTACAAAAAATAAAATATCTAGGAATTAACTTAACTAAAGAAGTGAAGGACCTCTATGATGAAAATTTTAAAATCTTGAAAAAGGAAATCAACACAGAACTAAAAAAATCGCAAAGCCTCCCATGCTCCCGGATTGGAAAGATTAACATAGTGAAAATGGCAATACTTCCCAAGGCTATCTACAAATTCAACGCAATACCTATCAAAATCCCAACCTCATTCTTCAAGGAAATAGAAGAAGCAATCCAAAAATTCATATGGAACAATAAAAGACCCAGAATAGCAAAAACGCTCCTCAACGGAAAGAACACTGCTGGAGGAATAGCAATACCAAATTTCAAACTCTACTATAAAGCCATAGTAATCAAAACAGCTTGATACTGGCATAAGAACAGACCTCAGGACCAATGGAATAGAATTGAAAACCCAGAAATGAAACTACACACCTATAGCCATCTAATCTTCGATAAGGGAGCTAAATCAATAGAATGGAAGAAAGACAGCCTCTTCAGTAAATGGTGCTGGCAAAATTGGTTAACTACATGTAGAAAATTAAAGCTAGATCCTTACATATCACCCTGCACCAGAATCAACTCCAAATGGATCAAAGACCTCCAAGTCAAAGCAGACACTCTGAAAACATTACAGGAGGGAATAGGAGAAACCCTAGGTCTCCTTGGCTCAGGCTGAAAATTTTTGAATAGAGACCCGGAAGCACAACAAATCAGAGAAAGGTGGGACAAATGGGATTGCATAAAGTTGCAGAGCTTCTGCAGGGCAAATGACATAGCTAGCAAGATCAATAGAAAGCACACGGATTGGGAGAAGATCTTTACTAACCATACAACGGACAAGGGTCTCATATCTAAAATATACTTGGAACTCAAAAAATTAACCCCCCCAACAACAAATCCTCAAAGAAACAACTGCCCAATAAATAAGTGGGCAAAAGACTTAAAGATAAACTTCTCTGAAGAAGAAAGAAGGATGGCCAATAGATACATGAAGAAATGTTCAACATCCCTAGCCATAAAAGGAATGCAAATCAAAACAACATTGAGATATCACCTCACCCCAGTTAGAATGGTAAAAATCAAGAACTCTAACAACAACAGATGCTGGAGGGGATGTGGACAGAAAGGAACCTTACTTCAATGTTGGTGGGAATGTAAACTTGTTCAACCACTTTGGAAAGCAGTATGGAGGTTCCTCAAAAGACTTCACATAGAACTCCTCTATGACCCAGCAATCCCACTTTTGGGCATTTACCCAAATGTTTATAAACAAGACCACACTAAAGCTACCAGCACAACTATGTTTATTGCAGCATTATTTACCATAGCTAAGATATGGAACCAACCTAGATGCCCCTCAGTAGATGAATGGATCAAGAAAATGTGGTATATATACACAATGGAATTCTATGCGTCCATCAGAAACAATGACATTTCCCCATATTTTAGGAAATGGAAAGGCTTGGAAAAAATTATATTAAGTGAAGTAAGCCAGGCCCAAAGAAACATAGGTCCCATGGTTTCCCTTATTTGCAATATCTAGTATATGTATGAGTCAAGCGGAAAAGGTCAGATAATGTGATGTGAGGAAAATGAACCCTTAGATATGTATTTTAATTTTTTTTTCTTTCATGCATGTGTTTCTAACGCATTTATAAGATTATCTCTTTGTTGCTTTGTACATCCCTCCCCCACAGTATGACCCCTGCTTTCACTATATTTGATGTCAGTATAACTTGTGGAGGAGATGGGGAAAAACCAGTTGTTTAAGGATACAGGTGGACCTGTTACAACAATGAGAAGTACAAGTTGACATGGTCAAAACGAGCTTTACAACGTCGGTGCGGGAGGGGGGGGAGAAGCGGGGGAAGGAGAAGGATTGGGATGGGGGGAGGGGGGAGGCTGGGAAGGGATGTGAAGGGTAAACCAAAGGAGGAGGCTGCAATGCTTGGTAAGAAATGTACGCATTATCCTGCCCATGTAATTGTAACCCCTCTGTACAGTGTGTTCACAAATAAAATAAAATTAAATTAAAAAAAATTAACTCCCCAAAATCAATGGCTTTTCTGTATGCCAACAATGAGAAAAGTGTGGCTGAAATTAGGAAAGCAACTCCATTTGTAATGGCCCCACAAAAAATAAAATACCTAGGAATTAACTTAACCAAAGACGTGAAGGATTTCTATGATAAAAAGTTTAAAAACTTGAAAAAGAAAATCTTAGAAAATGGTAAAACTTCCATGCTCCTTGAATGGAAATATTAACATCGTGAAAATGGCTATAGTTCCCAAGGCTATCTACAAATTCAATGCAATACCTATCAAAATTCCAACCTCTGTCTTCAAGGAAATAGAAGAAGTAATCCAAAAATTCATATGGAACAATAAAAGACACGGAATAGCAAAAACGCTCTTCAACGGAAAGAACACTGCTGGAGGAATAGCAATACCAAATTTTAAACTCTACTATAAAGCCATAGTAATCAAAACAGCTTGGCACTGGCATAAGAACAGACCTCAGGACCAATGGAATAGAATTGAAAACCCAGAAATGAATCTACAGACTTATAGCCATCTAATCTTGATAAGGGAGCTAAAAAAATAGAATGGAAGAAAGACAGCCTCTTCAGTAAATGGGGCTGGCAAAATTGGTTAACTACTTTTAGAAAATTAAAGCTAGATTCTTATCTATCACCTTGCACCAGAATCAACTCCAAATGGATCAAAGACCTCTGAGTCAAAGCAGACACTCTGAAAACATTACAGGAGGGAATAGGAGAAACCCCAGGTCTCCTTGGAGCAGGCCGAAATTTTCTTAATAGAGACCCGGAAACACAACAAATCAAAGAAAGGTTGGACAAATGGGATTGCATGAAGTTGCAGAACTTCTGCATGGCAAAGGACATAGCTAACAAGTTCAATAGAAATCATACGGATTGGGAGAAGATCTTCACTGGCCATACAACGGACAAGTATCTCATATCTAAAATATAGTTGGGTGTTCTCAGAAGATGGCAGAGGAGAAGCTGGAGGCAAAACAATCTCTTGCATAGAAAGCAGTTTTAGAGTTCCAGTGAACAGTCCTAAGTCAGAGAATCACACCAAGTGTGCCATCACAGGACAGAACTTAGAAAATTGCAAAATCTCCCATGCTCCTGGATTGGAAAGATTAACATCGTGAAAATGGCAATACTTCCCAAGGCTATCTACAAATTCAATGCAATACCTATCAAAATTCCAACCTCATTCTTCAAGGAAATAGAAGAGGCAATCCAAAAATTCATATGGAACAATAAAATAACCTGAATAGCAAAAACGCTTCTCAACGGAAAGAACACTGCTGGTGCAGTATCAATACCAAATTTCAAACTCTACTATAAAGCCATAGTAATCAAAACAGCTTGATACTGGCATAAGAACAGACCTCAGGACCAATGGAATAGAATTGAAAACCCAGAAATGAACCTACAGACCTATAGCCAACTAATCCTCGATAAGGGAGCTAAAATAATAGAATGGAAGAAAGACAGCCTCTTCAGTAAATGGGGCTGGCAAAATTGGTTAACTACTTGTAGAAAACTAAAACTAGATCCTTATATATCACCCTGCACCAGAATCAACTCCAAATGGATCAAAGACCTCGAAGTCAAAGCAGACAATCTGAAAACATTACAAGATGGAATAGGTGAAACCCTAGGCCTCCTCGGCTCAGGCCGAAATTATCTTAATAGAGACCCAGAAACACAACAAATCAAAGAAAGGTTGGAAAAATGGGATTGCATGAAGTTGCAGAGCTTATGCATGGCAAAGGACATAGCTAGCAAGATCAATAGAAAGACCACAGATTGGGAAAAGATCTTCACTAGCCATACAACGGACAAGGGTCTCATATCTAGAATATAGTTGGAGCTCAAAAAATTAAATCCTCCAACAACAAATCCTCAAGGAAACAACTGCCCAATAAATAGGTGGGCTTAAGACCTGAAGAGAAACTTCTCTGAAGAAGAAAGAAGGATGGCCAACAGACACATGAAGAAATTCTCAACCTCCCTAGCCATAAAAGAAATGCAAATCAAAACAGTATTGAGATACCACCTCACCCCAGCTAGAATGGCTATAATCAAGATTTCTATCAACAACAGATGTTGGAGGGGATGTGGAACGAAGGGAACCTTACTTCATTGTTGGTGGAAGTGTAAGCTTTTTCAACTACTTTGGAAAGCAATATGGAGGTTACTGAAAAGACTTCACATAGAGCTCCCCTATGACCCAACAATCCCTCTTTTGGGCATTTACCCAAATGTTTACAATCAAGAGCACACTAAAGCTACCAGCACAACTATGTTTATTGCAGCATTATTTACCATAGCTAAGTTATGGAACCAACCCAGATGCCCCTCAGTAGATGAATGGATCAAGAAAATGTGGTATATATACACAATGGGATTCTATGCCTCCATCAGAAAGAATGACACTTCCCCATTTGTTAGGAAATGGAAAGGCTTGGAAAAAATCATATTAAGTGAAGTAAGCCAAGCCCAAAGAAACAAAGATCCCATGGTTTCCCTTATTTGCAATATCTAGTATATTTATGAGTCAAGCAGGAAAGGTCAGATAATGTGATGTTAGGAAAATGAACCCTTAGATAAGTATTTAAGTGTTTTTTTCTTTCATGCATTTGTTTCTAACTCATTTATAAGATAATTTCTTTGTAGCTTTGTATGTCCCTCCCCCACAATAGAACCCCTGCTTTCACTTTATTTGATGTCGGTATAATTTGTGGAGGAGATGGGGAAAAACAAGTCATTTAAGGATACAGGTGGACCCGATGCAACTATGATAAGTACAAGTCGTCATGGCAAAAACGAACTTTACAACTTTGGTGCGGGGGGTGGGGAGGATGGTGGCGGGGGGAGGCTGGGAAGGGATGTGAAGGGTAAACAAAGGAGGAGGCTGCAATGCTTGATAAGAAATGTATTCATTATCTTGCCCATGTAATTTTAACCCCTCTGTACTGTATGTTCACAAAAAATTAAAATTAAAATTAAAAAAAAATAAAAAAATATAGTTGAACCTCAAAAAATTAAATTCCCCAACAACAAATCCTCAAAGAAACAATAAATAAGTGGGCTAATGACTTAAACAGAAACTTCTCTGAAGAAGAAAGAAGGATGGCCAATAGACACATGAAGAAGTGCTCAGCCTCCCTAGCCATAAAAGTAATGCAAATCAAAACAAATTTGAGATACCACCTCACCCCAGCTAGAATGGCAAAATTCAAGAACTCTAATAACAACAGATGCTGGAGGGGATGTGGACAGAAGGGAACCTTACTTCATTGTTGGTGGGAGTGTAAACTTGTTCAACCACTTTGGAAAGTAGTATGGAGGTTCCTCAAAAGACTCCACATAGAGCTCCCCTATGACCCAGCAATCCCACTTTTGGGCATTTACCCAAATGTTTACAAACAAGGCCACACTAAAGCTACCAGCACAACTATGTTTGTTGCAGCATTATTTACCATGGCTAAGATATTGAACCAACCCATATGCCCCTCAGTAGATGAATGGATCAAGAAAATGTGGTATATATACACAATGGAATTCTATGCCTCCATCAGAAAGAATGACAGTGCCACATTTGTTAGGAAATTGAAAAACTTAGAAAAAAATATGTTAATTGAAGTAAGCGAAGCACAAAAAAAACAATGGTCCCATGGTTTCCCTTATTTGAAATATCTAGTACATGTATGAGTCAGGCAGAAAAGGTCAGATAAGTTGAAGTTAGGAAAATGAACCCTAAGCTATGTATTTAAATGTTTTTTTTTCTTTCATGCATTTGTTTCTAACACATTTATGAAATTATTTCTTTGTTGCTTTGTATGTCCCTCCCTCACAATATAACCCCTGCTTTCACTCTATTTGATATCGGTATAATTTGTGGATGGGAAGGGGAAAAATGAGTCGTTTAAATAAGGACACAGGTGGACCCGTTGCAGCAATGAGAAGTACAAGTTGTCATGTCAAAAATGAACTTTACAACTTTGGTGGGGGAAGGCAGAGGATTGTGTGGGAAGGCGTGGGGAGGCTGGGAAGGGATGTGAAGGGTAAACAAAGGAGGAGGACCAATAAAATTTTCAAAGAAGGGAAGATGAAGAGAGGCTGAAATCTGAGGATCATGGTTCAAAGCTAGCCCATGCAAGGAAGTCCATGAGGCTTTCTCTGTGTGTGCATCAGTGTGCTGTCCTATGGCTTGAACTTGTGCTGTTTTGTTCAAGAATAGAGCTCCACCAATCCCAGCTTTTCATTGATTAATGGGAGCTGAGATTCTCATGGACTTTCCTGCCTTGGTTGGCTTTGAACCTGATCCTCAGATTTCAGAAAACTGATCCATGCTGGGCTTTGCATAAGACTCTTATCTCCTCTTAGCTACCAAGAATTAAAAAAAAAACTGGAGTTCAGCTGTGACTCAAGTGGCAAACTGGGCAATCACTTTCTAGGACAGCACTCAGGGTCTTATTTCAAGCACCAAGACAAAACAAGTATAGCCACAAGTTATATTTTGGCTCATGTGGTAAGCGACTAGTCTTGAAGAAAAAGCTCTGGTATTGTATCCAGGCCCTGATTTGTAGCCTCAGGACTAGCACATAAACAAAAATAACAAACAAGGAAAATTTTTAAAAGAAAAATTGGAAAAAATAACATATTAACGTTTTTAAAAGAACAATCGGTTTGTGGTTCATGTATATAATCAGAGCACTTCAGGAAGCTGAAATCTGAGGATCATGGTTTGAAGCCAGACTATCCAGAAAAGTACATTAAAAACTTATTTTCAATAAGCCAGCAAAAAGCTAGGAGTGGAGCTATGTTTGAATTGTAAAATATAATCCTTGTGTCAAAAAACTAATAAACAAAAGGGTGCTGAGACTCTAGCCTGTAATCCTAGATATTCAGGGGTTTGAGATATGAAAATCATGGTTCAAAACCAACTTGCGATGGAAAGTTAGTGAGAACTTATCTCCAATTAACCACCAGAAAACCTGAAGTGAATCTGTGGCTGAAATGGTAGAGCACTCACCTTAAGCTGAAGAGCTCAAAGACAGCACTCAGGCCAAGGGTTCAACTCCACTCTCTTTAAAAATAGGTAAGAAACAGCAATGAGGCCCAGAAATCAGGTCTACTGACCGCAATTAAAAAGCATTGAGGTTGAAGTCAAGAAAGAGATGAGTAAAAATATTAAAATATCAGAGGCTGGCTGCTCATGCCTGTAGATTCTAGCTACCCAGGCCGCAGTTCAAAGCCAGCACTAGCAAGACAGTCCATGAGATTTGTGTATGTAATTACCAGTACTAGGGGTTGAACTTGCTCTGTTTTACTCAAGTCTAGAGTACTACAACCCCCAGCTTTTTGGTGATTAATTGAAGATAAGAATCTCAGACTTCATCTGGGAAGTTGGCTCAGTGATAGGGTGCTAGCCTTGCATGCATGAGGACCTGGATTTGATTCCTCAGAACCACATAAGCAGGAAAAGCCGAAAATTTTTCTGCAGCTCAGATGATAGAGCACTAACTTTAAGCTGGAATGCTGATGGACAGCGCCAAAGCCTAGTTTTCAGGCCCATAACCAATGGCAAAATAATAATAAAAAAACCCTCAGACTTTGCTGCTCAGACTGGTTTCAAACCAATATCCTCAGATTTCAGCCTCCTTAGTAGTGCTGGGGTTCGCATGAGACTCTTCGAAAAGAAAGAAGCTGGAAGTTGAGCTGTGGCTCAATTGGCAGAACTGAACAAAATCTCTGAGACAGTGGCCAGTCCCTAGATGGAGAAAAAAAAAACAAAAAATTTCAAAAACAAATAATTTAATACAGAAAATACAGAAACAAATTTTAATACAGAAAAAATCATGTTTAATATGATACAAAGGAAAACTGTTGTTTTTTTTTTTAAGTGCAGCAAACAAAAAACGTACTACAAAGTTTCAAAATGACATACTGAGAGTAAGGGGAAAAGGAAAATTTTTAAAATTCATGTAAATATTAAATCCAAACTGACATGACCAAAACCTAATATGATCAGAAACTTACCTCTCACTTGTAATTGCTTAAAAACAATTGTCCCTCCAGTTTCAGCACTAGCATGGGGATTTAGGAAGGACCTCTCTATACAGCCTTGACTGAATAGGCATCTCCCTGCTTTAGCCTCTTGAGTTAGAAATACAGGCTTTGCCCTTATTTTAATGCATAAATTACACTTTAAAACTCAACATCAATATTCAAATAATGGATTATGTGTAAAAGCATGAATAAACATCCACCAGAGAAGCTCTGAGCAATACAATCATAACAGTAGAAGAGCACATACCACTTAAGGTAGGTAACAGAAGGAAGATTTAGCATTTTTTTTGGAAGTGCAGGGGTTTGAACACAGGGCATCATGCTTGCTAGGTATAAAATTCAGTGACATTAATTATATCCACACTACTTTTTAACCATTACCTCTGCTTATGAACTTTCTTTTCAATACTGATGGAATCCACACAATGACCTGCACCCTTTTGTTTTGTTTTGTTTTGTTTTTGGTCGGTCATGGGGCTTGATCTCTGGGTTGGGCACTGTCTCTGTGCTCTTCAGCTCAAGGCGAGTTCTCTACCGCTTGAGCTACAGCACCACTTCCGGTTTTCTAGTGTTTTATTGGAGATAATGGTCTCACATACTTTCCTGCCTGGGCTGGCTTTCAACTGTGATCCTCAGATCTCAGTCTCCTGAGTAGTTAGGATTACACGTGTGAGCCACTGTCTCCCAGGCCCAGAAACTTTTAGTCTTCCCTTTTTCCCTTATGAAATTGTTTAGTCAATATATTTCACATAAATAGATTATTTTGTGTCCATCCATGACAGACATCTATTAATTGCAGCCTTTTGTGGATGAGTCATAACTTATGCACACCTCACATTTTATAAACCAATTCATCTGGGCCCACATTCAGCAGCTTGTTCTGAGAAGAATGGTAGCTATTCTGCTAGCCACCTCTATCCTCTGCCGTTCCTACTCAAATTAGATTTAGTATCAGTTTGAGTCTGCTCAGAGGGTAGAGCCATATGGGCTGGCTTTGAACCATGATCCTCAGATCTTGGTCCCCTGAATAGCTAGGATTACAGGTGTGAGACACCTGCACCAGGCCATCATTTCTTCCAAGAACATTTCAGGGGGATGGAATAGCACTGTACCACAAACATTCATTAGCAACTGCCCCAGGGTGAGCCAGATGCTCAGACCAAATCTACTGACCTTGATACTGTCTTTGGTATCCAAAAGGATATTGTTGGGCTTAAGGTATTCCTGTATGATTTTGTTTGGTGTAAGTAGTGAACAGCACTTACAACATGTGTGACAAGCCTCCTGGCTTCATATTCATATAGGCGGCAGAATTTTCAGATCCACCCCAGGAGGTATCCCCTAGCGGCCAGTTCCATGATGAAATACACATACTCTTCCTTCTCCATTACCTGGTACAACCTGATGATGTGTTTGTGCCATACCTTCTTAAAAATATCCACCTCATTCTTTATCCAATGATGACTCTCACTTCCAGAGTATTTTAAATGCCACGCCCTTGTTTGTGAGGAGGGAATGGGCCAGCTTCACTTTTCCATAGGTACCTGTGTCGAAGAGCTCTTTCTTCTGGTATTGTTTGATGATCTCCTCCTTCAAGGAGCTTGAGATTGATTCTTTCTGTACTTCCATCCTTCTGCTACAATGGCAGGTAGCAAGTCTACTTAAATAAATTAAATAAAATAAAGGAAAACCCATAAAGAGTAAAAAGAAATACCAAAATCCAAATAACAGCCCGTCCCCACTACCAAAAAAATCATTTAACTTTGATTCAGTCAAGCAGGTCATCAAGCAAGAGCTCCAAGCTCTGTTAACTGACAGGTTGGAGCACAGTGGTTTCCTATATATCCTTCATGATCTCACACAATGAAGCAATCACAACCAGGCATAGTGATGTCATAGAAGAAATGGACCAATCAGAGTCTGGGCCAGTGAAGTCAGAGAAATAGAGGACCAATCACAGCCTGCCAGCATTGACACTCTAGCTCTTAGACCTCAAAGACTGTTGCTAAGGAATCCATGTGGCTTGAGGTTGCTCTGGTCATTTTCGTGGCATTTCTGAAACCACTAGGACAGTGGTCAAAATCCTCTGATTTTCTAGAGGACTACTGAATCTTATAAATTGCTTCTCTGCAGACACTAGCTAGTAGCCTCCATTCTTGATGGCCACCTTATCCAATGTCTTTTTCCAGCAATAGCACTGCACAAAGGCCTCCGTCCTTCTCAAGGACAGCTGTATCCTACAACTTCTTCCTGAGGGGACAAGTTCCAGGGTGGCTTTGAGCCACCACCCTCACAATTCACCTTCCTGAGTAGTTAGGATTATAGGCCTGAGCCATCGGTAGGTACTTAGCTCATCTCTTACATTTGGAGGAAGTATATTTGTTAGAAAGGTGGGTTTTAGATATGTCCTTTTAGCACTTTAAATTTGTTTTCTTGCTGTCTAATAGTGAATCTAGTTTCTGATGAGAAATTTGTCTTAATATCTTTGAAGATTATTTGTGTGTGATGAGTTGTGTCTTTGTGCTTTGGGAAGTTTTCTGTTTTTGTTTAATTAGAATGTGTATAATGTGGACCTGTGTAATTATTTTAATTGACTTTTTTGAGCTGATAGATTCCTGCATGGAAGGGTTCATGCTTTCAATCAAAATTGGGAAGGTATTGGTTTTTATTCCTTCAAATACTATGTATTTCTATTTTCCCCTCTGTATACATATATATATTATACATTATATATTCACATTGTATATGTGAATATACATATATATGCCTACATGTTTATATTATATATACATTTATATACATATATGGTTTCACATAGCTTCAACTTTTGTGATTGTTTATGGTAGAAAGTTTAGATTGATCCTAGGTACTCCATCAGAGTTAGAGTTTAAAGTTTTCCTCTTTATTTCTTGATAAAAATATGCATTACTCGCCAAGGATATTGAAATAGGTATTAAGCACATATAGCCTCTCTCTCTCTCTCTCTCTCTCTCTCTCTCTCTCTCTCTCTCATTTCCTGTCTTGGTTAGGTCTCTGAGCACAGGGCCATTGCTTGTGGGGTTCTTCTAGTGTGTTGTGAAATTTTGCAGTGTAATATTCTGCTTCAAAGGCCACCAGGCAGGCCTGCACTTGGAAGAGGAGCTTCTCAAAGGCAGCCTGTATGGGTGCACGTGCCTGCCTCTGTCTTGATGTCAGAGCCCCACAGGTACTTGGAGTGGCCTTAGCAGATGCCCCTTTGCCTGGACTGCTGACTGTTGACTGTGCCAGCACAAGTACAGCCTCTTTTTATTACAAATCAGAGGTCTGCGGTGGAACCTGGGGTTGTTCCCTTGTTGGTGGCTATGCTTGGAGCAAGGGTGAGGGCTGCAGAAGCCTCAATTTGTGGCCTGATTTCTGGGGCACAACAAATGCTAAGGGTTTCTCTGGGCTCTTTACAGAATACATGGGCAGGTTCAGGAGCAGAAGCTGAGCTCAGGGGGCCCCTAAACACATCGTGGGCTTTAGAGCTGGGCATCACAGATGGATCTTTTTGAAGAGCTGCAGACACCATCTGGAAGCTGTTGGACCTTTAGGAGGTCTGAGTACATCATGAGATTAGGTGGGGGCCTCTGAGCTTTATCCATTTTTTGCAATAGGGCTGAGCCCTCCCTCCGTATGGCCCTGGTGCCCTATGAGTGTGTGCTGGTTTCTGGCAGTGAGAAAAGTTTAATGTGTCTTTTATTCCCTGAGCCTCACTAGGAAGTTCTATTGTTGGCTGGGATGATTCTGTCATTGGGAGGTCTGTGTGTTCTCTGAGTAAGGGAATCTACAGACCTCAGAGCACATCTTGGCTTTCTCTCTGAAAGGCCTAAGATTTTAAGGCTTCAGATGCTTTATAGGTTTCCAGACATATCCAGGGCTTGTTCTTTTTGATCTTTCAATGACAGCTCTAATTTCCTCTCTTAGTCATGGTCTATTGGCCCCTTTGACTCTGGCATAAATGAGGGAAGACCGGCAGGGCTGTTGTGTTGCTAAGGAAAGCAGACAGGGCTGCCTTGTTGCTGAGAAAAAGCAGTCAGGCCTGTCTTGTTACATAGTTTCATTTTATTCCCCAATGTTGGTAAATAAAACCTTCAGGTTGGACTTCAGGAGCTGCCCATGATCATTGTTCCATTCCTTTTCCCTGCTCCTACCATACTGCCTTTCTATTTAAATTCATTTTTGCTTTTAATTTTTGTCAGAAACAAAGAGGCAATTAAAAAATCTATATGTAATATTAATTTTAATTCTTGATTTACTAAAATACATGAAGAACATGTCAATTAAAGCAGCATAAAATGGCAGATGGCGTGAGCTTGATCACTGTCCCTCTACTCTGCCTCTCTTGCTAAACCCTGGGGTGACCACTGCGACTAGATAGTTATGTATCCCTGCATCAAAACCAAATGTGCTCAAAGAACAGGGTATTAAAAGAGACTTGCCCACAGCTATCCAATTCCCTCAAACTGCTATCTTAGTAGGAGGCCAAATTTCCATTCACACTATGGATATTCAACCGTCTTCGATCCATTTGGGTTTGATTCTGGTGCAGAATGATATATAAGAATCTAGCTTTCATTTTCACAAGTAGTTAACCAATTTTGCCAGCACCATTTACTGAAGAGGCTGTCTTTCTTCCATTCTATTTTTTGAGCTCTGTTATCTAAGATTAGTTGGCTATAGGTCTGTGTGTTCATTTCTGGGTTTTCAATTCTGTTCCATTGGTCCTGAGGTCTGTTCTTATGCAGCTACAATGCCGTTTTGATTACTATGGCTTTGTAGTAGAGATTGAAGTTTGGTATTGATATTTTTCCAGCCCTGTGATTTCTGTTGAGGATTGTTTTTGCTATTCGTGGTCTTTTACTGTACCATAGGTATTTTTGGATTGCCTCTTCTAATTCCTTGAAGAATGAGGTTGGAATATTGATAGGTATTGCATTGAATTGGAGATAGCCTTTGGAAGTATGGCCATTTTCCCTATCTTGATCTTTCAAATCCAGGAGCATGGGAAGTTTTGCCACTTTCTAAGTTCTGTTTTGATTTCCTTTTTCATGTTGTCAAAATTTTCTTCATAGATGTCCTTCACTTTTTTGGTTAAGTTAATTGCTCGGTATTTTATTTTTTGTGGGGCTATTACGCATGCAGTTGCTTTCCTAATTTCAGCCTCACTTAATTCATTGTTGGCATACAGAAAAGCCATTGATTTTTGAGGGTTAATTTTATACCCTGCTACTTTGCCAATTTTTCAATCAGCTTGAGTAATTTGGCAGTGGGGTCTGTGGGATTCTTTAAACACAAGATCATGTCATCTGCAAAGAGGGAGAGTTCTATTTCCTCTTTCCCTATTTGGATCCCCTTTATGTTTGCATCTAGTCTTATTTGTAGCTAGGCATTCTAATACTAGATTGAAGAGAAGTGGAGAGAGTGGACGTCCTTGTCTCGTTCCTGAGTTAAGAGGAAATAGCTTTAGTTTTTCACCATTAACTGTAATGCTGGCTGTAGGTTTGTCATATACAGCCTTTATTGTATTGAGGAATGTTCCATGGATTCCTAATTTTTCCAGAACCTTCATCATAAAGGGGTGGTGAATCTTGTCAAATGCTTTTTCTGCATCTATTGATATATCCATATGGTTCTTATCCTTGCTCCTGTTGATGTGATGAATTATACTAATTGATTTGCATATATTGAAGCAGCTTTGCATCCCTGAAATGAATCCTGTTTGATCTTGGTGTATGATTTTTTGGATGAATTGTTGAAGTCGATTGGCCAAAATTTTGTTGAGAAGTTTTTCATGAATGTTCATCCAAGAAATGGGTCTATGTTTCTCTTTCTTTGATAAGACCCTGCCAGGCTTTGTGATGCGGGTTATGATGGCTTCATAGAATGAGTTCAGTAGTGAACTTTCTCTTTCAATTTCATTGAAGAGTTGGAGGGGTATTAATGTGAGCTCTGCTTTGAAGACCTTGTAGAATTCCGCTGTGAAACCATCTGGACCTGGGCTTTTCTTAGATAAGAGATCTCTTATTACTGTTTATATTTCAGTGCTTGATATGGGCCTTTTAAGGCGATTTAACTCATCTTGGTTTAGTTTTGGCATGTCAGTATTTGTTAAGAAAAGGTCCATTTCTGCCAAGTTCTCAATCTTATTAGCATCAAGTTTTGAGAAGTATTTCCTTATAATGTTCTGAATCTTGGTTGTTTCTCTGGTGATGTTTTCATTCTCATCTCTGAGTTCATTTATTTGGGTATGTTCTTTTCTTTTTCTGATAAGATTTACTAAGGGTCTGTCAATTTTGTTAAGTTTTTCCTAGAACCAACTCTTTGTTTTGTTGATTCTTTATATGGCTTTTTTGGGATCGAATTCATTTAATTCTGATTTAACTTTAATTATTTCTATCTGTCCATTGGGTTGGGGTTTATCCTGCTGCTCTTTTCAAGGAGGCTCAGATGACTCATTAAATTGTTGGTTTCAGATCTCTCCAATATGTTGATATAGGAACTCAGAGCTATAAACTTGCCTCTGAGTACTACCTTTGCTGTGTCCCAGAGGAGTTGGTAATTTGTGTACTCATTTATGTTGAATATCATGGACATTTGAATTTCATTTCTAATATCTTCCATGATGCACTCGTGATTCAGCAGTTTGTTTTTCAGCCTCCATGTATTACAGGACTTCCTTTAGTGGCTTTTGGTGTGGAGTCCTACTTTTAATCCCTTGTGGTCTGAGAGAATGCAAGGTATAACTTCAATATTTCTGAATTTGGACAAGTTTGCTTTGTGGCCTAAAATGTGGTCTATTTTGGAAAATGTTCCATATGCTGCTGAGAAAAATGTGTATTCTGTTGCTGCTGGGTGAAATCTTCAGTAGATGTTGGTTAAATCTAGTTGATGTTTGCAGTTGTTTAGATATGCAGGTTCTTTGTTGAGTTTTTGCCAAGTTGATCTATCTAGTGGGGATAGTCGTGTGTTAAAGTCCCCAACAATTAATGTCTTTGGATCTATGTGGGATTTGAGGGAAAGTTGGGTTTCTTGGATAAATTTGGGTGCTCTGTTTGGTGTATAGATATTAAGAATTGTAATATACTCCTGAAGGAGAGATACATTAATTAGTATGTAGCAACCTTCTTTAACTCTTCTCACTTATTTTAAATTGAATTCTATTTTATCTGATATTAGGTTTGCAACTCATGCCTGTTTATGGGGGCCGTTTGCTTGGTAGATTTTGTTCCAGCCTTTAACATTGAAAATGTGTTTGTTTTTATGGGCAAGATATGACTCCTGAAGGCAGCAGATAGAAGGTTCTTGCTTTTTAATCCAACTAGACAGTCTGTCTCTGAATTGGAGAGTTAAGTCCGTTAATGTTGAGAGATAGAACTGAGAAGTATTTGGGAGTTTCTGCCATTTTATGCACCTTCTAGTGGGCTGCAGGACCTGGGTTCTTTCTATGGTTCTTGGATTCTAGTTTAGCTGCGGTTTCTTGGCCTTTTTGTGGTCTCGTTGGTTTTCTATGTGTAGGACATCTTTAAGAATCTTTTGTAGGGCTGGTTTGGTGGAGATATATTGTTTCATTTTTTCTTTGCTATGGAAGGTTTTTATTTGATCTTCGTTTATGAAGGAGAGTTTAGCTGAGTACAGTTTTCTTGGTTGATTGTTGTTTGTCTTTACGGCATGGCATACATCATTCCAGGCTCTTCTTGCTTTGCTTGTCACTGCTGAGAAATCTGAGGTGATCCTAACTGGTTTCCCTTTATAGGTGATTGATCTTTTCTCCTTGACAGCTTTAAGGTTCTTTTCCTTGGTCTGAATTGATCCTTTGAAGATAATAATGTGATGCTGGGTTGTCCTGTTCTGGTCCAGTCTATTTGGAGTTCTAAATGCTTCTTGTATCTGAATAGGCCTGCCTTTTTGCATGTTTGGGAAGTTCTCTGCTAGGATCCTGTTAAACAAATTTCCTAATCCATTAACTTCTGTTTCTAGGTGCTCCTCTACACCTATTATCCTCAGATTAGGCCTTCTGATGATGTCTTCCAAATGTTGAATAGATCTATCACATTTCTTGGACTTTTCTTGGATGGTTGTATGTTCTTTCTCCATAATATCTAGGCTGTCTAAATGCCTAAGACTTCGTAGGAACATAGTAGATATCATTGAATACTAGATACACAGTTCTGGCACTCTCTACTAATACGCATTTTTTGGCATATTACCACCTGCTTATCCATGTATGGCTATTTTGGCCACCTCTAGGGCTTGATCTCAGTGCCTGCCAAGAATTTCATCCTCGAGTAAGAAGCCAAGTTTGACACCTGTTTTGCTTTTCTGGGAGAGTGCTGGGTGTCAGGCATGATGGAGAACAAGGCTACAAATCTAGATGCAATTTGATAGATGTAAACAATGTCATATATGTTTAAGTGTCCTCACAGTTGGGAAAATAACCGTAAATAAATGAATAAAACAACAAATACAATGTATAACCACACCAAACATGATATAGACTGAACACGTATATGGAAGTTCAAGCCTATCTTTAAAATATATATAAGGAGTATGACTGGGGCATGAATTCAGGCCTATGGAACAGGCCTGAATTTCTGCTCTTCAAGCATAGTGAGCTTCCCCTTCCCCCACAGTGCAACATAGTTAGCCAGTCCCTAAGTTCAAATCCCAGGCCTTGCAGATAAAAAATTCACACATTCCAAGCCAAGGAGTTTCATTAGCATTTTTAATATTTTTTAAAGTTCACTTTGACTTTATTTGAAACATTTTGATTTTATAACATGAGAGTTTTTCAAAAAAGGGGTTTAATCTTTTACATTTCAGCATAGCATATTGGTGTTTTTGACCATCTGCCATGAA
This sequence comes from Dipodomys spectabilis, assembly GCF_019054845.1. Classification (NCBI taxonomy): domain Eukaryota; kingdom Metazoa; phylum Chordata; class Mammalia; order Rodentia; family Heteromyidae; genus Dipodomys; species Dipodomys spectabilis. The sequence continues at coordinate 3,703,735 of NW_024870724.1, forward strand.
GTGTGAGAATGAAAATGAGGATATCATTTCTCCCTAGAACTTTGGGACAGTTGATGCTATTTCTTATTTTTTCTATTTTTTTTATTTGTCGGTCGTGGGGCTTGAACTCTGGGCTTGGGTGCTGTCCCTGTGCTCAAGGCAAATGCTCAAGCACTTGAGCTACAGCACCACTTCCAGTTTTCTAGAGGTTAGAAAACTGGCTGGCCTTGAGTCACCTTCCTCAAATCTCAGCCTCCTGAGTAGCTAGGATCATAGGCATAAGCCACCCATGCCCGGCAGTTGATGTTATTTCTATTTAGAGTTATTTTTATAATTATAAAATGTCTGCAATTATGTCCTGTGAGTTTTCCTCAGTGCCTACCACGAAATAAACTAGGGGAGTCCTCATACCACCAAAGGTTGAGTTTCTGAATAAACACTCACTTCTGTGAGGACAGTAGGTACTTGTAAGCATTTTGGGAATAAACTAGATTCTAAAATGAAAAACAAAATCATTGGTACTAAGATGTAGCTCAGTAGTGGAATATTTGCCTAAAGAGCATAAGACATTGGAAGAAAAGTTTCCTAAGGCTCAGAATGTTAGAATTTTGTATGAACAAACTTCTTTCCTTTTTTTTTTGTCGGTGGTGGAGCTTGAACTCTGGGATTGGGCATTATCCCTGTGCTCTTCAGCTCTTTGCGAGCACTCTACAGCTTGAGACACATCGCCACTTCCGGTTTTCTAGTGGTTTATTGGAGGTAAGAGTCGCCCGGGGCTTGCGTTGAACTGCCATCCTCAGCTCTCAGCCTCCTGAGTAACTAGGATTATAGGTGTGAGCCACTGACGCCTGGTACATGAACAAACATTTTAAGATTGATTCTAAAGAAAGAAACTTCGAACATACTTTTTGTGCAAATAATTTATAATGCCATGGTTAAGGCACTAATTCAGAAGTATTTTTTTATTGGCTGGTTTCTTAGTTTATTTATATATATACATTATTAATTCATATATACACATATTATTAAAAACATAGCTTTGAAGTGTACCTAAGAACATATGGGCTCATGTAAAATTATACAAATGCACAAGCTTGATTTTTTTTCAGTTTGTTGGTACCATAAATTAGGTGGGATTTGTGTACTGTTTTTTTGTTCTCTTTTTGGAGGATTTCTCTCCCCTTTATCCCCCTAACCCCCTCTCATCGCACTTGAACTCAGCTTGCTCTTTCTTGGCTTGGTTGTTTGTAGCTGATTTTCTACCACTTCAGCCATACCTGTAGAATGGGTTTTTGCAAGTTGATTGGAGATGATATCTCTCAGGCTTTGCTGCCTGGATTGGCTTTGAAACTTCATCTTCCAGTTCTCACCTCCTGATTAGCTGGGATTACAGATGTGAGCCACTGAGGTGCCTAGGGATAAATTAATTTGGTTGATGTATTTTTTCTGTTTTTCTAAGCATGGGATGATCTACTATAGAATTTTAATGACTGTCCTGGGTATGAAGTAAGAAATATAATACATATGCAAATCTGTATATTTCTCATAAGATGTAATCAATTTAATACATGTTATAAGTGTAATAATAATAAAATAATGAATGAATAATACAAAAAATAAAATGAATACACTCAAAGCAAATTGCAATAAACATAAGTATGTAGATATTAATCATTATTTCAAATGTGGATGAATATTATATTAACAGGGCTGGGTATTGAATTCAGGCCTAGGGAACAGGCCTGAATTGCTTGTCTTCCAAGAGGGTGAGTTTCCCCATCCTCCTAGTGAATTAGAGTTACCCAGACTCTGAGATCAATTCCCAGGCCTGACAGAAAAAAAGGCCATGAATTCCAAGCCAGGGAGCTTCATTAGTATTGTATGTATGTATATATGTATGTATGTATGTATGTATGTATGTATGTATGTATGTGTGTGTGTATATTATATGTAATGGGACTTGAACTCTGGCCTTGGGAGCTATCCTTGTGCTCTTTAGCTCAAGGCAAGTGCTATAATGTTTGAGCCACCGCACCACTTCTGGTTTTCTAGTGGTTTATTGGAGATAAGTGTCTCACAGATTTTCCTGCCCTGGCTGGATTTGAAGCATGATGTTCAGATCTCAGCGTCCTGAGCAGCTAAGATTAAAGGCGTGAACCATAGCCAGGGCCAGGTTATTTTTAATATTTTTAAATTATTTATTTATTTATTTATTTTTATTTATTTATTTTTATTTTTTGCCCAGCACGGGGCTTGAACTCATATCGTGGCAACTCTGCCTCAGCTAACATCAACCTAGGCTGGGATGGTGCAGCCTCTGGACCCACAGCCCATCCTGGGATACTAGGCCTTGGGGGCTGACAGGAAAACAAAATGTAAACAGCACCAAAAAAAAAAAAGCCAGGAACCACCTACGGATGGAAGTTTCTTGGTTTTCCTTCCTTGCATGGTGACCATCCCGGGTCCAAATAACACTGCTGCAACCTGTAGGTCACCTGGCATTGCTGAAGGCTGACAGGTTGTCAGCGAAGCCATAGGCCAACCTGGACACCTAGGCCTGAGTTTGAATCCCAGTCATGCTACTTAAAAAGGGCTGGAGAGCCTGAGAAACTATTGCTTGTCCATAGGAACGCCAGAAAATATGATCAATGTCATTGTTGGATGAGTAGTTCATCAATCAGTCTAGTATAAACTTAGACCCAATAATCACAGAACACAGATTGATTTTAATTCATAGTTTATTATGCATTAAAAGAATACTATTCATTAAATGGAGTCCTCACTAAAGACCTGAGAATCTGTACGAATGTAGTATATGTCATTTAATTCCACATAGACATCACTGTCAGTATCAAAATATCTAAATATATATTTATCTGTATACTATATATATATACATATATATATATATGGTATATATACCAGATATAAAGGTACTGCTATTTTGGCCAAACCTGTGGTTCCATCCTAGGTCCTGGGATCCATTTGGCAGCTGAATGGGCTAGAGGCTGCCATGCTGGCACTCACCCTTTCATGAATTGGGAATTCTAGGCCCTCAGTTTAGGTACCAGCATTGCCAAAATTTTCATCTTGGAGTAAAATTCCAAGTGAGACACCTGTTTTCCATATCTGTGCAAGTGCTGAGTGTCAGGTATGATGTACATGTGTGCAAAGGTACATGCTACGGTATAGATTAGAATAAATGTAATAAAAGATATAGGTGCACGTACAGTCCATAAAATAAATGTTAATTCAATCAATCAATAATAATATATAATGAATCACTCCAACAAACACGATACAGACTGAATATATAGATGTAAATATAAATCACATATTTAAGATGTCTATAAATGTTACATTTTTCAGGCTGGTGCTTGAATTCAGGCCTAGGGAAGAGTTGAGAAGTTCATGCATGATTCACATAGGAAATGATAGGCAAGACCTCTGGCACAACAATTATTTTTAATTAAGACTTCACGAAATGTGACAATAATAATTACATTCAGGAAATCGAGGCATTGGGAAATATCCAAGAATTGGTAGTCACATGGTAGATAGGATTCCAACACAGCTTGCCACATCTTCTCTATACAAATAGGTATTTATTAGCATACTAGCTTCAGCTTATGAATGGATGAATACTGTGCACAAACCCCATCCCGGAGCTCAATCTCAGGTCCTGGGTAGAGCCTAGATCCTTAGTTACTCAAAAGCTGTTGTGCTCATATGGACCCATTAGAAATTTGGGCCTGCTAGGCCCAGAGTTCAACTCCCAGCAATGCCAGAAGTTTCATCCTGATGTGAGAAACCAATCCTTACAGCTGTTTTCCTGTCGTGTGTAAGTCCTGGGCCTAATGGAGGATGGAGAATGCTATATAGGCAACTCTATAGCCATGGGAATAGGTTGTCATCCATGGCAACACAGATATACCTGACACCATACTCAATAAAATACACAATACCTCCATGAATAAGACTCAAAATTAAAAAATAACTGCTTTGAAAGCAAGATGCATACCACACCTGTATGTAAATAGAGATCCTATGTTTAAAAAAGGTAAGCTTGTTATTTTGTCCACTGCTGGGACTTCAAATCAGGCCCTGGACCAGGCCTGACATTCTAATCTTCAGGGAAGATGAGCTACCCTTTCCCCCACAGTGCAACGGGGTTACCCAGACCTGAGTTCAAATCCCAGGCCTGACAAAAGATTCATCCAGATGTTAGAAGCCAGTCTTTACACCTGTTTTCCTCTCCTATGGAAGTCCTGGGTCTCAGCTAGGATGGAGAATGAATGCATAGGCAACCTTATAACAATGGGAATAGGTCATCATCCATGTCAGCAGAGTTATACCTGTCACCATACTCAGTAAAATACACAATACCTCCATGTATTAGACACAAAATAAGGAAAAGGAGTGCACCGAACACAAGATGCTATCCACACATATATGTCAATACATATCCTATGTTTCAATTATGAATTTATGCCTATCCTGGCCTTCACTGGGGCACAACCTCAGGTCCTGAGAATGACTTAGCTCCTTAGTTGCTCACAGGCCCGTGTCCTCACCTTGACTCTTTTGCCAATTGACCCTGCTAGGCTCTCAGTTCAAATCCCAACATTGCCAAAACATGAATCCTGATGTGAAGCCCATTGATCCACCTGTTTTTCTGTCCTGAGAATGTCCTGAGTCTCAGCTACGATGGAGAAGGAGTAGAAAACTCTATAGAAGTGGGCATAGGTTGCCATCCAAGTCAGCACAGTTATAGCTGTCATCATATGCAATAAAATACAAAATGCATCCCTGACTAAGACACACAATGAAAAGAACAACTACACTGAAAACATGATGCATTTCACTTATGTATGTAAATAGAGATCCTATGTGTAACATAGGTGGGCATATGATTTTTGCCTAACCTGGGGCTTCAATTCAGGCCCTGGGACCAGGCCTGACCTTGTAGTCTTCAACGATAGTGAGCTTCTCCTTTCCCCACAGTGCAAAAGAGTTACCTAGACCTGTTTTCACATCCCAGCTCTGGCAGTAAAATGGCGCGAATTCTGAGCTAGGGTGCTTCATTCATAATTTTTCAATTTTTTAATATTTTTTGCCAGACCTGAGGCTTGAACTCAAGTTGTGGCAACTCTGCCTCAGGTCCGATCATCCTAGGCTGCAGCCTCTGGACCCACAGCCCATCCTTGGATCCTAGGACCCCAGGGTTTGAAGGAAAAAATAAAAAGCTGGGGAGAAAAAGTGGCGGGAAGTTCCAACTGGCGCCGCTTTTAGGTTTATTTTCATGTGAATGTTGACCGAATGTTGAGACCGAACCCGGTGGACTGCAGATTGAAGGTGACCTGGTGTGGCTGAAGGCCTGCTGGCTGTCGGGGGAGCCACAGGATGACCGGGCAATGGAGGTCCCGAGTTTGAATCCTGGTCAGCCTCCTACATTGAGGGAATGACAGGAGTTCCTGAGATACTCAATTCCGGACCTAAGAAGAGCCGTGAAATATGATCAATCTCTTCCTTGAATAAGTAGTTCCCGAGGATTCGAGTAGGAAATGATAGTCAAGACTCATGGGGTATCGATTATTTTTAGTCAAGAGTTGATGAAGTGTGACCATAATCATCACAGTCATTAAATGGAGGCATTGGGGGAAGATCCAAGAATCAGTAGTCACAGGGTAGATTGGATTCAATCACAGGTCTCCATCTCTCCTACTCTATACAGATATGTACTTATTTGCTTACTACCTTCAGCTGATGAATGGATGACTATTGTGCTCCCCCTGCCTTACCCCTAGGACTCGATCTCAGGTCCTGGGAATGGCCTAGCTCCTTAGTAGCTCACAGGCTGGTGTGCTTATGTGGACCCATTTGCCTATTAGGCCTGCTAGGTGCTGAGTTCAGATCCCAGCATTGCCAAATATTCATCCTGTCAGAAGCCAGACGTTGCACCTGATTTCCTGTGTGAGTCCTGGGTTTCAGCTAGGATGGAGAATGCATGGGCCACCCTGTGGCCATGAAAAAAGGTTGTCATCCATGTCAGCCCAATTACACCTGTCATATATACTCAAGAACATACATAATACATCCATGAATAGCATACAAAATAGAGAGGATAACTAAGCCCAATGCATAAAGCAGTCCACACACGGATGTGAATATACATCCCATGATGTATTGAGGACTCTTGTGGCCTCCCTGGGGCTTGATCACAGCTCCTGGGAACAGACCAGCTCCTTAGTGGCTCACAGGCAAGTTTGCTCATGTGGACCCATTGGGCAGTTGGGCCTCCTAGGCCCCGAGTTCGAATCATAGCACTTCGAAAAATTCACCCTGATGTGAGAAACCACTCGTTGCACCTGTTCTTCTGTTCTGTGCAAGTTCTTGGTCGCAGCTAGGATGGAAAATGCATAGGCAACTCTATACTCATGGGAATAGCTTGTCATCCAGGTCACCACAGTTATATCTGTCATCCTATGCTCAAGAAAATACACAATACATCAATGAGTAAGACACCAGACAAAGACAATAACTACACTGAACCCAAGATGCCGCACACCCATGTATGGAAATAGAGATCCTCTGTTTAAATTCTGAATTTATGACTACTATAGCGCCCACCGGGGCTTGATCTCAGGTTCCAGGAAAGACCTAGATGCTTAGTGGCTCACGCGCTGGTGTGCTCACCATGACTCATCCACCACTTGAGCCTGCTAGGCCTTGAGTTCAAATCCCAGCACTACCAAAATATTCACCCTGATATGAGAAGCCAATGGTTGCACGAGTTTTCCTATGCTGTGAAAGTCCTGGGTCTCAGCTAGAATGGAATATGCAATATAGGCAACTCTATACTTGTGGGAATTGGTTGCCAGCAATGTCAGCATAGGTATAACTGTTATCACAGTCAGTAAAATACATACTGCATCCATGAATAAGACACGAAATCAAGAGAATGAGTATACTGAATGCAAGATGCCACCCACCCACTTATGGAAATATAGCTCCTGTCATTAAATTATGATTTCATGAGTATATTGACCCTCATGGGGCACGAGCTCAGTTCTGTGAATGGCCTAGCACCTTAGTGGCTCACAGGCTGGTGTGTTCACCTTGACCCATTCCCCAATTCTGCTGCTTAGCTCTGAGTTCAAACTCCAGCACAGCCAAAAGATTCATCCTGATGTGAGAAACCAATGGATCCACATGATTTCCTGTCCTGTGAAGGTCCTGGGCCTCATTGAGGATGGGGAATGCTATATAGGCAACTCTATAGCCATGGGAATAGGTTGTCATTCACGGCAGCACAGATATACCTGACACCATACTCAATAAAATACACAATACATCCATGAATAAGACTCAAATTTAAAAAAAATAACTACATTGAAAGCAAGATGAATACCACACCTGTATGTAAATAGAGATCCTATATTTAAAAATGTAAGCTTGTTATTTAGTCCACTGCTGGGTCTTCAAATCAGGCCGTGGACCAGGCCTGACATTCTAATCTTCAGGGATGATGAGCTTCCCCTTCCCTCACAGTGCAACAGGGTTACCCAGACCTGAGTTCAAATCCCAGGCCTGACAAAAGATTCATCCCTATGTCAGAAGCCAGTCATTACGCCTGATTTCCTCTAATCTGGAAGTCCTGGGTCTCAGCTAGGATGGAGAATGAATGCATAGGCAACCTTATAACCGTGAGAACAGGTTGTCATCCATGTCAGTACAGTTATATCTGTCACCATACTCAGTAAAGTTCACAATACCATCATGAATTAGACATAAATTAAGGAGAAGTAATGCACCGAATGCAAGATGTTCCCACACATATATGTCAATACAGATCCTATGTTTCAAGTATGAACTTATGCCTATCCTGGCCTCCCTGGGGCTCATTGTCAGGTCCTGGGAACAACTGAGGGGCTAGGCCCTTGACTCTTTCACCAATTGGGCCTGCTAAGCTCTCAGTTCAAATCCCAACATTGCCAAAAGCAGAATCCTGATGTGAGAACCCATAGGTCGACCTGCTTTCCTGTCCTGTGAATGTCCTTGGTCTCAGCTAGAATGGAGAAGACATAGGCAACTCCATGGACATGGGTATAGGTTGTCATCCATGTCAGCACAGTTATATCTGTCATCACACTCAATAAAATACAAAATGCATCCCTGGCTAAGACACACAATAAAAAGAATAACTACACTGAAAGCATGATGCATTCCACCTATGTATGTAAATAGAGACCCTATGTGTAAAATAGTTGGGCATATGAATTTTGGCAGTGCTGGGGCTTCAATTCAGGCCCTGGGACCAGTCCTGACTTTGTAGTCTTCAAAGATGGTTAGCTTACCCTTCCCCAATAGTGCAACAGAGTTACCCAGACCTGAGCTCAAATCTCAGCTCTGGCAGTAAAATGGCACGAATTCTGTGCTAGGGTGTTTCCTTCCTTCATATATATATATATATATATATATATATATATATATATATATATATATATATATATATATTTTACCAGACCCGGTGCTCAAACTCAAGTAGTGGCAACTCTGCCTCAGCTGTGATCATCCTATGCTGTGGCCTCTGGACCTACAGCCCATCCTTGAATCCTAGGACCCTAGGGCTTGCAGGAAAAAAGAAAGCTGCGAGGGGAAAAAAAGCTGTGGGAAGTTCGACCTGGTGCTTTTATGTTCATTTTCCTTTGTACCGTGACCATGGTGGGTCTGAACCAGGTGACCTACAGAGTGAAGGTTACCTGGAGTGGCTGAAGTCCTGCAGCTGTTGGGGAAGCCCCAGACCATCCAGGCAAAGAGGCCCAGAGGTCGAATCCCAGTCAGCCCCCCTACATTGAGGGATTGGCGTGAGATCCTGAGATACTTGTTTCCGGACCTAGGAAGAGTCATGGAATGTGGTCAATCTCATCCTTGAGTGAGTAGTTCCTGCAGGATGTGAGTAGGAAATGATAGGCAAGATTCCTGGGGTATCTATTATTTTTAATGAAGAATTGATGAAGCGTGACCATAATCATCACAGTCATGAAATGGAGGCATCGGGAAAGGTCCAAGAATTAGTAGTCACAAGGTAGATTGGATTCCATCACAGGTCGCCATCTCTCCTACTCTAAACAAATATGTATACTATCTTCAGCTTATGAATGGATGACTATTGTGCTCTCCACCTGCCCTATCCCCAGGGCTCAATCTCAGGTCCTGGGAACCGCCAAGTTCCTTAGATGCTCACATCATGGTGTCCTCACCTTGACCCTTTCTCCAATTGGGCCTGCTAGGCTCTGAGTTCAAATCCCAACACTGCCAAAAGAGGAATGCAGGTGTGAGAATCCAATCAGTCCACCTGTTTCCTGTCCTGTGAAAGTTCTGGGTCTCAACTAGGATGGAGAAGGCTTAAACAACTCTATAGACATGGGAATAGATTGTCATCCATGCTAGCACAGTTATATCTGTCATCATTCTCAATAAACAAAATGCATCCATGACTAAGACACACAATAAAAAGAATAATTGTACTGAACGAATGTATGTGAATAGAGATCCTATGTTTAAAATAGATGGGCATATGATTTTTGCCAGTGCTGGGGCTTCAATTTAGGCCCTAGGAGCAGGCCTGACCTTGTAGTCTTCAAGGATGGTAAGCTTCCCCTTCCCCCACAGTGCTATAGTGTTACCTAGACCTGAGTTGGAATCTGGTGTGAATTCTGAACTAGAGTGCTTTATTAGTTTTTAGGGTTTTTTTTTTTTTTGCTAACCAAAGGATTTGAACTCACTTCATGGCAACCCTGCCTCAGGTTCGATCACTTTAGGCAGGTAGGCTGCCATAGGCTCATAGTCGACCCTGTGATCCTAGGCCCTAAAGCCTTGCAGGAGTAAAAAAAAAAACCCACACAGAAATATAGCCACCGGATGGATTTTTTTACATTTTATTCCTTTGCCTGGTGACCAACCTGGGTCCAAATTACACGGCTACAAAGGGTACTTCACTTTGCATTGGCCGTGGCTAGCAGACTATCAGGTAAGCCAAAGGCCCATATGTCATTATAGGCCCTGATTTTGAATCCTGGTCCTGATACCTACCAATGGGGGGACTTCCCACCAGACTCGTTCCTATGCATGGGAATAACGATGGAATGTGAGCAAACTCATGAATACATGAGAAGTTTCTGCGGGCATCATTCTAGTCTAAAATTATATACAATGATCCTAAGATGTTGATTGATCTTAATGAATGGCTTACTAAGCGTGAAAACAATACTATTCCTTCAATGGAGGCATAATAAATACCTAAGAGTTCGTAGGAATGTAGTTGATGTCATTGAATCATAGGTTGATGTCTCTGGAATTCTATACAAATATATATTTATTGATATATACCACATGCCTATCCATGTATGGCTACTTTGTCCACCCCTGGAGCTCAATCTCAGGGTCTGGGAACTGACTGGCAGCTTCCTTGGCTAGAGGTGGCTGTGTTGACACACCCATTCATGAATTGGGTCTGCTAGGCTGTGAGTTCATATCCCAGCACTGCAAACGTTTGGATCATGGAATAAGAAGCAGAGTGTGACACCTGTTTTCCTTTTCTCTGAGAGTTCTGGGTGTCAGACATGATGGAGAAAACGTCTACAAATTTAGATGCTATGTGATGGGATGTCATCAATATAATAAATGGAATGCGTGTCATCACAGTCAATAAACGGTAAATAAATGAATAAAACAAAAATACAATCAATAACCAAAATATGGACTGAACATCTATAGGTAAGTACAAATCCTATCTTTATAATGTATATAAACAGTATGTTTTCTAGGGCTGGGGATTGAATTCAGGCCTAGGGACCAGGCCCGAATTTCTTGTCTTCAAGCCTGGTGAGCTTCCCTTCGTCCACAGTGCTGCAGAGTTTCCTAGACCCTGAGTTCAAATCCAAAGTAAAAAAATGGCGAGAATTGCAAGCCAGTGAGCTAAATTTTTTTGTGTGTGCGGGGGGTGGGGGGAGGGTTTTTTTTGTTGTTTTGTTTTGTTTTGCCAAGCAAGGTCTTGAACTCAGTGATGGCACTCTGCCTCAGCTTCTATCACACTAGGCTGCTGTGCAGCCGCTGGAGCCACTGCCCATCCTGGGATCTTAGACCTCCAGCCCTTGTGCTGGGAAAAAAATATGTACAGAAAATAGTGGCAAAGCCAGGCACCGGTGGCTCACACCTGTAATCTTAGCTACTCAGGAGGCTGAGATCTGAGTATCTCGGTTCAAAGCGAGGAAAGTCCGTGATACACTTATCTCCAAGAAACCACTAGAAAACTGTAAGTGGCGCTGTGACTCAAGCAGTAGAGTGCTTGCCTTTAGCTGAAGACCCCAGGCAGAGTGCCCAGGCCCAGAGTTCAAGCCTTATGACCAAACCCTCCCCCCAAAAAAGTGGCACGATTGCATTTTTACAGTTTATTCCTTTGCACTGTGACCATTTGGTCTGAATGACATGACTCCAAAGGGTACTTCACCTTGCATTGCTGAAGGATGGCGGGCTATTGGGGAAGCCATAGTCTCGCAAGGCAATGTAGGCCTAGTGTTGAATCCCACTAATGTCACGTCCAGAGGGCAGAGATCCTAAGAGACTCATTCCCATCCACAGTAATAGTGATGGAATGTTATCAATGGCACAGTTGAATGAGCTGATCATGAATACTACTCGTATAAAATTAGAAATCATGATTTCAGTAGACTGATTTTATTTAATATGAAGCATTAAAAGAATACTATTTCTTACAGAGACACAATAATTTCAGGACACTGATTTACTTAATAGTTTATTAAGGATGAAAACAATAACATTAATTACATGGAGGCATAATAAATACAAAAGAATTGGTAGGAATGTAGTCTACATAACTGAATAATGTGTAGACATGTCTGACACTCTATAAAGATATATATTTATTAGCATACTACCATCTGCGTGTCAGTCTGTTCTTATTTTGTAAAACCCTGGGGCTCGATCTAAGGTCCTTGGAACTGCCTGTCATCTCAGTTTGCCCAGGATGGAGTGTTGACACTCACGCATTCATGAATTGGGCCTTGTAGGCCGTAGTTCAGATGCCAGCATTCCCAAAAAATGAATCGTGGAGTAAGAAGCTGATTTTGACAAACGTTTTCCTTTTGTGTTAAAGTCCTAGGAGTCAGGTATGCAGCGGAACATATATGCAGACCTATACCCTAGGGAATCAATGTTCTATGTGCCATAATAGTCAATAAAATAAATGGCCTATACATGAATAAAACAAAAAATAAAAATGAATACACTGAAAGCTATACAGAGTCAACCTATGTATATAAATATAAGTCATATATTTAAAATGTACATGAATAGGATGTTTTCTAGTGCTGGGGATCGATTTCAGGTCTAAGGAACAGACTTGAATTTCATGATTTCAAGGAGGCGAGCTTCCCCGTTCCACACAGTGCAAAAGAGTTACCCAGACCATGAGTTCCGATCCCAGTCCTGACAGAAAAAATGGCAGCTGTATACTATGTGATGTCCAATTCTTAGGTTTTTGATTCTGCCTCCATTTAATGAATGTGATTATTTAAATGCTTCATAAAGTATTAATTAAAATTGATCAGTGTCCTATAATATAATTGTGTATAATTTTATCTTAGAATCATTCAAGAACTGCCCATTCAATCACATATATCACATGCCATTGGTATTTATATGGATAGGATTGAGTTTTTTAGGATCACCTGCCATTTGGAGGTGGCAGGACCAGGATGTGGGCTCCAGTTCTCACCACTTAAACCCGAGGATAAGGAAATCACTGGTCTGTCCAAGAACATCAGCAACATCGATGATTAGGCAGGCACCAATGGCTCTCAGCAATCCTTGATACTTACAAGGCTGTGATAGGAGGATCATGGTCAAAGTCACCCTAGGCAGGAAAGTCCTTGAGACCCCTGTCCAACTTCAGTGCCAACAAAGCCAGAAGTACAGCCATGTGGCTTCACTAGTTGGGGGCTAGCCTTGAGCAAAAGCAGCTTAAGGACTGTGCCCTGATCCTGAGTTCAAGGTCAGGGACTGGCAACAAACAGTCATACACAACAATCTGTGCAGCCATCCAGCTAAAGCAGGTCACCCTCATGACCTCAACTGGACTGGACAGAGTTTCATGTGAAAGTGGTGCTGTCATCTTGACTCTGCCCTTTCTGCCTGCATCACAGGATTCCATCCACACTCCCATTCTTTCATGTTTCTTTCTGACCAATGGGAAACAAGAATGGTGGACACGCCCACATTCCATGCTGCCTGGTAGCACCTAGATTCCCTCAGTTGGTTGACACCACTACTAGCAGTTGAGGAAGGTAGAGGTGGCTGAGTGGTGAGCAAGATACTCGAGGCCACATTGGAGGCTGAGTGGTGAGCAAGATACTCGAGGCCACATTGGAGTAAAGTAGGAAATTGAGGTCCTAGACAGTGAGTGGGTGAATAGAGGATTTCCCAGACCTTGGAAAAGTGGCCAGCCCATCTTTCCCAGTGCTCAGATGTCTGAAACAACAGGACTCCATGAGAGTGCTGTGGGCACGAAATTGCCACAAAAACACTGGCAGAAGAATCCTCCCAACAGATCTGCAACATTCAAGAAAACTAAGAACATGAAAAAGTGAAGGATCCCCAAGACAAACACCACTGGGAGTGTGATTCAAAGTAGAGTCCAGCCAAATGTGATGCTGACCATGGGCCTCCCCTGCCTTTGGACACAGCCACAGCCACCAGGGTCCAAAGTGTCAATGGTCTCGATAACACCAAGGATCTGTAGAGGTGTACTGACATGTAGTGTCCACCCTGGATCCCAGCAAAAGAAGAAAAGCGCTCTGTGCCAAGATCCAACCACTGAAGTAGGAAAAGACAAACCTGCAAGATGAACAGGAGTAAGAGAGGAGAAGATAGCCCAACTGCACGCAGCAATGAAAAGGGAGCTAGAGATCTACAAGGCACCCATACAGAGGTTGGTTTGGGAAGAAAGTGATTTACAATGTTCACCAGCCCACGTGCAGCAGGCGACCGATGACAGAGAAAGGGAGCATGAAGCTCTCACCAGCTGCCTGTAGACTGCAGAGCAGCACACGGCAGGGGTAGAGATGGTGGATTCTGTGGTCACTGCTCACAGAATGAAACTGAAGTGTTCTTTGAACAGCTGAATGATATGACCCTTCAGCTCGAGGAAAAGATCAGAAGCTTCAATGACTTGGAGCAAGTGAACTCTGAGTTACAGGAGAAGCTGGAAGCAATATGGACACAGTGGAGCAACATGAAGAGCAGAATCTACAAGTTCCAAGAAGCGCTGGCAGGGCGTGAGGTACTAACGAGACTACTGGACAACCTGAGCTGGATGGTGACTGCAGCGAATCTAGAGAGAGACACCTTCAAAGAAGACCTGAGCATTGAGAGGTCCGTGCAGAAGGAGGAGGCCCAGCGGCTGACCTAGTGGGTGAACCAACTGACAGAGGAGAAGAATCGAAGGTCAAGGCAGGTGTTTGACCTAGAGAAGGAGCTGGGGGAACTGAGAAGGAAGCTGGCAGAGCATGGCTCCCTTCGGGACCACCTCCGGTCAAGCGGCAGGTGCAAGCCCAGGCCTATTGCAAGCAGATGGAGTTGAAAAACCTGGAGGAACAACTTCACAACCAGGTCCAGGAAAACCAAAGGCTCTGTTTCCAGAACACGGAGCAGCAGAAGCAACTGTGGAGTCTGTAGGAGAAGGCCAAGGATCAGCAGAAGAGCTGCAAGATCCCACGATGCGCATGTGTGCAACGGACAGATGGAAGAACAGCTGGCCCTGCTGTGGGACACTCTCCACATGATGAGCAGTGAGAAGGAGAAGCTAGCCAGCATCTTGGACTCAGAGCAGCAGGTAAAGAAACATTTGTGAGAACAGCTGGACCACACAGTGGAGAAGATACAGGAATGGAAAGAGGTGGCTGAGAGAGAAAGCCAAGCAGCTTGGGAGCTGCAGGAGTGGCAGGAGCAGTCCCTGGCCCAGCTGCAGGAGCTCAGAGCCACCTGTGAGCTGCACATCACCTCCAATGAGCAGCTGAGCTCTGAGAAGGAGGCCCTGCAGCAGCAACTAGAGAGGCAGACCCAGCTGCTGGAGCAGCTGAAGCAAGTGCAGGCCCCACAAAATGTCGGGACCAGGTGGTGCCCCCAAAGTGGCAGGACACCCTCAAGTGCCTGAAAGTGACCAGACCACAGGAGGAGAGACTGCAGGCCCAGCTGAGCTTCCTGGCTTTCCCTGTGGAAGGGAAAATTGAGAGCCCTGGAGAAGCAAAAGGTGATGAGGCAACTCCCCCAGACGTGACCATCGCAGAGGATGGAGACATCCCCCAAACCGAGAGGGATGTGGATCTGGGGGCGCTCTCCATGGCTGAAATCCACAGGGGGAAACTCCTGCACCAAGAGTGGCAGCCCCCCTGCAGGTGCCCAGTCCACCTGGCAGCTCAGTGCCAGAGAAAGCTAGAGCCACTGACCCTCCACCCTGCGACCTGGCACCACAGCATACACGAGGATGGGAAGCAGGACACGTGGGCATCCGAGAAGAAAATCTGCTTTGTCCACGACCTGGCTGTTCAGGTGGACTTCCGGAGTCCAGCGGATGAGCTCCACCATCGATGCAGCCAGCTGTTGGCACACATCCGCACCATCGAGGACTCCCTCGTTGCGTGTAAAGAGCAGATGTCAGGAGAAAGCTGAGCACATGTGCTGGCTGTCCCAGGAGAAGATGAAGAGGAGAGAGCTGTGGGAGCCCCTGTGGTTCCTCTCAGGGGAAGGCATGGACAACAGGCACCAGATGCCGACCCAGGCTGAGTCCCCCACCACCATCACCGCGTCAGACACCTCAGGCTCCACGGTGGTCAAAATGAGAAAGGAGCAAAAAGGTTTTGAAGAATTGCCACTTCAAAGTAGTGTGGAAACTGCCAAAGGACAGGTCAGGGTACCCTACCCCATAGAGGACATCCTGCCGCAGAAGGCACACATGCAGATCACCCACAGCTCACAGGCTCAGGCGAGGAGTATTCCCTCCCTTTCTTCTGTAGACTGATGCAGATGATGACTCTCTATGTGACATACTGACTCTCAAAAACCTCAGCAGCCACCACAAGTAGGTGGCCAGGTGGCCTTCTCTCAGGCCTCCATCTCCAGGTGATGGGTAGGGTAAACTGCGGTTCAGGTAGGGCAGAGGCTGCCGGGAGGTGGCCCATATTCAAGGGACATCTAATGGGCCATTCGTGGCCAGGGAAGATGCCCATGTTATGCTTATCACAAAGAATGAATAGTTTTCAAAGGGAAAACAAGCCTCCAACAAAGATTTGTTCTTCCCGTCCTGGGGCTTGAACTCAGTGCCTGGCCACTGTCCCTGAGCTCTTTTTCTCATGGTTAGCACTCCACCACTGAAACCACAGTGCCACTTCTTGTTTTCTGATGGTTCATTGAGGATAAGAGTCTCACATACTCTCCTGCCCAAGATGGCTTTGAACCGAGGTCCTCTAGATCTCAAATTCCAGAGTAGCTAGGATGACAGGCATGTGCCACCAGTGCCCAGCATGTGATACCTTTTGACGGCATATTGGCTATTCTGTATAAGGAGCCCCAAAGGGCCTGGATGGACCTAGACCCAGTCAAGGAGCTGGGATGGGGGAAGGCTGATGTTCTAGCCATTCTGTTCCCCAAAATTAAAGACGCCAGCTGGTGTTGGATGCATCAAACACCTAGGTCAACATCCACCAGGCTTAGTGGGGGAAAGGTAGAGGATACCCAAAGATTGCAGTGTAGAAATCTCTGATTTTGCATGTATGTGGTGTGTTTGTGTGTGTGTGTGTGTGTGTGAACTCAGGGCCTAGGCTCTATCCCTGAGTTTTCTTGCTCAAGGCTAGTGCTCTTCTACTTGAGTCACAGCCCACTTGCTTTTTGATGATTAATTGTAGGTAAGACTCTCAAGTACATTCCTGTCCAGGGTGGCTTCGAAGCATGATGGGGACCCAGGGAAGCAAGAGTAAACACAAGTCGCAGGTACAATCCCTATGGTGGGTGACTCCTGCCCCCTTGTAGCCAGATGCGGGACATGTGGCCCCGTGCCATCGTGGGGGACTACCGTCATCTAGAGTTCAATTGGGGGAAGTGACCAGGGCCAAGCTGACTTTTGCCCACCCTGAATGCTGATTCCAGAGCAGATCTGTTCTATCCTAAGCCAAGAGAGCTCCAGGAGGCCCGGCTTCCAGGGGCACAAGGAACGGAGAGGTCAGCTCAAGGCCAAGTTAAGAGCCTTTGACCATGGACACTCCAACTTGGCCTTCCTGATCACTGTAAGGCCTGTCAATGAACAACCTCCCCCCAAAAAAACAAAATTGGAGCCGTGTGTCAAAGTGGTTGAGCTCTAACGTTGAACCAAAGAGCTCAGAGACAGGGCCCCCACGCTGTGAGTTCAAGACCCCCAGCTGACCCTCCCCCATAAAACATAGTTTAGCTAAAGGTGAACTAGTAGGATTTGTGAAGTGTTTCTGAAGAATAGTGATACAGAAGAGAGCACCCTAATTCTAATGACAGCTGAACTTGTGACATACAGCTATGTGCTGAGTCGTTCACAGGGTGCTGTTTTCTGGGTCCTTCCCACATGGGGGTTTTGTGCTGAGTCCTCAAAAAGCATTTTGTGTGCTGAGTCATCACAAAGGGTGCTATATTATCAGTCCTTGAGAAGAGTGGGCCGTGCTGGGTTTTTCAAAGGGTGCTGTGTGCTGAGCCCATTAAACAATGTACTTTATGCTGAGTCCTTCAAAAGGTACAGTGTGCTAATTCATCCCAAAGGGTGCTATGTACTGAGCCCTTGAGAAGGGAGGGACAGGTGAATTTTTCAATGGGTGCTGTGGGCCGAGTCCTTTACACAGGGTACTTTTGCTGAGTCCTTCATAGGGGGCTGTATGCTGAGTCATCCCAAAGAGTGCAATGTGCTGCCTCCTTGAGAAGAATGGGATGGGGTGAGTTATTAGAGTGCTGTGTGCCGAGTCCTTTATATGGGGTGCTCTGTACTGTCCTTCAAATGGTGCTGTGTGCTGAGCCCTTCCACAGGGTGGTATATGCTGAGTCCTTCAAAACTCTGCTATGTGCTGAGTTTTGTAAAGGGTGCTGTGCACTGAATGTTTTACACAGGGTGCTACATATTCAGCCCTTCAAAGAGTGGTGTGTGTGGAGCCTTAACACAGGGTTTATGTGCTGAGTCCTGGAAAAGCATGCTACGTGCTGAGTTTTTTAAAGCGTGCCATGAACTGAGTCCTATACACTGCATGCTATGGACTTCCTCCTTCAAAGGGAGCTGTATGTTGAGTTATCCCAAAGGTTACTATATGCTAAGTCCTTCAAAGGGCAAACTGTGCTGAGTCCTTTATACAGGGTGCTTTGTGCTATTTTTTGAAGTGTTCTGTGTGCTGAGTCATCCCAAAGGGTGCTTTGTTCTGAGGTAGTTATCCCCAACAATCTCTCTCTCTCTCTCCCTCTCTCTCTCTCTTTCTCACTCACACACACACACACACACCTACATACACACACACCGTGTACCTGCTTGATGTGTGGAGTGGAGAGGAATGGAGGAGAGTCTCCTGCAGTGGTGGGGCTGAGGGGAGATTTGATTCCCTGGGCAAGTGTTAGGGTTGGCGGGAGTGCTGTGCTGTGGTGAGGCTGCAATTCCCATGGCCTCGAAGCCTTAGAGCCCAGGCGGGGCTGCTCTTGTAGGCAAGGGTGGCGGGCGGGGATGAGGGGAGTAGGGGGCGGGGCTGAGGGGAGTAGGGGGTGGGGCTGAGGGGAATAGGGGGCGGGGCTGAGGGGGTAGGGGTAGGGGCTGAGGGGAGTAGGGGGCGGGGCTGAGGGGAGTAGGGGGTGGGGCTGAGGAGAGGAGGGGGTAGGGCCGAGGGAAGGAGGAGGCAGGGCACAGGAAGCTCACTGTGGTGGTAGCAGTGGCCAGGGGCTCTCAGTGGCAGGCAGACATGCGTGGAGGGGTCGAAGTGGCCCGCAAGAGGAGTGGAAGCAGAGAGAGAGCAGAGAGGAGTAAGTACATGTAGGAGAGGAAGTGGCTTCAGTGGCTGGCTGAGGCCTCAGTTAAAGTGAAGGTCCTGACTGGGAGCTCAGAGCATGAGGAGCTAGCACAGCAGACACATTCCCTCAAGCAGCCCCATGGTGGCGTGGTGGCCATGAACTGTCCCAAGTCCAAGGTTCCAATTACCATGGTGGTGGCAGTGGCCACAGAGGAGGAGGTCACTGAGGAGGAGGCAGCTGAAGAGGCAGCCTTGTAGGCAGCAGTGGCAGGGGTGATGGCGGCATTGGCGGAAACAGGTCTGGCTGTGGATGAGGCAGGAGCTGAGTTGTCTGCAGCTGAGGGGGAGTTAGAGGCCATACTTGCCCTACCATGCACCCTCAGATCCCGCCCCTCCCTCCCCGACCCTCCCCAAGGTGCCGCGTTTCAAAAATGGCACTGCTGGCCTAGACCCGGGGAGCTTCTCTCAGTTGCCCAGCTGAGATAACGCACCCCTGGCTGGCTTGTTTCAGTGACCCGGTCCAGGTCCCTGGTCCTTGGATTCCGGGCCTGCCACACCTAGAGCTGCTGCCTACAGCTTCTCCCAGCAGCACACGTGAGTGGCCACCCTGCGGGCCCAAACCCTGGGACCCCATTGCTCAGTGAACCCCTCGACCCGCCCCCATAGCCTCCCCCATTCTGCGGACCTGGACCCGACCTGTGCCTCCTGCCTCCCCTCTCCTGTCCCACCTGTGCCTCCCCTGCATCCCACAATACACCCTGGCTCTGCCGAAAATGCACCCCAAGGGTGGGGGGTGGAGGTGGGTGGCAACCCGAGGATCCCTCACATGTCCCTAGTGGCCAGTGTCCCAGGAAACGGGAAGATGCAGGGTTGGGTTAGGAGAGGGTGCCAGAGAGCTCCTGGCCTGGAGTAATGGAGCCACACAGCCACCCATCTGCACCCTTCCTCACCTTGGTAGGAACCTGGTGGCTTCAGTCAGAGGTGGGGAGCAGCATCTCTAAACCTGCCTTCTCAGGTCTTTTCCTTTTTTCTTGGGGTGGGGGTGTTGGATGCAGAAGATAGACCCCCTTGGTGTGTGAGCCCTTGTCCTCTATGCTCGGTCACCCTTTCACCTGAGGAGGGTCCCAGAAGAGCCCACTACGGAGGTGAGGACACTGGGGGTCAGATAGAAGATGAATATCTGGGAGTAACACACCCCCTCTCACCCACACCCAACCTATTCTCCCCACCCCAGCTGTCATCAGTTCTCACAGGGTGATCACATTTCCCAGCTCTGCCAGAATCTGCTGTTGCTCCCGGTCCATCTGGTCTCCTCATCCTCCCCAAGAATGCGCCAAGTCACCCAGAAGCATCTAGACTGGAAGCAGGAAGTCCATCCATGTATGTAACATTTAGGAGCCCATCCATTTCCCCAACACCGCCCCCACCCCAGGTCATACACCCCTCTGGGGGCACCATGAACTCCTGCTTGTTATCTGTCCTGGCTCTGAGGAGCCACCTGTCTCAGCACTCCTTTTTCCAGCATCCTGGCCTAGGGTTTTGGTTTATGTGGAATTAAGGTTTGTTGTTCCCAAGAGGAAGATTCTGACCCTGGAGAAAGGGAGAGGCAGGGTGGTTCTTTTTTATTAGAGTGGTGCTCCCCTTTGGTGGGATCCCCTGGTTCTGACAAGGGAACCCCATGCCCCAGCTTGTACATTGTCCCAGATGAGGAACTGACAAACTCAGGAGAGGCACTGTTCTGAATCTGTGTGTGTGTGTGTGTGTGTGTGTGTGTATGTTTGTATGAGAGAGAGAAAGAGAGAGTGAGAGAGAGAGAAAGGGAGGGAGAGAGGGAGGGTGGGAGAGAGATCATCTTTCAACTTGTACAGCATGACTGTGCTCAGGTGAGTGATCAGTTGGCAAATTGCAGTCTTCTGTCACAGGTCTGGATTGTGTGTGTGTGTGTGTGTGTGTGTGTGTGTGTGTGTGTGTGTGTGTGTGTGTGTTGGGAGAGCAGGGAGATGAGAACAATGGAAACATATTTAAGTCACCATGTCTAAAAAGAGCAAAAGCATTTTATTTGTGTGTATGTGTATTGTTCTTTTGTCATCAATGCCAAGTATGATCCCAGCCACAATTTTTATTTTCTCCTTCAATGTTACATGAATAGTTTGGGGAAGGTTTCAGTAGATGTTCCTTTCCACCTCTCCCTTCCCCTTTCCTGTAGCTCACAATAGCTGCTGGGTCTGCGTGGGTCTGCCCTTGGAAGTCTGTGTGAATCACAGATCAGAGTGGACACCTGTACTTCTGTGTTCAGGCTGGTGAGGCAAGTGTGACCACAGCCACATTCATACAGCCAGACAACCTGCTCTGGTGTGTAGAGTTGGAGCTAATTCAAGGGTTGGGAATGTGTCTGCCAAACATAATTAGGGAATGAGATGGGTGGAGTATGGCAGAAGATGTGAAGCTAGGAGGGTCTGGTGGGTGGCGAATGGTGTGACATAGCAGATGGTTCACCACAAACAAGGATGAGAGGGGAACCTTACTCAGGGCTTTGGCGGTGTCCATGGGCATCTGGGCAGGGGTTCCAGGCCCCCACTGGTGGCATGGATTCCCTCCTAGGGCAGTGCCCCGGTGGGCAGTCCTCCCTGGAGTCCTGTAGACTCCAATCTGTGTCCTGCCTGTGCTGTTTGCAGCTGGGCAGTGGTAGGCAAGTGCGTTCTCCCTGCTGAAGCCTGCACAGTATCAGGCCATGGCAGTTAGCTAGGGCTGTCTGAATGCCTGTTTCTGTAACCTGCTGTAGGCTGTCTGGAAGGAAAAGGGGACCACTGACTTTGGAAGCCTTTAAGTTTGATTGGGACAACTGAAATGCCAGCTTTTCCAGGATTTTTTCTTTAAGCTGTCAATTACTACTAATGATTGGGATTATGGGTCAAATTAGACTGACCATTTCAGCTGCCAAACAATGATGTTCAAGGCAGCATAGGCAGAGTTCCCAAGCCAGATCATCTCCTGTCATGAACATCCTGCTTTGACTGCCTTCCTCCAGCAGCTGCTGATTCTCCTCTGGTTCTCTCTAGGGCGACCACCACAGTCAAGGACTTCATGGGGAGCAGAGATGTTCACCTCGCAATCCCCAGGTTGCCAGCTGTAAGCAGAGACGATTCCCAGAACTGCATTGGAATCTGGGAGATTCAGAGAACCGGGAAGCCTCAAGGATCCTTTCTCTGCAACATGAACTTGAGGGCCGGATGTGGTAGACCATCCTGTCTGGCCCCAGGAGGAGGAGAGGAGGCCCCTTGAGCCAGGCTTTCACCTCACGTGCCTCATTCACACCTGAGGGCAGAATTGAGTGCCAAACTGTGGGTTAGCCGCTGGACAAAGATTTTTGAGAAGAGAGGCATCACAGAGCCCCAGAATCCAGCGAGTACATCGTTGCTCACATCCTCAGAGCCAAAAGAGTTAAGTGCAGTGGCTCCAGGAGGGCAGGAAGTGGGACGAGGGAGAACTGTGGAAAAGCTACTTCAGGCTTCAACACCGCCCCCACTAACCCCTCCACCCCCAGGATGCTTACCTGAGTTAGATGGGAGTTTTCTGTAATATTGTCGTAGAGAGATGCTCATTTATTTATCCAACAAACCTTTACAGTGAGTGCCAGGTCCAGGAATCATAGACGATGAAATGTTCCAGTTCTGGTTCCACAGCACATGAAGAAATCTTGGTTTGAGCTGGATGCTGGTGCTTCACACCTGTCATCCTAGCTACTTAGGAGGCTGAGATAGGAGGACTGAGGCTTAAGTCCCAGGAAGAAAAGCCTGTAAAACTCTTATCTCCAGCAAACTACCAAAAAGAAAACGCCAGAAGTGGATGAGTGGCTCAAGCAGTAGACTCTTGGCCTTGAGTATAAAGGCTTAGGGACAGCACCCAGGCTCTGAGTTCAAGGCCCAGGAGTGACACAAAGAAAGGGAAGAGAAAGAGGATGGAAGGATGAAGGGAGAAAAGGAGGAAAGGAAGGAAGAACGGAACATACAAGCCTTGATTTGGATTCTCTGGATCAAGGGAGCCAACCATTCACAATCTCTGTGGGGACAGTTTCAAAGCATAAAGCCAGTATGTAGGACCAAGCCACGGACACCTTAGCAACTTCATGACATCCAGGAGCTATGTGGTCGCCGACTGCAGAGGGAAACAACCTTGGGTAGACCCTACGGCTCAGGGGGTGTCACCAAATTTCAGTCTCCCCTGGCCCACCGAGTTTATTTTCTAGTCAGATAAGAAGAAATTGTCCAAAGTATAGGGAGGTATAGGCTGAGGGAGTGTCAAGAGTGGGGTGTCAAGGGATAAGCAAGAAGATGAAGAGGGAGGATGATCCCAGGTCAGGTGTGTCAGGCCATTGGAGCCATGACCTCACCTAACAACTTAGACCATCAGTGATAAAGACTTTGACCCAGCCACATGGCTGTTAAAAGTCCTGGCACTTTGGGTTCAACATTGACCAGCTGGCTGTCATCCACTGCTAGATGCCTGTGTGGTACATCCTTGGGGACTGGAACTTTTGCTGGCTCAATCTGAAGATGACACCCCCAGTGTTCATTCCTCAACCAGAGACAGAGGTAAGCCTGCCACTGGCACAGGACATCCAGAGAATGAGGGGGGAAGTCAGACCCATGTTGCCCCAAGACTTCCTGTAGGGTCCCGTGACTGCCATTCTCAGAGATAGAGGTGGGTCCCTTTGCTGGCTCAAACTTTAGTCTAGATGGCAGATTTAGGATTCAGAGAAGGCCGACTGAAGGTGGGGCAGGGCTGGGTGGTGGGAAAACCAGAGGCACTGAACTCTGAGCAGGGTTGTTTCATTGAGGATACTCACAACCCAGGAACATTCCTGGGATGGATAGGTCTTTTCTCCTTCCTGAGAGAGGGACCTACAGCCTTTCAGTTTGCATCCCTTAGCCAAGAAATCCTTTCAATCCCATATCTTGTGGCTGGATAACTATACCTCAACTGACTGCCCAGTGTCGAGGGATCTTGAGGCCTTGATGAGGTCACGGGATCCTCAGTATGCGATTGTACTTGAATGTCCTGACTTGATGCATGGTCAGTCCCATCTAAGACTGACATAATCTAGGACATAGGATAAGGTCTATTCTGTGAGTCTTGAGTATTATGCATGAGCTTTGAGCTCCCGTGTGCCCACCTGCTTCCCTTTCATGGGTAGGTCTATGCTAGAAAAAGTTTATAAATAGGGCCTGGGTCCCATCCCTTGTGTTATGCTCAAAGGTAGCACTCTGCCATTTGAGCCACAGGTCCACTTCCAATTTTTTTGGGTGTTTAATTAGAGATAAGAGTTCTCATGGACTTTGCTGAGAAGGCTGCATCCAACTGCAGTCCTCATATCTCAGTCTCCTGAGGGGATAGGATGACAGGCTTGGAAAAGTATCTTTGGCCAGGTGCCAGTGTCTCATGGTTATCATCCTAAGTACTCAAGAGTGGAAATCTGAGGATCACGGTTCAACTCAAAGCCAGCTTGGGCAGGAAAGATGTTCATTTCGGTTAGGGGGGTGGGGTACAGAGGAAAGACCCCAGACCTGACACCTCCTGGGGGACATTTGTTCTTGTGACAGAGCCAAGTCATTGCTGTGGATAAGGAGGAAGCCGCCATCAGACTGACCTGGAACAATGCTCAAAGATAGGTAGGCTGTTGAAGTATCAAACCCACTCAAGTCTAATTCCCACTCCCAACAAGGAGGTGCAGTGTGGGTGGCACAGCACTGGGCCTAAGGGATTATAAATGGATGGTGGCGGTCAGGAGCTTGTGGCTCCCACCCATCATCCTGGCTATTCAGTAGTCTGAGGACTGATGGTCTTGACTCAAAGCCAGCCCGGACAGAAAAGTCCGTGAGATTCTTATCACCCATAAACCACCTCTCTCCCCCAAACCCACACACAAAATAGCCAGATGTTGTGGTGTAGCTCAAGTGGTAGAGCCTCAGCCTTGAACAAAAGAAGCTTAGGGATAACACCCAGGCCCTGAATTCAAGCCCTAAGGCTCACACAATCATAATAAAATAAATGAACAGTGTACACATTTTATCTGACTATCAAGAAAGATGGATTCAGTCTTCTAGCTGGCTGGTACTTCTAGCCAAAGGTAAGGGGCTTCCCTTGATGTTCCCCTAAACCTCTCCTTCTCTCCATTATCTGTCCAGGCTTTGGTTGCAGGACAGAATTAGGATCATCCCCCTGGATATTACCTTAAGTACCCTTGCCCATCCACCTTCCTTGGGGTCAGGATCCTTTATGCACTCCCTACTTGGAGGATGAGGCACCACAGAGATAAGGGTAGATATCCCTGACACTTACACACACACACAAACACACACACACACACACACACACACACACACACACACACGCACACAAATACCCCTAGCCAACTCAGACTAGCCTTTTCCAAAGACACTTTATCTCTTGGGATTAACTGACATAGGAAAGGGTTTTGATCCCCAGTAACTGATTATTTTAACTTGGGCTTGCTAGTTGACTGGAGATAAACAAGAGCAAAAAAAAAGCATTTGGTGTCTGTCACCAGGGGCTCAGGCTCATCCTTGTCATACTGGCTACTAAGGAGGCTGAGATCTGAGGATCACTATTTGAACCCAGCCATAAGCTGAAAAGCCCGTGAGACTCTACTCTCCATGGAACCATCAAAAAGCCAGAAGTGGAGCTGTGGCTCACGAGGTAGAACACCAGCCTTGAGCAATAAAACTCAGAGAGTCTGCTCCCAGATCTTCAGTTTAAGCCCACACAAAAAAATGGCCCTGTCTTATCACCACAGACTGCCTGGGCTTCGAGTGCCCTCTCACGGAGTGTGATAAAACACCTGTCTCTGTGTGGTGTATCAGGGCCTTCAGAAATCCAGTAGTGGAACCCAGGCCTGCCCCTTTGTGCACTCTCAACCCACACTGGTCAGAAGGCAGAGTGTGACAAAGCCGGCAGCCTGCAGAGCGGAGAGGCTCCAGCTCTGCCAAGGTGATCAAAAGGGGCTTCTTGGAGACAGCACTTGAAAAGGGGGTCCTGCTTAAGAAGGAGGATCTGACAGGAAACACAGAGAGCAAAGTGCTGCAGATGATGGATAGCATAGCAGAGCATGTTCATTTCTAGCCAGGGCTGCAGGTGAGAGACTCGGTACAGTTGTGTGAGTCTTGGTATAGATGTGCGAGATTGTCCCGATACAGTTCTCCAAGGGACCTTAGTGACATGTGGATGTCTATGCCCTGAAGCTCTTAGTAGATCCATCCATGCTTTGTGTCTCCTTTTTGACAGAGGGGAGCTGGACACTCTTCTGCCCTGAGCACCCCTGGACCCAGTTATCAGCAAACCTCCCAACGTCTTCCACCAGGACATGGAGCAGCTGGCCCCAGAAATCCGCAGGTACCTGTTGGGTGGTGCGGGGGGATACAGGGTCTGATCTTCCCTGGACGACCAGTTCATCCAGAGGTGGCAGATGGGAACTTAGAGAGGGCTAGTGATGTGGAGGGGCCCTTTAAAGCCTATGGCCCTACCCAAATTCTCAGCCTCCCTTTGCTGTCCCTGAGGGATGTAGAGGAGTGTCTAGGTGGTAGCGTCTAGAGGCGGACTATTGGAAATTCTGAAGGACAACACACCTTAAGCTGTGTGCAGGTGGCTCA
Source organism: Dipodomys spectabilis (assembly GCF_019054845.1). Classification (NCBI taxonomy): domain Eukaryota; kingdom Metazoa; phylum Chordata; class Mammalia; order Rodentia; family Heteromyidae; genus Dipodomys; species Dipodomys spectabilis. Next base: position 3,730,460 of record NW_024870724.1, read on the forward strand.
CACCTGTCATCCCACGCCTGTCATCCTGGCCACTTGGGAGGTTGAGATCCAGAGGATCTCATTTCCCAGCCCAGGCAGGAAAGTACCATGAGAACCTCATCTCCAATCCAACTGGAAATGGAGCTTTGGCTCAAGTGGTAGAGCACTGGCCTTGAGGAATAATAGACATCAGAGACAATAGCCAAGCCCTGAGTTCAAGCCCCCAACCCAAAAGAAAGAAAGAAAGAAAGTTAGAAAGAAGGAAAGAAAGAAAGGAAGAAAGAAAGAAAGAAAGAAAGAAAGAAAGAAAGAAAGAAAGAAAGAAAGAAAGAAAGAAAGAAAGAAAGAAAGAAAGAAAGAAAGAAAGCCACCCGTTCTTTGCTTGTAAGAGTTGGTGAAGTAGTAGGGGTGCTGTGGTTGGGAGAACCGGTGCTGGCCTCACTATACAGGTTTACCCCAGTGTGAAGTCACAGCACAGTGGGCAGTGCATTACCAAGAACTCCAGAGCTCGTGGCCTGTGGCAGGCAGGGACTGGATGAATTGCAGCATGTGTGGGATGGTAGAGGCTGAGATCTGAGGATCGCGGTTCAAAGCCAGCTTGGGCAGGAAAATCTGTGAGACTTTATCTCCAGTGAACCACCAGAAAGCCAGAAGTGGCACTGTGGCTCCAGTGGTAGAGCACTCACCTTTAGCTGAGGAGCTGAGGGACTACGCACAGGCCCAGAGTTCAAACCTCATGACTGACAACCAAAAATAAGATAGCTGAGATTTCTGCGTAATGGTGTGTACATTTAGGAAATGCCAAGCTATGTTATGAGCCATTCCAGACTTGTGAGAGGCCCTGAGTTTTGTCTACAGTTGGTCTGAGGATAGTAGTGCCATCTTCTTGAGGGTAGGATGGTCAGGGTTCTCAGGGACTGTTGAGGCCTTGGGCTACCTGTGTGCATGCATGCGTGCGTGCGTGCTTGTGTGTGTGTGTGTGTGTGTGTGTGTGTGTGTGTGTATTTCCCTCATCTTCCTCTGTCCCCTTCCTGAGCTGCCTCTTTCTGACCTCGGATGGTGCCCCTCCTCCACACTGACCTTGCCCTTTAGCCCCCTATCAGGGTCAACAGTGAGTCCTAAATTGCCAGAGGCCTGGATTCCAGCTTTTCTTTGGGGCCCAAGTCCGGCCTGTCCAAATCTTTGGGTGCCTCCAGGGGATTCTGTGTCAGCAGGGCCGGCTTACATAAGTTCTCCCCTGCCTCTGGGTGGGCCTTAGTCATGTGATGTCCTGTCCTTTTCCCCAGCTGGGCCTCTGGCTCAAGTCCCTCCCTGCATGCTGGCAGTGGAGTGGGGAAAGGAGGGTTTGTGGTGGCTCTGGCCAACTCGAGCTTGATAGCTGATTGAAGGCTGCCCAAGCAAGGAGGATCCGGGGTTACATGGGATTTGAGGTCAAGGTGGCTTGGAAGTATCCATCGGTGTCTAGGAAATGTCAATGTACCTTGTTGCAGCAAAATTTATCTTCCCACCCCAGCTTGGCCTTTCATGTCCTTCTAGACAATTTTGGATGCCCAGAATACAGATGCACACACTTTAAATTCTAGGTCCAGGAAACTGGGGGGATTAAAGACTAGTATGGCCAATACCTCAATGTTCTGGGACATTAGCCTTGACCTGGCTATGCCCCCGTTGTTGTACGTTCACTTCTTAATCCAGTGCTGGCCACACACTGGCCACTTGTGGCAGTGCAGAGAAAGCAGCAGGAAGTGAGATACAGGGTGACCAAAATCTGGATTTATGGCCTGATTGGGTGTGGAGTGGGGGCAAAGGGTGTCTTAAAAAAATCTTAGAGCTGGAACTCAGGTCCTAGGCGCAGTCTCTGAGCTTCCTTTGCTCAAAGCTGACACTCTACCACTTGAAACGCAGCCTAACTTTCATCTTTTTTAGTAGTTTAGTGGAGAGAAGAGTCTCACGGATATTACTGCCTGGGATGGCTTCAATATGCCATCCTAAGAGCTTAGCTTCTTAAGTAGCTAGAATTTCTGGTATAAGCCATTGGGCCCTGCTAAGGATATTTGTGTGTGTGTGTGTGTGTGTGTGTGTGTGTGTGTGTGTGTGTGTGTGTGTGTGTGTTTGTTTGTGGGCGTGTGTTTGTGTGAGGTTACCAGCTTGAACTCAGAGCCTAGGTGGTATCCTTTAGCTGGTTTGCACAAGGTTGGTGCTCAACCACTTGAACTAAAGTACACATCAGCTCTCTGCATCCCCTGACTGTGTGGAGAACAAAAAGCTCAAACCTGATTCTATTTCTTTGTCCTCAGGGGAGGTATGATTCCTGTGAAGCCTGGAGAAGTAGGGGTGGGGTAGGAAGGGTAACTGTACATGGGTGCTAGGCTGGGAGAGAGGCACTTTGTCTTTAACCAAGAAGGATAGTGTGGCCAGGTGCTAATAGGTCATGCTCTCATATTCCTAGCTACTCAGAAGGCTGAGATCTGAGGATTGCCATTCAGAGGCAGCCCAGCTAGAAAAGGGTGTGAGACTCTTTTCTCCCAATAACCACCCAAAAGCTGAAAGAAAAGCTGTGGCTCAAGTGGTAGAGTGCTAGCCTTGAATGAAAAAAACTGAGGGACACAGCCTGGGCCCTGAGTTCAAGCCCTAATACCAAGATGCGTGCGCACACAGAAAGGTGGTAATGATGAGCTGAGCCAGAACTGGGGTCAGTCCTGAGGCAGAATAGTAGTAAACTCTTAAGCCAGTTCACATGATTTCTCCTTAAGTCCTTCTTGGGCTGAGGGGTCTGCACCATGGCAGTAAGTTCGATGGAACCTGCCTCTCCATTCATGCACAGGGCCACAGGGCCAAGGGAAAGAACACTAGGGATGCTCCTTTGTAGTAGGTCAATGATTGTAGACCTTCATCTGCCCCCGAGCACTGGTGAGGAAAGCAGGGCTCTGAGCCCTGGGACTCCTGGGATAGCAACTGCTACAAGCAGCAGCCAGCTCGCTGTGGATTTGTGAGCCCACAAGTCTTTCATGAGCCCAACTCAACACCCTCTCAGGGTGTGCCTGACAGATTTGCACTCTTGTGATACCACATGGGCAGGCGTTACCTGCCATGCCATCTTGCCCTCTTTGCCCCAAACCGTGGTCTGAGAAGTTGATTTACTGCTCAGATCCACACTGCACCCATGACAGATGCCATTCTGATGACCCGGACGATGACCTCCGTTCCCCAAGGCTAGACACTTCTCTGATAATGTGGACCACTCTGTAAGCAATGGCCTCCAAATGGGTTTCTCTCAAGACTTGTAGGATACCTAGACATTGGGAGAAACACAGGGGCACACTGGCAAGTAGTCTGGCTAGAGCCAAAAAGTGAGTTCCAAGCAGGCCAGGAGAGTTGGTCATGGAACTGGAACTCTGGGCCTGGGCGCTGTCCCCTCACTTCTTCAGCTTATTGCTTAAGCTAGAGTGTCACTTCCAGTTTTCTGGTGCTTCCTTGGAGATCAGAGTCTCCCAGACTTTCCTGCGCGGGCTGGCTTTAATACATGCTCCTCAGATCTCAGCCTCCTGAGGAGTTAGGGGGACAGGTGTGAGCCACCGATGCCCAGCTCATCTGGTCATTCACCACAGTAGACAAGGAGCTCCTGAAAGTTTTTCTTAATGCAGTTACTGGCCTTGAACTCAGAGTCTGGTCTCCAGTCACTTAACTTTTCCCTCAAGGCTGGCACTCTACCACTTGAGCCACAACACCATTTCTGGCTTTTGGTAGTTCACTGGCAAGAAGATTTTCACTAACTTTCCTTCCTTGAGCTGGCTTTGGTCTGCGGTCTCTGATCCCAGTCTCCTGAGTAGCTAGAATTTAAAGGGGTTGAGCCACTGATGGCATTGGGTTAGAAGCTTTTCTTTTCTTTCTTTTTTTTTGGGGGGGGGGTGGGTCCAGTCATGGACCTGAACTCTGGGCCAGGGTGCTGTCCCTCAGCTCTTCAGCTCAAGACTAGCACTCTAACACTTGAGCCACAACGCCTCTTTTGGTTTTATTCTTTTTGCTTATGTGGTGCTGAGGAATCGAACCGAGAGCCTCATGCTTGCAAGGCAAGTGCTCTACCACTGAGCTACCTTCCCAGGCCAGAAGCTTTTCTTAAGCAAGTATTCATCCTGCATTTGCCCTGACTCCTCAATGCAAAGGAGACCTAATGGTCAGGAGCTGTGAAAAATAGGCTTCCAGCCACAGGAAATGGCTGGGGTCCATGGTGAAAAGAAAAGCTAATCTTCCCCCTGGGCCTCATTCTCTTTCCTCCACCCTCTTTCATACCTGTGACTCAAGTACAAACCTTGACCCAGCCTTGAATGTCCTGCCAGACTTGTCTGAAGCCAAAGAACTTTCATTCCACACACTCCACCTGCTCTACACCACACCTCAGGATTTTTGCCCATTCTGTACCTTCTGCCTGAGGCTCTCTGTCCTGTTCCAAGCCTTAGAACTCCTATGGAATTTTGGCCCCGGTTATATCACCTCCTGGAGCAAATCTTTCCTTCCTTTCTCTCTCTAGAGGTGGAACTTGTGCAGGCTTACTGGCAAATGCTCTATCTTGGTGTGTGTGTGTGTGTGTGTGTGTTTGTGTGTGTGTGTGTGTGTGTGTGTGTGTGTGTGTGTGTGTCAGTTCTGAGGTTTGAATTCATGGCCTGGACGCTATCTGTTAGCTTTTCTGCTCAAGGTTAGCAGTCTGCTACTTGAACCACAGCTTTACTTCTGGCTTTTTGGGTGTTTAATTGGAGAAAAGTGTCTCATAAAGACTTTCTTGCTTGCAATTGTGATCCTCAGATCTCAGCCTCCTGAATAGCTGAGATTACAGGGGGGAGCCACCAGCAGCTGCCCTCTACCTCTTACCTCTCACCTCGGCCCTCCTGAGTCCCAGAAGAATATGTATCACCAGGCTCACTTTTTTTTTGTCAGTCATCGGCTTTAACTCAGGGTCTGGGCATGTTCCTTAGCTTCTTTTGCTCAAGGCTAGCCACAGTGCCACTTTTGGCTTTTTCTGTTTCTGTATTACGGAGGAATCGAACCCAGGGCTTCGTGCATGCTAGGTAACCTCTCTACCACTAATCCACATTCACAGCCCAAGGCTGACTTGTAACAGGAGTTATGATCGTGGGATTTATTGGCTTACCCCTTTCGGCAGAGAAATTGCTGACTATTTCATAACTTTGCCGAGATTTTGGACCAGTTTGTGACTCTGCAATGAGGAATGATGAATGAGTGAGAGCCACCAGGCCCTAGAGGTCTAGGCTCACATACTACATAGGGATAGATAATATGGATCCAGAAGCTTCAACCACTCCTAGCCTAGGAACTCTGAGGGCTTGTCCCAGCTTGCCCAAGTTGGGTGGGCTGAGCATGGGTAACCTGCTGAATGCCCATCATCCATACATCATCCATCCATACACAGAGACATGGAGTGATTGCCTCCTTTTTTTGGGGGGGGGAGCAGTTCCGTGTTTGTACTATGAGCCTAGGCCCTGTCCCTGAGCTCCTTTTGCTCAAGGGTAGCACTCTGAAACTTGAGCCACAATCCCACTCATGTTTTTTTTGTTTTTTTTTCCAGTGATCTGTTAGAAATAAGAGTGTCACCGACTTCCCTGCCCTGGCTGAATTCAAAATGACATTCTCTACATTCTCAGCCTCTGGAGGAGATAGGATTACAGGTAGGAGCCATTGACACCTGGATTCTTTTCTTCTTGTTGTTCTTTTTTTAATTATGACAATCTGAGATCTTCACGGTATCATTCCAATGGTTTGCATTCGAAGTAAACTACCCAGGCTTGGAGTTCAAATGCTAGGACTGCCACACACAAATGGAGGGAGATCCTGACAAACTCATTCCTATTCATGTGAATGCTAATGGAATGCTATAAAAGTCATAATTAAATTTGCAGTTGATTCATGATTCTATTTTAGAATGCCACACAAATATTATTGGATTTATATCTTCCATTTTAGCACCATAGTATGATTCCCCTAATGGACGGATATTAACTAATTTTTAATGAATGCTTTTATAAGTATTCAACCATGATACTTCATTAAATGGTGGCATAATGTAATAACTAATAATTGGTAATAATATATATATAATTTAATATCCTCACATTCCCTCTCTCTCTCTCTCTTTATATATATATATATATATATATATATATATATATATATAAAGAGAGAGAGAGAGAGAGACATACACATATACATATCTATCAATGTATATATTGGGCACTACTGTGGCTTGATCAAAGGTCCTCAGAATTTCCTGGCAGCTCAGTTTCCTGGAGGCTGGTATTTTAAGACTATGACCCCATTAATGAATTGGGCATTGTAGGCAGTGAGTTGAAATCCCAGCATGGCCAAAAATTTATTCATGGCATAAGAAGACAATTTTGACACATTTTTTTCCTTCTCTGTAAAAGTCCTGGGTCTCAGTACAATGTACAAACCACATGCAAATATAATCTAGGTGATATGATGTAATAAATGAAGTGTTATACGTGTAATAATAATACATAAATAAGGGTAATAAACATCATACGCAGAAAACCCATGTATGTAAATAGATCTCATATATGAATATTATTTTTTCCAGTGTTGAGGCTTGAAATCAGGCCCTGGAAACTGGTCTGAATTTCTTGTCTTCAAGGACGGTGAGCTTTCCCTTCACCCATAATGTCACAGAGTTTACCAGGTCCCAAGTTCAAATCCCAGGCCTGCTAGAAAAAATGGTGCAAATTCCAAGCCAGGGCCTTATTATTATTATTTATTTATTTTTTGGCCAAGCACGGGGCTTGAACTTAGGTCTTGGCACCTCTGCCACAATCAACCCTGGATTCTAGGATGCAAGTTCAAAGATCGGGACGGCAAAAAAAAAAACAAGGATAAGGATTAAACTGAGAAGTTCAAGAAGGTGATATTACTTTTTTTTTTCCTTTCTATTGTGACCATCCTGGGTCTAAATGACAAGGCCCAGAAAGTGCACATGACCTTGTATTGCTGATGTTTGGTGGGCTATTAGGGAAGCCATAGCCAAAACCAGCAACTTGGGCCTGGAGGCCTAATCCCGGGACTTCCACTAATGAATGGTGGGAGGTTCTGAGAAACCCATTTTGATGATACATCCATACAAATGGAATGTTATAAAAGTAACAATTAAATTAGTAGTGTATTGTATTCATATTATAAAATTTTACACAATTATACTACATTGAATAATTTTCAATTAATATTTTATTATGTATTCAATCATGATAATTAAAAAAGGAAGGAATAATTTAGTTGCCAATAATTAGTAGTAATATGGTATATGCAATTTCATAATATAGACATCTCTCTTAGTTTATACATATACATCTAACTATGTATCTACCAATCTACACATTTATCTGTTTATACACATGTCACTCCTGTGGCTCAGTGGTAGAGTGCTCCCCTAGTACATACAAAGCCCTGGGTTCAATTCCTCGCTACCACATGCACAGAAAAATCCAGAAGTTTTGCTATCGCACGAACAGTGAGCACTAGCTTTGAGCATAAAAACTTAGGGACTGTGTCTAGACCCTTACTCAAGACCCAAGACTGGCACCAAAAATAAAAAAAATAAAAGAATGTTCTGACCTCAACGATATAAGGATAGGACTACAAATATCTCATCACAGAGCAAGCTGAGAGTCTGGTGCTGACAGCTGCTATCTAACCTGACTTAGCCAGAGGTAAACTGCTGCAACCCAGCTCCATGGAATCAGATGCTGCTGACTCACTCACCCCTATCATCCAAGATAGCCCAGGGATGAGATCTGACACTGGTGGGTTTAATACCCAGCCCTGGCATGAAGTCTGCAAAACTCTGAGATGTGGCTCAAAGTGTTAGAGCTCTAGCCTTGAGCTAAAGGTCTTAGGATAGTAGCCCCAAACTTTGAGTGCAATCCCTGTGGCTAATTCCCCCTAAAACAACCCCACCCCTTTAAACCATTAGATGTGAACTTTGTGCAGTTTGTGATGTGTTTCTGAAAAAATGGTGATACTGATGAAAACACCCTAATTCTAATGACAGCTTGTGGGATACAGCTATGTGATGAGTCCTTCATGAGGTGTTGTGTGCTGAGTCCTTCACGGGGTGCATTCTTTCATCTGGTCCTTGTAAAAGCTCCACAAGTAAGATGATTGTGCACATGAGAAAGTTGAAGCTCAGATATATCCCCATGTCAGGGACAAAATTATGTATGTACTGAGCTCTAATGAGTTGTCTCCTGAAGACAATTGTTTTGGTTTATTTTTCTTGGTCATAAATATTGAACTCAGGGCACTGAACTTTCCCTGTTGGGTTCATGGCTAGTGTGTATCATGTGGAGTCAAGGACCCTAGGCATCTGTAGCTGAGGTCTGTCATCCTGCCTACTCAGGAAGCTGAGATCTGACAATCTGGGTTCCAACTATCCCAGACACAAAAGGTCCCATAAGACTATTATCTCCTACTCACCATTTAGCAATTTGAAATGGAAGGCAAGTGCCACAGACTCACGCTTGTATTCCTAGCTGCTCAGGAGGCAGAGAACTGAGGATCAGGGTCCAAACCAGCCTGGGCAAGAAATTCCTTGAGATGGTTATCTACAGTGAACCACCAGAAAGCCTGATGGGATGCTGTAGCTCAAGTGGTAGAGTGCTAAACTCTGAGCTGAAGTGCTCAGAGACAGCAACCAGGCCCAGACTTCAACTCCTCCAACTTACAAGAAAAGAAAGCAAGAAACCTGAAGTGGAGTGCTGAGAATGTGTCTTAGGGGTAGAGTGTTTTGCATATATGAAACCCTGGGTTTGAATCCTCAGTACCATGTCTCTAGAAAAAAAGCCTGAAATGTCTCTGTGGCTCAAGTGGAAGAGTGCTATCTTCGTACAGGAGAAACTCAGGTATAGTGCACAGGTCCTGAGTTCAATCTCCAGGACTGGTGTATGCACACACACACACACACACACACACACACACACACACACACACACACACACACAAAGATAACAGAAGTGAAGCTGTGACACCAAATAATAAAGCAAAGTTCTTCTGCTCTGAGCTCATGATCAGCACCTTGGTCTTGTGTTCAACCGCAAAACTTAGCCACTCAGGGCCCATCTAGGAGAGGTCAAAGGTTTCAAAACCTGATGAGCTTCACCAGCCCTAGATGACCAGAAACATTGTGATATTACAAAGGTACTTAGATTTAGGGATGCACCGTTGCCAATAATAAATCATTTCATTAGGTTCAGCTCCATAGTTGTCTGCCATAAGGACTCTTGAATTAATTATAGCAATTTGTTTCAACACTGGGACATAGTCTAACAAAGACAGGATAAGTGCAGGGAACTTGGCCTGCCACGGGAGGTGGCACAAATGAAGGCTTCCTGTCAAAACAGAGCACTGGGAGAGAAAGAGCTTGGGTTACAAAGAGGCCTTTTTCTCCTGGACTTCAGAGCCCATACACATTCATCCTCACTAAATGCCCCCGGATGAACTGTTTGTTTCACAGCTTTACAGGAGTGAGCCTTTTTGTCTGCCTGTTCCAACAATGAGGCAGACTTCCTCCAACAGCCTGGGGTATGGAGAAACCCTCGGCTTCACTGGGAAAAGTGAGGAGAGCCTCTGAACATACACTGTCTTGAAAGCACTCTGTGTGCTATGAAATCATTCTATTCAAAGCAAATTTCCTAGCTGGGTGCCTTTCTTCATAGAGACTCCGGATGTTCACCAATAGAAATACATGCATACATACACATGGAGTTACTGGCTCTATTTTTGTGTGGCAGATCCTGAGGCTTGAACTGTTAGGCTAGACATTGTCCTTGAACTGATTTTGCTCAAGGAAGCATTTTATTGTGTGTTAAACCATGATTACCCTTGGATAGGGTGCAGCTTTTACACCCACAGATGATCCAGGGATCCTAGGGCCTGAGTTCAACTCCCAGCACTGGCAAAAAAATATCAAACCAACACAAACGAGAAGGAAAACCCAAGGAAGTTTTACATAACCGTTTTGCCTTTGTTTCCTTTTCACTTGACCATCCTGGGTCTCAGTGACTCAGCTTGAAAATTGAAAATTGAACGTGACCTTGCATGGCTGAAGGCTGGTGGGCTATCAGTGAAGTCTGAGCCCAACCCACAAACGTAGGCCCTGAGTTGGATCCTGGGACTGGCACCTACACACTGCTGAAGATCCTAGGATACTCATTCCTATGTATAGGAACACTAATAGAATGTTTGAAATATACTAATTGAATTACTAATTAGCTAGTCATTCTAGTATAAGATTGTATGCAATAAATACAGGCCATTGATTAATTTAATACTTTCTTAAGTCTTCTATTGTGATTAATTAATGGAGGCATAATTTTAGACCAAATAATCAGTAGTAATAGGACATACAAAAATAAGATATAGACATCACTCTTTATATAGAGTTATACACTAGAATCTACATAAATACCTATTTGTCTCTGTATACATTTATAGATGCATATACATATGTAAATACACACACACACTTCAATCTACACATCTATGTGTTTATATATTGGCCACTCCTAGAGCTTGATCTCAGGTCCTCAAATTAGCTCAACAACTTCACTTGCATCAGACTGGTGGGCTAACATTGACCATTCATGAAGTGGGCTTCTAGGCCCTGAGTTCAAATCATAGAACTGCCAAAAACTTAATTCTGGTGGAAGAAGCCAATTGTCTCACTTATTTTCCTTATTGGTGAAAATCCTGGGTCTTAGGAATGATGTATAATACATAGGCAAATCTATATCCTATGTAATAGGATGTAAGAAATATTATTATATATGTAATCATACTCACTAAAATACATAATAAATAAATATACACAAAATAAAATGAATAACTATACTAACTGCAATATATGCTGTAAACATGTGTATGGAAATATAAACCATGGATTTAAAATGTATATGAGTGCTAGGACTTGAATTCAGGCCCTGGGAACAGGCCTGACTTTCTTTTCTTCCATCATGGTGAGCTTCACCTTCCCCCACTATGCTGCAGATTTACCCAGACCCTGAGTTCAAATCCCAGTTCTGACATAAAAAAATGGCATGAATTCCAAGCCAAGAGCCTCAAAAATTTTTAAATATTTTCAATGTATGTATGTATGTATGTATGTATGTATGTATATATTTTTATTTTGTCAAGGACAGGGCTTGAACTCACGTGGTGGCAACTCTGCCTCAGCTTCGATCACTCTAGGCTAGGGTGCAGCCACTGGACCCACAGCCGAACCTGGATCCTGGGCCCCAAAGGCTGACAAGAAAAAAAAATAAAATGACACAGGAAAAAAAAAAAAACAGCAACTTGCAGGTAGCTGCAGGTTTTACATTTGTTTTCTTTGCAAGGTGACCTTCCTCGGTTTGAATGACATGGCTGAAAAGTGTTGGTAACCTGGCATTGCTGAAGGCTGGTGGGCTCCCAGGGAAGCCACAGGCCAACATGACAACATAGGCCCTGGGTTTGAAGCCGGGTCCTGACCTCTACCAATGGAGGGAGATCCTAAGGGTCTCATACCTATTCATAGGAATACCATTGGAAGGTTGTGAATGTCAAGGTTGAATTAGTTGTTACTGAACGATACTACTATAAAATTAGAGTGATTTTAGGTTACCGATTGATTTTAATGAATATTTTTGACACATTAAAAGAATACTATTAATTACATGGACACAATAATTCCAGGACAGTGATTGATTTAATTAATAATTCATTAAGTATGAAAACAATATTAATTACATGGAGGCATAATAAATACCTAAGATTTGGTAGAAATGTAGCATATATCACTGAATAGTGTATAGACATCTCTGACACTCTATAAAGATCTATATTTATTTGTGTACTACCATCTGCATGTCAATCTGTTCTTATTTTGTCAAATCCTGGGGCTCCATCTCAGGTACTGTGAACTACTCGTCAGCTCAATGTGCACCAGGCTGGCGTGCTGACAATTACCCATTCATGCATTGAACCTTGTAGGCTGTGAGTTCAGATGCCAGCACTCACAAAAATTGAATCGTGGAGTAAGAAGCCCATGGTGACACATTTTCCTTTCTTGTGAAAGTCCTGGGTGTCAGGTGTGAAGTTTCATACATAGGTAAATCTACATCCTCTGTAATAAATGTAATAAAGATTCCATGTGTAATAACAGTAAGTAAAATAAATGGTAAATAGATGAATAAAACAAAAAATTAAATGAATAACTACACTAAGCACAATAGAGAGTCAGCATATGGGGCTCGATCTCAGGGCCTGGGAACTGCCTAGGAGCTGAATTGGCTAGAGGCTGCTGCACTGAAAATCACCCATTCATGAAATTCTAGGCCCTGAGTTTAGATCCAAGCACTGCCAAAAATGTAATCTTGGAGTGAGAAGCCGAGCATGACACGTTTTCTTTCTCTTTGAAAGTGCTCGGTGTCAGGTAGGATGTATAATACAGGTGCAAATCTATATGCTATATAATAGGATGTCATAGGTGGAATAATTGTCACTACAATAAATGATGAAGGGTTGAATTATTGTATCATTGTAAATAAAATTAGATGCAGTAATTATAGGATATGTATTAAGTTTTATTAATATTTTATTAAGCATTAACAGAATAAAAATTGCATGGAGTCATAATTAAATACCTATTATTTGGTTGTGACACATGATGCATAATTTAATTATATATAGACATCTATCTCATTCTATAAAATATGTAAATATATGTATGTATATATGTACACATATGATAATAACAGGATATTGAGTAATTTTAATTAATGTTTTATTAATTGTTCAACTGGGACACATCATTAAGTGGAGACATAATTTAATATCTAGTTATTGGCAGTAATATCTATAAGTTAATAATTTAGGGATATCTCTGTTTTTGTGTACATAATAGTTATATACAGCAATCTCTATCTGTTTATACCTTGTTCACTCCTGGCGCTCGGTGGTCGAGTGCTTCCCTAGTAAGCAGGAAGCCCTGAGTCAATTCCTCAGTGCCACATAAACAGAAAATCCAGAAATTCTGCTGGCAATCAATTGAGTGCTAGCCTGGAGCACAAATGCTTAGGGATAGTGTCTAAGCCCTTACTCAAGGCTCAGGACTGCTGCCAAAAAAAGGTAGAATGTTCTAACTGCAAGTATAGAAGGCAAGGACCTCAAATACATCACCACAGAGCAAGCTAGGAGTCTGGCGCTGACAGCTGCCACCTAGACTGACTTAGCCAGATGTAAACCGCTGCAACCCAGCTCCAAGAAATCAGTCGCTGCTGGTTTACTGCCGTCATCCTGGCTGCTAGGAGGCTTTAAAACCCAGCCCTGACAGGAAGTCTGTGAGACTCCTGGAAATGAGGCTCAAAGTGGTAGATCTCTAGCTTTGAACAAATGGTATTAGAACAGTATCTCCATGCATTGAGTTCAAGCCCCATTGGTAATACCCCCAAAAACCTACCCCCACTAAACCATTAGATTTGAACTTGTATGGTTTATGAAATGTTCCTCACAGAATGGTGATACTGATGAAAGCACCCTAATTCTAATGACAGCTTTTTAATAGAGCTATGTGCCGAGTCCTTCATAGGGTGCAGTGTGCCGAGTCCTTCATAGGGTGCAGTGTGCTGAGTCCTGCATTGGGTGCTGTGTGCTGAGTCTATCACATGACGCTGTGTGCTGAGTCATTTAAAGAGTGCCATGTGCTGTGTCCTTCACAGGGTGCATTCTTTCATCTGGTCCTTTTAAGAGCTCTACAATTGAGATGATTATGCAGACAAGAATATTGAGGCTCAGATATGTTCCCATAGCAGGGACAAAATTTTGTATTACTAAAGAGTGGGTGGGTTCTCTCCTGCAGACAATTGTTTAGTTTTGTTTTTTATCAGACATGAACCTTGAAATTATAGCCTCAGCACTGACTCTTACCTCTTGGGCTCATGGATAGCACTCCACCATGTGGAGCCAAGGACCCCCTTGCAGCAGAGTGCCATGGCCTAGGGGTGGATAGCTGAGGACTGTCATCCTGCCTTCTCAGGAAGCTGAGATCTGAGGGTCAGGTTTCCAAACTATTCCAAACACAAAAGATCCCATGAGATTATATCTCCAATTCACCACTACGAAAACTGAAGTGGAAGCTGGGTGCTTTTGGCTCATGCCTGTTATCCTAGCTACTCAGGAGGATGATATCTGAAGATCATGGTTCAAAGCTAGCCTGGGCAAGAAAGTCCTTGAGACATTTAGCTCCAATGAACCACCAGAAAACCTGAAGTGGCCTCTGGCTTAAATGGTAAGGCACAAGACTTTAGCTGAAGAACTCAGGGACAGCACCCAGGCCCAGACTTCAATTCCCACAACCAACAACAACAACAAAAAAAAGACAAACACAAACTAACAAACCTGAAGTACAGGGCTGGGAATGTGCATTAGGGGTAGAGTGCTTCACATATATGAAACCCTGGGCTATCAGTACCACATTACCAGGAAAAAGCCTGAACTGGCTCTGTGGCTCAAGTGGGAAAGGGCTATCCTTATACAAGAGAAACTAGGTACAGGGCTCAAGTCCTGAATTCAAGCTCCAGGACTAGTGTATTCACACACACACACACACACAAACACACACACACACAAAAGCAGAAGTGAAGCTGTGACATAAAATGGTAAAGCACTAGTCTTCTGCTCTGATCTCATTGTCAGCCCCCAGGCCCTGTGTTCACAATCAAACCAAGGCATCCACGGCCCAACTAGGAGATGTAAAGGTTTCAAAACCAGATGACCTTCACCAGCCCCATATGACAGGAAGTATTGTGATATCTGACATGTGCTTGGATTTCCCAAGCTTCCAGAAACTTAGGAGAGGCATCATAGGCTCATCATCATCTGCAATGAAACATTTCCTTAGGTTCAGTGCCCTAGTTGTGTTCCTGAAGGACTCCTGAATTACATTTAGCACTGTATATGAACACCAGAACATAGCCTCACAAAGGCAGAACAAGTGTAGGGAACTTGGCCTGCCACGGGAGGTGGCACAGATGAAGGCTTCCTGTCAAATCAGAACACTGGGGAGAGAGAGAGCTTGGGGTACAAAGAGGCCTTTTTCTCCTTACCTTCAGAGCCCGCCCACACTCATCCTCACTAATTGGCCCAGATGGAATTGTTTCTTACATAGCTATACAGGAGTGAGACCTTTAGCCTGCCTGTTCAGACTATGTGAGAGACTTCTTCCAGCAGGCCTGGGGTGCAGACAAATACTCAAGCTACACTGGACCCAGTGATGGGAGCCCCAGAACATACATTGTCATGAGAGCCATCTCTGTGCTATGAAATCATTGTATTGAAAACAAATTTCCTAGCTTGGTGCCATTCACAAAAGCGACTCTGGAGATTCCCCTATAGGAATGCATCCATACATACACAAAGACATGGAGGTACAGGCTGTTTTGGTGGGGCAGGTCCTGGGGTTGAACTATGAGCCTAGGGTTGTCCCTGAGCTCCTTTTGCTCCAGGGTAGCTCATTACCCTTAAATCACAGTCCCACATCTGGGTTTTTTCTCTGATTTCTTAGAAATAAGCATGTTAAGGACTTTCCTGCCTGGGCTGGATTCAAACTGATAATCTCTACATCTCATCTATCTGAGGAGCTGGGATTATAGTCAGCAGACACTGGCACCTGTCTTTCGTTTTTTCTTCATTTTTTAATCTGGACAACTGACTTCTTCACAGGGTCATTCCAATGGTTTGAATTTATAAGTAAACTACCCAATGTTCTTTATAGCTGCTTTCTCTGAGAAGGATTCACTATCCTTATCTTCCCCTCTGGTAACAGGTTAGAAGCCAAAAGTGAGAAATGAATGTCATAGGATTTGGGAGCTAAGGTCCACAGTTCATGCCAGCTCTGTCACTTAGCTTTGAGCTGCAGTGAATTTACTGTCTCCGGATAATAGGACCAAAAGCTGAAGTGATTCTCACACTGTCTTCATTTCTCCTTTTGCCTATAAAATGATGTAATAGTTATGAGTGTTATGTGTCTCCAAGCTTAAATATCTAGAACACACTAGAAACATCTTCATGTTTCTGTTTTTCTCTAGTACCTCCCGAGATTTAGACTAAGGTTTTGTGTGGAGCGGCTCCTTGGTGAATCCCTGAGGAAAGCTGCTTGAAGCCTCCTCAGAAGATCGCCATCCAAAGCCAGCCCATGCAGAAAAGTCTGTGAGATTCTTAACTCCAATAAACCACCAGAAAACCAGAAGTGGATCAGTGGCCCAGACAGTAGAGCTCCAGTTTTGAGAGAGCCGAGCAGGAAGTACAGGTCCGACCAGGCAAGCCTGGGTGGTCCTTATATCCAATTAATGACCAGATGGCTGGAAGTGGAGCTGTGGTGGTGGTATAGACTCAGCCTTGAGCAAAACATCTGAGGAATACATGAGGCCTTGACTTTAGGCCCTGGGATGGCCAAAAAAAATTCAAAAAGAGAAGGTCATGTTATGTATCAATGCTCTACCTATTTATGTGTGTATATTACCTCCCTGAGGGCAAACAGATCATATGCAATGCTTCTGCTTTAATTTACTGATTAATTTTTCAGATATGCTTCTTGCACATACCACATCATTCTCTTCATTTCACACCCATCGATTTTCTTTTCTAGGGTTCCAGGCTTGTGTCCTTATATAATGCACTTAAACTCTCAGCAGCCTTTATTTATATTTCATTATGAGGCCAAGGCCGGTACAGTCACAAATCAGGTAGGGGAAGAGAAGGTTAGGTTTTGTAGAAATAACCGGTATTCAGAAAATTAAACTTGGAGATGTAAGATGGTGGCATACTTATGTAAAAACTTTAACTAAGAAAAAGATGAGGGGGCTTGGAATGTGGATTAGTGAGAGAGTGCTTGCCTCGCATGCAAGAAGCCCTGGGTTTGATTCCTAAGTAGCACACACACAAAAAACATGAGAATTCATGCTGTGACTCAAGTAGCAGAGTGCTAGAGACAGTGCCCAGGCCTAGAGTTCAACCCAAGAACTGGCAAAAAGATAGCTAGTTATGTAGGTAGGTATGTAGGTAGAGAGATGGATGGATGGATAGATAGATAGATAGATAGATAGAGAGATAGATAGATAGATAGATAGATAGATAGATAGATAGATAGATAGATAGATAGATAGATAGATAGATAGATAGATAGATAGATAGATAGATAGATAGATAGATAGATAGATAGATAGATAGATGAATATGGTCTTGGACTTCAGGAGGAAAGAAGGGAACAAGTCCCAGTCATGAGGTCTTCTGCAGTGTTAAAGGACTCCAGCATCACCTTCACACAAACACAGAGCAGGAAGACTGTCTCTGTCCCACTTCTCAGGCAGCAGAAGACACCAAACCAAGAGGGCAGAGCCAGGTTCTAACTCAGGTGCTTGGAGTCAGTAGAGAAAGGGCCCTGCCTCTCCTTGGACTGGGTATATGCATTAAATATGTGGAGAAGGAAGGAAGGAGAATGGACTGCCAGAGTAGAAGAAGGGCCTTCAAATCTGACAGATACAGAATCAAAAACCCACTTGCTAAGATCAGAGAGCAGGGTTTTTGGATTCTGTTCCTCCCCTCTCCCCCAATGAATGGCTCTCTATTGTTAACCTAAAGATAGCCTGAGGCTCTCTTCACCTAAGGGAGGAAGGTTAATTAGTCATTGTTTGAAGAGGCTGAGAAAAGCCTGACCCTGGTGTAACTCTAACAAATGTTTTAGGTTTCCCCTCATTGCTGGCATGCCTGGAATGAATGAAGTGCTTTTGCAGCTCACTTCCCTGTTGAGTGTGTACAATCTTCTCCTAATCCTGAAGCCTGGGTCTCTTCACCCAGCCTGGCTTTTGAAACTGTTTCCTGTCCTTCAAATACAGTGTTACACTGGAGTTCTTCCTGCTAACAGGGCTAAGGCTTGGATCCTGAGAATTTCATTTGAACCCAGGATTGGTAAATAATGTTTCTTTCATGCTTCTATAGCTCAAGAAGTCTAAGAACATTTAGAGTACAAGTAACTTATCACCAAGGAAAACTCAGGAAGCTCTTGAACGTCTGACCTTTTAGCAGTGGAAGTCATAATGTCATATACTTTCCCTCCCTGGTTGGCTTCACCCTGTTATCCTCAGACCTCAGCCTCCTGAGCTAGGGTGACAATCGTGAGCTATTGGTTCTCTGCTAGGTTCAGAAATGTAAATACATTGACAATACAAGTCAAATGTTTACCACAAAAGGCTTCTGGAGCATATTAAGCCTTTCAACATTGGACCTTTCAGAACCCAGTAGGACACAAGGCTATAATGCTAGAGCCTGAAAGTCTGGTCATATTGATGACCTACACTTCAACCTTGAGCTCTGACTCAAATTCTGGTGTACATCGGGATTCATTTTCCAGAGAATGTTCTCCTAATTATCAGATAGGAAAAGTACTTTGATTAACCTTCACTTTTTCCAGTTGTGTGTCTTGAACTCAAGCCTGCACATTGTCCCTGAGCCCTTTAGCTCAATGGGAACACTCTAGACTTGAGCCACAGCACCACATGGGGTCTTTTGTGGTTCATTGAAGGTAAGAGGCTAAGAGGCTTTTCTTGCCTGGGTTGTCTTTGAACTGTGGTCTTCAGATCTCAGCCTGCTAAGAAGCTAGTGTTCCAGTTGTGAGCCACTGGCATCTGGCTGATAGTTTTTGACAGTTCTGGGACTTTATCTTAGGGCTCTGATACTATCTCTGAGCATCTTTTTCTCAAGGCTAGCACTCTACCACTTGAGCCAATCCACAGCTTCTGGCTTTTTCTTTGTATGTGGCACTGAGGATTCAAACCATGGCATTCATGCATGCTGAGCAAGTTCTCTTCCACTAAGCCACATTACTAGCCCCACCCTTACAATTTTATCCCTCAACTTGCTTCTGAGTATAAATCATTTAAAGAAATCTCTATAGGAAGGTGTCCAAAAACACAGAAGACAAAGCTCATACTTGAGAGAGACTCTAAACATGTGAAGACCTTGACAATGCTTCCATTTAATTATGTATCATGTTTCAACACAAAAAAGTATTAATGAAAAATGAGTCAATGTCCTATATTATTAAATTTTTGCTGTATAATATTTTTTATTGTGAAAATACTGTGCAGAGGGGTGTACAATTGCATGGACAAAATAATGAGTACATTTCTTATCAAGCATTGTAGCCTCCTCCTTTGTTTCCCCTTCCCATCCTTTCCCATCTTCTCCCCGGCTCCCCCACCAAATCTTACACCCCCCCCAAATTGTAAAGTTTGTTTTCAACATAACGACTTGTACATCTCATTGTTGCAGTGGGTCCACCTGTATCCTTATTTAAACGATTTGTTTTTTCCCTTCCCCTCCACAAATTACACTGACATCAAATACAGTGAAAGCAGGGTTTATACCATGGGGAGGGACATACAAAGCAACAAGGAAATAATCTTATAAATGTGTTAGAAACAATAGCATGAAAGAAGAAAAAAACATTTGAATACATATCTTAGGGTTAATTTGCCTAACATCAATTTATCTGACCTTTTCTGCTTGACTCAGATATATACTAATTATTGCAAATAAGGGAAACCATGGGACCTATGCTTCTTTGGGCCTGGCTTACTTCACTTAATATAATTTTTCCAAGTCTTTCTATTTCCTAACAAATGGGGCAATGTCATTCTTTCTGATGGAGGCATAGAATTACATTGTGCATATGTACCACATTTTATTGATCTATTCATCTACTGAGGGGCATCTGGGCTGATCTATATCATACCTATGGTAAATAATGCAGCAATAAACATAGTCGTGCTGGTAGGTTTAGTGTGGTCTAGTTTTGAATATTTGGGTAAATGCCCCAAAGTGGGATTTCTGGGTCATAGGTGAGTTCTATGTGTCTTTTGAGGAAACGCAATACTGCTTTCCAAAGTTGTTGAACAAGTTCACAATCCTACCAACAACGCAGAAAGATTCCCTTCTGTCCACATCCCCTCCAGCATCTGTTGTTATTAGAGTTCTTGATTACTGCCATTTTAACTGGGGTAAGGTGGAATCTCAATGTTATTTTGATTTGCATTTCTTTTATGTCTAGGAATGTTGAGCATTTCTTCATGTGTCTATTGGCCATCCTTCTTTCCTCTTCAGAGAAGTTCCTCTTTAAGTCTTTAGCCCACTTATTTATTGGGCAGCTGTTTTTTTCAAGATTTGTTGTTGGGGGATTTAATTTTTTGAGTTCCAGGTACATTTTAGATATGAGACCCTTGTCTGTTGTATGGAAAGTGAAGATCTTCTCCCAATCCGTGGGATTCCTATTAATCTTCCTGGCTATGTCCTTTGCCATGCAGAAGCTCTGCAATTTCATGCAACCCCATTTGTCCAAACTTTTTTTGATTTGTTGTGTTTATGGGTCTTCATTAAGAAAATTTTGCCCTGTGCCAAGAAGACCTAGGGTTTCTCCTGTTCCATCCTGTAATGTTTTCAGAGTGTCTGCTTTGACTCCGAGGTCTTTGATTCATTCAGAGTTGATTCTGGTTCAGGGTGATATATAAGGATCTTGCTATAGTTTTCTACAAGTAGTTAACCAATTTTGCCAGCACCATTTACTGAAGAGGCTGTCTTTCTTCCATTCTATTTTTTGAGCTCCCTAATCAAAGATTAGATGGCTATAAGTCTGTGCATTCATTTCTGGGTTTTCAATTCTATTCCACTGGTCTTGAGGTCGGTTCTTGTGCCAGTACCAAGCTGTTTTGATTACCATGGCTTTGTAGTAGAGTTTGAAATTTGGTATTGATATGCTTCCAGCACAGTTCTTTCTGTTGAGAATTGTTTTTGCCATTCGGGGTCTTCAATTATTCCATATGAATTTTTGGATTGTGTCTTATATTTCCTTGAAGAATTAGGTTGGAATATTGATAGGTATTGCATTGAATTTGTAGATAGCCTTGGGAAGTATTGCCATTTTCACGATGTTGATCTTCCCAATCCAGGAGCATGGGAGTTTTTGCCATTTTCTAAATTCTCTTTTGATTTCCTTTTTCAGGTTTTTAAAATTTTCATCCTAGAGGTCCTTCACTTCTTTGGTTAAGTTAATTCCTAAGTATTTTATTTTTTGAGTGGCTATTATGAATGGAGTTGCTTTCCTAATTTCAGCCCCACTTTTCTCATGTTGACATACAGAAAAGCCATTGATTTTTGAGGGTTAGTTTTGAATAAGCTTGAGTAATTTAGGAGTGGAGTCTGTTGGATTCTTTAAATACAGGATCATGTCATCTAAACCTAGGTAGAGTTTTACGTCTTCTTTCCCTATTTGGATCCTTTTTATGTTTGCATCTTGTCTTATTGCTGTAGCTAGGCATTCTAATAGTAGATTGAAGAGAAGTGGAGAGAGTGAACAACCTTGTCTCATTCCTGAGTTAAGAGAAAATGGCTTTAGTTTTTCAACATTAAGTATAATATTGGCTGTAGGTTTGTCATAAACAGCCTTTATTGTATTGAGGAATGTTCCATGAATTCCTAATTTTTCCAGAACTTTCATCATAAAGGGGTGATGAATCTTGTCGAATGCTTTTTCTGCATCTATTGAAATAACCATGTGGTTCTTATCCCTGCTCCTGTTGATGTGATGAATCATCCTAATTGATTTCCATATATTGAACCAGCTTTGCATCCCTGAAATGAATCCTGTTTGATCGTGGTATATGATTTTTTGGATATATTGTTGAAGAAGATTGGTGAAAATTTTGTTAAGAAGTTTTTCATAAATGTTCATCCAAGAAATGGGTCTATACTTCTCTTTCTTTGATGAGTCCTTGCCTGGTTTTGGATGAGGTTTATGATAGCTTCATAGAATCAGTTCGGTAGTGAACTTTCTCTTTCAATTTCATTGAAGAGTTGGAGAAGTATTGGTGTGAGCTCTGCTTTGAAGGCCTTGTAGAATTCTGCTGTTAATCCATCTGGTCCTGGGCTTTTCTTAGGAGGGAGGTCTCTTATTTCTGTTTCTATTTCAATGCATGATATGGGCCTGTTAAAATGGCTTAACTCATCTTGGTTTAGTTTCAGCATGTCAGTATTTGCTAGGAAAAGATCCATTTCTGCCAAGTTCTCAAACTTATTAGAGAAAGTTTTGAGAAGTATTTGAGAAGTTTTGAGAAGTATTATAATGTTTTGAATTTTGGTTGTTCTGTGGTGATGTTTCCATTCTCATCTCTGAGTTTATTTAGTTGGGTGTGTTCTCTTCTTTTTCTGATAAGATTTGCTAAGGGTCTGTCAAATTTGTTAATTTTTTCCAAGAACCAACTCGGTTTTGTTGATTCTTTCTATGGTTTATTTGGATTCTAATTCATTTAGTTCTGATTTAATTTTAATTATTTCTTTCCGTCTACTGGATTGCAGTTTTTCTTGCTGCTCTTTTTCAAGGAGGCTCAGATATCTCATTAAATTGTTGGTTTCAGGTCCTCCAATTTGTTGATGTAAGAACTCAGAGCTATAAATTTGCCTCTGGGTACTGCCTTTTCTCTGTCCCAGAAGAGCTGGTAATTTGTGTGTTCATTTTTGTTGAATATCATGAAATTTTGCATTTCCTTTCTAATCTCTTTCATGACCCACTCGTGATTTAGCAGTGTGTTGTTCAACCTCCATGTGTTGCAGGACTTTCTTTGGTGGCTTTTAGTGTTGAGTTCTAATTTTATTCCCTTGTGGTCAGAGAGAATGCAAGGAATAACTTCAATGTTTCTGAATTTGGACAAGTTTGCTTTGTGGTCTAAAATGTGGTCTATTTTGGAAAATGTTCCATGTGCTGCTGAGAAAAACGTGTATTCTGATGCTGCTGGGTGAAATATTCGGTAGATGTCTATTAAATCTATTTGATCTATGCAGGTGTTTAGATCTGTGGTTTCTCTGTTGAGTTTTTGCCAAGTTGATCTATCTAGTGGGGATAGTGGTGTGTTGAAGTCCCCAATAATTAATGCCTTTGGATCTATGTGGGATTTGAGGGAATATAGTGTTTCTTGAATAAATTTTTATGCTCCGTTATTTGACGAATATATATTTAGAATTGTAATATCCTCCTGAAGGAGAGATCCCTTAATATGTATGTAGCGACCTTCTTTATCTATCCTCACTAATTCTACTTTGAAGTCTATTTTATCTGATATTAGGATTGCTTGTCCCACCTGTTTATGGGGGCTGTTTGCTTGGTAGATTTTGTTCCAGCCTTTCACATTGAAAATGTGTTTGTTTTTATGGGCATGATGTGACTCCTGAAGGCAACAGATAGAAGGATCTTGGTTTTTAATCCAACTAGACATTCTATGTCGATTAATTGGAGAGTTAAGTCTATTAATGCTGATAGATAGAACTGAGAAGTATTTTGGAGTTCCTGCTATTTTATCCACCTTCTTGGGGGTGTGGCAACTGGGTTCTTTCTATGGTTCTTGGATTCTCAGTTTGGCTGCGGTTTCTTCGCCTTTTTGTGGTCTTGTTGGTTTTCTAGGTGTAGGATATCTTTGAGAATCATTTGTAGGGCTGGTTTGGTGGATATAAATTGTTTCAATTTTTCTTTGATATGGACAGTTTTTATTTGACCTTCGGTTATGAAGGAGAGTTTATCTGGGTACAATATACATGGTTGATAGTTGTTTGTCTTTATGGCATGGCATACATGATTCCAGGCTCTTCCTGCTTTAATCATCTCTGCTGAGAAATCTGAGCTAATTCTAATTGGTTTCCCTTTAGAAGTGATTGATCTTTTCTCCTTGACAGCTTTAAGGATGTTTTCCTTGGTCTGAATTGATCCTGTGAGGATTATAATGTGATGCTGGGTTGTCCTGTTCTGGTCTGGTCTGTTTGGAGTTCTAAAAGCTTCTTGTTTTTGACTAGACCTATCTTTTTGCATGCTTGGGAAGTTCTCTGCTAGGATCCTGTTAAATTTCCCAGACCGTTAACTTCTGTCTCTAGGTGCTCCTCTATACCCATTATTCTCAGATCAGGCCTTCTGATGGTGTCTTCCAAGTGTTGAATAGATCTATCCTATTTCTTGGATTTGTCTTAGATGGTTGTATGTTCTTTCTCTATAATATCTAGGCTGTCTTCAATCTCTGAAATTCCATCTTCTGCATGGTCTAAGCTACTATCAAGACTTTCTACTTTGTTTTTTATTTCTTTGCCTTCTAGTTGGTTGGCTTTGATTGCTTCAAATTCTTTGTTGGAGCTTTGTTTTAGATCTTGTAAGAAGTGCTTTACTTCCTTAATTTGGTTTTCAGTGTTTATTTTCAAATCACTTATTTTATTGGTTATGGTTTCCTTGGACTGCCATTCCTTCTGTTGGGTTCCATTCAGCATTCCCTTTGTGGTCTCCCTGACTTCTTTCAACTTTATGTTTATGGATTCCATGAATACCTTTAGCGATCTTTGTGTGTTTTCATCCTGCTCTCTCAATTCCTGTATTACTCTTTGATGAGCATCCTCACGTCCACGCAATTCCTGTAATTCTCTTTGAGTGTTCTTAACCCTGCCCATTTGGGATGAAATTAACACGTTTTGTGCTAGAACACGCTCTTAAGGCAAGCATCAACCAAAGTCTGTAGTTGTACAGTCAAAAGTCTGCAAATACAATCTAGTTCAACAGATATATCTATTCAACATCCAACAACTATGTATTAATTGGTTACGAACTTTAAAGAAGAATTTGGTAAACCAGAAATTATTAGGTTTAGGGAGAGATGTGGGAAAAAATAGGAATAGAGGGATGTGGACAGGCTGAAAAGGTCCACTTAACTAAGTCCTAATCTCAAAGTGGGAAATAGATTGGATAGAATGATAGTAGAGAGAGAAAAAGAAGAAGAAAGAGAAAGAGAAAAAAGAGACAAGAAAAAATAGAAAAAAATTAAAAGTTAAAAAGAAACACTTATAAAATTAAAAATTATGCAAATTTAAAAACATAATATTCAGAGAAGAACATGCATAGGATAAGAGAAGGGTAGAGATAGAAAGGAGATGTGAAAAACTTAAAAATAAAAATGCTTAAAATATATAAGTAAAAAGATGTATTACTGCTATTAAGGAATTTAAGTCTAAGAGGTTTTGAATTGAGTAATAAATTTCTGGATTAAATGTGTACACAATGGGGGATAAGGTCTAATAATCGACTATGGGTATATCTCAGGATGAGCAGAACATCAATTAAGTCACGCAAAGAAGAATGAAAGAGACGAAAAGGTGAAAAGAATGAGAAGGAAAGAACAAAAAATGATCAACAGGTCAATAAAGCTAAACAAAAAAAAAATTTTAAGAAAAATAAAAAAAAAGAGAAAAAAAGCACACACACATATACCCCTAAAATAAAAATTATAAGAGGAAGAAAAATGTTAATAGAAAACAAAAATTTTTAATGTTAATAATTAAAAATTAAAAACAGTTTTAGAAAAAAGTTCTTTATAAACGGTACAAAAAAAGAGTTCTTTGAGTTTTTTGGGTGGAATGGAAAGATCCTGTATCTCTCTTGTGTCTGTAACCAGTTTCTAGTTGGAGTCTCTTGTCTGCTTGTGGTGTTTGATTTTCCTGTGGCTTGGTTGGTTTCTTAAGTCAGTTTGTTTGAGCAAGCAGAAAAATGCTCTGCTTTACCCAGGATTTTGTGATCCTCCTCCTAGTCTAGTTCAATGGGAGGGAGATCTACTTTGAGTATCACAGAAGAGGGAGATGGCTTTTTTCTCATTTGGAGATGTTGTGATTAGGCTAGGTTCTGGGTAGAGTTGAGGCCTTTCATCAAACATTAGCTTTTCCCTGAGGGACTAGCTTCTGAGACACTCACAGAGCTCTGCCTGGAGCCATTCTCAGGGTTTATGTTTAATGAATTTCAATTGATTGTCAAGGCTGCTGTAGAGAGGGGAAGCCTCTGTCTCAGTTTATCCAGTGAAGGAAGACACTCCTGGGCTGGCAGCCCAGGCTGGGTGACTTTTCCCTGGGTTGAGCTGAGCCTGGCAGGTCAAGTTAGGTTCCTGTGACCTGCTTAATGACTCTTGTTTTCTTCCAAGGCCTGAGTTGGAGCTAGCTGCTCAGCCAGGCCTTTGCCATCATCAAAGATGGAGATCTCCCATAGTGGTGGGGGAGGGGTGGCCTTCCCTCCTCTGCTCCCTGAGAGAATGTCAGGCTTCTACTCAAGCCAGAGTCTTGGTTCCTGGGTCGTCTCTGGTCTGTGAAATGCAGGATGATAATGTGTGCTCCTTGTCAGTTCTTGCTGGAGTTGAGTAGAATCCACTCACTGGCCAAGTCTGGCACCTTTGTCTTGGACTCTCTGTGTTGCAGGTATGGGGTCTATGGCCACCGCCAACGCTGCTGCCACTGCCACTGCCGCCGCCACCGCAGCCACGGCTGTTGGCAAGTGCTCAGATCTGTCTCCTTGCCTGGATTTTCCCTCTCTAGCCTAACACTCTTTACTGTGATAGCACACTTTGTGTGATTCTCTGGCTTAAGACTGTTCATTGGAGCACTAAAACTGCTTTCTATGGGAGAGCTTGTTTAGCCCCCAGCTTCTCCTCCACCATCTTCCCAGAACTCAGCCCTATATTATTGTGTATAATTTTATAATAGTTGTACAACATATATTAAATATTATGTGTATAATAATACTAAATAGGGGCTGGGAAGGTGGCTCACTGGTAGAGCTCTTGCCTTGCATTCATGAGGTCCTGGGTTCAATTCCTCAGCACCACATAAGCAGAAAAAAAAGCCAGAAGAGGCGCTGTGGGCTCAAGTGGTAAAGCGCTAGCCTTGAGCTGAAGATCTGAGGGACAACGCCCAGGACCAGAGTTCAGGCCCACGACTGGACTTCCCCACCAAAAATTCTAAATTCAATAGACAAGAAGTAAATGAATCAAGTAAAAACTAAAATATATGAATCAAGTAAAAACTAAAATAAGTACAAAATCAATAATAAAAATCATAATATGTTATAAACATTCATAAGAAAATATATATAATATATTACACATACATAGAAAAGTTTTTCCATTGCAGGGCCTTCATTCAGACCCTGGTAACTCTAACCTGAATTTCTTTTCCTCAGGGACAGTGAGCTTTGCTTTCACCCACGGTGCAAAAGAGTTATCTGGATGATGAGATCAAATCCAAGCACTGAAAGAAATACTGGCACCTTTTCCAATACAGTGACTTAATTCTTTTTAATGGAAGCAGCTATGATTACTCAATTCCATACTGAACATTAAAATAAAATCAGTGTGGAATTTTGTACATCTATTCAGACCTCTTTCCCTTACCCCCAAACTGCTTCTCTGAGCACTACTTTTTTCATTTTTTATTGTAAAAATGTTGTAGAGAGAGGTAACAGTTAAATGAGCAAGGTAATGATTATATTTCCTATTGAGGATTGTAGCCTCCTCCTTTGTGTTCCACCTACCATCCCCCCACCCCCATCTCCACATCTACTCCCCCTGCCGAGCTCAGTGACTTAATTTTTATGTTTGGCTTTGCACTGGGCTTGAATTCAAGAAGTGGCAACTTTTCACTTTCGTGCACACTGCTACAGAGTTACTGAGACCTGAGTTCAAATCCTAGGCTAGGAAACAAAACTGGCAGAAATTCCAAATCAGGGAGCTTTCTTTCTTTTTTAATTTAGTTAAATAATTAATTTTTAATTTATTCATTATTTTGCCAACAGGGGGCTTGAACTCTGGTCGTGGCAACTCTGCCTCAGCTTCGATCGCCCTAGGCTGGAGTGTAGCCTCTGGACCCATAGCCGATCCTGGGATCCTAGGCCCACATTGCTTGCAGGAAGAAAAAACAGTAGCATAGAAAAAAGTGGTGAGCTGCAGAGGGCTGGGAGTTTTACATTATTTTTCTTTGCACAGTGACTATCCTGTGTCTGAATGAAAAGGTTGCAAAGTGGACCTGAACTGCCATTGCTAAAGGCTAGTGGGGTATCAGGGAAGACATAGGCAAACCTGTCAACATAGGTCCCGGGTTCAAATCTCGGTCCTGACACCTACCAATGGCAGGAGATCACAAGAGACTCATTCCTATGCATAGGAATACCAATTGAAAGAGTAGTTCATGTTTCGGTCTAGTCTAAAATTGGATGCAATAATCCTAGGAAACTAATTGATCCTAATTAATAGTTTATTAAGCATGAAAAGAATAATATTCCTTCAATGGTGGTATAATACATGCCTAAGAGTTGGTAGGAACGTAGTAGGTGTCATTCAATCATAGACGGCTTTGGTGCTCTTTACCTATGTATATTTACTTGTATAGCACCATCTGCCTATCCATGTATCACTGTTTTGTGCAAACCTGGGGATGGATCTCATCACCTGGGAACCACCTGCCAGCTTAATTGGCTAGAGGCTGCCATGCTCACACTCATCCATTCATGAATTGGGCCTGCTAGGCCCTGAGTTCAGATCCTAGCACTGCCAAATATTTAATCTTGGAGTAAGAAGTCGAGTGTGACAAATGATTTCCTTTTCTGGGAGAGTCCTGGGTGTCAGATATGATGGAGAACATATCTACAAATCTAGATGCTATGTGATAGGATGTAAACAATGTAATAAATGGTAGAGGTGTCATCTGAGTCAATAAAATAATTGGTAAATAAATGAATAAAACAAGACATACAATGAATAACCACACCAAACACAATATGGACTGAATATCTGTATGAAAATATAAATTCTATCTTTAAAATGGTTATAAGGAGTATGCTTTCCAGGCCTGAGGCTTGAATTCAGGCCTAGGGAACAGGCCTGACTTTCTTGTCTTCAAGCATGGTCAGATTCCCATCCCTCACAGTGCTGCATATTTACCCAGGCCTTGAGTACAAATCCTTGGCCTGGCAGAAAAAATGGCACGAATTGTGAACCAGGGAGCTAAATATTTTTTTAATTGTGGGCTTTTGAAGAAGCCATAGTCCCACATGGCAACATAGGCCTACAGTTCGAATGCCAGTCATACCACTTCTGGATGGTGGGAGATCCTAAGAGACTCATTCCCATTCACAGGAATAACGATGGAATGTTATCAATGTCATGGTTGAAAGGTTGGTCATGAATGATACTTGAATAAAATTAGACTACATGATTTCAGTCAGCTGATTGATTTTATTTAATTATCTTATGAAGCATTAAAAGAATACTATTTCACACAGGGATGCAATAATTTCTGGACACTGATTTGCTTAATAGTTTATTAAAATAATAACATTAATTACATGGAGGCATAATAAATATCCAAAAATTGGTAGGAATGTAGTCTTTATAACTGAGTAATGGATAGATATCTCTGACACTCTATAAAGATATATATTTATTATCATACTACCATCTGGGTGTCACTCTGTTCTTATTTTTTCAAAACCTGGGGCTTGAATTAAGGTCCTAGGAACTGCCTGTCAATTCAATTTGCCCCAGGATGGTGTGTTGACACTCACCCATTCATGAATTGTGCCTTGTAGGCCTTGAGTTCTCCCCCACAAAATGAATCCCACAAAACGAATCGTGGAGTAAGAAGCGGATGGTGATACATGTTTTCCTTTCCTGTGAAAGTCCTGGGTGTCAGGTATAAGTGTAATACGTGTGCAGACCTATATCCTATGTAATAAATGTAATCAATGTTCTATGTGCCATAATAATTAATAAAATAAACAGTCACTACATGAATGAAACAAAACATAAAATGAATAACTACACTGAAAGTAATCTGGAGTCAACATATGTATGTAAATATAAATCACATATTTAAAATGTACATGAATAGGATGTTTTCTAGTGCTGGGGATCCATTTCAGACCTGAGGTGTACACATGAATTTCTTGACTTCAAGGAGGCCAGCTTCCCCATTCCACACTGTGCAACAGAGTTACCCAGACTAAGAGTTCCAATCTCAGTCCTGGCAGAAAAAAAATGACACCTTTATACTATGTGAGGCCCAATTCTTAGGTATTTCATTATGCCTCTATTTAATGAATATGATTGTTTAAATGCTTCATAAAGTATTGAATAAAATAATCAGTGTTTTATAATAAAATTGTGTATAATTTTATCGTAGAATAATTCAAGAACTGCCCATTCAGTCATAACATACATCACATTCCATTGGTATTCGTATAGATAGGAATGAATTTCTAAGGCTCTCCTGCCATTTGGAGGTGGCAGGACCAGGATTCAAACTGTGGGCTCCAGCTCCCACCACTTAAACCCTAGGATAGGGAACTCACTGGTCTGTCCAAGAACAGCAAGATCAATGATTAAGCAAGAACCAGTGGCTCTCAGCAGTCCTCCTTGATATTTACAAGTCTGTGATAGGAGGATCATGGTCAAATTCACCCTAGGCAAGAAGGTCCTTGAGACCCAGGTCCAACTTCAGTGTCAACAAAGCCAGAAGTAGAGCTGTGTGGTTCCAGTGGTAGAGGGCTAGCCTTGAGCAAAAGCAGCTCAAAGAATGTGCCCGGATCCTGAGTTCAAGGTCCAGGACTTGCAACAAACAGACATACACAACAATATGTGCAACCATCTGGCTAAAGCAGGTCATCATCTTGTACCCAACTGAATTGGACAGAGTTCCCTGGGAAAGGGGCTGGGGGAGATGCTGTCATCTTGACTCCACCCATGCTGCCTGCATCACAGAATTCTTGCCACAACCCCATTTTTCATGGTTCTTTCTGACCAATGCGATACAAGAATTGTAACCATCCCCACATTCCACGCTTCCCAGCACCAGGACTCCCTCAGTTGGTTGACACTAACAACAGCAGTTGAGGAAGGTAGAGTTGGCTGAGTGGTGAACAGGAGACTTGAGGAGACTTTGGAGTAGATTAGGAAATTGACGTCCTAATCAGTGAGTGGGAAAATAGAGGATTTCCCAGAGCCTGGGAACATGGCCAGCCCATCTTTCCCATCCCAGTGCTCAGATGTCTGAAACAACCGGACTCCATGAAAGACCTGCAGGCAAGAAACAACTGCCAGAACATCAGCAAAGGAATCCTTCCATCAGACCTGCAACATTCAAGAAAACAAAGAACACAGAAAAGGGAGGGATCCTCAAGAAAAACACCACTAGGGAGCATGATTCAATGGAGTGTCTGGCCAAAGCTGATGCTGATTGTGGGCCTCCCTTGCCTTTGGACACAGTCACAGTCACCAGGATCAGAGTGTCAATGTTCCCGATACTACCAAGGATCTGCAGAGGTGCTAGCAACATGTGATACCCACCTGGAATGCAGCAAAAGAAACCAGGCGCTCTGTGCAAAGATCCAACCACTGAAGCAGGAAAAGACAGACCTGAGGGACTGACTGGAGAAAGAGAGGGAGAAGATAGCTCAGGTGCACGAAACACCAAAAACAGAGCTAGAGATCCTCAAGCCACCCATACAGAGGTTGGTTTCAGCAGAAAGCGATTTACCATCTGCGCCAGCCCAAGTCAAGCAGGCAGCCAATGGCAGAGAAATAGAGCAAGGAGTTCTCACCAGCCACCTATAGGTCGAAAGCGGTGCATGGCAGAGCTGGAGATAGTGGTTTCTGTTGTCACTACTACACAGAAGCAGATAGAAATGTTCTTCAAACAGCTGAAAGATGTGACACTTCAGCTCAAGGAAATGACCAGAAGTTTTGATGACCTGGAGCAAGTGAACACAGAATTTCAGGAGAAGCTGGAGGTGCTCTGGACACAGAAGAGTAACAGGAAGAACAGAATCTGCAAGTTCCCACAAGTGCTGGCGAGGCGTGGGTACTGAAGAGACTATTGGACAACCTGAGCTGCATGGTGAACTCAGCAAATCTGGAGAGAGACACCTTCACGGAGGACCTGAGCATTCACAGGTCTGCATGGAAGGAGGAGGTTCCTTGGCTCACCGAACAGGTGTACCAACTGACAGAGGAAAAGGAGCGAAGGAAGAGTCAGGTGATGTACCTAGAGAATGAGCTGGGGGAACTAAGGAAGAAGCTGGCAGAACCATCTCAGGCTGAGCGGCAGTTGCAGGCCCAGGAATACCATGGACAAATGGAGTTGAAAAACCTGGAGAAACAACTTCACATCCAGGTCAAGGAAAACCAGAGGCTCTGTCTCCAGAATCCGGAGCAGCAGGAGCAATTACAGAGCCTGGAGAAGAAGTCCAAGGATTGGCAGGAGATCCCCGAGACACCACGATGCACATGTGTGTGTAACCCATAGCAAGAGGAGCAGCTGGCTCTGCTGTGGGATGCTCTCCACAGGGTAAGTGGTGAGAAGGAGGAGCTAATCAGCACCCTGGACTCAGAGCAGCAGGTGAAGAAACATCTGTGGGAACATCTAGTCCACTCAGAGGAGAAGATAGACGAATGTAAAGAGGTGGCTGAGAGAGAGAGAGAGCCAAGCAGCTTGGGAGCTGCAGGAGCAGCAGGAGCAGTCCCTGGCCCAGCTGCCAGAGCTCAGAGCCACCTGTGAGCAGCACATCACCTCCAATGAGCAGCTGTGCTCCAGATAGTAGGTCCTGCAGTAGCACCTGCTGGAGCAGCTGAAGCAAGTGCATTGCCCAACCAACTGGGGGGACCAGGTGGTGTCCCCAACGCGGCAGGACACTTTTAAGTGCCTGGAATTGACCAGACCACAGGAGGAGAGCCTGCAGACCCAGTTGAGCTTCCTGGCTTTCCTTGGGGAGGGAAGCTGTGAGCCCTGGAGAAGCAAAAGGTGAGGAGTGACTTCTCCCAACGTGACCATCGCAGAAGACAGAGACATGCCCCAGACCTAGAATGACATGGCTCTGCGAGCACTCTCAGAGGCTGAGATCCACAGGGGGAAACTCCTGCTGCAGGAGCGGTGGCCCCACTGCAGGCGCCCTGCTAACACAGCAGCTCAGTGCAAGATAGAGCTGGAGCCACAGAGCTGCTACCACAGCAGGCATGAGGATGGGAAGTGGGACACGTGGGCATCCGAGAAGAAAATCTGCTTCCTCCATGACCTGCATGATAAGGTGGACTTCCATAGTCCAGCAGATTAACTCCACCTTTGATGCAGCTAGCTGTCGGCACACATTTGCACCACAGAGGAGTCCCTCGTGGCGTGTAAAGAGCGGATGTTCGTCCTGGATGAGCTGTGTTTGGAGAAAGCCAAGCATGTGTGCCAGCTCTCCCAGAAGATGGAGAAGAAGAGAGAGCTGTGAGAGCTGCTGTTGGTCCTCGCAGGGGAAGGGGCTGACAGAATGCTCCAGATGCCGCACAGGCTGAGCCCCCCGCCACCACCACTCCTTCAGACGCCTCAGGCTCCGGAGTGGGTGAAATGAGCCTGGAGCAGAAAGGTTTTGAAGAACTGAAACTTCAAGACAGCTTGGAAACTGCCAAAGGAGAGGTCGGAGTTCCCGACCACATAGAGGACTCCCCCACAGAGCACGTCCTGCAGCAGATGCCCCAGAACCAGAGAAGCCTACAGCTCGAGGGCTTGAGCAAGGAGCACTCTCTCCATTTCTTCTGTAGACTCATGAGGATGATAACTCTCTATGTGACATAATGACTCTCAAATGCCTCAGCAGCCACCAGAAGTAGGTTGCCAGTTGGCCATATCTAAGGCCTCCATCTGCCAGGTGATGGGAAGGGTAAACTGTGGGTCATGTAGGGCAGAGGCTGCCAGGAGGCTGCCCAAATTCAAGGGACATCTAATGGACCATTGGTGGCCAGGGAAGAGGCCCATATTATGCTTATCACAAAGAATAATTTGTTTTCAAAGGGAAAAAAAGCCCCCAACAAAGATTTGTTCTTCCAGTCCTTGGGCTTGAACTCAGTGCCTGGCCACTATCCTTGAGCTCATTTTGATCAAGGCTGTTGCTCTACCAGTTGAGCGCCACCTCTCTTTCCAGCTTTTTCTGTGTGGAATCAAACCCAGGGATTCAGGCATGCTAGGCACACACTCTACAGCTAAGACATGTTCTCAACTAGGATGATCTCCTGTTCTCCCAAACCCATATGGCCATTCCTCAGATAAATAGGAAGTAGGGGCTAGGATGAATATGAAGCACAAGTCTGGTTCACACAGAAATATTCCTCCTCCCCCTCTTCCCACACTCTTAGTTGAAGTTTCTCTTCTACCATTGAGGGATGAGAGAGGGAGAGGGGAGTCCTGAGAGAGGAGTACCAACAACAGTGCCCCCGTGAGCCCCACATCCTTCCCCAAACAAGTGGTTCTCCAGATTCCGATCTTACCTGACTCTATGTGGATTCTACACTGACTCCCCACTCCTGCAAGGCTCAGGATGAAATAAAGGTCAGTCCTGGCCTCAACCCACAGTTAGGGTGGAAGTTCTTAGTCCCAGACCCACTTCCACCTCTGACTGCCTGTGTTAGCCTGGACCACAACCACTCACCACTATGCTGGTGGTGATGACCTCACAGATGTATTCCAGGAAGAAGGTCTATGACAAAGAGCAGAAACAGCAGGGTGAGCAGAGCAGAAGGAGGCGAGGTGATTGCTCTGGGATCTTCCTCCTTGAAGCCCTCTCATCCAGCCAGGACCATGCTGACCCAAAGCATGGCCAAGGTCAGGGGGTGAGACGAGATGGAGGAGCATGGGACTAAAGGAGGCACTGCTTTTTCTTGGAGCACTTGAAAATTCCAATTACATTTAGCCCATGCTAATCCCAAAGCCAACATGCAATACCTCTCCTTGTTGTTGGCTGTGAGAATTGTCCCTGAGCTCTTTTTCTCGAGCCTGGCACTCATCACTGCAGCCACAGGGCCACTTCTTGTTTTCTGAAGGTTCATCGAGGATAAGAGTCTCACACACTTTCCTGTCCATGCTGGCTTGGAACCATAATGCTCCAGATCTCAGCTTCCTGAATAGCTCAGATGACAGGAGTGAGCTACCAATGCCCAGCATGTGATACCATTTCAAGGCTTCTTGGCGAGTCTGTTAAAGGACCCCCAAAGGGCCTGGATAGACCTTGACCCAACCAAGGACCTGGGATGGGGGAAAGCTGACTTTCTATCCATTCTGTTCCCTAAAATCAAAGATAACAGGTGGTGCTGTATGCATCAAACTCTTAGGCAAACAACCACCAGACTTAGTGGGGAAAAGGTAGAGAATACCCAAAGATTGCAGTGTAGAAATTTTTGATTTTGCATGCATGTGGTGTGTGTGTATATGTGTGTGTGTGTGTGTGTGTGTGTGTGTGTGTGTGAACTCTGGGCCTAGGCTCTATCTCTGAGTTTTCTTGGTCAAGCCTAGTGCTCTGCCACTTGAGTCACAGCCCCACTTGCTTTTCTATGGTTAAATGTAGGTAAGAGCCTCAAGGACTTTCCTGTCCATGGTGGCTTTGAAGCATGATGGGGGCCCCAGGCAAGCAAGAGTAAACACAACTCACAAGTACAATCTCTATGGTGGGAGACTCCTGACCCCTGGTGGCCAGACACGGGACATCGCCCCCCCCCCCCCACCATAGTCCTCTACAGTTCAATTTGGGAAAGTGACCAGGGCCAAGCTGATTTTTGATCACCCAGAGTGCTGATGCCAGAGCAAGTCTGTTCCACCCTAGGCCAAGAGAGCTCCAGGAGGCCCGGCTCTGAGGGGCACAAGGAAGGAAGAGGTCAGCTCCAGGCCAGCCTAAGAGCCTTTGCCCACGGCACCCCTACTTGGCCTTTCTGATCACTGAAAGGCCTGTCAAAGAACAACCCCAAAAAAACAAAATTGGAGCTGTGTCTCAAAATGGTAGAGCTTTAGCATTGAACCAAAGAGCTCAGAGACAGGGCCCCCAAGCTTTGAGTTCAAGACCCCCAACTGACCCTCCTCCATAAAATACAGATTACCTAAATGTGAACTAGTAGGATTTGTGAAGTATTTCTGAAGAATGGTGATACTGAAGAAAGCACACTAATTCTAATGACAGCTGAACTTGTGACATTACAGCTATGTGCTGATTCCTTCACGGGGTGCTGTTTGCTGGGTCCTTCCCACATGGGGGCTTTGTGCTGAGTCCTCAAAAAGGTGCTGTTTGCTGAGTCATCACAAAAGGTGCTATGTGCTGAGTCCCTAAGAATGTTGGGCCGTTCTGGGTTTTCCAAAGGGTACTGTGTGCAGAGTCCATTACACAATGTACTGTTAACTGAGTCCTTCAAAAAGTGTGGTGTGCTAATTCATCCCAAAGGGTGCTGCTATGTGCTGAACCCTTAAGAAGAGAGGGATGAGGTAAGTTTTTTGAGTGCTGTGTGCCGAGTCCTTTACACGGTGCTCTGTACTTTCCTTCAAATGGTGCTGTGTTCTGAGACCTTCCACAATGTGATTGTGCTGCGTCCTTCAAAATTGTGCTATGTGCTGAGTTTTTGAAAGGGTGCTGTGCACTGAGTGTTTTACATAGTGTGCTATGTAGTCAGCCCTTCAGAGGGTGCTGTGTGTGGAGTCTTAACCCAGGGTGCTATGTAATGAGTACCTGGGAAAGAGTGCTACATACTGAGTTTTTCCAAACATGTCAGGCACTGAGTCCTTTACACTGCAGGCTATGGTCCCCCTCCTTCAAAAAGTGCTGTGTGCTGAGTACTCTACACAGGGTACTATCTGCTGAGTCCTTCAAAGTTAACTGTGTGCTGAGTCCTTTACACAGGGTGCTTTGTGCTGTTTTTGAAAGTGTGCTGTCTACTGAGTCATTCCAAAGGTTGCTATGTTCTGAGTCCTTGAGTGGTAGTTAGCCCCAACAATCACACATACACAAACACAATCACAAACACACACGTACACACACACATATGCACACGAGGGTCACCATGAACCTGCTTGGTGTGTAGAGTGGAGGGGCATGGAGGAGAGTCTCCTCCAGCGGTGGGGCTGAGGGGAGATTAGTTCCCCCCGGGCAGGTACTGGGGTTGGTGGGGAGTGCTATGCTGAGTCTGCAATTGCCATGGCCTGGAAGCTTCCATGGCCTGGAAGCTTCAGGGCCCAGTCAAAGCTGCGATTGCAATCAGGGGTGAGGGGGCGAACCCAGGGGAAGGGGAGCCCAGGGGCACACTGCAGTGGCAACCAAAGCCAGGGCCCTGTGGGGGTGGGCACACATGCACTGGCGGGGGTGGGGAAGCCGAGGAGAGGAGTGGAGGGCAGAGAGTGAAGTCAGAGAGAAGAGCAAGCACATGCAGGAGGGGAAGCGGCTTCAGCGGCTGGTGGCCACTTGGATCATAGTGCGGGTCCTGGCCAGGAGCAGAGAGCACGCGGAGCCAGCATGGCAGGCACATTGCTGAGCAGCCCCATGGAGAGGAAGCAGCCACGGAGCCCCTGAATCTGAGATCCTGGTGGGGGGAGCAAGGCAGAGATGGTTGAGGTGCAGCAATGGAGACGGTGGCTGCTGAGGCCAGGGCGGTGGTGGAAGTAGCTGCTCCTGGGGAGGAGACCACTGAGGTGGTGGCAGAGGCTGCTGAGAAAAGGGCAGCAGCAGCAGCTGAGGAGGAGGAGCAGAGGAAGCTCACAGCCTTGCCAGGCACCCTCAGATGCCCCCGCCCCCTCCCAGCAGTGCCGCATTTCACACATGGTGCTGCCAGCTTGGATCCTTGTTGCCTCTCTCAGTTGCCTGGCAGAAATGGCACAGCCCTAGCCTGCTTGCAGCCCCGACCTGACCCCGGCCCCAGGTACTCAGACTCCAGGGCCCTCAAGCACCAGGTGCCACAGCCTACAGCTTCTCCCCAGCAGCACACTTAAGTGGCTGCCCCTTGGGCCCACACCCCGTGACCCCTGTACCTCGTGACTCCCTGTCACCTCCCCGCAGTGGACCCAGACCTGTGCCTCCCCTCTCCTGTCCCACCTGCACCTCCCTTGTGCCCCACAGTCCGCCCTGGCTCTGCCACAAATGAGAACCAGTTACTGGGGTAGGGTGTTGACCCTGGGATCCCATCCCCATCCCTAGCGGCCAGTGTCCCCAGGAAAAGGGGAGATGAAGAAATGGGTGAGGTGGAGAAACCACAGAGCCCCTGGCCTGGAGCAGTGTGAGCCACACAGCCGCATATCTGCACCCTTCCTCTCCCTGGTGGGAACCTGATGGCTTTAGTCAGAGGTGGGTAGCAGCACCTCTCGGGTCTTTTCCTTTTTTTTCTGGGGGTGGCCCTCTTATTGCTGTGGGAGCCCTTGTCTGTCTTCTGTTTCTCAGGCACACCTTCAAATGAGGAGGTCCCAGAAGAGCCCAGTAGGGAGGTGAGGACACTGGGGGTCAGATAGGAGGTAAATATTTGGGAGGTGTGTTCGTCCAACACACATACACCTGTCCTGTCCCCCCACACCCCAGTTTTTAACAGTTTTTCCAGGGTGATCACATTTCCCAGCTCTGCCAGCTCTGCTCGTGCTCCTGGTCCATCTGGTCTCCTCATCCTCCTCAAGAATCCACCAAGTCACCCAGAAGCATCTAGGCTGGAAGTGGGGAGTCCATCCATGTATATAGCCTTTAGGAAACCATCAAATTCCCCAGCAATGCCCCCACCCCAGGTCAGACACCCCTCTGGAGGCACCATAACCCCCTTCTTTGTTTTCTCTCCTGGTTCTGAGGAGCCACCTGTCTCAGTATGCCTTCATGCCTTCATGCCTCAGTATGCCAAACATAATTAGGGAATGAGATGCGGAGGAGGAGGGCAGGGGCTGTGAAGCTAGGAGGGTCTGGGAAGTGGTGAATGGTGTCATATGGCAGATGGCTCACCACGACAAAGGATGAGAGGGGAACCATACCCAGGGCATTGATGGTGTCTGTGGGCATCTGGGCAGGGGGCTACAGGCCCCCACTGGTGGCGTGGATTCCCTTCTGGGTCAGTGCACTGTTGTGCAGTCCTCCCTGGAGTCCTGCAGACTCCAATCTGTGTCCCGCCTGGGCCATTTCCAGCTGGGCAGTGGTAGGCAAGTGTGTTCTCTCTTCTGGAGCCTGCTCAGTATCAGGACATGGCAGTTAGCTAGGGCTCTCTGAATGCCAGTTTCTGTAACCTACTGTAGGCTGTCTGGAAAGAAAAGAGTCCACTGACTTTGGAACCCTTTAAGTTTGATTGGGACAAGTGAAATGTCATCTTTTC
The DNA here is from genome assembly GCF_019054845.1 of Dipodomys spectabilis. NCBI lineage: Eukaryota > Metazoa > Chordata > Mammalia > Rodentia > Heteromyidae > Dipodomys > Dipodomys spectabilis. The sequence goes on from NW_024870724.1 coordinate 3,769,504, forward strand.
CAAGGCTTTTTCTTGAACTTGGCAATTTCCACTAACACCTGGGATTATGGGTCAAATTAGTTGGACCATTTCAGCTGCCAAACAATGATGTTCAAAGCAGCACAGGTAGAGTTCCCTAGCCAGATGGTCTTCTGCTATGAACGTCGTGCCCTGACTGCCTTTCTCCAGCAGCTACTGATTAGCCTCCAGCTCTCTCTAGGGTGGACACCACAGTTGAGAATGTCGTGAGGAGCAGAGATTGTGACCTCACCATCCCCAGCATGCCAGCTGTGAGCAGAGACGATTCCTAGCACCTGTACTGGACTCTGGGAGTTTCAGAGACCTGGGATGCCTCAAGGATCCTTTGTCTCCAACATGAAACTTGGGGGCCGGATATGGTGGACCATCCAGTCTGGCCCCAGGCGGTGGAGAGTATGCCCCTTGAGCCAGGCGTACAGCTGATGGCAACCTTGTTCACACCTGAGTGGGGAACTGAGTGCCACAAAGCTGGTCAGCCTCTGAACAGAGATCTTTGAGAAGATAGGCATCCAAGAGGCCCCAGAATCCAGCGAGTACATCGTGGCTCACGTCCTCGGAGCCAAAAGAGTTAAGTGCGGTGGCACCAGAAGGACAGGAAGAGGGAGTAGGGAGAACTGTGGGAGAGCTACATCAGGTTTTGCCCACCCAAGATGCTTACTAGAATCAGATGGGACTTTTCTGTAGTATTGTCGTAGACAGATGCTTATTTATTTATCCAACGAAGAGTTACAGTGTGTGCCAGGCTGGGGGGGGGGAGGGGTGGTCATAGATGATGAAAATTTCCAGTGCTGGTTCCACAACACATGAAGACACCTTGGTTTGAGCTGGATGCCTGTGCTTCATGCCTGTCATCCTAGCTACTTAGGAGGCTGAGATGGGAGGATCGAGGCTTAAGTTCTGGGCAGGAAAGTCTGTAAGACTTTATCTCCAACTAACTACCAAAAAGACAATGCCAGAAGTGGATGTGTGGGTCAAGCCTTAGTCCATTGGCCTTGAGTACAAAAACTCAGGGGCAGCACCCAGGCTCCGAGTTCAAGGCCCAGGAGTCAGAGAAAGAAAGGAAAGAGAGAGGAGGACGGTGGGAGAAAAAGAAGAAAGAAAGGGAAGAAGGGAGCATGCGAGCCTTGGTTTGGAGTCCCTGAATCAAGGCAGCCAACCATTCACAATCTCTGTGGGGACAGTTTGAGAGCTTAAAGACAGTATGTAGGACCAAGCCAATGACCCCTCAGCTACTTTATGACATCCAAGAGCTTTGTGGTCACCGACTGCAGAGGGAAGCAGCCTCGGGTAGACCATAGGGCTCAGGGTGTTTCACCATGTTTCGAACATCCCCAGCCCCAACAAGTTTATTTTCTGGTCCAAGATCTAGGGAAGTTTGGGGGTGAGGGAGTGTCAAAGCGGGGGAGGTGGGGCAAGGAAGATGAAGAGGGAGGATGATCCCAGGTCAGGTGTGTCAGGACATTGGAGCCGTGACCTAGCCTGACAACCTCAACCATCAGTGATAGAGCCTTCGACCCAGCCACATGACTATTAAAAGTCCTGGCACCTTGGGTTCACCATTGACCACCTGGCTGTCATCTGCCACAGGATGCCTGTGCAGTACATCCTTGGGGACTTAGACATGCCCGGGCTCAATCTGAAGATGACACTAAGAAGACTGAGGCCTGGGTGACTCCATCTTGAGCTAGTGAGCATCTTCTGAGGTATGAGTTATGCAGCTGACCATGAACCCGACCTGGGAATGAACAGAAGAAGCATTTCCCAGGGGACTAGGAACATAAACAATCCTTGGGAAAACCGCAGGCAAGCAGGTGCTGGAGTGCTTGGTGACCCTGCAGTCAGGCCACAGTTGGTGTTTGTTTAAAAAAGCAACTCTGCAGTTTAGCATGTATCCTCTTGAGACTCCCCTGTGTTGCAAGCCAACCAGTTTAAAGAATGTTGGCCCCCTTGATCTAACCAACAACTTGTTTCTGGTCCTTTCCCTCTTTGTAGTGTGCCAATCATACTATAGAATTGTTTTGTGATTTTCCTGGGGTTTGTAGTGATTCGTTACAAGAAATTATGATGTACGCAAAGCCCTACATTCCCTAAAAAAGTGTATGAAAAGTGTTGTAACTATGGGCTCGGGGCCTCTCAGCATCATGGGCTGCTGCCATGTACACTGCGGGGACCAAGCTCAAGCTTCCAATAAAGACTCCTTTGCTTTTACATTGGTGATAGTCTCTGATGGTCTTTTGGGTAAGGATTTCCGAGTTAGGCTTTACAACACCCCCGGTGTTCATTCCTACACCAGAGACAGTGGTAACTGTGCCAATGGCACAGGACAGACAGGGAATGAGGACTGGAGTCTGGACCCGTGTAGCCCCGAGACTTCCTCTAGGGGGCACTAGGACCTCTTGACTGCCATTCTCAGAGGCAGAGGTGGGGCTCTCTTTTGGCTCACCCTTTAGTCTAGATGGCAGATCTGGGATTCAGAGAGGGCCAACTGAAGGTGGTGCAGGCTTGGGTAGAGGCTGGTGGGAAAACCAGAGGCCCTGGGCTCTGAGCAGGGTTGTTTTTGAGTATACTCACAACCCAGGAACATTGGTGAGATGGATCAGGCCTTTTCTCCTTCCTGAGAGAGAGGGACATAGAGCCCTCCAGTCTGCTTCCCTTGGCTGTGAAATCCTTTCGTTCCCACATCCTGTGGTTGGATAACTAGACCTCACCTCACTGTCCAGTGTCAATGCAGGACAGTGAGAGATCCTGAGTCTCTGATAAGGTCAGGGATCCTCAGTATGAGATTGTACTTGAACGTCCTAACTTGGTGCATGGTCAGTCCCATCTAAGATTGCCATGATGTAGGACATAGAATCTAGAGAATCAGAGCAGGATTGGGTCTGTTCTGGGAGTCTTGAGTATTATGTGTGAGCTTTGAGCTCCAGTGTGCCCATCTGCTTCCTTTTCTTGGGTGGGTCTTTGCTAGAAAAAGCTTGAAAC